>NC_045966.1:11905337-12505337 GCF_010909765.2 Amblyraja radiata | reverse complement strand
TTGAATTAGTTTATTATTCCAATACATATTCATCAGTTGCTGATGTCCGTCTACCAAAGTCATCTAAATTGCCTCAGTCATATCCTCTGACATATTTTGAACCTTTCGATGATTACATGAATGGAATAATATTTGCAACAATTTCTATGGATCCTGTGATTTTTTTATATGCAATGTTTTTTACAGCTAACTGCTGCTAACATTATCAGAAACTAGTTGGCCAAAATTGGCGCTGTAGGGATGTCTGAATACATAATTATGCTGCTCCATGTCTCTCTGTTTATTAAGTCTTTGAAGCAAAATTGCAAGTTTGACGAATTGCAAATTCCGATTGTTAGATTTCTTAAAATGCAGTTTGCAAATTGCAATTAACATTAAAAATTAAACATGAGTCAGCTGTTTAAATGTTACTGCTAATGAAGCCAGTTCTATGTTCATTTTAATTAGTTTTTGTGCTGTAAGTAAAAAGGTTCCTCATTCATTATAGAGGATCATGTGTTACAAGTGATAAGTAAAGTGGAACGCAGGCAATTAGTATCTACTGTGATGGAGAGACTTTATCCCCTCTCATTTTCCTCCGCTTTTATTAATGCAGACCTTAAGAAGACGGTGTATTCCTAAAAAGGCATGTTTCGTGATTTCTCCTTGTAAGGCTTTGTTTCAAAGCAGTAAAGCCCACGGATAGAAACAGTGGAGCAGAGATTGGAAGACTCGCACCATCTCACAGCCCCTCCTGACTTCCCCTCAATGCAATGACTTCCAGATGTCAGTTCTGTGCTGTGTAAGTCACACAGCGACTTTTCATTACTGATAAATTGGCCCTGTCTCATTAAATGGTGGCTGCCGTACCCCGGCAGAACAGGAAATCTTTTGTTTTACGGTGCAGCAAAGGACTTGGTGCTGGCTTCACAGAAACAGTTGAATTTAACCCTCATCGCAAGTAAAAGCATTTTACTCAAACCCGCAAAATCCCATGTTAAAAGTTTGGGATGGAGGGTGGTCTGTTAGAAAGAGATACTTTAATTAGTGTTGCAGCAGCACTGGAGTTTATAATTGAGGAATATCCTGGTTTGGGCAGCAATATTACATTGGCTTAAGTTGCATGGATACTGTTGTTTTAGCTCTCGATATATAGGTTCACACTGTGAAATGCCCTAAGTTTATACTGCAAAGACACACAGGAGTTCATTGAGGGATGTGATTGCTTAGGCACTCAGGGGCCTGTGCTGCTGACAGACGGATGAGGTTTAAAAACTTCACGCAACAGGTCATAAAAATGCCCTGTTAAAAGAAGCAAGGTTTTCTGTTGCCAGACTTCTCCAGTGAGTTCTTCATAACAACTGTGTTTCCTGGTAACTCTTTCTTTGAAAGAGGCTGCTCGTATCCAGTTGGGCGGCATGGTGGCGCAGCGGTAGAGTTGCTGCCTTACAACGCTTGTGGTGCCAGAGACCCAGCTTCGAGCCCGACTACGGGTGTTTGTCTGAACAGAGTTTGTCCGTTCTCCCCGTGACCGCGTGGGTTTTCTCCGAGATCTTCGGTTTCCTCCCACACTAGAAAGACGTACAGGTTTGTAGGTAAATTGGCTTGGTATAAGTGTAAATTGTCCCCAGGGTGTGTAGGGTAGTATTAATGTTCGGGGATCGCTGGTCAGTGTGGACTCGGTGGGCCGAGGGGCCTGATTCCGTGCTGTATCTCTAAACTAAGCTGCACATGTTGATAGGGTGCTCAATTCTCCTCTCTCCAAGCCTATGTCGATTGTCCTTTTCGTCTACAATGGTGGCACCACATTACCTACAGACCTAGGTCTGGTGCTTGTTAAATCATTGTGTGGTCTGGCCCAGTCACAAGTGCAGCAATGTTGCCAGAATAAAGTGCGCAGAAGCAAGCAGCTGCAAATCTACTTTCGACATTCCTCAATCAATAGCTATGTTTAGTTTTGTTCAGAAATACAGCGCGGAAACAGGCCCTTTGGCCCACTGAGTCTGTGCTGACCAGCGATCCCCATACACCAGCACCAACCTGCACAATTTTAACAAAGTCAATTAGCCTGCAAACCTGTACGTCTTTGGAGTGTGGGGGGGAAACCTGAGCACCAGGAGAAAACGCACGCGGTCGCAGGGAGAACGTACAAACTCGATACAGACAGCACCTGTAGTCAGGATTGAATCTGGATCTCTGGGGCTGTAAGGCAACAACTCTGCCACTGCGCCACCGGGCCGTCCAAAGAATAGACTGCGAGTGGAGGAGGCTGATGGGGGCAACTTTAGTTTAGTTTGGTTTAGAGATACAGGGCAGAAACAGGCCCTTCGGCCCACCGTGTCCACGTCAACCAGCGATCCCCGCAAACTTACACTATCCTACACCCACTACTAGGGACAATTTACAATGACACCAAGCCAATTAACCTACCAACTTGTACATGTTTGGAGTGTGGGTGGAAACCGGAGATCCCAGAGAAAACCCACGCAGTTCACAGGGAGAACGAACAAACTCCGTACAGACAAACGCCCTTAGTCAGGATCGAACTGTAAGGCAGCAACTTTACCGCTGCACCACCGTGTTGCCCCAAACAATAGAATACACAACAAATGGAGGAGGCTGATGGGGGTGGGGATGGGGGGGGGGGGGGGGAGGTGGTGGAGGAGGTGGGGGTGGGGGGGGGGGGGTGGGGGAGGAGGTGGGGGGTGGGGGGGGGGGGGGGAGGTGGGGGCGGAGGTGGGGGGTGGGGCGGGAACTGATAGAGATATACAAAATTATTAAGGGCATAGAATAGGTAAATGATGGAAAACATTACCCAATAGCAGATGAGTCATAAGGTCGTAAGTAATTGGAGCAGAATTAGGCCATTTGGCCCATCAAGTCTACTCCGCCATTCAATCATGGCTGATCTATCTCACCCTCCTAACATTATACTCCTGCCTTCTCCCCATAACCCCTTACACCCATACTAATCAAGAATCTATCTATCTCTGCTTTAAAAATATCCATTGACTTGGCCTCCACGGCCTTCTGTGGCAAAGAATTCCACAGATTCACCACCCACTGACTAAAGAAATTCCTTCTCATCTCCTTCCTAATGGAACGTCCTTTAATTCTGAGGCTATGACCTCCAGTCCTAGACTGGCCCACTAGTGGATACATCCTCTCCACATCCACTATATCCAAGCCTTACACTATTCAGTACGTCTCAATGAGGTCCTCCCTCATTCTTTTAAACTCCAGCAAGTACAGAACCAGTGCGGTCAAACGCTCACCATAAGTTAACCCGCTCATTCCTAGGATAATTCGTGTAAACCTCCTCTGAACCCTCTCCAGGGCCAGCACATCCTTCCTGAGATATGGTGCCCAAGACTGCTTACAATGCTCCAAATGCGGCCTGACCAGCGCCTAATAAAGCCTCAGTATTACATCTCTATTTTAGTATTGTAGCCCTTTTGAAATAAATGCTAGCATTGCGTTTGCCTTCTTTACTTCCGATTCAACTTGCAGATTGACGTTTTGGGAATCCTGCACCAGCAATCCCAAGTCCCTTTACCCCTCCGATATCTGGATTCTCTCCACATTTAGAACATAGTCTAAGCCTTTATTCCTACTACCACACTGTGCTACATTATATTCCATCTGCCACTTCTCTGTCCACTCTCCAAACCTGTCCAAGTCCTTCAGCTCAGTCCATGCTTTCTCTGCAACTGCCTGTTCTTCCACCTATTTTGGTAACAGCCACAAACATGGCCACAAAGCCTTCAATCCCCTCGTCCAAATCATTAATGCACAACGTGAAGAGTAGCGGCCCCAGTACCGATCCCTGCGGGATCAACCTGAGGGCTCCAGTCACGGCGCCTGCGGGCTTGACATCGCGGAGCTGGCAATCTTCAGAGCGGGAAGAGCTGTGGTGGCGCGCGGCTGCGACCCGACTTCGGAGCCTCGGACCTTCTGGCCGCAGGCCCGGTGGATAGGAACATCGGGAGCTCGCAGGTCCCTGGTGGGAGACGGCTTATCGGAGCTCCCGCAACGGCAACTTCCCCCGCTGGAATCGCAGGGTTTAAATGACTAGGAGCCAGGGCCTAACATCGCCCGGCGCGGCTGAAACGGCCACGGGACTTACCATCGTCCTCAGGGGGCTTTAACATCGGGAGCCCTAGTTCACCTCGACGCTGTAGTTGTACTGCTGGACCGCGGGAGAAGAACAAAGGGAAGAGATAAGACTTTTGCCTTCCATCACAGTGAGGAGATGTTGGAGATTCACTGTGATGGATGTTTGTGTAAATTGTGTTAAGTGTGGGTCTTGGTTTTTTTTTGTATCGTAAGACTGTAGAAAATACAATTTCGTTCAAACCAAGCTGTTTGAATGACAATAAAAGGCATTCTAATCTATTCTATCTCTGCTGGTCACTGTCAGCCAACCAGAAAACGCGCCCTTTATTGCCACTCTTTGCCTTCTGCCATCCAGCCAATCTGCTATCCATGCTAGTATCTGCCCTTTGATACCATGAGCTCTCATCTTCCTTAGCAGCCTCACGTTTGGCACCTTAAAAAGGGTTTCTGGAAATCTAGGTAAACAACATCCACTGACTATCCTTTGTCTGTCCAACTATTTACTTCTTCAAAGAATTCCAGCAGATTCGTCAGACAAGATCTCCCCTTCACAAAACCTAAAGTCTAAAACTAGGGGAAAGGATAAGACATTTAGAGGGGAACTCCAGTGAGTTTCAGGGGTTGATTAAAATCTGGAATACATTGCCTGAATGAACCATGGAGAGAGATATTCTCATTGCATTTAAGTATCTAGATGAGCACTTAGGTACTTGTGCCAATAAAGTTCCATTGAACAATTGAAACATTGAAACACTTTAATGTATACAGTTAATGATAAGATCCTCAATCGGCATTGATGTACAGAGGGATCTTGGGGTCCAAGTCCATAAGCCCCTGTCCCACTTAGGAGACCGAAACAGCAACCTCTGGTGATCTGGTGACCCAAGGTTTCCATGAGGTCACCGGAGGTTTTGGTCACTCTCCCTAATGGTCGAAAGTGGTTTCCGTGGTGGTCGAGGCTTCATCTAGGTTGCTGCTATTTTTTCATCATGATTAAAACCGGCCTCGACTGAAAATAGGTTGCCGTTTTAAAAATCGATAATTTTTTAGTCGCAGGTCTAGTCGAAGCCGGCTTTCTTCATAGTCGAGGAAGGTTTTCAACATATGCGTGGGAGGAGGTTGCAGGTCACCTCGACCTTGATTTTATTTTTGGGTGGCGGGCAAGGTCACCAGAGGTTGCTGTTTAAGTCTCCTGGGACAGGGGCTTAACTCCCGGAAGGGTAGCTGCTCAAGGAGATATAAGGGTAAAAAGGCCTATGATGTGCTTGTCTTCATCTGTCTGGGCATCAGCTGCTGTTTTATAGGATTTTGGTGAGGTCCCATTTGGAATAATATGTGTAGAAAGGAACAGCAGATGCTGGTTTACACCGAAGATAGACGTTTCGGATTGAGACCCTTCTTCAATCAAAATTCAATAAGATAAAGATGGGTCACAATCCGAAACGTCACCATTCCTTCTCTCCAGAGAGGCTGTCTATCCCACCCCACTCCCACTCAATCTTTGGAATATTATGTACAGTTCTGCTCATGCCATTACAGGGAAGATGTAGAGATTTTGGACAGGGTGCAGAAGAGGTTTTTACCAGAATACTGCATGGATTGGAGTGCATTAAGTTATAATACAAACTTGGGTTCTTTTCTTTGAAATGTTGGGGGCTGAGGGGAAAGCTGATAAAAATATATAAATGTGAGAGGCATAATTAGGGTAGATAGTTAGAACCTTTTTTCCAAGGTGGAAATGTTAAGGACTAGAGGGCATAGCTTCAATGTGAGAGAGGCAATGTTCGGTAGAGGGACTCAGTGGTGCAGCGGTAGAGTTGCTGCCTTACAGCACCAGAGACCCGGGTTCAATCATGACTGGGTGCTGTCTGTACAGAGATGATACGTTTTCTCCGTGGCTGCGTGGGATTTCTCCGCGTGCTCCGGTTTCCTCCCACACTACAAGGACGCACAGGCTTGTAGGTTAAATTGTCCCTCGTGTGTAGGATAGAACTAGTGAAGGGGGTGATCGGTAGTCAGTTCAGACTCGGCGCACTGAATGGCCTATTTCTCCTCTGTATCACTGGTCTAAAGTATGGGGCAAGTTTTATTACATAGAGCAGTGGGTGCCTGGAACGCGCTGCCAGGGGTGGTGGTGAAGGCAGAAAAGATAGAGGCATTTAAGAGGCTATGAGATAGGCACATGGATGTGCTGGGAGTGAGGGATATGGGTCATGTGCAAGCAGAGGCCATTAGTTTAACTTGGCATCATGTTTGGCACGGACATTGTGGGCTGAAGGGCCTGCTCCAGTGCTGTACTATTCTATGATCTATAAACTAATGTAGGAAGAGTGGCCGAGTAAAATCTGATAAGATAATACTGACAGACATGAGCATGGGTGGAATACAGAATAGAGTTAGCAAACACTAATGAATGTACAAGTGGCAGAATTCGCAACAGAATGATACCGACTCCTGAAGTTAAGCTGATTTAAAACATTGTGTTTCAGGTAATGCACAGAGCATATGGAGTTGAGATTAATGGGTGGCGCAGCAGTAGAGTTGCCAGAGACTCGGGTTCGATCCTGACCACAGGTGCTGTCTGTACGGAGTTTGCACGTTCTCCCCGTGACCACAATAGCTTTCCTCATGTGCTCCGGTTTCCTCCCACACTCCAAAGACGTCCAGGTTTGTGTGGATCAATTGGCTTCGGTAAAGTTTGTAAATTGTCCTTTGTGTGTAGGATGGTGCTAGTGTACGGGGATCGCTGGTCGGCACGGACTCGGTGGGCCGAAGGGCCTGTCCTGCTCTGTATCTCTAACCTAAATCCCAGGGTGAATTCATCCTTTTTTTTGCATCATACAGACCCTGCTGCTGAGATTCACCGCACATGGTGGAAACAAAAAACAATAACCAGTATTTACGACAAAAACAAGAAGAATCACTTAGCAACCCCCTCTCCTAATTGCAAACAGTTGCTTCCAGAATCTCAGTACCAACATAACTGCACCTCAGCAAAGTGCACTCAGCTAAATTAAACTTCTTAGGTACCAGAGAACAGCTCAAATTAGCAAAGACATTTAAAAAAGGTTAGCACAGGATAAGTGTTTGCTAAACTAGTTGATATAGTTCAATTCAGTTTAATATAGATCATTTTACCATCACGTGTACCGAGGTACAGTGAGAAGTTTTTTATTGCATGCTAACCAGTCAGCGGAAAGACTATACATTATCACAAACGAACCATCCACAGTGTACAGATGCAAGATAAAAGGTTTAACTTTTAGTGCAAGATAATGTCCGATAAAGCCAGCTTAAAGATAGTTTGAATGTCTTCAATGAGGTCGATGGGAGGTCAGGACGGCCGATAAAGGGAATAAAGTAAGAAATGCTGTTGTTGGAGTAGATGTTTAAAAGAATGGAGTGACGATTGTGTGATTGTCTGTGACCAGCTCACAGTGGCTCCCCTGGCTTGGGTGCCATCTTATATTTGGTGCATTCAATGCCGTATTTCTAATTGACTGCAATAGTTATGGTAATCAATTTTGTTCTGTGAGCCCGACTTGAACAATTAAAATGGCCAAGCTTGGCCGGTGCAAGTGGTTGGAGATATGAACGCAAGAACTAACTGTGAGCCCCTTTATTGGATTGGATTTCTCCATTTAATCACCTACGCCCATTATGCAAACTCTTCTAAATACCTTCAAACCAGGCACAGCTGCCAACATGCTAACATAAGTTTCTCCTATTTTTATTTGAGCTCGCAGATATGGATTTAAAGCAGTTCCACTGCTCACTTTAATCAATCCCAGGTTTAAAACAACGCGTTCAATCTGGAACTAATTATACTTATAGAGGAAATGTTTTATAAAAACATGCGAATGCACAAATAAATTAAAGACCAACCAGAGTTTTGATAAAAAAGATAAGTTTTCCTACGCTTATTAAAAATAACTTGTACGTTAATTATTTTTTTCATTTTTAAAAGGTTTAGTACATCCAAAAGCATTTAGTAGCTCCAGTTGCAAAGGAGATCAAATGTCAGTGGGTTCTGACATGAGGCTTAAAATATAACTTTGTTAATTTGGCATTCTGGAAAGAGGAATCTTCAAACTGCCGTGACTGAATTGTGGTTGTTGAACGATAACTAGTTTAATCCTTATCGTTCAAAAGTGCCCCAAATATTGCTGCCTTTCCAATAATTCAATTCAGTTCAACGATAATTTATTGTCACAGTGTGAAATTCTTTGTTTCGCATACAACCCGGTAATATCATAAGGCAGACCTCACCGAAGCCGTACATGTGGCTGGCGCTGACTAAGTTACAAAATGTTCATCGGGCAGTCTTATCTTCTGCTCGCAGCGGTGAACCAGGCCTGTTGCTTCACGTGGCCGTAGGCGGCCCCCCTGCCGGTCCCCTCTTTGTTCTCAGCGCCGTGCTGCCCGTTCCCTCTTTGATCTACAACAACTCCTAGAGGCCTACCATTTACTGTGTAGGTCTTGCCCTTGTTTAACGTACCAAAATGCAACACATCACACTTCTCTGTATTAAATTCCATCAACCATTCCTCTGTCCAACTGGCCATATGATCCAGATCTTGCTGCAATCTTTCACAACCATCTTCACTATCACGTTTTTTAAAATAATTTTTTGTTTTTTTTAACTCAGATATAAAATTAAAAACAAAAGACAATAGATACTAGGTGCAGAAGTAGGCCATTCGGCCCTTCGAGCCAGCACCGCCATTCAATGTGATCATGGCTGATCATCCCCAATCAGTACCCCGTTCCTGCCTTCTCCCCATATCCCCTGACTCTGCTATTTTTAAGAGCCCTATCTAGCTCTCTCTTGAAAGTATCCAGAGAACCGACCTCCACCACCCTCTGAGGCAGAGAATTCCACAGACTCACAACTCTCTGTGAGGAAAAGTGTTTCCTCGTCTCCGTTCTAAATGGCTTACCCCTTATTCTTAAACAGAATGAGGTGTGAATACGCACAGATAAAATGACTATTAAAACACAAAGTATTTGTGCTTTAACACCAGGATAGGTGCTCAACCAAGAAAACGACACCAAATGCCAAAGTGGTACCAAAAAAACTACCTATACACATGTTGACAAACATGCTTTACCTTGCACTAAACATTGTTCCCTTCTCGTGTATCTGTACACTGCGAATGGCTCAATTGTAATCATGTATTGTCTTTCCGTTGGCTGGTTAGCACGCAACAAAAGCTTTTCACTGTACCTCGGTACCTCGGTACATGTGACAATATAGTAAACAAACTGAAAAAAAAAAAAAGCTTACCCAAGAAACGCAATCCCAATAATAATAATAATAATAATAAATTTTATTTATGGGCGCCTTTCAAGAGTCTCAAGGACACCTTACAAAAATTTAGCAGGTAGAGGAAAAACATGTAAGGGGAATGAAATAAATAGTAGAGACATGACTAGTACACAAAGTAAAGACAGAATTCAATACAAAACACAATATGAGGCAATTAATGCACAGATGAAAAGGGAGGGGGACGTGGGGCTAAGGATAGGCAGAGGTGAAGAGATGGGTCTTGAGGCGGGACTGGAAGATGGTGAGGGACACGGAATTGCGGATCAGTTGGGGGAGGGAGTTCCAGAGCCTGGGAGCTGCCCTGGAGAAGGCTCTGTCCCCAAAACTGCAGAGGTTGGACTTGTGGATGGAGAGGAGACTGGCTGATGTGGATCTGAGGGACCGTGAGGGTTGGTAGGGGGAGAGGAGGTCAGTGAGATATGGCGGGGCCAGATGGTGGAGGGCTTTGTAGGTGAGGATCAGGATTTTGTAGTTGATCCGGTGGGAGATGGGAAGCCAGTGAAGTTGTTTGAGGGCTGGAGTGATGTGATGCCAGGATTTGGTGTGGGTGATGAGTCGGGCGGCTGCGTTCTAGACCAGTTGCAGTCGATTGATGTAGGTGGAGCTGATGCCAAGGAGAAGTGAGTTGCAGTAGTCCAGTCGGGAGGAGATGAAGGCATGGATGAGTCTTTCAGCAGCGGGAGGTGTGAGAGAGGGTCTGAGTTTGGCGATGTTACGGAGATGAAAGAAGGAGGTTTTAATGACATGGCGGATGTGAGGCTCAAGGGAGAGGGTGGAATCAAAGATCACGCCAAGGTTTCGGGCCTGGGGAGATGGGGAGACAGTGGTGCCGTCGATGGTGAGAGTGGGGTTATTGATTTTGCTGAGTGTGGCTTTGGAGCTTATGAGGAGGAATTCTGTATGCCATATGAGAATCTAAAAGGCCTTTTCATAGCTATAATATGGGACAACAAAACTAGGTCTGTAGATGCCAGTATATCATTGGGAATATCAAGTGGGCATCCCCCTTCATGGTGTTTCATTGAGTTAGGCCCACAACACCTCAGGAAGACTCAACAGTTAGCTCTGACATCACAGAACAACTGCCCTCAATACATGCTCTCACCACCAATGCTGCCATCCTCTGGTCTAGGACTAGAGGTCATAGCTTCAGAATTAAAATAAATTACTTTAGGAAGGAGATGAGGAGAAATGTCATCAGTCAGAGGGTTGTGAATCTGTGGAATTCGTTGCCACAGAAGGCTGTGGAGGCTAAGTCAGTGGATATTTTTAAGGCAGCGATAGATAGATTCTTGATTAGTTCGGGTGTCAGAGGTTACGAGGAGAAGGCAGGAGAATGGGATTAGGAGAGAGAGATCAGCCATGATTGAATGGCAGAGTCGACTTGATGGGCCGAATGGCCTAATGCTACTTCTATTCCTTATGACCTTACCGGTATGCACTACCAAGCAACTAACTCTGTAGATATCTACAAAGTAAAACAAATTGATTCAAATATGGCCAAATATTTTCAGACACCCCAGCAATCACTGAGTGCACATCAGGCATTTAATTAAAACATTGCTCATTTGTTTTAAATTAAAGGATATTTATGAACAGTGCTTTTACGTACTTGTGCAGTAATGCTGTGAGACAGCAGCAACATGCGAGGGCCCATTAGCAAGCAACGGCGGCAACGCATAGGTGATTTTACGCAACATCAGTAGGTCGGGTGCATTTTGCATGCTCATTCATGCAAGTACGTGACTTAATTGATTAATAATTAATAATGAATAAGCCACTGCTGAGTACATTGGTTAGATCCTACACAGCAAATTGAAATTCACCATTTCAGACAGTGAATCTATTTTGTAAAATTTGGAAATGGAACTCATTGTTTGAAACTTACAAAATTCTTAGGGGGTTGGACAGGCTAGATGCAGGAAGATTGTTCCCGATGTATGGGAAGTCCAGAACAAGGGGTCACAGCTTAAGGATAAGAGGGAAGTCTTTTAGGACCGAGACGAGAAGATCATTTTTTACACAGAGAGTGGTGAATCTGGGGAATTCTCTGCCACAGAGGATAGTTGAGGCCAGTTCATTGGCTATATTTAAGAGGGAGTTAGATGTGGCCCTTGTGGCTAAAGGGATCAGGGGGTATGGAGAGAAGGCAGGTATGAGATACTGAGTTGGATGATCAGCCATGATCATATTGAATGGCGGTGCAGGCTCGAAGGGCCGAATGGCCTACTCCTGCACCTATTTTCTATGTTTCTATGTTTCTATGTTCTTCAGCACATCAGTGGGTGAATATGGTCTGTGCTGCCAGAAAGGAAAGAGATTGACTCTGGTATGTTGAGTTATCTAATTTCCTTCAGATAAGCAGAAGGCAACTGAATCATCCGACCACAGCCAGAGAGCAGTGCTGAGCTACTATCTACCTTTTTGGTGACCCTCGGACTATCCTTGATCGGACTTTGCTGGCTTTACCTTGCACTAAATGTTATTCCCTAATCATGTATCTGCACACTGTCAATGGCTCGATTGTAATCATGTATTGTCCTTCCTCCGACTGGATAGCACGCAACAAAAGCTTTTCGCTGTAAGTCAGTACACGTGACAATAAACTCAAATGAACTGAACATCTGTGGAGGGAATGGCCAGATGACTTTTTGGGATGATTGAATTTCTCTTCCTTTCCATAAGGAGGGGAAAATCCAAAAGGTTTTGAGTTTTTAATTAAAAATCATAAAACCTGCTGGGTATTACAGCCTGTTGTGCGAGAAAAGAATTTCAATCAGTAGTGAGGTTCTCATGTGCCACGGGCAGCAAATCCTGATGATTCACCCCCGATTGCCCTGGTGACCATTGACATCTCCGTGTTGCCAAACATTCACCTGGTTGGGTTATAACACTGTAGAACAAACTCCTGGGAGAATAATAGGGTTGTACTTTTAAGGATAAAGGGGAAATCTTTTAGGACTGAGATGAGAAATCATTTTTTACACAGAGAGTGGTGAATCTGTGGAATTCTCTGCCACAGAAGGTAGTTGAGGCCAGTTCATTGGCTAGATTTAAGAGGGAGTTAGATGTGGCCCTTGTGGCTAAAGGGATCAGGGGTTATGGAGAGAAGGCAGGTACAGGATACTGAGTTGGATAATCAGCCATGATCATATTGAATGGGCCGAATGGCCTACTCCTGCACCTATTTTCTATGTACTTCTGCTATACACCTGACTGTGTCTGAGATGCTTATCTGATATGTACCTAAGTGCCTACATATAGTCATACTTGTACTGAAATGTATACAAAAATGCATTTCACTGTACCTCGATAAACATGACCAATAAAATACCATAGCATAGCATACCAATACAAGACAATATCAGAAAATAGACAGAAAGCTGGAGTAACTGCGGGACAGGCAGCATCTCTGGAGAGAAGGAATGAGTGACTTTTCAGGTTGAGACCCTTCTTCAGACTGGTTAGGGATAAGGGAAACAAGAGATATAGACGGTGATGTCTGTCTATGGTGTGCAGAAAACAATTCTCCTGCTTCAATCTTGACAAGGAATAAAGTGTGAGTCACCTGTGCTTCAGTAGGAATGTCTTCATTAAAACCTGTCACCTGCATAGCTACAGTGTGCTACCCATTTAAGCAATGCATAGTAACCTTTTGTTGAGAACAAGAGACACAATGTGCTGGAGTAACTTAGCAGGTCATGCAGCATCACTGGAGAACATGGAGAGGTGACGTTTTAGGGCCCTTCAAGGTCAGGGCCCTTTTCAGACTGATGATAAGTGGCCTTTCGGGTTAGGACCCTTCTTCAGACTAAAGCCCCTGTCCCACTTAGGAAACCTGAACGGAAACCTCTGGAGACTTTGCGCCCCACCCAAGGTTTCCGTGCGGTTCCCGGAGGTTGCAGGTGGTTGCCGGAGGTTGCAGGTAGTGGAAGCAGGTAGGGAGACTGACAAAAACCTCCGGGAACCTCCGGGAACCGCAAGGAAACCTTAGGTGGGGCGCAAAGTCTCCAGAGGTTTCCGTTCAGGTTTCCTAAGTGGGACAGGGGTATAAGGGATCAAGATGCTTAAGCCTTTGTTTGCAGTCTGACTATAACCATGGTTTGCAACTAGTTATAGTGGACCAAGTGCTTGCTGCAATCATATTACTGAACTGCAACATGCAATTAGTTTGCTGTTTGCATTGCAATGACTGGCATGATTGAGTTATGCCTTGTGGTTTAGTTTAGTTTAGTTTAGAGATACAGATACAGCGGAAACAGGTCCTTCAGCCCACCGTGTTGCTGCCTTCCAGCGCCAGAGACCCGTAACTACGTATGCTGTCTTGCACCAACCAGCGATCCCTGTACACTAGCAATAACCTACAAACTAGGGACAATATAAATCTTTACTGAAGCCAATTAACCTACAAACTTGTACGTCTATGGAGGGTGGTTGGAAACTGGAGCACCCGGAGAAAACCCACCAGTCACAGGGAGAACATGGAAACTCCACACAGACAGCATCCGTAGTTACGGGTATCTGGCGCTGTAAGGCAGCAACTCTACCGCTGCACCACTGTGCCGCCATTCACATCGATCACATGAATATCAAGTATACCCACAATAGAAAAGTTTTGAAACTAAAATTCTGTACGCAGAATTCAGCAAATATGATTAACACCAGCCAGAGCTGCAGCTCCAAGCAGTTGGCCTTATATTTTCCAGTTATTCATAACATTCTCTTGTCTGCAGTGCTCCACAAAGCACAGCCTCATTTTTTTTTAAGTGTTTTAAAAAACTTTTCCCTTTGGATTCGTCTTTCATTTTGAAACTAAATATGCACAGGTTATTAATAACCCAATGGTGCTTTCAAAAATTTACTCCCAATGGCATTAAAATACTCATAAACTATATCAGCCAGAGGGTGTTAAATATTTATTTTAGCGTTTGTTGAAGCAAGAGGAAAGTTAGAAGGTACTAAGCCATGCTTTCTGATGTGACGTTTAATTCAGATTCTTTTGTTTGCTTTGTAACTAAATCCCCATAAGCCTCAAATATTCATTTATGATCTATCCTCTTCAATTAAATCTATTGAGTTTCTCTGTTAAAGGTGCTACATAAATCTAAGTTATTATTTCAGAAATCATTACTAGTAGCAGCGGAACGATTGGTGCCCAGAGTTTACATCTCAGTAAAGAGTGATCTCGTGGAGGCTTTAACCCTATTATAAAGCTTGTGTTAAAACACAGAGCTAAAGGAATGTTCTAAAAATCTGCCGACTTTCTATGTTCCAATACCATTAATGGTCACATTTCAGTCGCCTCTGAGAAGCTTCCTCCAGCAATTCAGTCTGACACTCCCCCTCATACTAAAGGAGTGATCTCAGCCGTATGTGTAGGAAGGAACTGCAGATGGTGGTTTATACCGAAGAAAGACACAAAAAGCTGGAGTAACTCAGCGGGTCAGGCAGCATCTCTGGAGAAAAGGAATAGGTGACGTTTCTGGTCTACTGCGGCACCATTCGGTGGCTAGCAATATTCCCAGGTGTACCTTGTAAATGATTTGGAGAAATGAAGAGCTAAAGAGATACATACATTGAAGCACAGAGCTCTTTATGCTGTCATTCAATCTCCTTTGTTATGTTTAAACACAGTATGGAATAGAAAGTGAACAGTTTCCATACCCATCACATATCTGGGCCATCATGATAGACACAAAATGCTGGAGTAACTCAGCGGGACTGGCAGCATCCCTGGAGAGAAAGAATGGGTGACGTTTCTGGTCGAGACACTTCTTCAGACTGAATGTCAGGGGAGAGGGAGACATAGAGATATAGAAGGGTAAGGTGTGAAAACATAGATCAAAGGGAACGACAATCAAGGAAATGGAGAATGGTACATTGTTAGCTGAGGGGAAGGTGACAATGAGGCATATAATCAGTAATATCTAATTCAATTCAATTCAATTCAATTCAATTTTATTGTCATTGCACGGATACAAGTATAGGTACAACAAAATGCAGTTTAGCGTCTGGTCATAGTCATAGTGCAAGATAGGAATAAAAAAAATACAGAACAAGCATACATTAGAGTAAGAAGAGTACTGGTTAACAATGTGGATGGAGAGACCAAAGATATCTAACGACGGGACTCCGAGTTCAGCAATGTAAGTGTGTTGTTGAAAAAGCTGTTCCTCATCCTGCTTGTTCGAGACCTGAGGCTCCTGTACTCCTGTACTCCTTGCCTCCCTGATGGGAGGAGGGCAAACAGTCCATGGTTAGGGTGAGAGGGGTCCTTGATGATCTTCCTGGCCCATCTCAGACACCATATTTGGTGGAGGGCATCCATGGCAGGGAGCGGGGCACCAATGATGTGCTGAGCGGTTTTCACCACCCGTTGTAGTGCCTTCCTGTCAGCTACAGTGCAACTGCTGTACCATACCGTGAAGCAGGTGGTCAGGATGCTTTCGATGGTACAGCGGTAAAAGTTGGTCAGGATCTGGGGGGACAGGTGAGCTTTCTTGAGCCTCCTCAGGAAGTAAAGGCGCTGCCGCGCCTTTTTGATCAGTTTGGTCGTATTGAGGGACCAGGACAGATCCTCCGAGATGTGTACCCCGAGGAATTTGTAGTTGGAGACGCGCTCCACCTCAGTCCCGTTTGTATGGATGGGGGTATGTCTGCCCCCTCTGTTCTTCCTGAAGTCAACAATAATTTCCTTTGTCTTCTTGGAGTTGAGGACGAGGTTATTGTTGGCACACCAGGTTGTCAGGTGCTGGACCTCCTCCCTGTAGGCTGACTCGTCGTTGTCACTGATCAGCCCTACCACCGTGGTGTCGTCGGCAAATTGAATGATGGCGTTGGAGCCATACTTAGGGATGCAGTCATGGGTGAAGAGGGAGTAGAGGAGTAGTGGCACGCCGGTGTTCAGTGTTATAGTGGAGGAGGTGAGGTTGTTGATCAGGAGGACAGTGAAACTTGTCGGAGAACTAGGATGGGGGAGGGATGGAGAGAGAGAGGGAAAGCAAGGGTTGCTTGAGGTTAGAGAAATCAATATTCATACCGCTGGGTTGCAAGCTGCACAAGCGAAATATGAGGTGCCGTTCCTCCAATTTGCATTGGGCCTCACTCTGACAGTGGAGGATGCCCAGGACAGAAAGGTCAGTGTGGGAATGGGAGGGGGAGTTAACTTGTTTAGCAACCAGGAGATCGGGTAAGCCTAGGCAGACTGCGAGAAGGTGTACAGCGGAACATTCGCCGAGCCTGCGCTTAGTCTCTCTGATATATAGGAGCCATCATGATAGCTTTGTTGCTTGGAGATAAGTAGTTTTGCATTGTCAAGTTTTCCACAACCATTTCATCCATCCTAAACATCTGGAAGGTAATGAGGGGTACAGCAGCCAATAGGACAAGTTACATGACTGGTCAATAACTTGGATTTAATTTCATTTAATTTGTTGTGTTTTGCAACCTTGGTGCAGCTATTTCCCCCTCTTTGGGAACTAGATAAAAAATGAACAATTAGATCTTCATAAATTCAGCCCCTTGAGATCATGAAATACATCATATCAGTACCAATTACTCCCTTGAGCAAAAAGCACAGAGTGCTGGAGGAGAGCACATCAGGCAGCATCTGTGGAGAGAATAGATAGGCACCATTTCAGGTTGGGACCCTTCTTCAGTCCAGTTTGAAGAAGCATCCTGACTGAAAACGTCATCTATCCATTCTCCCCAGAGATGCTGCCAGACCTGCTGATTTACCTCCAGCATTTGTGTTTTGCTTAAGATTCCAGCATCTGCAGTTTCTTGCATCTCAAAATTATTCCTTTACTTTTGGATTTTACTTTAGATTTTAGAGATACAATGCGGAAACAGGCCCTTCGACCCACCGAGTCCGCGCCGACCAGCGATCACCCCGTACACTAGCGCTATCCTACACGCTGGGGACAATTTACAATTTTATCAAGGACAATTAACTTGCAAACCTGTATGTCTTTGATCCTCCTGATCAACAACCTCACCTCACCTCCTCCACTATAACACTGAACACCGGCGTGCCACTACTCCTCTACTCCCTCTTCACCCATGACTGCTTCCCTAAGTATGGCTCCAACGCCATCATTAAATTTGCCGACGACACCACGGTGGTAGGGCTGATCAGTGACAATGACGAGTCAGCCTACAGGGAGGAGGTCCAGCACCTGGCAGCCTGGTGTGCCAACAATAACCTCGTCCTCAACTCCAAGAAGACGAAGGAAATTATTGTTGACTTCAGGAAGAACAGAGAGGGCAGTCATACCCCCATCCATATAAACGGGACTGAGGTGGAGCGCGTCTCCAACTACAAATTCCTCGGGGTACATATCTCGGAGGATCTGTCCTGGTCCCTCAATATGACCAAACTGATCAAAAAGGCACAGCAGCGCCTTTACTTCCTGAGGAGGCTCAAGAAAGCTCACCTGTCCCCCCAGATCCTGTCCAACCTTTACCGCTGTACCATCGAAAGCATCCTGACCACCTGCTTCACGGTATGGTACAGCAGTGTGGAGTGTGGGAGGAAACTGGAGCTCCCAGAAATTGCCCGCGCGATCGCAGGGAGACCATACAAACTCCGTACAGACATCACGCGTAGTCAGGATCGAACCCGGGTCTCCGCCGCAGTAAGGCAGTAATTCTACTGCTGCGCTACTCTGCTGCCCTAAATCTCTTACGTATATATTTTGAAAATATAACGTTGAGCACATTGGTTTTGAAATTTCACCAATGTTTTTTTTTTGGTTTCCAACTGTGACATTGGCAGGAAATCAGCAGAATCCACAATGAAATGGCAAAATAATAATTCCCATCATTTCTACGAGAGTTCCAGTAATCTCCATCCACAATCTAATTGCTCTGGCATTATAAATCTAATCAGGGTGGAGATGGAATTACATTTTGTATTGACTTGGGCCAAATATGCCAATTGACATTTTCTGTCCATTTTCTCTCCTTAAGTGAGGAGACGTTTTGACAAACATCACCCAGTAGGGAAGTGGAAATTGAGGAAAGATAGAAAAGATTTAACCAATTGTCAATTATTGGTGTATTTCCCTGGTTAGTTCACACATCACAAGAAGGGTCTTGACCCAAAATGTCACCCATCCTTTTTTTACCAGAGATGTTGCCTGACAATTGCAGCGAATTAAAATGCAGGCCAGACTATCACACAAACCAACCTCCCTTCTATTGACTCCACCTATACCTCACACTGGCGCAGCTAGGCCACTGGCATAATCAAGGACGAGTCACACCCTGACCACTCCCTCTTCTCCCCTCTCCCATTGGGCAAAAGGTACAGAAGTGTGAAACATTACACTAGCAGATTCAGGGACAGTTTCTTCCCAGCTATTATCAGGTAACTGAATCACCCTACCACAACTAGAGAGCATTCCTGAACTACAATCTACCTGTTTGATAACCCTCAGACTATCTTTGATCGGACTTTACTTTCTTTACCTTGCACTAAACAGTGCACAGTAGAGAGCATGCTGACCGGTTGCATCGTGGTTTGGTTCGGTAACCTGAGAACCCTGGAGAGGAAAAGACTTCAAAAAGTAGTAAACACTACCCAGTCCATCATCGGCTCTGACCTTCCTTCCATCTATGGGATTTATCGCAGTCGCTGCCTCAAAAAGGCTGGCAGTATCATCAAAGACCCACACCATCCTGGCCACACACTCATCTCCCTGCTACCTTCAGGTAGAATGTACAGGAGCCTGAAGACTGCAACAACCAGGTTCAGGAATAGCTACTTCCCCACAGCCATCAGGCTATTAAACCTGGCTCGGACAAAACTCTGATTATTAATAACCAATTATCTGTTATTTGCAGGTACACAAAAATGCTGGAGAAACTCAGCGGGTGCAGCAGCATCTATGGAGCGAAGGAAATAGGTGACGTTTCGGGCCGAAACAGTTCCTTCTTGAACACAACCATCTGTTATTTGCACTTTATCAGTTTATTTATTCATGTGTGTATATATTTATATTATGGTATATGGACACACTGATCTGTTTTGTAGTCAATGCCTACTATGTTCTGTGTGCTGAAGCAAAGCAAGAATTTCATTGTCCTATCAGGGACACATGACAATAAACTCTCTTGAACTCTTGAACTCTTAAACGTTATTCCCATATCATGTATCTATACACTGTAAATGGGTCAATTGCAATCATGTATTGACTTTCCGCTGACTGGTTAGCACGCAACAAAAGCTTTTCACTGTATCTCTGTACACATGACAATACACTAAACTGAACTGAAAAAAACTGTCCCGCTGAGCTACGCCAGCACTTTGTGTCTATCGTCGGTATAAACCAGCATCTGCAGTTCCTTCTAACCCAAGAGGGAAGGGGAAGCAGGCACACACGGAGCTGCAGGAGGAAGAGTTAATAGGCAAGATCTTGCTGAAATAATCTTATTTGCATGTCACACGCAGTTACTACTACACACGTCTAACAGTAAGTGTCGGGAGAAGATGCTCTTGAATTAGAATTCCCCACAGGGTGCTAACCAGATTGTGGTGCCCGTTGTTAATTTTATGAAAACACTATCTGAAGTGCAGTTGCTACATTTGTACATTAATAGCCCGATAAACTTGACACAAACAGTTAAACCTAGTAATTAACAATGAGTGTGTACTTTTAACAATGTTGTGTTTGTTAATGAATACCAATCACACAGAAAGTTAACAATTATAATAATGGGGTTTAATTCTTTTGGGATGTGTAATGGTTTAGGAGATTTTAAAGAAATGAAATAATTTGTATATTCCTTTCTTTAACTTTATCTCTTCCTTCTCCTTTCCTGTTCATTTGTTTGTTTCTCTTTATTTCTCATTCAAGATGCAATAAGGCTACAAAGTGCTGGGGTAACCCAGTGGGTCAGGCAGCATCTCTGGAGAACAGGGATTTCCAATCGAAATGCCAGCTGTCCGTGTTCTACAGAGATGCTGCCTGACCTGCTGAGTTACTCCAGCACTTTGTGGATTTTTTTCTTGTAAACCAACATCACCAGTTCCTTCTGTCTTCATTTAAGATTGAATTCAACCACCCTCTTTCTCCCTTCTTCTATCTCCTGTCTGCTCATGGAGTCATAAAGTCATTGAAGCAGGCCTGTCGGCCCAACTTGCCCATGCTGATGTAGATGCCCCATCTACCTGCATTTGGTCCATACCTCTCTAAACCTTTTCTTTCCAGATACCCACCACCCTCTGTGAGAAAATGTTTCCCTTCAGGTTCCTTTTAAAGATTTACCCCCTCACATCAAACCTATGTCCCCCTGTTTTTGTTTCCTCTAATCTGTATAAAAGACTGAATGGATAGGGACTGGTTTGAGGGGGGGCGGACGGGGGGGGGGCAGGTGAGACTAGTTTAGCTGGGACATGGTGGCCGGTGTGGGTAAGTTGGGCCAAAGGGCCTCTTTCCACACTGTATCATTCTATGACTCTTATCACTGTGCATTTACCCTATCTATTCCTCTCATGGTCTTATACCCCTCTATAAGATCATCTCTCATTCTCCTATGCTCCAAGGAATAAAGTCTTAGTCTACCCAACCTCACCCTAGAGCTCAGGCCCTCAAGTCCTGGCAACAACCTTGGAAATCTTCTCTGCACTTTGAACACAATCCTCCAAATGCAGCCTCAACAATGTCTTGCACAAAAGACATTGTTCATTTCTCAGGAAAATATTGTTGATAAAGGCAATACACCAATGATCCCATGTTTCACCCAGGTCTTCAATGCCGTGTTGCCCTCACTTTACATTTCAGTTCTCACTTCCAACAATTTTAGAAGAGACCTAAAAGACAATGAAGTATACAGTTCCTTCAGAACACATTATGAGATGTTTAGATTAGTTTAGTTTAGAGAAACGGCGTGGAAACAGGCCCTTCAGTCCGCGCCGATCTGCGATCCCCCCACACTAACACTATCCTACACACACTAGGGTCAATTTACATTTATACCAAGCCAATTAGTCTACAAACCTGTACGTCTTTAGAGTGTGGGAGAAAACGGATAAATCTCGGAGAAAACCCACGCGGTCACGGGGAGAAAGTACAAACTCTGCACAGACAGCACCCGTAGCCCGGATCAAACCCAGGTCACCGGCGCTGCAAGCACGGTAAGGCAGCAACTCTACCGCTGCGCCACCGTCACCACCCCTCTCAACATTTGTCTCCCGGCATAATCTGCCTGGTTCTAAAAACGGCATCAGAACCATTGCGGCAATAGGTAATTTTGGCAGGAAGTTGCGTCCCACATTAGATTGTCAATTTTACATTGATATCTGTGATAAACTGGAAGATACTGAGAATTAAAAAAATGAGACTTGGGATGGCTGAATATGAGGAGCAATAGGATTTTACCACTATTAGGAAAGAAATTGGAGAAATATGTATAAACAGAGCATGTCATGTGTGCAATTGGATAGAGGATCAGGTTAGTCAAGCACATGTCTACGCTGTTTAAGAAAATAAAGAAACAAGCATGAAGGGTCTTGCTCACCCGTCTAAATGTCCTATAAGTTATGGGTTGGGCATTTGTATGTGACATCCACCAAAATCTTTTGTTTTGTATCATTAAGAACATAAGAAATTAGGAGCTAGGAGAGAGATCAAAAAGGCTTTTGGCTCATTGGCTTTCATAAGTCAGAGTATTGAGTATTGAGTTGGGAGGTTATGTTACAATGATATAAGATGTTGGTGAGGCCGGATTTAGAGTATTGTGCTCAGTTCTGGGCTTGATGTTATAGGAAAGATGTTGTCAAGTTGGAAAGGGTACAGAGGAGATTTACGGGAATGTTGCCAGGACTCGTGGGTCTGAGCTACAGGGAGAGGTTGAGCAGGCTGGGACTATTACATAGAGCGCAGGGAGGATGAGGGTGACCTTAAAGATGTGTGCAAAATCATAAGAGGAATAGATCGGGTAGATGCACAAAGTCTCTTGCCTAGAGTGGGGGAATCGAGAACCAGAGAACATACTTTAAGATGAAGGGGGAAAGATTTAAGAAGAATGAGGGGTCTTATTCTTCTTATCGAGTCCACACACAAGATTAGAAGTTACACAAAATTGCTGGGGAAACTCAGCGGTTGCAGCAGCATCTATGGAGCAAAGGAAATAGGCGACGTTTCGGGCCGAAACCCTTCTTCAGACTGATGGGGGGTGGGGGGGGGGGGAGAAAGAAGGAAAAGGGGAGGAGGAGGAGGAGCCCGAGGGCGGGCGGATGGGAGGGTGGGAGGAGACAGCTAGAGGGTTAAGGAAGGGGAGGAGACAGCAAGGAAGAGATTAGAAGTTGTTCAGCCAGAGCTGAACACACTTCTCAGCATCTGTATTCAATGGTGTCTGTCTTGTCGTTTCTTGTGCGTGGTGGTGGAAAGATTGGTGAAAACAGGGCCGCAACATGAACGCTCTTTCCTTGACCCCATCTGAGGGGTAACTTCTTCACACAAAGGGTGTTGGATGTATGGAACTAGCTGCCGGATGAGGTAGTTATGGCAAGGACTATTGCAACAATTAGACAGGTACATGGATAGGACAGATTTAAATGGATATATGGGCCAAACGCTGGCAGGACTAGTGTAACATGTTGGTCAGTGTGTGCACGTTGGACCAACGGGCCTGTTCCCACGGTGTATGACTCTAAGAGGAATACTCTCCTCCTCAATCCTGCCTCACCGTTCAATATGATCATGGCTGATCTGCCAAAGCCTCAACATCTTTTCTGTGCCAGCTCCACATAGCCCCCAATTTCCAATCAGCCTCTTGAACCTGTACCAACGTTCAAGGCCGATCTAACCTTGCTTCAGCGTCACTTTCCTGTTCTCCGCCCAGTGTCCTTGTAGTTTAAATATCTGTCACTCTCCAACTGGGCGGCACGGTGGAGCAATGATCGAGTTGTTGCCTTACAGCGCCAGCGACCCGTGTTCGATCCTGACTGCAGGTACTGTCTGCACGGAGTTTGTACGTTCTCCCCGTGACCTTCATGAGTCTTCTCCGGGATCTCAAGTTTCCTCCCACACTCCAAAGATGTACAGGTCTGTAGGCTGTTAAAGAAGGAACTGCAGATGCTGGAAAATCGAAGGTACACAAAAATGCTGGAGAAACTCAGCGGGTGCAGCAGCATCTATGGAGCGAAGGAGATAGGCAACGTTTCGGCCCGAAACGTTGCCTATCTCCTTCGCTCCATAGATGCTGCTGCACCCGCTGAGTTTCTCCAGCATTTTTGTGTACCAGGTCTGTAGGCTAATTGGCTTGGTATGATTGTAAATAGCCCCTCGTGCGTGTAGGATGGCGTTAATGTACTGGGATCGCTGGTTGGCGCAGACTCGGTGGGCTGAAGGGCCTGTTTCGGTGCTGTATCTCTACAGTAAACTAAACTAAAATCTGGCAACATCACTCAGATAATGAGTTCCTTGTAGGAGGCTCTACCTCACTGACAGACCAGCATTACATCCCTAAAGTGCATCAGCACCATGTTACACACAAAGATTGAAGAGTAAAATGGTTGCAGCTGTAGATTCCTTCTGTCACTACACAGAAATACAGAGTGTTATTGATTCTTAAAGCTACTTACATTTTCAATTTTCTTTCGGTATGATTTAATGTTCATTTTTCTTTTTACAACTATGATGTTAGGCTAGCTGGAGTTGATCTGTTTGCACTAGTTTCTCCCTACTTCCTTCAGCACTGCATTAACCACTACATTTATAGCCCTCGGGCATTATGTAAAAGACAGAATCATACAAAATACAGATTGCATTAAATTCTTCATGCGTCTCAACCATGATCACATTACTAAATCTTTCCCACTCTGACTCCTGCAATATGGGGCATTGTGAAAATCAAAACAAGATTAATCGTGCCCTTGTTGAATAGGTTATATAACCACTGCCTACCTACACTTACCTAAGGCTTGTAATAATACTGTAACCTCCGATGTTAATATGGCTCCTTTTATGCACAACAATTTAATGGAAGGACCAAACATGCCTCACATGGAAGTTAGACACAAAATGCTGGAGTATCTCAATAGGATAGGCAGCATCTCTGGAGAGAAGGGATGGGTGACGTTTCCGGTCAAAACCCTTCTTCTTCTGTTTGAATTTTGATTAAAGAATGGTCTCGACCCGAAACGTCTATCTTCAGTGTAAACCAGTGTCTGCAGTTCCTTCCAACACATAATATTCCAAATATGACCTCACCAAAACCCTATAAAGCAGCAACTGATGCCCAGACTGATAAAGACAAACATACCATAGGCCTTTTTCTTCAGAGTCTGTAGAAGGATCTCGTCCCGAAACGTCACCCATTCCTTCTCTCCGGAGATGCTGCCTGTCCCGCTGAGTTACTCCAGCATTTTGTGTCTATCTTCGGTGTAAACCAGCATCTGCAGTTCCTTCCTACACATGCTTTGCATGGATACGGTTGTGAGCGGTGGGAGGTGGGGAGGGGAGGTTAGTGGGGGCATGGGGGAGGATTGGTTAACTAACCCAACCATTCACATATTATAAAGCCAGATACCCAAGTTCGATTCGTTCCATGACAACTGTGGAACTTAAATTTAGTTAATAATCTGGAATATGTAACAACTTGACATTGGTCACAATGACCACAAAAACTATTGATAGCCTCAAAGACCCAACTGGTTCATAAGTGCTCTTCCCAGGAAGAAAGCTACTATTATTACCTGGTCTGGCCTATATGTGACTCCAGACCTATCCTATTCGATTACCCCATAAAAGTGGCCATGCAAACCACTAAATTGCCACCACCGCCTACTTAAAGACTACTTGGGGATGGGCAACAAATGCTGGTCTTGCCTATGATCACTTTACAGAGGCCAGTTAACCCACAAACCTGTACGTCGTTCGAGTGTGGGAGGAAACCGGAGCACCCGGAGAAAATCCACGTAGTCACAGGAAGAGCATACAGTTAGCAGCTGTAGTCAGGATGGAACCCGGGTCTCTGGCGCTGTAAGGCAACGGCCCTACCGCTGCGCCACCGTGCCGCCCAGTTCTCTTGAAATCCTCAAATTAAGGAAGTAGAATCTCAAAAGGAGGTAGAGTAGAAACAAAGAATTGCAGATGCTGGTGTACAAACAAAGATACATAGGCCCTTCTTCAGACTCGACCCGAAACGTCACCTATTCCTTTTCCCCAGAGATGCTGCTTGACCCGCTGAGTTACTCCAGCATTTTGTGTGTATCCACTGTGCCTTTGTGCCCAGTTATTAGATTCCATATCCTCCTGTCACGTTGGTCACGCTGATTCCACCCTCTGTTCAACAAAATCTTTCAAACTCCAGAGGCTGAATGCCAACATTCTCCACACCTCCCACATTACCAATGCTGAATCACCTTAAGGCCCTATCCCACTTGGACGTTATTTGCACGTCATTTATGCGTCATCATTTACGCGTCACGACGCACGCGTGATGTGCGCATGGTGCGTGGTGACGTAGGCAGTGACACGCGGTTGCGCACGGAGCCCCAGGGTTTTGGAATGTATAAAATCTACGCTCGCCATCTGCGTGACACGCAAATGACGCCCACGTGGGACAGGCCCTTTAACAAGATTTGTCTACTTTGAAGATATTCTCCTCCACTCTCCGATGAGAATTCTGCAACATCCTCTCTCGCTGCTCCCCCTCTGTGATTCCTCCTGCTCTTTATCTCCCTACATCATCGTCTATATCTCTTGTTTCCCTTTTCCCTAACTAGTCTGAAGAAGGGCCTCGACCCGGAATGTCACCGAAACCTTCACTCCAGAGATTTCGGGTCGAGACCCCTTTTCAGACCTGAAACGTCACCCATTCCTTCTCTGTAGAGATGCTGCCTGTCACGCTGAGTTACTGCAGCTTTTTGTGTCAATCTTCGGTTTAAACCAGCATCTGCAGTTCTTTCCTACACATTTCACCTTAACAAGATATCTGTCCTTAATCTGAAATAAGATCCTGCCCATTTAAAGACTATATGGCATAAATTCTGCATTTTATTTTTTTTACCAGTTCTACCTTCATAACATGAAGTCAACAATGACGAATGTAGCATTGACTTGTAACTGATTTAAATGTGCAATCGAACTGCAAAGCCTGGTTGTAGGTTTGAACGGTCACCTGAAGTGATTGGTCTTAATCCAATGCTGAAATGACAGCCCTTTTTGCAGCCCATTTTTTAAACAAGTCAGGCTTTGTTGTGAGCCAGGTATGGTTGATTTTTTCAGGCTGTTCAGTCACCTGAGCAATGATCCTGAAAGCAGCGGGTTAATTGTGTGTCAATATAATCATCTTATTCATTCACTGAACCATTGAAGAGTAGCTGGTAACCAAAACAAATAAATTAGAGTCATAGAGACTCACAGCATGGAAACACGCCCTTTAGTCCACCATCCACACCATCCTTCAACTAATCCCACACTAATCCCATATTGTTCTCCTTAAATTCCCATCAACTTCCCCACATTCTACCGCCCACCAGAGGCAATTTACAGCGGCCAATGAACTGCGCACCTTTGGGGTGTGGGAGGAAATCGGAGAAACCCATGATAGAGAACATGCAAACTTCGCGCAGAAAGCGCCGTGTGTCAGGACCGAACCAGGGCCTTTGGAGTTGTGAGGCAGCAGCTCTACCCGCTGAGCCACCGTGCCAGAAAGATCGGAGCATATGGCTACTGAGTGCCAGCACCAACATAGACCCAATCAAGTCCAGTACTACAATAACAAGAGAGAGATAGAAGTTGGTCACATCACACCTTGAAGTATTATCAACCAATATTACCTGGGGATTGTTTGAAGAAGTCACTTCCAAACTCCCACAAGCATATTTTCTGCAACAACAGAGCATCAAATACTCTGGACTATTGCTACTTCAGCATGAAGATGACTATTGCTTCATTCCTCACCCTCGCTTTGAAAAATCGGACGATAGCTCCCTCCTGTGTGTTCATAAGGTCATTAGGGTCTTAATGGATAGGAGTAGAATTAGGCCATTTGGCCAATCAACTCTACCCCGCGATTCAATCATGGCTGATCTCTCTCTCCCTCCTACCCCATTCTCCTACCTTCTCCCCATAACCTCTGACACCCAAACAGGCAGCAACTGAAGAGCCCAGACCATTCACGGAATCCAGCTTCTCTTCCATTGACTTCATCTACACCTCACGCTGCCTCGACAAGGCCGCCAGCATAATCAAGAACCAGTCTCACTCAGGTCACTCTCTCTCTCTTCTCCCCTCAGATTCAGGGACAGTTTCTTCCCAGCTATTATCAGGCATCTGAACCATCCTTTCACTAACTAGAGTGTGGTCCTGACCTCCCGTCTACCTCATTAGAGACCCCCAAACGTTTTGGACTTTATCCTGCACTAATTGTTTTATACTTTCCCCTGTATCTGTACACTGTGGACGGCTAGATTGCAATCAAGTATAGTCTTTTCACTGACTAGATAGCTCGCAACAAAAAACTTTTCACTGTAGAATTAGGCCATTCGGCCCATCAAGTCGATGACACAGGACAATAATAAACTAAACGACACAAAATTTCTGCAGGTGTATGGGACAGAACATACTGATTGGTGGCATCGCGGCCAGTTAAGGTAACACAAACACCCAGGCATGAAGGAGGATACAGAGGGGTTGACATTGGTGGATCCATCACTAATACTGATCTCCCCACCATCAAAGAGATCTGTTTAAGGCAGTACCTCCAAAAGTTACCCATTGTCATCAAAGACCCACACCATCCCAGCCATTCTCTTGTTTCACCACGACTGTCAGGATGAAGGTGCCTGAAAACCATAACCACAGATTCAAGAACAGCTTCTTCCAAGCACACATCAGGCTCTTGAAAACCACACAACACTAACCACTCCCTCAGCAACTGCAATGTTTCATGGATTGTGTTTTTTGTTGTACAATGGACTGGTTTTTGCACTATTTTGGATATCTGGTAATTTTGCTGTTATTTTACTGTATTATTGATTATTATATATTTATTTGTGTGTTATTGCATTAATGGGCCTGTTAAGCTGCAGCACGTAAGGATTTACTTTAGCTATCAAAACATGGGGGGGACACAATTTCTTGGCATCAGCGCACATGCGAACACACACAAGCGCGCGCCCGTGCGCACACACGTGAGGCTTCAGCCATGGGCCATGTGGACGGTAACATCGGAAGCTGACCTGGTTGGTGACTGACTCCAAACTCCAGCAACAGCAGCTTCGTTCGCCCCGAATCGTGGGGCTTGAATCGGCCCGTTCGCGGGGCCTTTCATCGGCCGGCGGGGGCTTCAACATCGGGAGCCTCGATGCAGCAGTTTGATTTTACGCCACGCGGGATGCTGAAAAGTCCCGTGATCGGGCCGATTCAGCCCTTAGAAAGCGTCTGATGAAGTCCACCTCTCAAAGCATGGGGTGGGGGGGGGGGGGGGTCCGCCCTCCGTCCCCCCCAGGATTTCCGCCCATGCTATCCAACACACTCGGGCCAATTTACAATTAACCTACAAACCTGTAGGTTCTTTGAGTGAGTGTGGGAAGATACCAGAGCACCCAGAGAAAACCCACATGGTCACAGAGAGAATGTGCAAACTCCGTACAGACAGCACCTGTCTACCGCTCACCAGAGGCAATTTACAGCGGCCAATGAACTGCGCACCTTTGGGGTGTGGGAGGAAATCGGAGAAACCCATGATAGAGAACATGCAAACTCCGCACAGAAAGCGCCGTGTGTCAGGACCGAACCAGGGCCTTTGGAGTTGTGAGGCAGCAGCTCTACCCGCTGAGCCACCGTGCCAGAGAGATCGGAGCATATGGCTACTGAGTGCCAGCACCAACATAGACCCAATCAAGTCCAGTACTACAATAACAAGAGAGAGATAGAAGTTGGTCACATCACACCTTGAAGTATTATCAACCAATATTACCTGGGGATTGTTTGAAGAAGTCACTTCCAAACTCCCACAAGCATATTTTCTGCAACAACAGAGCATCAAATACTCTGGACTATTGCTACTTCAGCATGAAGATGACTATTGCTTCATTCCTCACCCTCGCTTTGGAAAATCGGACGATAGCTCCCTCCTGTGTGTTCATAAGGTCATTAGGGTCTTAATGGATAGGAGTAGAATTAGGCCATTCGGCCAATCAACTCTACCCCGCGATTCAATCATGGCTGATCTCTCTCTCCCTCCTACCCCATTCTCCTACCTTCTCCCCATAACCTCTGACACCCATACAGGCAGCAACTGAAGAGCCCAGACCATCACGGAATCCAGCTTCTCTTCCATTGACTTCATCTACACCTCACGCTGCCTCGACAAGGCCGCCAGCATAATCAAGAACCAGTCTCAATCAGGTCACTCTCTCTCTCTTCTCCCCTCAGATTCAGGAACAGTTTCTTCCCAGCTATTATCAGGCATCTGAACCATCCTTTCACTAACTAGAGTGTGGTCCTGACCTCCTGTCTACCTCATTAGAGACTCCCAAACGTTTTGGACTTTATCCTGCACTAATTGTTTTATACTTTCCCCTGTATCTGTACACTGTGGACGGCTTGATTGCAATCATGTATAGTCTTTTCACTGACTAGATAGCTCGCAACAAAAAACTTTTCACTGTAGAATTAGGCCATTCGGCCCATCAAGTCGATGACACAGGACAATAATAAACTAAACGACACAACATTTCTGCAGGTGTATGGGACAGAACATACTGATTGGTGGCATCGCGGCCAGTTAAGGTAACACAAACACCCAGGCATGAAGGAGGATACAGAGGGGTTGACATTGGTGGATCCATCACTAATACTGATCTCTCCACCATCAAAGAGATCTGTTTAAGGCAGTACCTCCAAAAGTTACCCATTGTCATCAAAGACCCACACCATCCCAGCCATGCTCTTGTTTCACCTCTACTGTCAGGATGAAGGTGCCTGAAAACCATAACCACAGATTCAAGAACAGCTTCTTCCAAGCAAACATCAGGCTCTTGAAAACCACACAACACTAACCACTCCCTCAGCAACTGCAATGTTTCATGGATTGTGTTTTTTGTTGTACAATGGACTGGTTTTTGCACTATTTTGGATATCTGATAATTTTGCTGTTATTTTACTGTATTATTGATTATTATATATTTATTTGTGTGTTATTGCATTAATGGGCCTGTTAAGCTGCAGCACGTAAGGATTTACTTTAGCTATCAAAACATGGGGGGGACACAATTTCTTGGCATCGGCGCACATGCGAACACACACAAGCGCGCGCCCGTGCGCACACACGTGAGGCTTCAGCCATGGGCCATGTGGACGGTAACATCGGAAGCTGACCTGGTTGGTGACTGACTCCAAACTCCAGCAACAGCAGCTTCGTTCGCCCCGAATTGTAGGGCTTGAATCGGCCCGTTCGCGGGGCCTTTCATCGGCCGGCGGGGGCTTCAACAACGGGAGCCTCGATGCAGCAGTTTGATTTCACGCCACGCGGGATGCTGAAAAGTCCCGTGATCGGGCCGATTCAGCCCTTAGAAAGCGTCTGATGAAGTCCACTTCTCAAAGCATGGGGTGGGGGGGGGTCCGCCCTCCGTCCCCCCCAGGATTTCCGCCCATGCTATCCAACACACTCGGGCCAATTTACAATTAACCTACAAACCTGTAGGTTCTTTGAGTGAGTGTGGGAAGATACCAGAGCACCCAGAGAAAACTCACATGGTCACAGAGAGAATGTGCAAACTCCGTACAGACAGCACCTGTCGTCAGGATCGAACCCGGGTCTCTGGTGCTGTAAGGCAGCAACTCTACCGTTGATGGTACATACGACAATGATAACTCTTGTCTCTGGAAATGCATTGCAACCGTGCCATAATGTGCCATTTTGTTGGCTATACCATGCCCAGATCTAATTTAATCCCTGATTTCTTCCACTCACTTCCAGATCTAACAAATGACTAGCATTTCTGAGACAAAGAAAAAGGCCTTCATATCCAAGGCTGTAATCAGCAGATGAACAGCAAGGCTGGAGGCTCTGCAACAAACAATAAAAGTTTAATGTAGGCGAGCGCTGAACTCCCACTCATGGGGGCAGAGGTGAACTAAAGGCACACAACTAACAATATCAGAGTTGCTGAGCTATCATGGACTGATCCCAACTTCCCATGCTTTGCTTTGTTATTCTGTATACAATTCTGCAAAATCAAACGCCTGCTACCATCTGGGAGAGTGTGTAGGAAGGAACTGCAGATGCTGGTTTAAACCGAAGATAGACACAAAATGCTGGAGTAACTCAGCGGGACAGGCAGCATCTCTGGAGAGAAGGAATGGGTGACGTTTCAGGTCGAGAACCTTCTTCGGAGTCCGAAGAAGAGTATCGACCCGAAACATCGGCAATTTCTTCTCTCCTAAAATGTTGCCTGCTACTCCAGCATTTTGTGTCAATCTAGAACTACGTGGGAATTATTGCTTAGTTTTGTAGCGGTTTGATTTAGAAAGCAACATGAAAATCTCCAACATGTTATAATTAATACGGAAGCTTTTATACTTAAAAACAGTTACGTGAACATGGTACTCCCTAAATTCCATAAACAACATATTATAATTCATCCAAATGCAGTTTATTTCAAGAATTTGATTGTAATAATTGGCTTTGAAGGGATTTTTTTACCAATTACAAGTGCAAGTTTCAAGAGTCGAGACAAGACTCAAGTGTGTTTTACACAACACAACAATTACATGGTACTCTGTAAGCACGTAAACAAAATATAATTAATACAGATGCTCTGTATTACAGTTTACTTAAATAATTGTATTTAAAGGATTTTTTACCAACTACAACTTCTAAGTCTAAGAGTCAAGACAATCCCGTAACCCTGAGAGTTTTCTCCAGGTGCTCCGGTTTTCTCCCAATTCCAAAGGTGTACAGGTTTGTAGTTAATTGGCTTCGGTCAAATTGTAAATTGTCCCTAGTGTGCAGGATGGTGTCAGTGTGCAGGGACCGCTGGTCGGCGCGGACTCGGAGGGCCGTAGGGCCTGTTTCCATGCTGTATCTCTAAACTAAACTAAATTAAGAGTGTTTTATTGTCATATGTCCCGAAACGGAACAATGAAATTCTTACTTGCAGCAGCACAACAGATATGTGAACATAGTACTCTGTAAACACCATAAGCAATGACAAAAAAAGTTCAGTATATATATATTGTTTGTTTTATATATATATAAAACAAACAATAATAGTGCAAGCAAACAATACTAGTGCTGTTAATAATACTGTTCTTATATAAGATTCTACATTTGGAATATTTTAAATGAAATAGAGTTTATCTAAAAAGCTACACTTTCAGACTTAAAACACAATTTACCATGCAAATGAAACATTGGAGACATTGGTTGAGGGTCTTCAGAAAGAATTATTCTGGTACACTTCTGCCATCTTCTGGTGAAGCTTTGTTACGACAGCTTTGTCTGTTTTCCCATTTGTAGTAAAGTATAGGAAAAATGTAAATATGATGCCCCAGTTTCAGCAAGCAAAAGCAAAATAAAATAGGCCTGCCAGCATAACATCTGTTATTGGAAAAAATGCTGGAATCCATTACTGAGGAGGTACCAGCTGGAGATCTGGAAATTCATAAGACAATTAAGCTGAACCAAAGCGTTTTGACCAAAGGGAATTATGTTTGATGAATCTGCCAGAGTGCTGTTTGATGCAACAAACTAGGGGAACAGGGACATCTAGCGTATTTGGAATTCCAGAAGGCGTTTGATGAAGTGCCAATGATTGTAGCATGTTCAGCACCATTCACAACTAAATACATGCAAGACCTGGTCAATATCTAGGCCCAGGCTTGTAGAAAGCCAGTAACAACCACACCACACAAGTCTCAGCAATGTCAATATACACCAAGAGAAAATCCTGCTCTCACCCCTTGACACTCAAAAGCACTGCCACCATTGAACCGCCTAACGTTGGGTAGACCCACAAAGTCTCTTTGTCCAGAGGAGGGGAATCAGGAACCAGAAAACATAGGTTTAAGGTGAAGGGGAAAAGATTTAATAGAAATCTGAGGGATTTTAGATTTCTGAAACTGAAATTCGGAAATTTCAGATTCTGAATTTCAGAAGCTGAAATTTTCTTACAATGGGTGGTGGAATTATGGAGCAAGCTGCCAGAGGAGGTCATTGAGGAAGGACTATCGCAACGTTTATGAAACATTTAGACAGGAACATGAATAAGACAGGTTTGGCGGGATATTGGCCAAACGCAGGCAGGTGGGACTCGTGTAGATGGGACATGTTGGGTGGTGTGGGCAAGTTGGGCTGGAGGACATGTTTCCACATTGTATGACTCTATGACAAGGGTAACTCACACTTTCCACCTCCTCGATCAAGTCCTCCAGGGCAGCACCCAATAGTCTGGGAATGTTCTCCCTCCCATGGTCAGTCACTAATCTAAATCAAATTCAGGCAAAGAATGACATCCAGAGCCTGATTCAGCCACATTGCACCTCCCCTTTTAAAAGATGTAGGATGGCTTTACGAGATAAAGCACGGCATGGTGGTGCAGCGGTAGAGTTGCTGCCTTACATTGTCAGAGGCCTGGGTTCAATCCTGACTATGGGTGCTGTCTGTATGAAGTCCGCACATTTTCCCTGTGACCACGTGGGTTTTCTCCGGAAGATCCGGTTTCCTCCCACACTCCAAAGACATACAGGTTTGCAGGTTGATTGTCTTTGGTAAAAATTGTAAATTGTTTCCTCGTTTCCTCTGAGGAGACTAAAGAAGGTCCATCTGTCTCCTCAGATTCTGGTGAACTTCTACCGCTGCACCATCGAGAGCATCCTTACCAACTGTATCACAGTATGGTATGGCAACTGCTCTGTCTCCGACCGGTAAGCACTGCAGAGGGTGGTGAAAACTGCCCAACGCATCACCAGTTCCTCGCTCCCCTCCATTGAGTCTGTCCAAAGCAAGCGTTGTCTGCGAAGGGCTCTCAGCATCGTCAAGGACTGCTCTCACCCCAGCCACAGTCTGTTTACTGTGGCGCTACAGGTCCCTCCATTGCCGGACCAGCAGGTCCAGGAACAGCTTCTTCCCTGCGGCTGTTACACTACTTAACTCTGCACCTTGGCGATTGCCAGTCACCCCCCCCCCCCCCCGGACACTCCTTCCCCCAGAAAAATTGCACTACTACTACTGTATGTACGTATATATATTTATTGCTCATTATCCTATGTTCGCTCTTCTGGGGAGATGCTAACTGCATTTCGTTGTCTCTGTACTGTACACTGCACAATGACAGTAAAGATTGAATCTGAATCTGAATCTGAATCTGTTTGTAGGACCGTGCTAGTGTGCGGGGATCGATGGTCAGAGGGCCTGTTTCCGCTCTGTATCTCTCAAGTCTAACGTCTAATCTAACCTACCAACCTCAGGTAGAAACCCATCTCTCCCCCACACTGTTACAGACCGTCAAACCTTTTACTCCCCTCACAGACCCGATGCAAACTAAACCAAACTAAAGATACAAATTAGAGAAGGCATTGAGCTGCCCACCCCATTGATCGCAATGCTTTGGTTTTATTAAAAATGATTAGGCGGCATGAAGTTGGTGTGTAGTCTGGAGTACGCTACATAAAGTATCTCATTTTCAGGTATTGCCCACATTTTTCTCCATCTATCATTCTTAAAATTAGGTGCCCAAAAATGAGCATTCATATTCCAATAGAGCTCAGGCAATACACTGTATTACAGTTTATACTTGCTTGAAGCTTGTCACTATATTGGATGTTTGATTATTTTTTTGTATACCCATGCCAGAGAATTGCTCATATTTCCGGGAGATATTAATGCTAAATTGGCAATCCCACTGAGAGAGCTTCCAGGATAGCCAAAAATACAATAGTACAAAAATAGTGCTACTACTCTGACACTTAGTCTGAAGTTATTTTTGTTTAAAAGATACAGCATGGCGACGGGCCCTTCGACCCACCGAGTCAGCACCGACCATAGACATAGACATAGAAAATAGGTGCAGGAGTAGGCCATTCGGCCCTTCGAGCCTGCACCGCCATTCGATATGTTCATGGCTGATCATCCAACTCAGTATCCCATCCCTGCCTTCTCTCCATACCCCCTGATCCCTTTAGCCACAAGGGCCACATCTAACTCCCTCTTAAATGTAGCCAATGAACTGGCCTCAACTACCTTCTGTGGCAGAGAATTCCACAGAATCACCACTCTCTGTGTAAAAAATGATTTTCTCATCTCGGTCCTAAAAGACTTCCCTCTTATCCTTAAACTGTGACCCCTAGTTCTGGACTTCCCCAACATCGGGAACAATCTTCCTGCATCTAGCCTGTCCAACCGCTTAAGAATTTTGTAAGTTTCTATAAGATCCCTCCTCAATCTTCTAAATTCTAGCGAGTACAAGCCGAGTCTATCCAGTCTTTCTTCATATGAAAGTCCTGCCATCCCAGGAATCAGTCTGGTGAACCTTCTCTGTACTCCCTCTATGGCAAGAATGTCCTTCCTCAGATTAGGAGACCAAAACTGTACGCAATGGATCCCTGAACATTAATACTACCCTGGGGATCATGACAGAAGCCTTCTCGTGGCGATCCCTGGAAGTGACGACTCGATGCACTCTGCGACGCGTCGGGCGACAATTCTGTCAACATGTTGGACGATGACAGAAGCCAACAGCGAGCTACATCTTCTGACACACTGAGTGAACGAAATACTACCCTACACACACTAGGGACATTTTGTACATTTTTGCACCAAGCCAATGAACCTACAAACCTGCATGTCTTTGGAGCGTGGGAGGAAACCAAAGATCTCGAAGAAAAAACTTCGTACAGACAAGCACCCATAGTTAGGATCGAACCTGGGTCTCTGGCGCTGTAAGGCAGCAACTCTACCGCTGTGCCACCGTGTTGCCCTAAATTGTTTAAGGTGAAATTATTATTTTATTTTTTAATAATATTTTTATTAGAAGCAGTGTACAGTAGTATAAACCGCAGCATATGACAAGATACATTTATTGTACATCTTCCATTTTAATTTTGACAAAAATTAAATAGAAAAAGTGAGAAAGAGCAAGAAAGAGAGAGAGTGAAAGAGCTAGTGAATGTGTAAACCCCTAAACTACCAAAGAGTGTAGTCGCAGTGAATAAGTAAAAACTTTTTTAAAAAGACCAAAACGTGTTGATATACCTACTTCGTTTCTCACCACAACCATCGCCCTGTCCGTAAATCGGTTTAATTCCAAAATTGTGTTGCACCATATTATGCTTGAAATGAATCAATGAAAGGCGACCATATCTTTAAAAATTGCTCTGATTTTCCTGCTAAGCCGAGTCTCATATCTTCAAGATGTAGCGTCTCAGACATGCTTGTGATCCACATTTTAAGAGTTGGGGTGGATGCATTTTTCCAAAATTTAAGTATGAGTTTTTTTGCCATTATCAGGCCATAATTAAGGAAACGTCTTTGAAATACAAGGTGAAATGATTTCTCATAGCATTTGCCGAGGCATGGTTAAATGGGCTGCAAAATACTAAGTGCTGGGCGGACTCAGCAGGTCAGGCAGCATATGTGGAGGGAAATGAACAGGGCCTGTTGCAGGTCAACACCCTTCGTCAGAATGATCAGTCTGAAGAAGTGTCCTAACCCGAAACGTTGCTTGTCCATTCACTCCGCAGAGGCTGCCTGACCCGTTGAGCTCCTCCAGGACTTTATTTCTGCTCAAAATTCCAGCATCTGCAGTTCCTTGTATCCTGGTAAAATGTGCTGCCCCTTGTATTAAGTGTACACGGTGTCTCAATGCTGCCACCTGCTGTAAAAGTAGAGGATAGACACAAAATGCTGGAGTAACTCAGTGTCAGGCAGCACCCCTGGGTAAAAGGAATAGGTGACGTTTTGGGTCGAGACCCTTCTTCGGAAAAGAGTCTTGGCCCAAAATGTCACCTATTATTTCTCTTCAGAGATGCTGCCTGACCCGTTGAGTTACTCCAGCATTTTGTGTCTATCTTCAGTATAAGCCAGCATCTGCAGTTCCTTCCTACATAAGATAAGAGGGGTTTTGCTATATTAGTGTGAACAATAGAAGGGGTAAGCATGGAGACACAAAAGACTGCAGATGCTGATATCCAGAACAAAGAACAAACTTCAAGAGGAACTCCGAGGGTCAAGCAGTCTCTAGAGGGAAGACAAAAATGCTGGAGAAACTCAGCGGGTGAGGCAGCATCTATGGAGTGAAGGAAATAGGCAAGGTTTCAGGTCAAAACCCTTCTTCAGTCTAAAGAAGGGTCTCGACCCGAAACCTTGCCTATTTCCTTCGGTCTATAGATGCTGCTTCAGCCGCTGAGTTTCTCCAGCATTTTTGTCTACCTTCGATTTTCCAGCATCTGCAGTTCCTTCTTAAACGGTCTGTAGAGAGATTCTGGTTGCAGCATCTCCACATCTCCTGCCAGATCCGCTGAGTTCCTCCAGTAATCCAGTAGGTAGGTCCTGACCTACCATCTACCTCATTGGAGACCCTCTGACTATTTTTAGTTGGACTTTGCTGGGCTTGCACTAAACGTTATTCCCTTTATCCCACATCTGTACTTTGTGGACGGCTTGATTGTAATCACGTATTGTCTTTCCGCTGACTGGATAGCACTCAGCAAAAAATCTTTTCACTGCACCTCGGTACATGACAATAAACTAACTTAAACTAAACTAATCTAGTTTGTCCTTTGCAGTGGGGAAGATGTTTGTCCTGCGAGTATTGGAATAAAGGAAATGACTGTAGAGAGAAGAAAAAGTGTCCTATAATGAAGAATGTGGAACCAAGAACACTTGCATTTAGGTAGACTTATATGTTCTTCCTTGTGAACAATCCAAAGGCTTTATTAAGAAGTAATTTGAGTTATTGTTTTATAGGCAATGCAACATCCATTTTGATGGCAACATATTGGAAGAGCTTAAGTGATAGGTGCAGAATTAGGCCATTCGTCCCATCAAGTCTGCTCCGCCATTCAATCATGGCTGGTCTATCTCTTCCTCTTAACCCCATTCTCCTGCCTTCTCCCCATAAACTCATAACTCTGGCGTTGGCCAGAGCTCACTTGCAAATCTCTACTCTTCTTCAATCCCAGCCATCCAAACAAGCCAATATAATTTGAAATGGATGTCTTCGCTGCTGGGAGTAAGCTATTCTCAGGCAAGGTTTTCTCTGAAAATCCCTGAGCAGCAGAAGTGAGCCAGGCTAGGGAGTGTTCACTGTGAAGATTGCAAAATCGCTTAGCACTCCACTGCCGTACATCCTTGTTCCCAAGTGGAAGTCTGCCTTTATACTTGGTATTCCTGAAGTAGACAAAATTTGTAGGCAGGAACTGCAGATGCTGGTATAAACCGAAGAGAGACACAAAAAGCGGGAGTAACTCAGCGGGTCGGACAACATCGCAAAAGAAAGGGAAAAGGTGCGTTTTGGTTCTTGACCCAAAACGTCCCCTATTCCTTTTCTCCAGAGATGCTGCCTGACCTGCTGAGTTACTCCACTTTTTTGTGCCTTTATTCCTGATTTAGAGTTGTATTTGGAGACATAACTGTAATGTTCATAGGTTCCAGGAGTAGAATTGGGCCATTCGGCCCATCAAGTCTACTCTGCCATTCAATCAAGACTGATCTATCTATCTCCCTCAACCCCATTCACCTACCTTCTCCTCATAACCCCTGAATTCCTTACTAATCAAGAATCTGTGAATCACCGCCTTAAAAATATCCATGGCCTTGACTTGGCCAACATGCCATTAGCTTTCTTCACTGCCTGCTGTACCTGCAATTTTACTTTCAGTGACTGGTGTACAAGGACTCCCAGGTCTCGTTGCACTTCCCTTTTTCCTAATCTGACACCATTGAGATAATAATCTGCCTCCTTGTTCTTGCCGCCAAAGTGGATAACCTCACATTTATCTACATTATACTGCAACTGCCCACTCACTCAACCTGTCCAAGTCACCCTGCAACCTCCTAGCATCCTCTTCACACTGCCACAGTTTTGTGTCATCTGCAAATTTGCTAGTGTTACTTTTAATTCCATCATCTAAATCATTAATATATATTGTAAACAGTTGCGCCCCCAGCACCAAGCCTTGCGGCACTCCACTCGCCACTGCCTGCCATTCTGACAGGGACCTGTTTATTCCTACTCTTTGTTTCCTGTCTGCCAACCAGTTCTCTATCCATGTCAACACCCTAACCCCAGTACCATGTGCTCTAAATTTGCCCACTAATCTTATGTGTGGGATCAAATGCTTTCTGAAAGTCCAGATACCCCAGAAAGTTCACTGGCTCTCCTTCAACCATTTTACTTGTCACATCCTCAAAAAAATTCCAGAAGGTTAGTCAAGCAGGATTTCCCCTTCATAAATCCATGCTGACTTGGACCAATACTGCTATCCAAATGTGCCGTTTTTACTTCTTACTGCATCTTCCCCACCACCGATGTCAGGCTAACTGGTCTATAATTCTCTGTTTTCTCTCTCGCTCCTTTCTTGAAAAGTGGGATAACATTAGCTACCCTCAAATCCACAGGAACTGATCCTGAATCTATAGAACATTGGAAAATGATCACCAATGGGTCCACAATTTCTAGAGCCACCTCCTTGAGTACCCTGGGATGCAGACCATCAGGCCCTGGGGATTTATCAGCCTTCAGTCCCATCAGTCTACCCAATACTATTTCTCGCCTAATGTAAATTTCTTTCAGTTCCTCTGTCTCATTAGATCCTCTGTCCTCTAGTACATCTGGGAGATTGTTTTTGTGTCTTTCTTAATGAAGACAGAACCAAAGTACCAGTTCAACTCTTCTACCATTTCTTTGTTCCCCATAATAATTTTACCTGTTTCTGCCTTCAAGGGACCCACATTTGTCTTTACTAATCTTTTTCTCTTAACATACCGAAATAAGCTTTTACTATCCTTCTTTATATTCTTGGCGAGCTTTCCTTTGTACATCATCTTTTCTCCCCATATTGCCCTTTTTGCTACCTTCTGATGTCCTTGGAAAGTTTCCCAATCCTCTGGCTTCCCGCCACTCATTGCTATGTTATACACCTTTAGTTTTAGTTTTATACCGTCCCTAACTTCCCTTGTCAGCCACGGTTTGCTCTTACTCCCCTTAGAATTTTTCTTCCTCTTTGGAATTAAATTAATATGTAGCTGCTCTGTATGTACCCAGTTCCAATGGGTTTAGTCAACATGCAGAGCTATCTCCTGGAGGAAAGGATAGATTACTTGAAGAAGTCAAAGGGAAAAGGATAAGCATAAAGGGCCTGTCCCACGAGCATGCGACTCCATGCGGCAAGCGCGACCTAAGCGACTCCATGCGGCAAGCGCTTCCTAACGTGGTCGCTTGAGCCGTACGGCCTCATGGGGCCAGTCCCACTTCAATCGCCGGAGCCGTATGGAGTTGTGCGGAGCTGGTCCCGACATCGCGCGGGACTCTGAAAAACTGATCATGTTCAACAATTCCGCGCGGCAATGGCCTGCCGGCCCGCAGCCGCCTCGGCGACGTACGTCACGCGCGAACTTCCCGCGGACTTCGCTCGCATTTCATGTCACTCACTCGACCTCCGCGCGCCCCCCGCTTCTGGTTAGGTCGCGCTTGCCGCATGGAGTCGCATGCTCGTGGGACAGGCCCTTAAGGATTGTTGGATAAGGTATCATGAAGACAGAGAGCAAATGATGTGAAGGAACATAAATGTTAGTTGTCGGAAACATTGAAATATAACAGAACTAAGACAACTTGAGGATATAATACCAAGCTTCATCAAATTAAATACTGGAGGAACTTTGTGCGTTAGGCAACATACTGTAGAAGGAATGGATAAGCAACGCTTTGGGTCGAGACCCTTTCTTCAGTCTGAAGAAAGCTCCTGACCCAAAACGTCGCCTGTCCATTCCTTCCACAGGTGCTGCCTGACTCGCTAAGTTCCTCCAGTACTTTGTGTTTTACGCAAGATCCTAGCAGCTGCAATTCCTTGTGTCTTCGTCAAATTAAGTTCCACACAGAACCATCAAATAAATCGTTGATTTATGTTATGATAAGTACAAACTGAACCGTGCGAAGAAAGGATCAGATGAACATACCTGGCTAGAAATTGAAGCCAAAACTAGAAATTGCATCTGTTTCACACATAAACATGGTTTAGCACCAGTTTTGAAGTGGTTGTGCCCATTTCCTGGTGGTATCCCACCCAAGGAGAAAGTGAACAAACGCATAGGTTTCATTCTGACACGAGTTTCGTTCCCCAACGTATTTATTGCAGGTTCTGGTGTCACCAACACGTGTGGCTCATTTTAAATGATATTGAGAAACTGAATTAAAAGGTTATGACTAACGAGACTCATTAATGTTTGCAATATCTTAGTTTGTTGTCCATTGCTACACAAGAAGGAACACCAATATTCTCAATAAACGGAGACCAGAATCAATTTAATCCCCCCCTCGGCGTAAACAATCAGGTGAAAAACACAAAGGTACACAAAAATGCTGGAGAAACTCAGCGGGTGCAGCAGCATCTATGGAGCGAAGGAAATAGGCAACGTTTCGGGCCGAAACCCTTCTTCAGACTGAAAAACACAAATGGACACAAAGTGCTGGAATAGCTCAGCGGGTCAGGTAGCATCGCTGGAGAAAAAGGATGGGTGACGTTTTGGGTCGGAACTCTTCTTCAGACTGAAAGTTGAGAGGAGGAAACGAGAGGTAGGAAATGGCCAGAACATATGAGGGCCAGGAACACCCTTTCTTGGACATCTGGGGCTGAGTTACTCCAGCACTTTGTGTCTAACTTCGGTATAAACCAGCATCTGCAGTTCCTTTCTAACCTGGTGATAAAGGCATACGACATCATAAAGATTGTGGAATGCCACTGCTATAGACACCAGAGGCTAATGTTAGTTCATACAGAGACCAGAACAGAGCCTACTCCAGATAAACCTGTGAATGAAGGAATGTACCCAATATCCTGAGAGTTGTTCTATTGTGTTTATTACACTGTTGATGCAATCTGACATCTGCATTCAGGTCTTGCCCTCAAGCTAAAAGTTGGCTCCTCAGCATTTGACTCCAGAGTGCTAGATGACAGGGTAAAGTGTAATAATGAACGTCAGCTGATGTGATTAAATGATGACCAGAAAACATTGAAGCAGAATTAGCCCATTTTGTCCAATGAGTCTACTCCGCCAATCGATTACGGCTGATCCATTTTTCCCTGTCAACACCATTCTCCTGCCTTTTCCCCATCCATCCATTACTAAAACTCTCCTCTTGACCACTTCCTGTCTGCATTGTAATTAAATTTGCACAAAAATGATCCCCCATAGCGCTACGATTTTTCGCCACCTTACTCACCATTCTCCTATGCTGCGTCAAATAAGTTTTGTTCCGATCAGTGAAATAGTACTAAAGTTATGAAGGTTTTGAAGGTTCCCCCTCCCCCACACTCCCCCACACCCCCCCTCCCCCACACCACCCCCTACCCCTCACACACCCCTACACACCCCCTCCCCCACACCATACACACCCCTCCCCCCACCAAAACGTTATCTGACAAAATGAAGGTTAGATTTAGCTCTTAGGGCTAAGGGAATCAAGGGATATGGGGAAAAAGCTGGAACGGGGTACTGATTTTGGATGATCACCAATGATCACATTGAATGGCTCGAAGGGCCGAATGGCCTACTCCTGCACCATGTTTCTATGTTTCCTACATTCTTTCATTTGTTCCAAATTTGGCTACATGAATCATCAAAAATAACACGGGTGTTTTTGTGTCTATGCGTTTCTCTAATCATACCTTTAAAAAAAAAATCAAGATCTGAGCTGATTTCCAATAACAGGAAGTCCAATTAGGCGAAATAAGGAAAATAACAACACAGCAATATCTAACAATGATCACTTCTGTGCTGTGATGCACTGATAATATTCACATTTCTAGGTATTCGCAGTAAGCTCCAATTACAAGAACAACCAACATCGCAATTTTCCTTCATTATGTCAGAGAACTTTTTGGAATCCAGTTTTTTTTTTGGACTATTGTTACACTTTCTCTACATTTCTAAATGTTACTCTTTCCAAAATTAAACAATGAGTATACTTCTCAGATTCATAGGATCATTGAACCTTACAGTTCAGGAAGAGAGTGGTCTATTTTAACTGAGAAAGGACAGTCATAATCTCACTCACATCCATGCTTTCTGTAAATAATCCTGTTAGTTCCCCTTCTTATTTTTAAATTGTTTATAAGATCAGCTTCCATCAACTTTTTAAGTACAGTACATCTGCAGATCCGAAGGTGCAGTGCCTACTTAAAAATTAAAACGTTGGGTTTTTGTGACCTTTTTAATGAGGCTTTTCAAAGGTTTTTCAACATGCAGAGGCTCGGGGAGTTCAAAGAATGGAAAAATAACTATAATCTTAACTCTTTGACGTCACAAAGCAGCACGATATCTGAATTTTATGTTTAGTGGCAAGGTTTTGGTGATGCATGACAAATGCCTAAAAATCCCTCAGCAGGAGATGTTGAAATAGCAACTGGGAGCGGCTGATGCACTGAGGAAAATTACCTTGGCTTTCATTTGCAATGCTTTCCTTGTATCATATATTTGTTCTTTTAACAGAGGCTTTGTGTTCAGATAGCTGAACACGCTGTTTCCTTTTCATCTCCCCCCCCCCCCCCCCCCCCCCGCCCTTTCATAGACATGTTTTTTTTTTTTAATCTGAGGTTCAGACACAATGTCCTTTCAAACTTTCCTGTAAACACCTGAGAAGGTGGGATCATCACACGATTCCTTCAGATTTACCTGGCATATAAGGAGCATAACTAGGTTCATACCGGCACACAATGAAAAGCCATTGCAAGGAAGAGCCAAAGCTGTGGGTGTGTTTTAAGAGCTACCCATGCATATAGTCTTGAAATAACTCTTCCTGCATCATCAGTCAGAGCTCCAGGTTACAATTCTGAAAGTCTTGTACGAGTTACTTCTGAGGGTATAGACTAGACAATTTTTGTTTGTGATCAATCTGCTCTGAATCAAATAACAAAGGTTTTGGTTGTTTAAATTAGAATTAATTGGCATGTCGATGTCATACAGTGCCTTTGACTTGCAGTCCTCAAACATTTCACTAACTTCAATCAGCTCTGTTATTGTAAATGGAATATATTATCAATTATTTGGTCTATTGTGAAGAGTTATTCATAAGCTATTTCCACTTCTTAAACCACCATTAAGTTTCGAATGGATCCATTCTGGCTATCCTATTTCGGAAATTAACCATTTTTCAAATAAGATTGGTGACGTTTCGGGTCGGAACCCTTCTTCAGACTGCTGTTAATTCATGCTGACCAATGAGTGCTCATACACTAGCTCTATCCTATATCCCCTAATTCTATCCTACACACTGGGGAGGATTTGCAGAAGCCAATTAGCCCACATAGGTCCTCCTGCCTTGGGTCTGAAGAGTGGATGTATATCAACACCATACTCTTCTGCCCTCCACTTTCCCCACCCCATGCACCCTATTTACAGTGACTAATTTACATGGGAGGAAACATCACGTTAATTCTTGGAACTGCAAAGTTGGAACTTACTGGGTACCACAGATATCAGCCGTAATCCAACATAAATGGACATTTCTAAAATGAATGAATGCTTTATTGTCACATGTGACAAGTCATGATCAAATTCTTTGTTTGCATAGCCAAGGTATGCAGTCACCCCGAAAGGGCACTTACAAAGTTACAAAGAACCCCTGCGCCAGGTTCCCATTTGTTTTCCCCCACCTCACCCTCTGCATGGCAGTCCCCCACATCAGGTCCTCTCGTTCTTCCCCCTGCCCCATGCCGTGTCCTCCATTGTTCTTCCCGCTCCTTCACGATGGTCCACCCACGCCAGGTCCTCCATTGTTCTTCCCCCTCACTCACGGCAGTCCCCCCACGCCCTTCCATGTGTCTGTCCTCGTCCATCGGTCAGCGCCATCGTCGACCATCGCGCCGACCACTTCACTATTGCCGCCGGCTCCTCTCCAGATGGCTCCATGGCGCCGAGCCAGGCCCCAGCCTTGTGCTCCACAGATCCATGGGCCGTTGGTCGCTGGCTTTCCCAGCCCGAGGGGCTCCGGCCTGCAAGGCAATCAGTTGATCTTCATGTGCTGGGGTCCGAAATAAACCTACCTGGTAGAATGTCCACATAGCAGAAAAACAAGATGGTATGTTGGGAAAGTCTACTTACATTGTATATGCATATCTTTTCTTCTTTGCACCATGCATGGTATATAATTACTTTATCCGCCAAATCTATCGCTCTGGTAGAAAAGTTACCAGAAATCTTGGTGAGATACATGCGTTAAAATCAGAAGGAGCCTAGGGTGGAAGATTGCAACCTTCACGTGGTCCGCCCTGTTTCAACGAATGCAATCAACCCGGCGTGCACAATCAAATAAGATTAAATAGAACAAGTTTTCCTCCAACTTTAGGTTGTACACGCCACACGCAAGAAGGAGCCTGGATTTTTCATCCGTGTGGAATCAAATATTTAGGCTCACTGAGTCCATGCCGACCAGCAGTCACCCATACACTAGCACAAATTATACACTAAGGACAATTTTCAAATTTACCAAAGCAAATTAGCCTACAAACTTGCACATCTGTGGAATGTGGGAGGAAACTGAAGCACCAGGAAAAACCCCACACGGTCACTGGTACAAACTCTGTACACACAGCACCTGTAGTCAGGGTCGAATTAGGGTCTCAGGTGTTGTAAAGGCAGCAGTTATTCCCCTGCGCCACTGTGTCGCCAGTTATGGGGGAGAAAGCCAAATGTGCTAACAGATGATGCAGGTCCTCTTTGGAGTTCTGGATGCAAGCACAATCATAGTCAGCAGTCAACCCAAATAAAATATTTGCCTTTGTAGTACCTTGAAGAATGGATAACGAATCTGGGAAATCCCCTATTTGAAAAGTTCAAGACAAGTCAAGCTTCTGCAATCAATGAGTACTACTAAGAATATTCAACCGCTTGAAAATTCAAGCTGTTATTGTTGGGCACAAGTCATTTCTTGATTCCATTCCATTGAAAGAACAATTGGCCAAACTGATGTATTAATCAACTGTTACACCAAACAAATTTCACACTTCAAAGTTCTAGCCCATTCCTAAGCACCAACTTTTAGTACTGATATCTTATTAAAAAAAATATCTAATAAACATATCCATTATATCAGGCTGTGTGCCTTGGCAAGATTTAATTGTTTTACTTAAAAAGTGCATTACTCAAGAGGATTTTTCTCTGCTGATCACATCATATTCCATTGAAACTATACAAGAAGCAAACACTGAAGGGGCTTAGAGATAAGGAAATAGTATCTGATACAAGTGGGAGGCATTCTCAGAACTGAATGATTTTCATTAAACAAGTAAATGGAAATAAAGGTAGATATTTTAACAATGCTCAAGTTCTTAAATTGACTTCCATGAAGAAAACTGCTGGCACGTTTATTTCGCAAAATACATTTCCCCCCTCCCAACTGACTTTTGAGATACAGCACGGAAACAGGCCTTTCAGCCCACCAAGTCCACACCGACCACTCTTCGTCTTGCGTATGGAGTGCAAAGCCTAAAGTTGTAGGACAACTTGTTCTATTTGATCTAATTTGATTGTGCCCGCCAGGTTGATTGCATTCGTCGAAACAGGGCGGACCACGTGAAGGTTGCAATCTTCCACCCCACATCGACCATGATTTCTGTACACTTGCACTATCCTACACACCAAGAACAATTTACAATATTACCAATGCCAATCAACCTGCAACCCTTTGGAGTGTGGAAGGAAACAGAGGGATCTGGAGAAAACCCATGCAGGTCACGGGGAAAGTGTACAGACAGCACCTGTAGTCAGAATCAAACCCGGGTGTCTAGCAGTTAGGCAGCAAATCTACCACTGTACCACCATGCTGCCCACCGTAGTTAGAACAGGAACACAAGCAGGTTCGCAAATAGATTTAGCATGGAAGATTGTCTGAGTGAAATACTTCATCTAACGTTTTCTGCTGTGTTTTTATGTAGAGGAAACGATGGTTGTCAATGAAGATCTAATTTTACAGATGTTAGAAATTAGCTAATTTTGGAGAAAACATTTATAGATCAAATACAGATGTGATTTGATAAATTGTGGGCAAATGTCCAATGGGGCTTTCCATACGTATAAGGGCGTATTATATTTTGCTGTGGAATGTGCTCATCACTGTTAACGCTAACGTTTATTGTCCATCTCTAATTTCTCCCAAACTGAGGCAGCCATAGAATTTGGTTGCCAGGAAATTTAAAATGACACTTTAAAAGGTGTGGAAATCTCCCAAAACACCTCTTTCCAAAATTGGCTAAAACTGGATTTTAGTAGTTTGGTGACGATCAACGACCTGATCATGTTTAATATTAAATGTGAAATCTCTATACTTATAAAACTCTGATCTTGGATGTGTATTTATTTATTTTTGTGTGTGTGTGTGTGTGTGTGAGATCACATCTTCGCGAAAAACGGTAACGGTAAAATGTTTCCATATTCTGGAAGAGATTTTTCCCCTGGAGTCCAAAAAAAATGCGCGTTGAGGGGACGGGACCCAACAAGTCCTACTTGGTCTGGTGACTTATAGAAACACAAACTTTATAAATCTTAAATATAAATAAGCCAGAAAATGAAACAGCTTGTTTTAAATGATCTGAAGTAGTCACCTGCTCCAAACAATTACATAGTATAAATCGTTCACCTTTGATTTCTGAACTTTATAATCACAGTAAGAAAATACATATACTTTGTAAAACTCAAATGAATAGTTAAACAATACATCTTCATGAAAATATTTTAATTAGCATTCATAAAAAACAGTTTTAATGAACTTAATAGATGTCTCAATATACAACAAAATCACTTGGTATCAGTGTTTTTTAGGACACATATTTAGTTGGTAATTCAATTCTGCAAATTCACCCAAAAAATGTTTTCTGGAAAAAGATTCTGACTAAATTAAGCTTTCTTTTAGGGTAGTAACCTTAGAATAGTAACCAAATACAAAGTTGAGTCACGTCACAAAATAAATTGAAAGCCTAACTGGGACAAGCAATTACAATATAAGTTAAACACTATATTAAACACAAGTCAAATGGTTTTATTATTTTAAAACTGCAATCAACATCATCACTAATTTAATCCATTCAAGCACACAAATATGTTTTAATAGCTGCAGTATTTGTTGGATCTATTCAGTAACTTTGTGAAGGATTTAATGTAGACAGATCTTTGTTGCGCTTGCAAAACATTTTTAGTTTAAGCTAATGTAATATAATGTACACACGAGACCCACGGAAATGAAGATGCTAGAATGTTCTAAAATGCTGGAGTAACTCAGCAGGACAGGCAGCATCTGTGGTGGTCCGAGTCTGAAGAAGGTTCTCGACCCGAAACATAATTCATTCCTTTTCTCCATAGATGCTGCCTGAGCCGCAGAGTTACTCCAGCATTTTGTGTGTGTCTCTCTCTCTCCAGAGGACATGGATATGTGATGTTTTGGTTTGGGACCCATCTTCAGACTGAGTTACACGAGCACTGTGTTCCACGCAAGTTTCATGTTCATACAGGTTCAGTGGTATTCAAATTACCTTTGCTTTTGTGATCGCATCCAGAATGACACCACAGCTTGTGTTTTTGTTTTACTAATTGTATTCTAACTTTTAATTGGATTAAACTGAACAAACATCATCATACGACTGCAGGTAAATTTCAACCATGTGTCCATGGTCTGGTAATTGTTTTGGAGCTACCAAGGTTGATAATCTATTACATTCACTGTGCAAAATGCATTTGCTGATAATGCTAAACTAAGTGTTTTAATTTCCTCATATTTACAGAGTTGATCTACCCATTATTAGCATTGGAAACTGAGTAAACAAACTGAAATGAATTAAAATCTTTCTAAATGAATCTCTAATCAGTGTTTCTGTGTTTTCAAAATCTAACATTGCTATTTTTACATCAGAATAATTTTCACATCATTTAATAATCAACTACACTGTAGTTATTTTATATCAAAACTCCAATATGTAGCATATGGAGGCATTACAACTGAAAGATGCCCATATTAATTGCTGATTTCAATTTACACCTTTACGATTATTTCTCTTCATACATATGCTGTCAAGTTGCAGTCACAGAATATTGAAAATTCAATTTTTCAAAATGTTTGCACGCTTGAATAGATCTCAAATATTACAAACATAAAATACAAATGATAACCAATGCAGAGATAAATAAAGCTAAAATAAATTGTTCCAACTTTGAATAAATAAAATGGAATTGAACAAATCTGCTATAAAAAGGTAATTGCTAAATGCAGATTTTGCTGAAATACACAAAATAAAACTCTAAATTACATTTACAGAGAAACAAAATTCACAAAAGGACATTAAACAGGAATTCAAAACTTCTCAGCTAAAAATAACAGAATTAAACTGGATATTATAACTAATAGACACAAAAAGCTGGAGTCACTCAGCGGGACAGGCAGTATCTCTGGAGAGAAGGAATGGGTGACGTTTCGGGGAGACCAAACGCAGACTGGGCGATCGTTTCGTGGAACACCTTCGCTCAGCCCGCCTGAACCAACCCGACCTCCCGACTGCTGGACACATCCTACACAAAGGTTTCCTCCATTGTCAGAGTGAGGCTAAATGCAAATTGGAGGAACAGCATCATATTTTGCTTGCGCAGCTTACAGCATTGCGGTATATTGATTTATCTCACAAGGTAGCCCCGGCATTCCCTCTCTATCCCTCCCCCACACAAGTTGCACTAGCTTCTCATTTTCAGCCTACTAACAACTTATAATGGTCTATTTCCTTTACCATTGTTAATTTTTTACATATCTTTCATTCATTGATCTTTATCTCTCCACATCACCATCTATATCTCTCGTTTCCTTATTCCTAACCAGTCTGAAGATGGATCTCAGCCAGAAACGTGACCCATTCCCTTTCTCCAGAGATGCTGCCTGTCCCGTTGAGTTACTCCAGCTTTTTGTGTCTATCTTCGGTTTAAACCAGCATCTGCACTTCCTTCTTACATATTATAACTGGTACACTTCCAAGAGGTTTCTAGTGTTTCAGTTCATGTTATTGTTTCCTTTCGGTCACATGCCGAGTAAATTTTATTAAATACGCTACTGCCTATGTATATTTTAATAAAAAAGCGCCGGAATCAAAACAAAATTAAATAAGCCAACACAATAAATTAATCCACTACAATGTACCTCACCTCAAAGGGAAAGTGCACACAAGAAAAAGAGCAATATTGTGCACAATCACAAATGAATTAATTGACCTGTCTGCAATATTAAATAACATCTCAATTTTCAAGAGGTAGACAAAAATGCTGGAGAAACTCAGCGTGTGAGGCAGCATCTATGGAGCGAAGAAATAAGTGACATTTTGGGTCGAGACCCTTCTTCAGACTAATGTGGGGGTGGGGGGGGCGGGAAGAAAAAAGGAAGAGGCGGAACAGTAGGCTGTGGGAGAGCTGGGTAGGGGAGGTGAAGGAGGGAGAAAGCAAGGACTACCTGACATTGGAGAGTCAATGTTCATACCGCTGAGGTGTAAACTACCCAAGCAAAATATAAGGTGTTGCTCCTCCAATTTTGCGGTGGAACTGCAAGGCCCAGGACAGAAAGGTCGGATTCGGAATGGGAGGGGGAGTTGAAGTGCTGAGCCACCGGGAGATCAGGTTGGTGGTTAATGCGAACTGTGCGGAGGTGTTGGGCGAAGTGATCGCCAAGCCTGCGCTTGATCTCACCGATGTAGAACAGTTGACACCTAGAGCAGCGGATGCAATAGATGAGGTTGGAGGAGGTGCAGGTGAACCTCTGCCTTGCCTGGAAAGACTGTTTGGGTCCTAGGATGGAGTCGAGGGGGGTGGTAAATAACATACAATTTATAACAATAACATACAATTTATTGTCATTATTGCGACAAGTGTAGCATTTCCTGTGGTTGCGAAGGAAAGTACCAGGGGAGGGGGTGGTTTGGGTGGGAAAGGACGAACTGTCCAAGGAGTTACGTAGGGAGCGGTCTCTGCGGAAAGCCGAAAGGGGAGGAGATGGGAAGATGTGGCCAGTGTTGGAATCCTGTTGGAGGTGGCAAAAATGTCAGAGGATTATTTGTTGTATGTGACGGCTGGTAGGGTGGAAGATGAGGACAAGAGGTCTCTGCCCTTGTTATGAGTGGGGGGGATGGGGAGTGAGAGCAGAGTTATGGGATATAGAGGTGACCCTGGTGAGAGCCTCATCTATAGTCGAAGAGGGGAACCTCCGTTCCCTAAAGAATGAGGACTTCTCCAATGCCCTGGTTTGGAACACCTCATCCTATGTGCAGATGCGGCGTAGACGGTGGAATTGGGAGTAGGGGATGGAGTCCTTACAGGAAGCAGGGTGGGAAGAAGTGTAGTCCAGATAGCCATGGGAGTCAGTGGGTTTGTAGTATATGTCGGTCAGTAGTCTGTTACCTGCGATGGAGATAGTGAGATCTTCAAACGGTAGGGAGATGTCGGAAATGGTCCAGGTGAATTTGAGTGTCAGATGGAAGTTAGTGGTGAAACGGATGGTCAGTGATTTCTGCATGGGTGCAGGAGGTGGCACCAATGCAGTCGTAAATGTAGCGGAGGTAGAGTTTGGGAATAGGGCCACGGTACGCTTCAAACAAGGATTGTTCGACGTACCCTACAAAGAGGTAGGCACAGCTGGGGCCCATCCATGTGCCCATAGCTACGCCTTGGATTTGGAGGAAATGGGAGGAGTCAAAGGAAAAGTTGTTGAGGGCAAGGACCAGCTTTGCTAGGCGGAGGAGAGTATTAATAGACTGGGATTAGTTCGTTCTGTGGTCGAGAAAGAAACTGAGGGCTTTAAGACCCTCCTGGTGGGGGATGGAGGTGTAGAGTGACTGGACATCCATGGTGAAGATGAGGGAGTGGGGGCCTGGAAACCGGAAGTCCTGGAGGACGAAGTGCGTGTGAGATGTCTTGGACATAGGTAGGGAGGGATTTGACAGGGGGAGGGGGGGGGGGGGGGGGGGGGGGGGGAGGGGATAGGATGGAGTCGGGGTATATGGAAATAAGTTTGGTGGGACAAGAACAAGCAGAAACAATGGGTCTGCCAGGACAGTCAGGTTTGTGGATTTTGGGGAGAAGGTAAAATTGGGCCGGCGGGGGTGGGTAACGATGAGGTTGGAGGCTTGGGAAGGCAGGGAGCCGGAAGCGATGAAGCCATTGTTTGAGATGATGGCCTGGTGCTCGTCAGTGGGGTCATGGTCCAAGGATAAGGTGTCTGAGAGTTGGCACCTGGCCTCAGACCAGTAGAGGTCAGCGCGCCAGACTACCACGGCACCTCCCTTGTCAGCAGGTTTGATCACCCAGTCGGGGTTGTTGCAGAGTGGAGGGCTGTACATTCAGTGGGGGGGGGGGGGGGGGGGGGAAGAGGTTAGAGTGAGAAAGGAGAGTTGAAAAGTTGAGGCGGTTGATGTCCCGCTAGCAGTTTAAAATGAAACGGTCTAAAGAAGATAGATGCCATAAGGGGGAGTCCAAGAGGAGGGGATCCATTGGAGACGGGAGAAGCGGTCATCACTAGGGGGCGAGGACTCCTTACCATGGAAAAATGCTTGGATGCGGAGGCAGCGGAAGACGAACTCCACATCGTGGCGGACACGGAACACATTGAGGTGGGAACGGAGGGGAACAAAGGCGAGGCCTCTGCTGAGGATAGACCATTCGGTACCAGAGAGGGGAGGTGGTCAGGGGGGGGATGGTGAACACACGGCAAGGATGGGGGTTCAGTCAGTTTTATTCATCACATACACATATAAGTGCAGTGAAATGAATTTGCCAGCAGCAGTACAATCAAAACACACACAATACACAATAGAATTAAACACAAACATCCACAACAGCATTCTTCACTGCGGTGGAAAGCACAAAATACAGTCAGTCCTCCTCCTCCATTGTTCACCCTTGGTCGGGGACATAATCTCCGTAGTCGCCGCGACGGACGGCCTGATGTACAGGCCCTCTCGTCGGGATGGTTGAAACTCCGACGTTGGGAAGGTCGCGGCTTGGAGGTTCCGAATCGGCGCTTTCTGGGGGCCTCATACCTCCCTCCTTTCATACCTCCCGCTGGCCGTCGATCGGAGCTCTTCCCCGTCCATCCCTAGCGAGGGGTCCCCGCCCGCGGCTAGGAGCTCCGCAGACCACGGCTTCAGGCTGTAACAGTCCGTGGGCCAGCGATCGGAGCACTGCCTTCTGGCGACCCCGGCAAGGGCTCACCCGCTCCGCGATGAAAAGTCCACACTGTGCCCGCTGCTGAAACTCCGGGCCCGACTCCGGGAAAGGCTGCACCAATCCATGGTGTTAGGCCGCGAGGGATGCGACATGGAAAAAGTCGCCTCTCCGTGGGTTGGGGCCGGAGGAAGGCAGGTGAGTGGACGGAGGCCGAAGCGATGTCTGATAGGTGGGTGGTCAGAAAGGAGGGAGGTTTGAGGACTATAGTGTGGGTGGAGATGAGCTGGGATCATATGGTACAGGGGAGAAGGGAAAGACCCAGTGGAACACCCACTGAGGTTCCCCGTGTGTGGGGGGGTTGGGGGGGGAGCACTAGGACCGTGGTGTGTGAGTCCGCAGCGTGGAGACTTCAGGCTGAGCCTAGGACTCAAGTAAGGCGATGGCTGCGGCCTGCTGGTGGGTGGTGGAATGGCGAGGGCCGGTAGAGTCACTGGTGGAGGCCCGCAGGGAGTGGAGTCCGGGTCAGCGGGCGAAGTGTCGGAAGTCCCGGCCAGCGGATGGCCGGTAATGCGGCGAGGGTCTGCGGTCCCAGGGAGACAGCGAGGATCGGCGTTATCAGTGAGGCGGCAATAGTCGGAGGTACCAGCGAGGGTTGGCGGTCCCGGTGAGGTGGCGATAGTCAGAGGTCCCAGTGAGGCTGCGAGGTTCGGCGTCATCGGTGGGTCGGTGAAATTTGGCGGCAGCGGCCATGTGGAGGTCGGCGACGTCTTGGTGGTCCGGGCCTGAGATCGGTCAGGGAGGCAGTGAGTGTTGGTGCTGCTCCTCGTGGCAAAGATGGCGTCGCGGGACTGGGCTTGGTAGTGTTTGGGCGGGCGGCACGGGCCAACGTTGGGGCCCGGGGCCTGCAGGCGGTCGAGTCGCGGAGAGTCGGTGGCAGGAGCGGCCTGGAAGCGGGCGAGTTTACGGTCCTTGGTGGAGTCCAAGTAGGCAAGGAATCGTTTATTCAAGACGTGGATCTGCCATAGGATGAAGTATAGTTGGGGTCCGTTGCAGGTGTGGGTGAGTGAGGCCTGAAGTTGCGGGAGAGTCAAAGCAAGATCCTGCTAGTGCCGGCAGTAGCCAGAGTCAAACGCAGGGCACGGAAGGAGATCCGTGCCTGACAGAATCTATAGTCCGGGTTGGGTCCGAACTGGGAGGTAGGGAACTGGAATCCATGAGGTACAAGATGGAGGTGCAGGCAAGTCCCAAGAAAGCAAACGTGGCTGTGGTAATGGGTGTGGGTTAAGATGTGGTCGTAGAGTTGGAAGGAAGCAGGGGGGGGGGGGGGGGGGGGGGGGGGGGGGGGGGCAGTGAGAGGATCATTTCAAGAGAATCATTTCAGACCATGAGCAAAAAGCCAATGAAGGAAATACAAAAAACAATTTAGTTTTGAAATGAGAAAATCTGCAAGTAGTTGGAACCAGTCACGAACATGGTCAGTTCAGAATCCATACTCAAAGTGCATTCCAACAGATCTTGGCTTTCACAACTCTTAGCTTATTCATTCTTATTAGGATGCAGATGGATTTATAAGTATGCTTTATTTGCTGATGAAGCAGAGTAAAGTGTTTCTCATTGTCCATTTCAGATAACATGCACCAACTTTACTATGTGGGCATCATATCTGGGAAGAGTCTGAAGAAGGGTTTCGGCCCGAAACGTCGCCTATTTCCTTCGCTCCATAGATGCTGCTGCACCCGCTGAGTTCCTCCAGCAATTTTGTGTACCTTCGATATTCCAGCATCTGCAGTTCCCTTTTGAACACATATCTGGGAACCATACCCTTCCCAGATATTTGGAAACCTCCCAGTGGATTTGTTCCACGTTATATTTCTGATCTGGTATCAGCACTTCCTCCATGATGGATAACTGGGTTAGCCGTCCTCCACAGCGCTTCACAAATTCTACAAATGCACTGCACGATACATCACATTCACCCAGACCTATAGCAGTTAGGTTCTTGCAACGCTCTGCAATGCAAATCAGCTCATCATCCAGAGGATGGCGACCATTTGCACAGACCACCAGTTCGATCAATCTCGGACAGTTCATTCCAATCCGACCCAACATCTGCTGACTGACCGCACGGCCAAAATAGATGTGTGTGACTGGGGTTTTGTCATGGAAAAATGGGTCAAACTCTTCTTCGTACAGAAAGAAGTACATGACGATGTTGACTTTTGGAGTGTTTAACGAGAGCATCCCAGCTACTCTTTTTTATGCTGTGAAATTGTGTCTCTCCAGGATTCTCACTCACCACGTCAATGCAAAGTTGTTCTAGATTAACATGCTTTTCACTGGAAAGGGCCAAGAGCAACTCATCGCTCAGAAGGTAACAGTTTAGCGCCAGCTCTCTGAGGCCATAGCACTGGTCTGCCACACAGAGAATGCCTGTGCAAAAATAAAATGATTATTAAAGAGCAACAAAAATGCAATCAATAGAAAACACAATTAAATCACCCATAATTTGAGACAGCAAGAGGTACATGACAGCACCATCATGTGAGGATAGGTACGAATCCCCCTATGTACGAATTATTTCAAGTGAATTTCTTAGCAATTTCAACAGTTTGTGATAAGAACAAAAAGGCCTGAGAATTTCAAAAGAAATAAAAGCAATGGTACAAAAGGAACAATTTTCCATACAACTGAAATCTTTGTGTAGCAAAATGATTTTGCGTGCAAAAAAAGTAGATGTGGTTAAATGGAAAGTAGCATACCATTGGTCTGAAACTTATCTATACTAGTATTGTCATGCTGAGTAATCCAAATTGGATAGGAAATAATATAAATTTAGTAACTCCCCTCACCATGTAGTGATACAATCAGTTTCAAATTCAGGAATGAGCAATGTGATTTGAGAAATGTACTACTGTTCCTTCAGACAGGATTTTTCTTAAATAATAATAACAATCAAATTAATGGAATCAAAGGTACAGATGACCATTTGGCCCATCAATGATTTGGATGAGAAATAAGGTATGATTAACAAATGTGCAAATGTGAAAGTGGGTTGCATTGTAGATATCCAAGATGGTTATCAAAAATTTCACCAGGATCGTAATCAGTTTGGCAAGTGGGCTGAGGAATGGTTTATGGAGTTTAATACACAAAGTGTTGCATTTGGGAAGTCAGACAATAGCGGGATCTACAGAGTGAATGGCAGGGCTCTGGGGAGAGTTGTAGAGCAGAGCAATCTAGGAGTGATGGGATAATCCGAGTATAGACCCAGGCAATGTGTGCAAGGTTCTAAATGAATATTACTCATCTGTATTCAACGACATGGAAGATGACGAGTTTAGGGAAGTATAGCAATATCAAAATAACTCCTCTATACTGACTTCCCAGGATCAGTATACTAGAGTAGAAATATAATAGGTACACTCCTGCAATACCCTAAAGTACTAATTGATGAATTGAGAGTTACACTGTAAACTTCAATTTACCTGCGGGTGAAACATAAGGGCAACTGCTCATTTTCAACAGTTTCAGGGTGTCACTGTTATTAGTTACCAAAACCTTTAGAGATGGATCGTCTATTGGTGTATCATTAATCTTGATCGATGACAGTGACTTGGAGTTGACAAACACCAGTCAGAGCTGATACGAAGCGTGACTGTGAAAACAAAAATGTGAGAATGAATGACGCGTAGCGATAAGCAAGGGAATTTAAAAGATGTAAAACTGAAAAAGTACCTTTGACAAATTCATGAAACTAGGCCTTGCTGTGGAGATCAGTCCCAGGGTTTTTACTGAACAGTTGACCAGTTGTGAAAGGATATCACAGGCTGCCTCTGCACTCAGTGCTACTGTCAACCTAATGAAGGCAAGAAAAGACCTCAAAGTTTTAATACACCATACCATGACATTAAACTTCCACAGCACTTCTACATGACATTTGTATACTTGGTGGCATGTTCATAAAATGCTAGAATAGAATTTAACATCAAAAGTGGCAGACTTTATGGCTTAACAACTTGCCTGAAGAAATTCTGCATTGCCTCATTCCTTCACAAGAGTATACAAAATGAAAAACTATATCTACCACCAACCAAAACAGTCAAGAATGCATGAATCAATTTCAATTCTGTCATATTTGGTACCAAAGTATCAGTCACATCACAATCATAATCATACATTAGCCAAGTATGTTTTGAAACATGAGGAATTTGATCTGCCCTAGTCATACCAATAAAAAGCAACAAAACACACAAAATACATTTAACAGCAATTCCTCCACATTCCTCACAGTGATGGAAGGAAAAAAAAAAGTCCAATTTCTTCCTTTCTTTGGCCTCGAGCCTCCTTTGACAGGACGATCTTGGCTCCTGTAGCTGGCGGTCGGGCCCTCCCCGTCGGGGCGATCAAGCTCCCGCATTGGGGGGATCTCAGCACCCCGTGCCGGGCGATCGGACTCCCGAATCAAACCTCCTGCGACTTGAGCTCCCGGACATCAGCCTCTACCCGAGAATGCGAGATCCTCGATGTTGGAATCCGCAGGCTGCAGTTGGAGTATCGATCCCAGGCAAGGGATCACAGGCTCCAATGGTAAGTCCATGGCCCCGCAGTGGGACTCAAAGTCACTCGCGCAAGGCCACCAGCTCACACTACTTCACACTATCAAACAAAATTTTACACCAAACTGTGGTATCAGGATAAACAACCAAACACATGAAAAGAATGGTTTGAAGGATTGCCTTTAAGGAGATGCAAATGAGCAGGAAGAGAGGGAAATCCAGAGCCTAGTTAGCCAAAGGCACATAAAACTCGCAAAACTAGCAATCAACCCATCCTAACAGTGTCAACGAGATAACCAACCCAATTCCACACTCTAGTAAATTCTTATAGTCCTGCGGGTCATTGCTCTTGAAATATACAACCAGGGAATTAAATGTGCTGGGTTATCCACTTCCAATACACTTTCAGGCATTGAACTTCAAACCCCTCCAGCTTTTGGGTGAAAAGATTATACTTCGTCTTCCCTCTAATGCTTCGACCAATCGTGCAGCTAAGGGGGAGGGTCCTTCCAATTTACTTTATCCAAGCCGCTCAATTTAATGCTTCCACATGTCCTACTATTCCAAAATAAAATAATTAAGCTATCTGATCTAATTATTTTTCACTCCTAGCCCCATTTTCATATATCTCCTTTGCACATACTCCATTGCAATGTGGTGGTCAGAATAGGACACAATATTCAAATGTAACATGAAGATTCACATCACAACATGTTGTCTATGCATTCCCTTCACAGATGCTGCCTGACCTGGTGAGTTCCTCCAGCACTGTGATTTGCTCAAGATTCCAGCATCTGCTTATTGAGTCTCCTAACATGCATTGTTGGCTTATTTTGTTTCTAAACTGCAGTTCAGCGCTAGCTTCTTTTTACCTTAAAACTGACATATTACAAATGATCAGCATGTTTTTTGATTATCTGCTGGATAAGATCCGGGTGAGTGGAATTCAAATAGGATGTTGCTGGCTGATTCAATTCAAACTCAAACCGTCTCCATAGCTCAGGCATGTGAAAAGCTTCATTCCAGGTTCTGCATACGGATGATGCACAAGCCCGATCCACCAATGGCAAGTACTGGAAGATGTGCAGAATCAAATCATAGTGTAGGTTTCCCCAGTCTTCACAAGAAATGTTTGAAGTCTCACTGTCTTGAACAAAGCCAGTCATCTGCCTTTTATTTACTTTATCGACAAAGGAAGGAGGCTGGATCCCAAGCTTTTGCTTAACTCTGTTCTGCTTCATTCTGAAAAGGAAAGACGATTTGTTACCTTTAATTGAAAAAAAAGAATTCTGCATTCAATTATAATAAATATTAAATCCAATTAACCAGCTTTGAAGCTATCTCAGGACTTAAAACTATTTATATGAAGATATTTAATAAAGCAAAGAGTTTAGGTTTACTCAATATTAAAAGTGCACTTTGTTATGTTCTTTAAACATTTGCAAATCTAACCTCCTCTAAAATTGGTCGTTTTACCCATTTTGGGTGGGTGCTATAAAAATATTTAAAATGACTGAATGAATATTAACTAGAAATGGAAAAAAAGAGGAAGTATCAAGTTGGACTGACAAAACCAGACATGTTCACGCAAACCTATACTGTCACTAGTACCCAACTCTAAGGGGCTTGAGCTAATTTATCCAAGTCTCCTGAAATGCACTATTGTCTGAATTCAAAGTCACTGGTTGCATATACATTCTTTTTCTTGAACTGCACCAATTTACTAGCGCCTTAGAAGCCAATTGGAGATGGATGCAAATCAAACACCTGAGCTGGTGTTTGACCTGCTGGCATCTCATTACCCTGGAGGAAAAGCGAGTTTCAAGCAGACTAAAGTCTGCCACTGTTACTGCTTACATACACATTTGCTGCAAATATGTGATGATAATTTTCATGTTTCCTTGCAATATTCATTCTTCAACATCGATGTGTCATATATCTCCAGGGTGTAGTAGATTAACTCAAATGACCATATGCATATGACCACAGTAGGAGAGTTTACTGAACCAAATCCGGAGTAGTCTATCCGTCAATTTCAATGGTCTCCACCTAAAGCAAGATGACATGAAGGTGAAGGTTCAATAATGAACTCCACTTAATTCAATCAGTTGTCATCAGTAATGTTAATTTTTTTTTTAAATGTTTTGAATCTGTCTACTATTGCCCATTCTGAAAATGAATGCAATAATACTGCATTATGTAGATTGTATAAGATAATGCAACAAAATGTGTACAATTTATCAGTTTTAAAGGCAATCTGACAAAAAATATATAATGCAAAATATTGGAATATTGGAAATAATGCGAAAAAATTTGGCATATTGAATATTTAATTCAATATGCACATCATATTATGTGCAAAAATGTGTCTATCCACACAAGCTCATACCACAAAATTTATATTAGCATTTAATTGGGAACAGCTCTCACATGGAGGAGCCATGAGTTGCATTAATGCTACTACAGATAATTATTCTGATTTTGGTTGATTTAAACTTTTGCTAAACTCAATTTCAAGTAATAACAAACAATATTGTTCATTTCGTGAAACTATCCTCTGCACTTTCATTCATCTGTTTCACCCTTGAATGAATGAATCTTTTGAACAATCTAATCCCTGTGAAATGGGTAAATAAACAGCCACCAAAATTATTTTCTTTAGATAACTCCACCATGCAACAGTATAACTTTCATTTTCCTGTCTCCAACCATATGTGTCCTGATGCAGGGTACCCACAATTCCTCCCCTCTCTGCAGATGCTGCTCGACCCGAGATTGTTTCATTCCACTTTCTTGTGTAGCTTCTATGTAGTATCAAAAATATACCATTATTTGTTGTAAATTCCACATAATGGCTTCAACTACATACAATAAATTAGAATACTAATTAATGGTGAATTTACAAGTTACTTGCAACTTCCTGATCAAGTTTTATGGTTAGGTGTATCTATGTGAAAATAAGGGCCCCATGGCCTTGACTACCTGTCTCATCATTTCCAGTAGAGAAACATAAAACATTCTCAAAAACAGCATTATTATTCGCGGAGCTCGGTGAGCCGCGGGACTGACTTACCATCGCCCGGTGGGGTATCACCTCAGCGCAGAGGGAGAAGAGGAGGGAAGAGACAGCAGCCCTAAGATTTTTGCCTGCATCACAGTGAGGAGGTGCTTGGTGGACTCACTGTGGTGGATGTTAATTTGTGTTTACTGTCTGTTCTGTTGTTTATTATTATATGTATGGCTGCAGGTAACGACATTTCGTTCAGACCGTAAGGTCTGAATGACAAATAAAGGATCTAATTCTAATTCTAATTCTAATATTGATGCTGAATTCACTTATTCCCCAAAATGATGTATTGCTTCCACCACTTAAAGATGGAATTCACACAGTTGGTCTACTTTTTATTGGCAGCAGTACGGCAACATTTTATAAACACCATTTTATTATTCCCCAAACCTTAAAGACAAATCTCATTTGTTGTCACCATTCCCGGTTTTTCTGCTGTGTTTCAATAATCTATCCTTAACTAAATCATACTTTGTGCAAGCGTTCCCATTGTTTGAACCATAAGACTATCAAAATACCCAATTATACCCACTTTCCATATAATATTACTTGGATGTAATTCTAGATTTCCTTTTGTTTCAGCAACTGCTTGAAAATTTTGTTGATGCCCATAATAAAAAGATAAAGTATAAGCTCCAAAAGAGGCAGTGAAAGGGACACTATTTGGAAATAGTTAGAGAAAGGAAGAAGAGTTTAACCGATAAGCACAAAAACTATATAATTGGAACTAAAACTTTAACAAGCCAGGAAGAAATGGCTTCGGAAACTACGATTTGCTTCCAATTACATGCAATATGATCATTACTTCGCAGGATGTGCATGCTGGAGTAACTTTTCATGTACAACTGGATCAGCACCAGAGCAGAATATCACCAGGTAAAATAATGCAAAGTAATCATATTTGCACTAACTACTTTAAAAATTGGAATTACAACAATAATATTAAGAGCATTATGTATTTCAATCAGCAATGTACATGTAGAGTAAATATGAAGTGAATTAGCTATGCAGGGGGCCCTCACATTATGGCCATTTGGTTTATGGTAAAATTCATCCGTCATGAATTCACAAATCATTATGCAAAAATTTGAGACAGAATAAAATTCACTCTTGCAAGATTTGTACATTAAAAAATATATATAAAATGCAAAAGAAACAACTTCTGGCCATGTTTTTTCCTGCTTAATATTATACAGAAATACGGCTTGGATATGTCATCACTGCCTCAATTCAAGTCAAGAGAATTTATTGTCATGTGTCCCAGATAGGACAATTAAATTCTTGCTTGTCAATTGCAGCAGAGTCCTTCCTTCGCCAGAAAAGAAAAACGATTAAGCTATACGAAGTGCCGTTGTTTTGTATTATGTGCAATCTTCAGTTCTGCTTAGACAGTTTCAGGAAAGATATAGTGATTTTTGAGAAAAATCACCAAAATAAAACAAGTTTTCAAAATGATAGAGGGATTCAATAAAGGCATTATTGAGAAACATTATTATTTTTGTTGGAAATGAAGTGCATAATGTACAGTGGAATATATGACAAAGGACCAATTTCCTAATCTTGATCCTACCTTTCACACTGCTTCTAGCTGCATAGGATATAAGCTTTGGAGTTATTTACTGCCAAAACGTTTAAGAACAAATTGGAGGAAAAAGTTTGGGGCAATGGAGAATGAGATCATACCCAAACAGACTGCAGTTATTGGCAAATAGGGAATAGAGCAAAGTAGACCATTGTCAAGCAGTACATATCTACTTCATCTGGAAAGAATTGGGAGATTCAACATAGCAAAGAAATATTCTCCCACACTAATGGCCACTCGTGACAGATTAGTGGCAGGGGAAATATATATATAGATTACCAGTGCAATGCCACAAAGGTAGCCAAGTCAATTTATTTGTGCAACGCGCACACCATATTTAAACCCCTCCCCTCATCTTTTTGCAGGTTTGTCTAGTGATAGGCATGCTGTGAAATGTAGAACTGCAATTATCCACTCAAGACATTATGCCCATTGTTGACCTGATAAACTCCACCCTAATGACTTTCTGCAAAATAGAAACTATGCAAACTACTGGAACCCTTTAGCTTTAGAATGCAAAAATCTATGTTGAAAGCAGCCTCAAACTGTGAGAAAAACACTTGCCGGGGTCTTCAAACACCCCATTCGGAGGAGGAGCTATCTTGGTGAACGGCTGCTAGCAGCAGCCGTCCGTCTTAAATTCGTTTTTTTTTTAGTTTTTAGTGAGTCCTGTTTTTTTGTTTGTAGGGGATATGGTCTTTTAATGTGGGGGGGTAGGTGTTACTTTATTTATAGGTCCCTACCTGGTCGGTGTGGCAGCCTTTTTTCCGGGCTGCCCGTCGACCCGTCGTCGTGGCCTACCAGCGGGCTTGGAGCGCCGTTTCTTGGCGGGAACCACCCAGCACCTCGGCCTGCGTGGCGGCACTGCATTGGAGCGCTGGAGCGCTGGAGCGGAGCGGGCGATGCCTTGCCTGGGTCGCCGCGCTGGAGCTCTGGCGAGCTGGACCGCCGTGAGCAACATCTCCGGGCTGCGGGTTTGTGGAGCGGAGAGGCGGCGTGCGGAGAGACGGCGTGCGTAGAGGCGGCAAGGCGGCAGTGAGGAGAGCGGGCGCCGACTTTTTCATCTGGAGCCTAGGAGCGCCAAACCGACGCAGCCTTGTCGGCTTCGGCAGCCGCGGGCTCCAACCAAGAAGCGGCCGTTCCAAGTGGCCCAGCCGCCGAAAGGACTCTCCCGACGCCGGGGCAAGACCACCCGGTGAGAACGGCCAGGGACATCGGGCCTCCGTAGAGGCAATTGCGGTGGCCTCAATAGGCCTGACTTTGGGGTGAACATGGGGTGGGGACTGGACATTGTGCCTTCCCCCACAGTGCTATCCACTGTGGGGGGATGATTTTTTTTGTCTAACTGTAGTCTTGTAGGTCTGTGTCCAAGATGGCTGCCGTGAAGAGAGAGTGGACGCTGGCACGATTTGGTTGCCGCTGCTCTCTCTTCACACTGTGTTTTTGATTTTCTGTTTTTGGATTGAATTCTGTTTTTAATTTGTGTCATTGTGATGTCTTTAATTACTTGTTTTACTCCGATTATATGTTTTTATTCCGATTACTATGTAAGGTGTCCTTGAGATGTATGAAAGGCGCCCATTAAATAAAATTTATTATTATTATTATAATATTATACACAAATACAATCAAGTCAAACTCAAGTACTGTAGGTAGACCAAAGGGGAAGAAATCAACTTCTATCTATTTCATAGTGGCAGTAGCAAACACAAGAATATAATAAGGATACAGAGTAATCCATTTAGACCCTCATCTGCTCCACTGTTCTACCACGGGTTCCTACCTTAGTGCAAATATCATAAACCAACTCATATTCTTTGATTTCCTTGGTATCTAAACTTTATTTGTCTTGAATATACTCAGCAACTGAGCTTCACTTTTGGGTAAAATGAATAGGTGATATTTCGGGTCGAGACCCATCATCAGATCAAGAGTTAGGGAAGAGGAAAACTAGAGACATGTTGAAGGGTGAGGTGCGAAAAGGACAGATCAAAGCAATGCTGATCAAAGAAATGTAGAATGATCATTGCAGGCTGAGAGGGAGGTGACACCTAGGCATACACTCAGCAAAATTAATCTGGAAAAAAGTGAAACTAGTCAGAGAACTAGGGTGGGGAGGGATGGGGAGAGAGAGGTAAATGTCAGATCGGTGCCTTGATATGAATAAAGTAAAACACGTTCCAAGCAAGGGTTACTTGAAGTTAGAGAAATCAATATTCCTACTGCTGGGTTATAAGCTGCCCAAGCAAAATATGAGGTGCTGTACCTCCAAATGGTTGCCACTTGGGAATCTGTGGCTAGTAATTGAGACATAGAGACTCCTGTACAATTGGGGCAAGGAGCTTTTTGGTGGGTTAATCAGAGGAATGCTCCTTCTATCTTGGATTACTCTGTGGTCGTGATTAAAAATACAGGCAAATTTAGTACCAACCCAAAAGTTCTCAGCATCATTTTAAACACCTCTACATGACCAAATGTTCATGGGGTTTTTGTACTAAGAAGGCTTTGAACATAAAGTCATATCAATAAGTTATATACTTATTGGTCCTTTGGCCCAACTTCCCCATGCTGACTAAGATGCCTCATCAACAGTGGTCCCACCTGCCAGTGTTTACCCCATATCCTTCTAAACCATTCTTATCCATGCACCTGTCCAAATGTATTTTAAATTGTTAAATAGTGCCCATCTCAACTACCTCGTGATAGCTCATTCCATACTTAGCTTGTTTCATATACCCATCATCCTCTGTGTGGAAAAAGGATGCCCCTCAGGTTACTCTCCTCTCACCTTAAAATCTTTTGATTTTAATCAATTTTATTCATTTTTATCAAAACCTTTGATTACCTCTTTTCTCTTGCTGTGAAAGATCTTTGGAAAAAGGTGACCAGGAACTGCAGATGTAGGAATCTGGAGTGACAATATGCTGGAAGAACAGAAAGGGATGTCTATTTTGGGCTTGTGAATGATTTTGTGTGTCCATTAGAACTGATTGGCACCTCAGAGTGGGTGAAATAAAGGATGCTGATTATATTATCTTCCAGTGGTTTGGAGGAATTTTGGAAGGTGTCTTTCCTACTGATGGCATTTTTATGGGTGGCATTTTTATGGAAGTGACACTTGTATGGATTCCATGTTTTGGAAGCCTACAGAAGAGAAAGAATCATGGACAGTTGGTAGAACACAAATTTGGGCTTTGAGATTTAACCGTTTAAATACTTTTTCCTCTGATGTGCCAAAAGCTGTGGCGTTGTACGAATAGTGTTTAAAAACAGTCAACCTTCACAGAGAAGAGGCCACTGAGATGTGAGAAGTAAACATAGGCCTTCTGGAATCTTCTTGTGGTTCTTTACTATTGTGATTGTAGATTACTGGTAGATCTTTGATTTGCAGCTGTTAATGATGGTTGCCCATTTTGTGTTATGCTTCAGTAAAGAATGTGACACTTAAAAAAACTGAAAACCAATAAAGCCATAAGACGCAATGACATCCATCCCAAGATTTGGGAGGACATCTTTGTGGAGATCATGAATGGTTTCATTGTCATCTTTCAAAACGACTTAGTTTTCACACCTTACCCTTTCATATCTCTCATTTCCCTCTCCCCGGCTCTCAGTCTAAAGAAGGGTCTCGGCCAGAAACATCACCTTTTCCTTCTGTCCAGAGATGCTGCCTGTCCTGCTGAGTTACTCCAGCATTTTGTGTCTATCTTCAGTGCAAAACAGCATCTGAAGTTCCTTCCCACACATACTTGGAATGTCTACCTTGGAATCTAGAATGGTTTCCACAAATTGGAAGGTAACAAATGCATTCTAGTATTTAAAACAAGAGAGAATGAGGAACTATGTTTAAGAAAGAACTGCAGATGTTGGAAAAATCAAAGGTAGACAAGAATGCTGGAGAAACTCAGCGGGTGAGGCAGCATCTATGGAGCGAAGGAATAGGTGACGTTTCGGGTCGAGATCCTTCTTCAGACTGAACCTCAGTTAAGGTGTATTTGTACTTCCCGAGAAGTTGTGACACTGCACTGGAATACTTTAAGCTTTGCTTAGTGATCAAATGGTCCAAGTTGGTTACCAAACTCGCAGAACGGGGTCTCTGCGCATCCCTCTGCAATTGGATCCTCGACTTCCTCATTCAGACCACAGACTGTTCGAAGTGGTGGAAAGGTGTCAGCCTCGATAACAATCAGCACGGGAGCACCTCAAGGCTGCGTGCTCAGCCCCCTGCTGTACTCACTCCATACCCATGACTGCATAGCCGGTCATAGTGCGAACACCATCAAGTTCGCTGACGACACCACTGTTGTGGGACGTGTCACTGATGGGGACGAGCCAGAGTATAGAAGAGAGATCGACCGACTGACCAAATGGTTCCAGCACAATAACCTGGCCCTCAACACCAGCAAAACCAAGGAACTGATTGTGGACTTTGGAAGGGGTAGGATGGGGACCCACAGTCCCGTTTATATCAACAGGTCAATGGTGGAAAGGGTCAAGAGCTTCAAATTCCTGGGCGTGCACATCTCTGAAGATCTCTCCTGGTCCGATAACACTGATGCAATTATAAAGAAAGCACATCAGCACCTCTACTTCCTGAGATTGGAGAGTCGGTATGTCAAGGAAGACTCTCTCAAACTTCTACAGGTGCACAGTAGAGAGCACGCTGACCGGTTGCATCGTGGCTTAGTTCGGCAACTTGAGTGCCCAGGAGCGGAAAAGACTACAAAAAGTAGTAAATACTGCCCAGTCCATCATCGGCTCTGACCTCCCTATCATCGAAGGGATCTATCGCAGTCGCTGCCTCAAAAAGGCTGGCAGCAACATCCTGGCCACACACTCATCTCCCCGCTACCTACAGGTAGAAGATACAGGAGCCTGAAGACTGCAACATCCAGGTTCAGGAATAGCTAATTCCCCACAGCTATCAGGCTATTAAACTCAACTCATACAAAACTCTGACCATTCATAGCACATTATCTGTTTATTTGCACTTTATCTGTTTATTTATTCATGTGTGTATATATTTAAATAATGGTATATGGATTATTCATGCCTGCTATATTCTGTTGTGCTGAAGCAAAGCAAGAATTTCATTGTCCTATCTGGGACACATGACAATAAACTCTCTTGAATCTCGAAAATGCAATTCAGATTCAGATTCAATTTTAATTGTCATTGTCAGTGTACAGTACAGAGACAACGAACTGCATTCGAAATGCAATTCTAAGAATGAGAGTGCAAATTCAGTCAGAATTGAAAGTGGTCATCATATCATTATACAAGTATTCGCTGATAATGGTCTGGTGTCAGGATCTTGGAAATAATCCCAGCCCTCTTGTAGCTGGGTGTGGAGAAGTTGTCTATGAGGATTGCTGTTCAATGTGCTGGGGTGAGCAGAATGACTAAGGTGATAATTGCAGGTCTCAGTTGGGGACTGGCAGCTTCAGAAGCTTGTGTTAAAATTGCCTGGATTCTATGCATTGATGTTTCCAGACACCCTAGCAGAGGAAATGGTTTGCACTCAAATTAAGGGGTTAGTCACAAGATGCCCTTTACCAAGACAGTGATATTCTTTTTTCTCTAGAGATGCTGCCTGACCCGCTGTTACTGCAGCATTTTGTGTCTATCTTCGGTGTAAAACCAGCATCTGCAGTTCCTTCCCACACAATTATTGCAGTTGCTGACTGACAGTTCAGGAGTCAAGAGTGTGTGAAGAAGGGTCTCGACCCAAAATGTCACCCATTCCTTCTCTCCAGAGATGCTGTCTGTCCCGCTGTTACTCCTGCTTTTTGTGCCAATCTTGCATTTTATTGTCATATGTCCCAGCTAGAACAATGAAATTCTTACTTGCATTAGAACAGAATATGTAAACATAATACACTGAATTTGCTGCCACAGAAGGCAATGTAGGCCAATTCACTGGATGTTTTCAAGAGAAAGTTAGATTTAGCTCTTTGGGCTAACGGAATCAAGGAATGTGTGGAAAAAGCAGGAACGGGGCACTGATTTTATTGATCGGCCATGATCATATTGAATGATGGTGCTGGCTCGAAGGGCCGAATAGCCTACTCCTGCACCTGTTTCGAAACAATAAACGAGAAAAAAGTTCAGTGGGTGTATATACCATACTTACAAATGCGCACACACACTATATATAATGTATTGATATATACACGCACATATAGGTACACACAAAAAAAAACAATAATAGTACACTTGACATTAATTGAACCGTTCCTATCACTATTAGGTGATATTCCTATTGTTTTTATCCCTAGAGATGCTGCCTGTTCCGCTGAGTTACTCCAGTATTTTGTGTCTGCCCCCAAGGGACTGACTACCTGAGCCAAGGGAGGCCCCTACGCACTTCCTAATTTACCACAAGAACTCCTTCTTCCCCCAACACAACTCGACCCACATCATCACAACAGTAAATAGCAACACGAGAATTGTTTGTTTGGTGGGTTGTTTTGTTTTTGTTCTGCTTACATGCTCCGCCTCGGCAGCTTTGGTCGGACGGTTGTCCGGTGGGTGGGTGGGTCGTGAAGAAGGCGACAGAACACCTCCATCTCCAGCCGCAGCTGCTTTGACCGTGACTGGCGGAAAGCGCGAAACGCGTCACACGGGAGAAGGAGGGAGGCGCTCGGCATTGTGGGCGTTGTAGTTCCTTCTTCCGGATGTCCCAGCAATCGACAGGGTGTGGGAACTACAAACCCACTGCGCAGCGCGTGTGACCATGACTGGCGGAAAGCACGAAGTGGGCCCCCCCCCCCCGAGGGAGAAGGCGGGAGCCGTGGCGCATTATGGGGGTTGTAGTTCAATCTGCCGGATATCCCTGTAATCCACCGCGTGATTAAACTACAATCCCACAAAGCAACGCTCTGCAGGCCTGGATTGCCAAGACTGTGGGTCTGTGGGTCCACTGACAATCATGTGGGTCTGTGGGTCCACTGACAATCATGTGGGTCTGTGGGTCCACTGACAATCATGTGGGTCTGTGGGTCCACTGACAATCATGTGGGTCTGTGGGTCCACTGACAATCATGCTCAGACACAATTAATTGGTGAATAAATATCCACCTTAATTAGATCGAAGGTGCAAATGACAAGATTTATTATGGTTCAATGTTCTTAAAATATATTGTTTTTGCAGTAATCAGGCTAAAGCCCTCCGACATTCAAACTCAAGACAAAATAAATTGGTAAATAAATATCGACCTTAATTAGATGGCATTTGGAAATGACAAGATTTATTATGGATCCTTTAAAAAAAAGTAATCTTGTTTTTGCAGCGTCATCATTTTAGCTTTGTTAAATTAACCTATCATTTTTGTACTTGAATCTGCCTCGTTGGTGACCCACGGACTATCCTTGATCGGACTTTGCTGGCTTTACATTGCACTAAACGTTATTCCCTTATCACGTATCTATACACTGTAAATGAGTTGATTGTAATCATGTAATTAAGGGATTAATAGCGGAGTTAAGGGATTTGGGGAGAAGGCAGGAACGGGGTACTGATTGTGGAAGATCAGCCATGAATGGTGGTGCTGGCTCGAAGGGCCGAATGGCCTACTCCTATTGTCTATTGTAATGCTTTCTATTGACTGGATAGCACACAACAGAAGTTTTTCGCTCTACCTCAGTGCACGTGACAATAAACTAAGCTGTTCCGAGGGATGACTTACAGACTTACAAAAGCCTGGCACTCCACATCAAATATAAATCAGGGTTTTCTCAAGCATTTTCTAAAACCACAAAATAACCATCCAAGAATGTTACCATCGAGGCCTTTGAGTCCTCACTGCTACTCATCAAGAGCTGGTGAATCCTCGACCTTGATCCCATTTTTCTGCACTAGTCCCAAATCTTTGATACCCTTAATTCTCAAGAAATCTGTCTATATTTTGAAGGAACTCAATCACTGGGCCTTCATAGCCTTCTTAGGGAGAGAATGCCAAAGATTCACAATGCTCTGAGTGATGAATTTCTCTTACTAGTAAGTCCTTACTCCTTACTCAGAGGTTACAATCCATGGTTCCATACTCCTCAGAGAGAAAACGTCCTTCCTTCATCCATCCTGTCAAGTTCTTACAATGATAATGTTAAGATTCAATGAGATCAGCTCTCATTCTTTAACTCAGGGAATACAGGCTTATTGTTTACAGAGTAATAATAATAATAATATTAATAATAATAATAATAATAATAATACATTTTATTTATGGGCGCCTTTCAAGAGTCTCAAGGACACCTTACAAAAATTTAGCAGGTAGAGGAAAAACATGTAAGGGGAATGAAATAAATAGTAGAGACATGACTAGTACACAAAGTAAAGACAGAATTCAATTCAAAACACAATATGAGGCAATTAATGCACAGATGAAAAGGGAGGGGGACATGGGGCTAAGGATAGGCAGAGGTGAAGAGATGGGTCTTGAGGCGGGACTGGAAGATGGTGAGGGACACGGAATTGCGGATCAGTTGGGGGGGGGGGGGAGTTCCAGAGCCTGGGAGCTGCCCTGGAGAAGGCTCTGTCCCCAAAACTGTGGAGGTTGGACTTGTGGATGGAGAGGAGACCGGCTGATGTGGATCGGAGGGACCATGAGGGTTGGTAGGGGGAGAGGAGATCAGTGAGATATGGGGGGGCCAGATGGTGGAGGGCTTTGTAGGTGAGGACCAGGATTTTGTAGGTGATCCAGTGGGAGATGGGAAGCCAGTGAAGTTGTTTGAGGACTGGAGTGATGTGATGCCAGGATTTGGTGTGGGTGATGAGTCGGGCGGCCGTGTTCTGGACCAGTTGGAGTTGGTTGATGTAGGTGGAGCTGATGCCCAAGGAGAAGTGAGTTGCAATAGTCCAGTCGGGAGGAGATGAAGGCATGGATGAGTCTTTCAGCAGCGGGAGGTGTGAGAGAGGGTCTGAGTTTGGCGATGTTGCGGAGATGAAAGAAGGAGGTTTTAATGACATGGCGGATGTGAGGCTCAAGGGAGAGGGTGGAATCAAAGATCACGCCAAGGTTGCGGGCCTGGGGAGATGGGGAGACAGTGGTGCCGTCGATGGTGAGAGTGGGGTTATTGATTTTGCTGAGTGTGGCTTTGGAGCCTATGAGGAGGAATTCTGTCTTATCGCTGTTGAGTTTGAGGAAGTTATGTACTATGTTTACATATTCTGTAGGAAGGAACTGCAGATGCTGGTTTACACCGTGGATAGACATAAATGCTGGAGTAACTCAGCGGGCCAGGCAGCATCGCTGCATAGAAGGAATGTGTGCCGTTTCGGGTCGAGCCCCTTCTTCAGACTAACACACATTGCTGGAGTCTGAAGAAAGGTCTTGACCCGAAACGTCACCCATTCCTTCTATCCAGATATGCTACCTGTCCTGCTGCGTTACCCCAGCAGTTTGTGTCTATGTTTACATATTCTGTTTGCTGCTGCAAGTAAAAATGTCATTGTTCTCTCTGAGACATATGACAATAAAGCACTTTTGATTCTTAGTCTACTCAATCAGGAAACATGCCAACCAAGGAACTAATCAGATAAGACTTATTTGCACTCCCTTTAGGCAAGCAAAAGATTTCCCAAAGGCAGCCGTTTGAGAGTTTAAAATTGGCTAATTGAGCAGCCAATAAAAGGAAGGCAAGATGTTGTGGAGCGACTGTGTTGAAGGAGAGTGTGAGGCTTTGACTCGAGAGACTTCCGTGCTGGGTTAAGGGGATGTGTGAGGCTTTAATAGGAGCCTGAGGAACAATTTTTTTCACACAATAGATGGTAGATATATAGAATGATCTGCCAGAGGAGGTAGTTGAGTCAGGTACTATCACACATTAAAAAAAAACATTTGGACAGATACATATCCTTATAATAGGTTTAGAGGGATATGGCCAAATGCAGGCAGGTGGGACTAATGCAGATAGGGTACATTGGCCAGCATGGGAAAGTTGGGCCAAAGAGTCTGTTTCCAAGTTGTATGACTCTATAACTTATTAGAAGCCTTGTGCTAATCTATTCAGCCACTTTAAGTTTTGAACTTATTTCCAAATGATTGGTGTGGGAATAAGGGCAATGCAAGCTCTGCATACTGCTGCTATTAGGAATATCGACATATGTAGATATCTTTCACTCTTTGTTATTAATTTGGGTTTCATGATCAATGCTCATAAGTTATAGGAGCAGAATTCGGCCATTTGGCCCATCAAATCTGCTCTGCCATTCAATCATGGCTGATCCATCTTTACCTCTCAACTCCATTCTCCTGCCTTCTCCCTTGCCTTTTATAGCAAAAGGATTTGAGTATAGGAGCAGGGAGGTTCTACTGCAGTTGTACATGGTCTTGGTGAGACCACACCAAGTGTATTGCGTACAGTTTTGGTCTCCAAATCTGAGGAAGGACATTATTGCCATAGAGGGAGTGCAGAGAAGGTTCACCAGACTGATTCCTGGGATGTCAGGACTGTCTTATGAAGAAAGACTGGATAGACTTGGTTTATACTCTCTAGAATTTAGGAGATTGAGAGGGGATCTTATAGAAACTTACAACATTCTTAAGGGGTTGGACAGGCTAGATGCAGGAAGATTGCTCCCGATGTTGGGGAAGTCCAGGACAAGGGGTCACAGCTTAAGGATAAGGGGGAAATCCTTTAAAACCGAGATGAGAAGAACTTTTTTCACACAGAGAGTGGTGAATCTCTGGAACTCTCTGCCACAGAGGGTAGTCGAGGCCAGTTCATTGGCTATATTTAAGAGGGAGTTAGATGTGGCCCTTGTGGCTAAGGGGATCAGAGGGTATGGAGAGAAGGCAGGTACGGGATACTGAGTTGGATGATCAGCCATGATCATATTGAATGGCGGTGCAGGCTCGAAGGGCCGAATGGCCTACTCCTGCACCTAATTTCTATGTTTCTATGTTTCCCCTTAACCCCTGGTAGCCATACTAATCAAGAATCTGTCAGTCTCTGCCTTAAAAATATCCATTGACTTGTCTGCAATATTGTTTTGGGTAATCTTATGGTAGCAGCATATGGATCAGAGGAGTGACCGTTCTAGCCTTATCTATGTACTTGAATAAATTAATTTGGCAGGAAATGCTTTATTCATTTGCATATATGATTTCTCCGAATGTCGTCGGAAAAATTGAACGCTTTCCTAGGATAAATAGCTGTGTGTTGATATGCTGAATTTAAAACAAAATCTTTCCTTAAAACTGTTTAAAATCAAGAAATATTTTCAGGCCATTCAACTGGAGGTAGATGCAAGTGAATTATTCCAGCTCAATTATCTCATTAACTGATCAAAAAGTACAGAAAAATGGATGTACAAAAATCTGAGAAATGGCATACGTTTGTATCCTAACTCTTGGTAAGTAGTATTATTTTCTGAAAATATTCTTCATGAACTGCTGTTGAGCTTTTAAGTGGCAATTTAACTATTTTAAATTGTCAGATAATTTATTTCACATTGTGATTTACACTGTGAATTGTTGAATAACACAATGTTCTCAATTTGAGCCTTACATTTGCTTAAGTACTTAATATTGTTTGAATTGGCTTGAGGGTTGCTTTTTTGGTTTCATATTTCTATTCTTAGTGTGTGAAATGACAAAATACATTTATTAAAAAGTGTGTGTTTTTGTGTAGTTTTCATTGAAGTCAGTGAAAGGAAAATATCTGTGAGAAATGTGGGGTATTTTAAACAAGTTGCTATTTGCAAATTTGATAAAAATCACTGAGCTGATGTTATCTGTCTTGCAGCAAACAGTGTTGCAGGTTAACCATGTAAGTAAGATAAGGCAATAATTCTCAAGGGTTTATGGGTTAAGTTTCACCATTTTTATCCATGTTTTAAAAATAACAAATTCATTGGTAAAATGGGACAAAAGTGTGTTGGTCAGAATTGTTCTTGCTGTGGGAGCATTTTATTTTGAATTTGAATCAGGAAGATGTGGCCATTTAAATTATGAAGTCTTAAAAGGGAATGTTGAAGGTTTGCCTTTAGTAGCAATGTATAATATACAATGTAATAGTTTTGACTGGCATAATTACCACAAAGAGCAACTTAGGGGAAGAGTTACTAATGGTCCTTCCGTAAGCTAAGATATGGTCCAATATCTATTTCATGTAGACATTGGACTTTGGCTCTGGAACTATTGCACTACAATGCTGAGAACTACAGTATTTTAGCGGATGCAGAAACGATGACTAAGTTTTCTGAACGTTTTTTATTGAACACTCGCTCCTTAGTAAACAGGTCTCTGCATACACGTCTGATCACAACGGTGGTCAGCAAAACAATTGTGGCGCGGAAGCAAAACCGCGCAAAAACAGCAGCCCCTCTCGAGTCATGTGACCGCGGCTTCCGAACGCCGGGTTCGATATCTGCGTGCGCCAGCAGGCGCCGCTACAGTATACTAATTTGTATCTTTTCCTTTGCTCTACCTACTGTACTTGGGTTTGGCTCTATTGTGTTCATGTATAGTATTATCTGATTTGATTGGATAGCATGCAAAACAATAATAAACCTCAACCTAGGCCTAGCTAAAATTCTAAGTTTATTAAGCTGCAAATATTTTAACTCTTCTGAAAAAAAGAATGAAAATCTACTGATAGAACTTTCTCCTTCCCTTTCAATGTATTAAACCCATTTCAAGGCCCCAAACATTATTTCCAGTTAACTTGGCAATTTAATATACTGCGTTAGGTTTTTAGGGAGTGGTTACTGGGAAACCAAACATTGATTTCAAGAGAGAGTTAGATTTAGCTCTTAGGGCTAAAGGAATCAAGGGATGGGGAAAAAGCAGGAATGGGGTACTGATTTTTTATGATCAGCCAGGATCATATTGAATAGCGGGGTTGGCTCGAAGGGCCGAATGGCCTACTCCTGCACCTATTTTTCTATGTTCTATGGTTTCTATGATCGGGTGACACTTTGCACAACATCTCCTTGGAAACCACAAGGCAAGAACAGTTGCCTTCCGCTTTAATTCTGCAGTTCACTCCCACTTTGATATCGAAGATAGACACAAAATGCTGGAGTCACTCAGTGGGACAGGCAGCATCTCTGGAGAGAAGGAATGGGTGGAGTTTTGGGTTGAGAACCTTCTTCGACCCATAGGTCGAAATATCACCCATTCCCTCTCTCCGGAGATGCTGCCTGTCCCGCTGAGTTACTCCAGCATTTGGTGACTATATTGTGCATAAACCAGCATCTGTAGATAGCCACAAAAAGCTGGAATTACTCAGCGTGACAGACAGCATCTCTGGAGAAAACAAATGGGTGACGTTCCGGGTTGAGACCCTTCTTCAGACTGAACATCATGGAAAAGGGAAACAAGAGATATAGATGATGATATAGAGAGATATAGAACAATGAATGTGCAAAAAAGTAACGATGATAAAGGAAAAAGGCCATTTTTAGCTGTTTGTTGGGTGAGAATGATAAGCTGGTGCGACTTGGGTGGGGGAGGGTTGTAAGCTGCCTAAGTGAAATATGAGATGCTGTTTCCCCGATTTGCATTTAGCCTCACTGACAATGGAGGAGGCCTAGGACGGAAAGGTCAGTGTGGGAATGGGAAGGAGAATTATAGTGTTAAGAAACCGGTAGATCAGGTAGGTGGCACCGGGCGGCAAGGTGGTGCAGCGGTAGAGTCGCTGCCTTACAGCGCCAGAGACCCGGATTCGAACCTGACTACAGGTGCTGTCTGTACAGAGTCTGTACGTTTGCCCTGTGATTGCATGGGTTGTCTCCGGGTGCTCCAGCTACCTCCTACACTCCAAAGATGTACAGGTTTGTAGGTTAATTGGCTTTGGTAATATTTCTAATATGTCCCTAGTGCGTAGGATAGTGTTGGTGTACGTGGATCATTGGTCAGCGTGGACTCGGTGGGCCAAAGGGCCTGCTTCCATGCTGTAACTCTAAAACTAAACTAAACTAAACAAAGTTTATTGACTGGAATGGTAACTCATTTTCTTCTTCACAACTGCCTGCTACTGAGTATTTATCGCATTTTTAACATTTGTATTATATTGTGGCTTCCTGTTTTGGGTTCCTCCAGAAGTAGAAAAATATTCTTTATATATACTCCATGAAACACTTTTATAATTTTAATAATTATGCAAGGAAATACTATCTTAGTCGTAAATCTCCAATTGAATTCAAATACCAATTAAAAAATAAAATCTGCTGTCGTTTGTCTGCAATGTCTTGGCAGTGTTGTTTGGTTTTGGAGCTGTTTTAACACAAAATAAGTACCTGTGATCAAATTCTTCTTTTGTTGGATGGCAATACCCAATGAGATAGATTTCTTTAGGCCGTATATCCACTGCACCGCCTGTTAGTTTACACTCATTTGTAATATTTTGGAAGCCAAGTGCTGCTGTTGTTACTGAAGGTGGAAAATGTTACATGCAGTAGCAAACTATTGATGAGGTTAGTGATAAGGCTGAGATGCAGAAGCTTCATTCTGCTCTTATCTCTGTTGCAAGCTGTTTTGGTTGGAACCCTACATGCAAGCTTATTCTATGATCGTGATCCATATTATTATTATGTCTGAAGTAAAATCAGGAAATATTCAGCAGAACAGATAGCGTCTGGAAAGAGAAACTAAGTTATAATCAAAGTCCGATGACCTGTCAGAAGCAATGGGAACATTTGCAAAACCATTGTATTTTAAGTTGCAAAGAAAAGGGACAAAATTGGAATGTAGGGTGGAGGCCAAGTGACGACAGATAACAAGATTTGTGTTGAATTTGAGAGAGTGGTGGAGAATTGTTTAACAGCAGGGTGAGTTGTGAAAGGAGAGCAGAGAATAGAAAAGCAAAATAAACCAAAGAAAGACCATACTACACAGAAGTTGCTGAAATTCCTCTGGAATTTAGATGCTCGTCTAGTTATTTCCTAAAAGATGTCTGCAAATTTACTTCCACTACACTTTCCAACAATATATTCCAGGTACTCGCCACTCTCTGGGTATGGGTACTATCGCAACCGTTACCAGGTACTATCACAATGTTTAAGAAACATTTAGACAGGTATATGGATAAGACTGGTTTATAGGGATATAGGATTAGAGGGATATGGGCCAAACGCAGGTAAATGGGACTAGTGTAGATGGGACATGTTGGTTGGTATGGGCAAGTTGAGCTATAATCTATGACTATGACTCTAAGGAGCCCTTCAGATTGCTGTTACATTTTTTTGACCTCTTACCTAAATTTTATGTCATATAGTTCAATCCCCTCTGATGTGGAGTACTGTTTCCTGCAGTCAACCCTATCTCTACTCTGCATAGTTTTAGATGCCACAATCACAGCTGCACTTACCCTCCTCCACTCCAGGGGAAACATACTTAGCTGTTACAATCTCTCCTCATAACTGAAACACTCCATCCCAGGCAACATCTTAGTGAATCTCCTCTGCTCCCTATCTATCACATCTTTCCTGTAAGGCAGTGACCAGAACTGGGTGCCGTCCTCCAGCTGGTACACACTATGCCTGGGGTTGCCACTAATAATTTAAAACATTTAAATGAAGAAGGAATAATCTTATACATCTGATTATTTGGCTTTGAGTCAATAATTAAACATGTAAACAGGTGAGGACATTCTTGATCAGTTATGCAAATCTTAAGTTATATGATTGCTCTATCCCCATAAGTTATTAAATTGTACCAACATACCTTGATGTACCACAAACTTTAATTTAATAATCAGAGATTTTAAATAAATCTAAAAAAAATAGCCACAAAAAAAAAGTTTTTTTTGTAAAACTAAATATAATTTTATTGATGGTTGAAAATGTATAACTTACGGAACAGAATAATTAACAGAAAGTTAAATTAATAATTATGCCTTCATGTCTGTAATAGGTCACCATATTAGTGCATCATTATCTTCTTGTTCAGAATTTGAAGACGCGTCATGAGTCTGGTCAGGAATTTTGTGACATTTTTCACTTTTTTTCTGCAGCAAGATGTATTGGTTGACTTTTCAAATATTCTGGTGGGATCCTGAAAAATCAAATTTGATCTTTTATGTATGTAATTTTAAATCATTATGACATAATGGCGTTTACCGACGTAATACATATCCATTGTTAATTGATTCTCTATCTGTTCTTTATCTTTTGACAATATCTGACAATAACTGATTAGTGTTTTACATGGGAGACACAAGGAACGGCAGATGCTGGGACCTTGAGCAAAGGACAAAGTACTGGAGGAGCTCGACAGGTCAGGCAGGGACCTGTCGAGCTCTCTGGAGGGAATTGACAGATGACGTTTTGGGTCAAGAAACCTGCTATAAATAGCAATTGCTATAAATAGCAAGTATACCTTTCTCAAGGCTGACATGGGACTTTTCAGTTCGGGACCCTTCTTCGGACTAAAGAATGATCCCAACCTGAAACGTTGCCTGTCCATTCCCTCCACAGATGCTGCCTGACCCACCGAGTTCGTCTAGTACTTTATGTTGGTGTTGTATGTTTCCTTTCAGATTGGGGAAAATAATTAGATATATTTAAAAGTTTACAGAGAACTTTAACTATTTGATCTACATCGTCTTGCTTTTGGAATGAGCTGTCACTGAAATATAAATAAAACACCAAAAATCTGCCAATCCTTTTGTATTGTGGGACAATATTAACTCAAATTGTATTGTTTTGATTAGTAGAAAAGAAATATTATAGCAAATTATTATTAATTCTAAATGTCCTTTAATACTTTTCCTAAGTAACTTTCTTTTATGAATAAAAGCTTCAAAGTGAGCTCAGTATTAGCAGAATATCTAGTTGTGGGTCTTGGTCAATGTTATGCTCATATATTCATTACTATGTTCAAGAAGGAACTGCAGATGCTGGAAAATTGAAGGTAGACAAAAGTGCTGAAGAAACTCAGCGGGTGCGGCAGCATCTATGGAGCGAAGGAAATAGGCAACGTTTCGGGCCTGAAGAAGGGTTTCGGCCCGAAACGTTACCTATTTCCTTCGCTCCATAGATGCTGCTGCACCCGCTGAGTTTCTCCAGCACTTTTGTCTACCTTCATTACTATGTTCAGCTGATGATGACAAATACAATTGTAGCAGGGAAAATTGGATGTGATTATGACTTGGGATAGTGGACAACTTTTCGCTCCTTTAACAGTGATGTAGACAACTATAGCTAGTATCTGAGGAGAAAGCATTTCTAAAATTGATTAAATATATAGCTTAGGTTTCATATAGCATGCAGTAGACTTAGAGTCATAGTCATACAGCGTGGAAACAGGCCCTTCCACCCAACTTATCTACGCCGACTAATATATCCCATCGACACCAGTCCCACCTGCCTGCGTTTGGCCCATATTCCTCTAAACCTGTCCTATCCACGTACCTGTCTAAATGTTTCTCAAACATTGCAATATTACCTGGCTCAGCTACCTCCTCCGAGAGCTCATTCCATACCCCCACCAAAGTCACCCCTCAGGTTCCTGTCAAATATTTCCCCCCTCACCTTAAATCAAGAGACTTGTGGATATAAAATTAAAAATCAAGTACATTACTGCATGCTTCCTGGAGCCTGCTATGATTTTTGTGGTGAAGAACATTGATGAATGGTGTATTTCTCCAACCTCCAACAACCTCCCACCCCCCACCCCCACTGCCCCCAACTGTATGTCGTTAAAAAAAACACTTAACCTTCTGTCAGCATGCGAAGGAATCTCCCACAGGTTAACTGGTAATTTGATTTTTGTTGTTGTGAATTACAGCATTAAGTTGCTTGTGCAATACTATCAAAATCAATGTTATTTACATCTTGAAGTTTTTAAAATGACAACAAGCCCAATCAATAATTTAATCGATCCTATGAAAGTCATTTGCAATTTTTCTGAGCTAAATTTGTTATTTAAACGTTTCATGTCGAAAAAAATTAATCGTTTCAATAATCGGATTTAAATGTTGCAAGAAACAAAACAGTAAGAATTTGCTGTTAAAAATACAATCATCGTTTCAATTGATCAATTTTGAATTAAGAAGAGCTGATTGTACTGAAGCAAATTTTATTGTGTGAATTATACTTCTGCTAGTCTTTGAGGGCAGAAAACCTGGTCTGCAAATTTTGCAGAATAATGATTAAGGTGTCATTTTGACCTCTTTTGTATCATTGTTCCCAGTTGGCTTTAAATTAATCAGTTTAGTGATGTGTTACTGCTGCCCACTACAGCCTAGAATAAGTACATTCAACAGTGTTTCAGATATCAATGTTGGCTGTGGAGAAGGTGATAACGAGTGTTACAAACAGTGAAACTCAGCAGAACGACAGTGAAACTAGTATGACGGCTATATTGGGGGAGGAACGGAGATGATAGCTGAGAAAATGAGAGAAGGTTTATACATTATACAGAGGACATAGCTTTAAAGTGAAGGGGAAAAGATTGAATAGAAATCTGAGGGGTAGGTGTATGGAATAAGCTGCCGGAGGAGGTAGTTGAGGCAGGGGCAATCCCAACGTGCAAGAAACAGTTAGACGGTTACATGAATAGGTTTGGAGGGATATGGACCAAATGCGGGCGGGCGGGACTAGTGTAGCTGGGACATGTTGGCCGCTGTGGGTAAATTGGGCCGAAGGGCATTGTTTCCTCACTGTATCACTCTATGACTCTATGACATTTTAATTTGTTTGGTTCTTTTAAGTTCCAAGTTATTTACAAATGAAAGTACCAACCTCGCACACGGAAAACCAATTTTTGTAATGCATCTTCAACTTGGCATACGTTGCAGAAAGATTTTCTATTCGCTCTCCAAAACAAGTCAAAGTTGAATCACTGCAGTTCTAGACAATTCAAAAGAAAATATTGAGATTGGTTAATATTGTGAATGTGCAAAGTCATTTTTTTTTACAACTGACTGGATACAGTAAAATTGTTGGCAATGGCAGCTCCTATTTTAGCTGATGAGAAAAGGTGCTGTCTTCAAAGACTGTGGATGCCAGTCTATCTCTGAACTGCTTGTGCTGTATGGATGCAGCAATACTCACTGCAAGCATTGCAACCAGAGTAAAGTAAGAAGGGTCCCGACCTGAAACATCACCTGCCCTTTATCTCTAAAGATGCTGCCTGATCCTGCTGAATTACTCCAGCGCTTTGTGTCGATCTTGGTATAAACCAGCATCTGCAATTCGTTGTTTCTACATTTTGGCTCCACTGCGAAATCTCCTCAAGGCCACTTTGAAGATTTTCTTTTCCTTTCTCCGTTCTACAAGACCCTCGCTTACTGCTCCCTCTGTGTCTGAAAAATGGTCCTGTCCTAAAATGTCACCTATCCTTTTCCTCCAAAGATGCTGCATGATCCACTGAGTTACTACAGCACTTTGTGTCTATCTTTACCATAATCAACTGCCAGTTGGCTGAGTAGCCCAGATTGCCAAGCCTAGAAACATAGAAAATAGGTGCAGGAGTAGGCCATTCGGCCCTTCGAGCCTGCACCGCCATTCAATATGATCATGGCTGATCATCCAACTCGGTATCCTGTACCTGCCTTCGCTCCATACCCCCTGATCCCTTTAGCCACAAGGGCCACATCTAACTCCCTCTTAAATATAGCCAATGAACTGGCCTCAACTACCTTTTGTGGCAGAGAATTCCAGAGATTCACCACTCTCTGTGTGAAAAATGTTTTTCTCATCTCGGTCCTAAAAGATTTCCCCCTTATTCTTAAACTGTGACCCCTTGTTCTGGACTTCCCCAACATCGGGAACAATCTTCCTGCATCTAGCCTGTCCAACCCCTTAAGAATTTTGTACGTTTCTATAAGATCCCCCCTCAATCTTCTAAATTCTAGCGAGTGCAAGCCGAGTCTATCCAGTCTTTCTTCAAATTAAAGTCCTGACATCCCAGGAATCAGTCTGGTGAACCTTCTCTGTACTCCCTCTATGGCAAGAATGTCTTTCCTCAGATTAGGAGACCAAAACTGTACGCAATACTCCAGGTGTGGTCTCACCAAGACCCTGTCAAGACCAAGACCAAGGCCCAAATACTCCTATATTAGAATCAGATCAGATCTGTGCTGGATTTTATGATGTGTGTGTCCGTGAGCACCTGTGCTCTGGTACTCCTGCATTCTCAACCTATAGTTGATGATGGAGTTACAAGCAAATGCATGCATTGAAAGCAGGAGTACAATAAATAAAAATATCCTGCCTACTTTCCTAATTACTTGCTTCATCTGCATGCTAGACACACAGTGGAGCAACAGGTAGAGCTGCTGCCTCACAGCACCTGAGACTCGGGTTCGATCCTGCCCTCGGATGCTATCTGTGCAGTTTCCCTGTGATCTTTTGTGTTTCCTCCAAGTGCTCCAGTTTCCTCCAACATCCAAATGGCGTGCAGGTTTGTAGGTTAATTAGCCTCTGTAAATAGCCCCTAATGTGTAGATAGCGGATGCAAAAGTGGAGATAACATAGATGTAGTGTAAACAGGTGATGGATGGTTGGCATGGACTCAGTGGACTGAAGGGCTTGTTTGCATGCTACATCTCTCAACTGGGGTGGGAGATTGCAACCTTCACGTGGTCCACTCTGTTTCAACAAATGCAATCAACCCGGCGTGCACAAACAGAAGATCAAACAGAACAAGTTGTCTTACAACTTTAGGCTGTGCACACCCTACGCAAGAAGAAGGAGATCTCTCAACTAAGCTAGACCTGAACAAACCTAAACATCCAGATCCCTCCACATCAACATTCTGCTATCTCTCACCATTTAGATAATGTTTTGTCTCTGTGTTTCCTGCCAAAATGGACTATTTCACATTTGCTAAAGTTATATTTAATTTGTGAGATCTTTGCTCATGCACTTAAAATACTTCTATCCATCTGTAGGCTGGGATCAGAAACAAGGTAGTATACACGGTCTCAACCCGAAACTTCACCCACTCCTTCTCTCCAGAGATGCTGCCTGTCCCACTGAGTTACTCCAGCATTTTGTGTCCACACACGATCTTAATGTGTGTGTGTATACGCCTGTCTGTGCGCACTGGTACTCTTGTGTTCGAGGTAATTATGTAGTAAGTGGGAGTAGTTAGTAACAATTGTTAATTCCGTAGTAAGTGGGAGGAGTAGCATTTTAATCATGGAATTTTCCAGCATCAGTAACATCAAGTAAACTTGTGGGGTTTTTTACACCCAATTTCACCTTTTCGTCCAGAGACGATGAATTTCAATTTCTATAAAACTCATCTCTTGTAACAGGCTGGGGCAAAGTTCTGAACATGAAACAGTTCCCCAGGAATTATACAGACATTTCTTGTCTACTTTTTGGAAGCTTAGAATTGGCACACTAAGTATGCCAGCAGGGCCATCGGCGAGCGAGAGGGACGTCGGTGAGAGTGAAGGGTCGTCGAAGAGTTGTCACTGCTCAACGCCCTTCTGTGGCAGAGAATTCCAGAGATTCGCCACTCTCTGTGTGAAAAATGTTTTTCTCATCTCGGTCCTAAAAGATTTCCCCCCTATCCTTAAACTGTGACCCCTTGTTCTGGACTTCCCCAACATTGGGAACAATCTTCCTGCATCCAGCCTGTCCAACCCCTTAAGAATTTTGTAAGTATCTATAAGATCCCCCCTCAATCTTCTAAATTCTAGTGAGTACAAGCCGAGTCTATCCAGTCTTTCTTCATATGAAAGTCCTGACATCCCAGGAATCAGTCTGGTGAACCTTCTCTGTACTCCCTCTATGGCAAGAATGTCTTTCCTCAGATTAGGAGACCAAAACTGTATGCAATACTCCAGGTGTGGTCTCACCAAGACCCTGTACAACTGCAGTAGAACCTCCCTGCTCCTATACTCAAATCCTTTTGCTATGAATACTTATTGAATACTTTATTGAATACTTTTGTAACTTTGTCAATGCCCTTAATACTTATTGTACTTGCTCCAGTGAGATTCTTTGATTGCATACAGTACAAGCATGCAAGAGTCGCCATGCTTGTATTGTTTGCAAACAAAGAATCTCACTGGACCAGGTACACATGACAATAAAGTATCAATCAAGGCATTACTTTGCAGAGTTGTTCTTTGATACTGTTTCTTGAACTGTTTGAAAAATATATTGAAGTTATATATTTTCAATAGATCTAATTGTGTACCAATAAGTTTCTATCTTGGCAGGGCCTATTTAGTAGGTCTAAATTGGAGATCTTTGGAGATTATCCTCGTCTTTAATCAGGTAGGAATTCATGTTTCGACAAGGATCTGCAAATGCTAGTGTACGTAGAAAATCTCAAAGTGCCCGAGTAACTCAACAGGTCAGGCAGCAACTGTGGAGAACAAGGATAGGTGATGTTTCAAGATAGGATCCTACTTCAGACTTAGGTGGGGAGAAAGCTGGGAAAATAGACACTCATTGGATACTTCTTACACATCCTGGGCAATTTACAGAAGCCAATTAACCTGCACGTCTTTGGAATGTGGAAGGTAACCAGAGCACCCAGAGAAAACCCACGCAGTCACAGGGAGAATGTACAAAATCCACTCAGACAACACCCTCTGTCAAAATCTAACCCGGAACCCTGGTGCTGTGAGGTGGCAGCTCTACTGCTGCTCCACTGTGTGTGCCACCCCTTTCTGCCCAGTGTATTTGGAGAACAGTTTGCCTACCTGAACCTTCTCAAAAGAACAATGTGCAGGATAGACACATTACGCTGGAGTAACTCAGCGGGGCAGGCAGCATCTCTGGATAGACCTGAACTCTGAAGAAGGATCTCAACCCGAAACGTCACCCATTCCTTCTATCCAGCGATGCTGCCAGTCCCGCAGAGTTACTCCAGCATTTTGAATCTATCTTCGGTGTAAACCAGCATCTGCAGTTCCTTCCAACACAATGTGGGGGTATATCTGTGCTAGTACAAGACAGTTGTGACACAGTGGCACAGCTGCCTCACTGCACCAGAGACCCAGGTTTGATCCTGACCTCGGGTGCTGTCTGTGTGGAGTTGGCATGTTCTCCTGTGACTGCTTGCGTTTTCTCCGTGTGCTCTAGTTTCCTCCCACATTCTAAAGACGTGCAGGTTTGTAGGTTAATTGACTTCTATAAATTGTCCCTGGTGTGTAGGATAGAACTAGTGCATGGGTGATTGCTGGCTGGTCAGGGTGGACTTGGTGGGCTCAAGGGCCTGTTTCCAGGCTGTATCTCTAAACTAAACTAACATCTCGACCGATTTGTCCGACCGACTAATCACGAAGAATTACATACCAGCGCCTATACCTTCTTGGAAGTTTAAAAGAGATTCGGCAGGTCACTGAATACTCAACAAACTTTCACGATGCATAGTGTAAAGTATCCGGACTGGTAACTTCTTAACCTGTTACAGCAATGCAAATGCATTCAAATAATGCCATATGCTGTAGAAGAAAGATGTAAGGGCGAAGCAATCTTAATAGTTTCTTCCTGCCTAGGCTGTCCACTAAATCCTAATCCCGGTGCAGTGTGAATGACTGCATCCCCAATACCCCATTTTAAAAGTAATGCCATTCTCCATATTTCCTCCCTCATGGATTATCAGAACTTTTGGTATCCTCTAATGCAAGTACAGAAACCAAAATAAACGAAATATTCCAGTTTAAAGTTATGAATGGAATTTTGTCTCGAACAAACGAAAATAATCAGATCATGAGACCTTTTCACTCCCTTAAGGTCTGCCTAATATGCATCAAATACTATCTTTGTGCTCCAGTACTGGGGTTCCTCAGCAGCTGTAGCGTTGGCTGGTGAAGGCTTATGACACCAATAGAGGTTGGTGCACGCTGTGTTCAAGAATGAACCTCCTTTTGCATTGCTTTTACTTTGAAGGTCCTGTAGGAATTGCCCCATCTTCCTACAATTACGCCCTATCCTTGGGTTAAATTTGATCCATCTGGGCCTAAATTTAGTTTAGTTTAGTTTGGAGATACAGCGTGGAAACAGGCCCTCTGCCGCACCGAGTCTACGCCAACCAGAGATCCCCGCACACTAACACTAACACCCTAGGGACAATTTACAATTATACAAGCCAACAGGTCTTCAAACCTTGTTACATTTTTGGAGTGCACCAGGAAACTGGAGCACACGGAGTAAACCCACATGGGTCACAGGGAGAACGTACAAATTCTGTACAGGCAGCACCCATAGTCAGGATCGAACCCATGGTCTCTGGCACTGTAAGACAGCAGCTCTACTGCTGCGCCACCGTGCTGCCCAATAATCCAACATTATTAGCTGGAGGAAGTGCATGTAGACACCCCTGTGATTTTAATGAATTTTCCATGACATAATAGATAATTACTATCAGCAAACGATAGCATTATTTTACAATTTTTTTACAATTTAAGAACAAAGAAAATGCAAAAAATGCAAATTGAAGCCATTAACTTTTCTTACCTCGGTTTTGCGAGGTAATATCTGCTTTGAATAAAAGAGAAAAAGAATTATTAAAATCACTGAGAAATGTACCAGTAATTACCTTAATTAATAAATTAATCGATTTGTACTGAACAATATTAAAAGCAATTTAAGATGTTGATACATTTTATAATATATTTTCAATACTGAAAAAATAATTACAGTAAACACTCATTTTAACAGATCATAAGGGTGGAGGAGGGGGATAGGGTCCGGTATTCTCGATTATCCGCTTTAACTGAGTAAGGGATTCATTGCAATCATCTAGCAGTCACTCCGTGAACCTATGAAGTTCTGCAGGTGTACAGTAGAGAGCATATTAACTGGTTGTATCATGGCCTGGTTTGGCAACTTGTACGCCCAGGAGTGGAAAAGACTGCAAAAAGTTGTGAACACTACCCAGCCCATCACCGTCAAAGGGATTTATCAGAGCTGCTGCCTCAAAAGGAAGCCAGCATCATCAGAGACCCACACCACCCTGGCCACACACCCATTTCACCCATGCCAACGGGAAGAAGGTACAAGAGCCTGAAAACTGTAACATCGAGGTACAGGAACAGCTTCTTGCCTACAGCCATCAGGCTATTAAACACTACAACCTCAAATAACCTCTGAATTACAATAGACTTAATATTATTATTATTATTGCGTGTGTGTATGTGTTCAGTATGTGCGTATATATATACACACTGAATTGTTTTTCTCATTTATCATGTTATTTACAGTGTACTATGTTTACATATTCTGTTGTACTGCAGCAAGTAAGAATTTCATTGTGCTATCTGGGGCATATGACAATAAAACACGAGTTGTTTTTCAAGTACAAAGTTCTTTTTAGCAGCTAAAAGTGCATTTTTGTCACTATGAGCTTAAAATACCAAAGACTGATTGTTACATTGTTGAATAGACTTATGGGCCTGTACCTCTTAAGCGACTTTTGAGGCGACTGCAGGAGACTATGCAGTCGCCACATGGTCGCCACGTGTTCGCAGGGGGTCGCCTTCATGGTCATGAGGAGTTCCCACATTCTAGAAACTAATTGCGGCCTCATTGTGGTCGCCGTGAATTTTTCAACGTTGAAAAATTTGCGGCGACTAGAATGAAGCCGCCATGGAGAGTAGCGAGAATTCCCGTACCGTAGGTGGGTCGCCAGGAGGTCCTAGTGGGTTGCCAGGAGGTCGAAGGTTCACGTAGGTTCTCGTAGGCTGTAGCCGCTGAATTTCATTGGCTCATTGGGAAAAAAACGTATGCAGTGGTTTTCAGAACCCAAGATAACTGACCGGTAATAGTAAATGTCCGCTGAGCTTCACAGCCGTGTATCTCTAGCTTCTTAAAAGTTGTCTCTACTCCTTCTCCCCCCCTCTCCCCCCTCTTTTAAAGGACTTACCATACACTGTGCTTTTTAGCTTCTTAATTACAGCGCCAACCTTCCTGTTCATCACGGTGTGTGTCTGTATCACATTGGCTTTGCACCGTGTGAATTTCACTCAAACAGCGCTCTCCCCGCTTGCCCTGTGTCCCGCCTACATAATGGGCTGGTGAAGGAAGCGATGTGTTTGTGTGTGCTTGTGTGTGTGTGTGTGTGTGTTCCACTCTGACGACAATCGCTGTTCCAGTTGCTGGTTTTTCAGGCGACTGCCGGCAACTTGACAGTCGCCGGCAGCCGCCTGAAATATCGCCGACGAGGGACAATAGCCTCCGCAGTGCAACTAACAGCCTGTGTTCTTAAAGAGACAGTGCGATACAACCGAAATCCATTATAAAGTCTGTAATATCAAGGATTGACTGTATTTAAAAAAACAATATTACCATTCTATTGGTGTCTGTAATCGCCCTGGGCTGTAAAAAAAGAGCGAAAAAACAATGATTTCTTGATATTCTGTTTACAATAAAACTAAATAAAATGAGAACATAACTAATATTCTTGATCTTCGTTAAAATACCTGATTGATTGCAAGTTCCACGTCCACTATCAGATCGCTCACACGACAGAAATCGATGTCTGTTTGGCCAACAACGTGGAGAAATAGGCAAAAGCTGAGCGCCACGTACTTCAACATTATGTTGCTTAATCGATTGCACCTTAGCATGTCACTGAGAACAACTGTGTGCCAGAAATTATTAATGAGTCCATGCAACAATGGTTCCTTAAATATGATCTTGTTCAGAAATTCCATTTAGGGGAGGTCCCTTGCAGAGATAAGTGAATGGACAGGTAGGCATTACTTTTCCCATTGTACAATAAGAAACATTTTAGAAGTTTTTTGACTCATGTTATCTAGTAAATATCAGTCTCACAATGGGAAAATGAACTAGGGGTGTAAAATTATTGCCATTGTCATAAAGCTTTTTTTAACCTCAAAAGGAAGATTTGATATATGATAAGTTTTCCTTTGTAATATCAGCGATTGTGGCATTTTTACTTTAGATTAATTTAATTTTTAAGGCATGTAAAATGTCATGGGTATCTACACAGAGTACTAAACGACAACTTTATCAAGCTTTCTTGGAAGTTAATTGTGTGCAGCCAGAACAGTGATGTTTTTGTAAATTCTATGTATGAAACCACTTCCTGTTCATTTTCAGTCGCTTGAATCTTCCAAGCATCGCTCTTGAATGTAGAAGGAATAAGTGGTTAAATGAATAGAGCAAACATACAGGGAAATAAAGGATATGCAAACATGAGAAATGGTCAGGAGTAGGCCACATGGTCCATCTAGCTTGCTTCACCATTGAATAAGTTGGATCTGATCTTGACCTCGAGCTCTTTTCTTCTTGATCTCTAGAAACCGTTATTCTCCATTCTCAAAATCTATCTCAGCCTGAGATCTGCTACTCTCAACCTCCACAGTTTTCTTGGGTGGAAAATTGAAAAGGTTGAGACATCTGAGAAAAGAAATTCCTCCTCACCTCAATTACTGAGTGGGAAACTCCTTACTACTGAACTATCCTCCATGAGAGGAAAGACCTACACAACATCAAGCTCCCCGTGTATCTTGTGTTTCAATAAAATGTCTTCTAATTCTTTGAAATTCCAGAAAGTAAAGACCCGACCTCAGAAGTTGCTCAGAAGAGAATTTCTTCACTCTAGGAATAAACCTAGTAAAGAATTGCTGCAGTGCCACCAACATAACTATAACCTTCCTTAAATAAGGAGACAAGAAACAAAGCAAAGGGCTTCCATCGAACTAGAGACACAACAAACATATTTGGTGCCGTTAAAGTTCTTTACCACATTAGAAAGATTTTTCTGCTTCTGACTTCTTCTCATTTGGAATAAATGATTGCCTTTCTAGTCCCAAACATTTAACATATAGGCATAGTAGGATTCTCTAAATAGATCAGGTAGATGCGGAATAGATCCGGTAGACGCACAGAGTCTCTTGCCCAGAGTTGGCAAATCGAGTACTAGAGGACATAGGTTGAAGGAGAAAGATTTAATAGGAATCTGAGGGGTAACTTTTTCACACAAAGGGTGGTGGGTGTATGGAGCGAGCTGCCAGAGGAGGTTAGTCGAGGCAGGGACAGTAATATCATTGCTGAGGTGACCCGTTGTCTTGTCAAAAACATTTCATTGTACCGTTGACCATGTGTTAACCTACATATGACAAATAGAAAACTGAACTGAATTGCAATGTTTGAGAAACTATTAAACAGGTACATGGATCGGACAGGTTTGGAGGCATATGGGCCAAATGCAGGTAGGTGGGACTAATGTAGAAGGGTCATGTTGGTTGGTGTGGGCAAGTTGTGTCCATGACTCTGTGACCATTATGCACCATTCTCAAACCATTTAATTAAGATTCTACCAATTTGGATGACCATGTATTTCTCCACGTTATACAAAATTCACCAGTCCTTGTCCCTTCAACTATCTGTAACTTTTTTACAAACCTTTTATTTCCATCTTGCAACTCATGTTTCCACCTGTCTTTATGTCACCAGCAACTTGGACACTATACACCCTGTCCGTTCGACTATTTCAATAATCTCATGTATCTATACACTGTAAATGGATTGATTGTAATCATGCATTGTCTTTTTACCAACTGGTTAGCACACAACAAAAGCTTGTCACTGTACCTCGGTACAGGTGACAATAAACTAAACTGAACTAGACTATAAATACTGAGGCCCCTGCACTGGTCCCCGTGGCAGGCTCCCAGCTACATCTTCTTACACTAGTTACTGTGTGTTAACCAATGGGTCTCAGTGGATTTGTAGGAAGGAACTTCCTATATTCAAGTCTCAGTTGATGCAGCTCTGGCTGCAAAGCTGTCAGCGGCCTTCATGAAGAACCAAGAATATCAACTTATCAAGCACTGGTAGCTAGTCCCCAGGGAGAGGAACATATCAAAGATCTCCTCAAACAAACAGTTTTCTGTAAGTTGAAGTCCAGGATGTTAGAGTCATAGAGTCATAGAATGATACAGTGTGGAAACCGGCCCTTCAGCCCAACTCACCCAAGCTGGCCACCAATGACCCAGCTACACTAGTCCCACTTTCCTGCGCTTGGTCCATATCCCTCCAAACCTGTCCTATTCATGTACCTGTCTAACTGTTTATTAAATGATGGGATAGTCCCAGCCTCAACTACCTCCTCTGGCAGCTTGATCCATGCACCCACCACCCTTTGTGTGAAAAAATTACCCCTCAGATTCCTATTAAATCTTTTCCCTTTCACCTTGAACCTATGTCCTCTAGTCCTCGATTCCCCTACTCTGGGCATCTACCTGATCTATTCCGCTCATAATTTTGTATACCACTATATGATCTCCCCTCACCCTCCTGCGTTCCATGGAATAGAGACCCAGCCCACTCAACCTTTCCCTGTAGCTCACACCTTCTAGTCCTGGAAACATCCTCATAAATCATTTCTGAACCTTTTAAAGCTTGGAAATATCTTTCCTATAACATAGTGCCCAGAACTGAACACAACATTCTAAATGCGATCTCACCAATGTCTTGTACAACTGCAACACGACCTCCCAACTTCTATATTCACTACTCTGACTGATGAAGGCCAAAGTGCCAAAAGCCTTTTTGACCACTTTATCTACCTGCGACTCGACCTTCAAGGAACCATGTACCTGTACTCCTAGCTCCCTCTGTACCTTTGTCCAACAATCTGCCGATGAAATAATCACCTTGCCTGTGTTCACCTATTACCAGCCATGCTCTGTCCTGCCCCTCCTATCCTGCAGCTTTCTTTCCCACCCCCCTACAATCAGCCTGAAGAAGGGTTCTGGCCCAAAACGTTGCCGATTAATGTTCTCCAGGAATGCTGCCTGTCCAACTGCATCTGCAGTACCTTGATATCGTCGGAATTTTTGAAGATGTTTGTCATGTTTTACAAACTCTGGAGTCAAACAGCTGAGAAACAAGACCTTTGGCTGACCAAAACTGTACCAACCACGAAATACCCATTTACCTGAATCCCAGTTTATTCTCATGATGTGTTCAAAATGTTAGATATACATTGGTATACGTTCATTAATGTCACTTGTGCCGAGGTACAGTTAAAAACAGTTTTGCATGCTGTCCAGGCAAATCATAACAAGTACAGTCAAACCATACACAAGTGCAACAGGTGAAATGAGAAAAATAAACAGAGTGCTGAATATAGTCCGATTCATACAACGTGGAAATAGATCATTCAACCCAACTTGCCCATGCCGACCAAGATGTCCCATCGACACGTCCCATCTGTCTGCGTTTGTCCCATGTCCCTCTGAACCTTTCCTATCCATTAACCATCCAGCCACCCTGCGCTTTACCGTATCTAACAATGATTCATGTATCTCAGCCAGCAATTTCTTCTCTAACTTTCCAGTATCTGACCAATCCCAGAAGTTTATCTACCTGAGGACGTTCAGCACCTCCTCAACTATAATATGGACTTTCCTCAAGACATCTCCATTAGCTGTCCCAGGTTCTCCAGTCTTCGTGTCTTTCTCCACTTTAACAACAGAGGAGAAATACCCATTGTGGACCTTACATATTTCCTGTGGCTCCACAAAGGGATGACCACTTTGGTTTCTGAGGGGGGCCTATTTTCTCTCTAGTTAGCCTCTTCCCCTGAATATACATAATCTTTTTGGATTTTCCTTAATATTATCTGCTAGAACTATCTCCTGTCCCACCTGATTTCCATTCGCCCTCCTGATTTCCATCTCAAGTGTGTCCCTTAGTTCCTGAAACTCCTCCAGGGATACATTTAATCCCAGCTGCATATACTTGGCCTATGCCTCCTTTTCCCTGACCAGAGCCTCAATTTCTCTTGTCTTCCAAGCTTTCTTATTCCCACCTGCATTGCCCTTCACTCCAACACATATGTTCTGACCTCTTGTCTTCACACTTTTAAAACCATCTCACTTTTGAGACATTCCTTTGCCCGCAAACAACCTATTCCAATCAACTTCAGCGTTTCTGTCCAATACCATCAACGTTGGTTTGCCCCAATATATAAAGGGTACACAGGGACCAGTATAATAGTGTTAAATTCTGAGCTCTCTTTTGTAATAGTGCCATGTATTTTCTGCTTTCATTGTACAATGCAGATGGAGGTGAGGTTCAGAACCTCACATGAAAGACTTCACCTCGAACATTGCAGGACTCCTTGATACTGCACTAAAATGTCAATCTAAACCTATATACTCAGGAGGGTTGAAAATTGGTTGACGGACTGATGCGGTGTTACATGGATAAATGTTATTCATTTAGGTAGGTAAAAACAGAAAGTCGGAGTATGATTTAAATGGTCATCTATGCTTTTAGATGAGTATTTAAAAGCAAATACGCAGATGTGGCAAGTAGTTAAGAAGAGAAATAATATGTAGCATGAGGTTCTGAATGCGAGTCATGAATCAAGTGCAGGCAATTGTCATGTGTAACAGGTTTGTAAACACAGTACTCAATGGATAATATATATATTTTAAATACAACAAAAAATCAATATAATACAAAGCAAAACAAAAGCCTAAAGTTCTTTGTGCAACCAGGAAAGTTCATAGTGCGAAGTTTAGTTGATGTTTGTGGTATTCAATCGCCTGATGGTTGTTGGAAAGAAGCTGTTCCTGAACCTGGAGGTCATGGTTTTCAGCCTCCTGAACCACGACAGCCATATTGGAGCATGAGAACACTTCTATCTTCAAGTCACACACTGTGGAAGTACCTTCCACCTGAAGGAACGCAGTGTCATAGAGTCATGGAGCCATGCAACATGGAAACAAGCCCTTTGGCCCCTCATCTATGTCAACAAAATGCCCCATGTAAGATAGTCCCATGTGCTTACGTTTGACCCATATCCCTCTAAATCTTTCCTATTCAGGTACCTGTCCAAGTGTCTTCCAAATTTAGTCGGCTTCTTTAGCCAGAGGGTGGTGAACCTGTGGAATTCATTGCCAGACGGCTGAGGAGGCCAAAACAATGGATATTTTTAAGGCGGCAAAGAAGTTCAGTACAACATCTTTTCAAGGCATTTAAGGAAGGGCAAAAGAATTATGATCTTTTCAATGATGACCACATTCTAAGAATGAGTGTAATGATAGACCCAATTTTCTATGTTCAAATTACGTTAAGAATTACTGCTCACACAGGCCCAATTAGAAGCTGGAAATCACCAAAAGCGTGATAAAAAGTTGATGATGTCAGTTTCAAAATAGGAAAATTGAGTTGCTTAAACTTCTCACTCTCTGACTTATTTTACTAAATATAAACTGAAGGGGAATTTCTAGAATCTATGAGCCATATCTATCCAAAAATTAATCGGCCTTTCTTTTATTTCAATAAGTGTTACAACAAAAAGCGTTGACAATGATGACAGTGCTGTTTAGGAACTTCAGTAAAGCCTTTGATAAGGTGGCATGTGACAAGGTGACCTAATGGTTGAGCCCATATGATCCAAATCTAGCTGGCAAACTGCATCTGAAATTGGTTTGATAATAGGTGGCTGAGGGTGATGGTGGATGTCTTTATGTTCGGAAGCCTGTGGTCTTCTCCAGAGTTTGGTGTTGGAACTTAAACTGGTGTATACATTCATGATTTGGATGTGAATTGGGAGGTATAATTAGGACATGACCATTGGCACTAGTATTGGTAGTGAGAAGAGTAGTCTAAGGCTAAGGGATGATAATGGTCAATGTGTAAGATGGGCAGAGCAATTACTGATGGAATTTAATGTCAATGGATGTTTTTAAGGCAGAGATTGACAGATTCCTGATTGTTAAGGGTGTCAAGAGTTATAGGGAGAAGGCAGGTGGTGGAATACATTACAGAACTGAGGCAGGTGAGAGGCTGGAAGTCAGCATGCAATATGATGAAAGAAAGTTCAGTGGACAGAATAGGCAGGAGCATGGCAGGGAGCGAGGGAGGACTGTTGGATTGAATTGTGTTTATTTTAATGTGAGAGGCCTGATGGGTGAGACGGATGTGCTTGGGTCATAGATAGGTACATGCAACTTGGACATTGTACCCATTGCAGAAACTCGGTTAAGAGAGGGACAGGACTGGCAGCTTAATGCTCCATGCTACAGGAGAGATAGAGCTGGGGGTGAGAGAGGAAGGCGTGCGCTTTATTGATTAAGCGCAATGTTATGGCAGTAGTCTGAGATGTCATTACTAATGGTTCCTCCAGTGAGGCTATACAGGTGGACCTGAGAAATAAAAAGGGAATGATCACCTTGTTGTGAGTGTACTATAGGCTCCCAAATAGCTCAAGAATTAGAAGGGCAAATATGCCAGGAGATTGCAGGCAGCTGCAAAACTAAGTTTGTCATAATTGGGGATTTTAACTTTGCCAATGTAGACAGGGCCCATCATAGTGCCAAGGGCTTAGATGGGGTGGAATTTGTCAAACTTACAGTGAATTCAGTGGCAGCGTCCCAGTTTCGATCCTGACTACGGGTGCTGTCTGTACGGAGTTTGTGACCTGCGTGGGGTTTCTCTGAGATCTTCGGTTTCCTCCCACACTCTAAAGGCATGCCGGTTTGTAGGTTAATTGGCTTAGTAAATGTAAAAATTCGCTGGTCGGTGGGAATCTGGTGGGCCGAAGGGCCTGTTGCCATGCTGTATCTAAACTAAACTAAACTAAATATGTGGACACTTTACTAAGGAGGACACAAACAATCTTCCTGATATAGTAGTGGCCAGAGGATCTGGGGTGACGGAGGAACTGAAGGAAATTCACATTAATAATAAATAATAATGCATTTTATTTGCTGGTGCCTTTCTGGACACCCAAGGACACCTTACAGGACATAAAATCACAATACATTTATCGATATTAAAATCAAGTTGATTAAAAACAAAAAAAAAACAAAAAACAGAAAATACACAAAACATTTTAAGTCATTAAAATCAGGGTGAACATGGTGGAAGTTATGTCGGGTATGCTAATCTAAACAGGTGTGTTTTGAGTTGTGATTTGAATTGATCGATAGTGTCCAGGTGACGGATGGGAGGTGGGAGAGTGTTCCAGAGACGTGGGGCAGAGCAGCTGAAGGCTCTGGCACCCATGATGCTGAGTCTAAATGTGGGGACAGTTAAAATTGCAGCTGAGGAGGAACGAAGTGACCGGGAAGGAGTGTATGGTAGCAGCAGGTCAGAGAGGTATTGGGGAGCAAGGTGGTGTAGGGCTTTGAAGGTCAGCAGTAAAATCTTGTAGTTAATCCGGTGGTGCACAGGGAGCCAGTGGAGCTGAGTGAGGATGGGTGTGATGTGGTCCGATGATCTGGTGCGGGTGATGATCCGGGCTGCAGAGTTCTGAATGCATTGGAGGCGATGAAGAAGTTTATTGGAGGTGCAAGTGAGGGGGGCGTTGCAGTAATCGATGCGGGATGTGACCAGAGCGTGGATGAGGACTTTTGTATTGTCTTTGGAGAGGGAGGGGCGGAGTCTGGAGATGTTGCGGAGATGAAAGTATGCAGAGCGTGTGATATTGCTGATGTGGGGGCCAAAGGAAAGTGTACTGTCCAGAATGACGCCGAGACTTTTGACATGGGAGGAGGTGGGTATGGGTGAACTGAAATGGTGAACGGGTGGGTTTTGGAGAGTGTGGACTTTGAGCCAATTAGCATGATTTCTGTTTTATTTCCATTGAGTAATTAGTCCGCAAATGGTGTTGGATAGACTGATGGGACTGAAGGCTGATAAATCTCCAGGGCCTGATGGTCTGCATCCCAGGGTACTTAAGGAAGTGGCTAGAAATCGTGGATGCATTGGTGATAATTTTCCAATGTTCGATAGACTCAGGATCAGTTTCTGGGGATTGGAGGGTAGCTAATGTTATCCTACTTTTTAAGAAAGGCGGGAGAGAGAAAACAGAGAATTATAGACCAGTTGGCCTGACATCGGTGGGGAAGATGCTGGAGTCAATTATAAAAGATGAGATAGCGGCACATTCGGATAGCAGTAACAGGATCGGTCCGAGTCAACATGGATTTACGAAGGGGAAATCATGCTTGACTAATCTTCTGGAATCTTTTGAGGATGTAACTAGTAAAATGGACAAGGGAGAGTGAGTGAATGTAGTGTACCTAGACTTTCTGTAAGCATTTGATAAGGTCCCACATAGGAGATTAGTGGGCAAAATTAGGGCACATGGTATAGGGGGTAGAGTGCTGACATGGATAGAAAATTGGTTGGCAGACAGGAAACAAAGAGAAGGGATTAACAGGTCCCTTTCAGACTGGCAAGGCTCGGTGCTGGGACCGCAGCTATTTACAATATACATCAATGACTTGGATGAAGGGATTCAAAGTAACATTAGCAAATTTGCAGATGACACAAAGCTGGGTGGCAGCGTGATCTGTGAGGAGGATGCTTTGAGAATGAATGAATGAATCTCTTTATTGTCATTGCACATGGTACAACGAAATTTAAAAGTCAATCCCACGGTGCGATTCACAAGAGCAATTTTAAATATATAAGAAAAGGTAAAAATATATACATATTAAAAAAAATTACAGATAAATAACAATAGCAGCTGAGGTAGAACCATTCAGTTGAATGTGAGTGTTATTTCTTATTTTGCATTGTTAAGTTCACGTATGGCTATGGGGTAGAAGCTGTCTCTGAGTCTGTTTGTGCGAGTTTTGAAAGACCTGTACCGTCTGCCAGAGGGCAGCGGGTGGAACAGGTTGTGTCCAGGGTGGGAAGGGTCCTTCAGGATGTTGGCTGCCCTGCCAAGGCAGCGAGAGCTGAAGATGTCCTTCAGGGAGGGCAGTGGGCAGCCAGTGATTTTTTGTGCGGTGTTGATGACCCTTTGAAGGGCCCTCCTGTCCGCTGCAGAGCAGCTGGCATACCATGTGGTTATACAGTACGCCAGCACACTCTCGATGGAGCAGTGGTGGAGTGATGGAGAATGCAGGGTGACTTGGACAGCTTGGGGGAGTGGGCAGATGCATGGCAGATGAAGTTTAATGTGGATAAATGTGAGGTTATCCACTTTGGTAGCAAAAACAGGAAGGCAGATTACTATCTAAATGGCATCATTGGGAAAAGTGGAAATCCAATGGGATCTGGGGGTCCTTGTTCATCATTCAATGAAAGTAAGCATGCAGGTACAGCAGGCAGTGAAGAGAGCGAATGGCAAGTTGGCCTTTATAACAAGAGGAGTCGCGTATAGGAGCAAAGGAGCAGTTGTACAGAGCCCTGGTGAGACCACACCTGGAGTATTGTGTGCAGTTTTGGTCCCCTAATTTGAGGAAGGATAGTGTTGCTATTGAGGGAGTGCAGCGTTGGTTTACAAGGTTAATTCCTGGGATGGCGGGACAGTCATATGCTGAGAGAATGGAGTGGCTGGGCTTGAACACTCTGGAGTTTAGAAGGCTGTGAAACATTTAAGATTGTTAAGGGTTTGGACGCGCTAGAGGCAGGAAACATGTTCCCGATGTTATGAGGGTCCAGAACCAGGGGCCACAGTTTAAGAATAAGGAGTAAGCCATTTAGAACAGAGACGAGGAAACACTTTTTCTCACAGAGAGTTGTGAGTGTGGAATTCTCTGCCTCAGAGGGCAGTGGAGGCCGGTTCTCTGGATACTTTCAAGTGAGAGCTAGATAGGGCTCGTAAAGGTAACGGAGTTAGGGGATATGGGGAGAAGGCAGGTGCGGGGTACTGATTGGGGATGATCAGCCATGATCACATTGAATGGCGGTGCTGGCTCGAAGGGCCGAATGGCCTACTCCTGCACCTATTGTCTATTGTCTATTGAGACCCCTACGTGGGAGAGGACAAAGCTTGATCTACTCTTTGGAAATTGGAAAGGGCAAGTGACTGAAGTGCCGATGGGCTAACCTTTTGGGACTGGCAATCACTGTTGTATTAGCATTAAAATAGTTATGGATAAAGACAGGGTGGGCCCACAAATTAAAATACTTCAACCAACATCACTGAAATAGACTAACTTGTCATTTTCTCATTGTTTATTTTGTGACCATTTATGATGCACAATCTTTCAAACAACACTTCATATGTTATTTAAGTGGTTTGAGATGCAGGGAAAGGTGTCATATAAGTACAAGCCTTTCTTTCTTAATGTTTCTCTGATGACATATCTAGTTGGCACACTCTAATGGAGCAGATGGCATGCTTTGCTTCAGTATTAGCTAAGTGCTTTAATCATGACTCGTGATTTCCAGTTCTTTCACAACCATCTACAGTTTGTCTGGATAATGCATGTTGTACAAATATACACAATTATTTATGTTCTGGGAGCAGAATTAAGCCATTTGGCCCATCAAGTTCACTCTGCCATTCAATCATGGCTGATCTATCTTTCCCTCTCAACTCCATTCTCCTGCCTTCTCCCCGTAAACCCCTGACACCCTTACTAATTAATTGATTGATTTTAATCTCTGTAAGAACATTTTTTTGTACAGGTATTGTGTGCTCCTCAGAGTTAGGATTTGGGTTAATAAGTGGCAAGTGACATTTGCGCCATGCAAGCACCAAGCAAAGAAAGATAAGGATATTCTAACCACCTCATCTTGACCATGAATGGCATTTTGATTTTTTTTGATTTTTAAAAATATTTTTATATTAGAAGTAAGTACAGTAATGTGGCACCAAGGTGCCAAATATATATTGGCATTACAATTTATGTACAGCTTCATTTTTTTTTAAATAATAAAAGAGAGAAAGAGAGAGTAGATAATAGAAAATAGAAAAACGTGTGTGTGAAAAAGAAAAGGGAAGAGAGAGAAAGTGAGAAAAAAAGGAAAGAGAAAGAGTAGAAAGTAAGAGAAAAGAGATAGGTATTTATATTCTTGACCATCCTTCACCCAGTCCTGAAACAATTGTTTTTTTACGATTTTGTTGCACCATATGCTAACAAGAAGTCGATAAATGGAGACCAACTCGTTAAGACATTTTGATTTCCGATTTCCCTGATAATCAAGGTCCTTGGGGTTGTATTAAAGCAGTAGTTTATTCATATGGATTGGCTGTCCATAACATGCCTCATAACATTGTCACATTCTAGATGGTATGTGATGGAATATCCTTCACTTATAAGGGTGATACAAACTTCAAAGAAACTGAAGCAGGTTAATACTTTCCCAGTCGATGCCATAGAGTATGTTAGCTTAGCCAGACGTTCATTAGCGTTTACTTCTCAATCATTAATCTTCAGTCCTCCAACTTCGAAAAACATGTTGCATTATCATTAAATAACATATAGATCCAAAAAAGAAAAAGTTTGAGTTTTATTTAAATATTTAATCTTTAAATGCTTTACATACAGCGGCACAGTGGCGCAGCTATTGAAATGCTGCCTTACAGCTCCAGAGACCCGGGTTCAATCCTAACTACAGGTGTTGTCTGTACGGAGTTTGTACGTTCTCTCTGTGACCCAGTGGGTTTTCTCCGGGTGCTCTGGTTTTCTCCCACAATTCAAAGATGTGCATGTTTCCACATTAATTGGTTTCCCTAAATTGTAAATTGCCCCCAATGTATAGGATAGTGCTAGTGTATGTGGTGATCGCTGGTCGGCGCGAACTCGGTGGGCATGCCTGTCCTCCGTGGTTCAGTTGATGTCCAATTATTTCTCATATTTTAATGGAGAAGTTTATTTTGATAAAGTGTCACAGATTCTTTGAGATTAAAAGAATCTAAAACACATCCTGATGAGAACAATATCCATTCTTTGGAACATTAGAATTACATCAATATAGATAAAAAACAGATAGAACAGAGGAAAAATATTTCTCATCCTTTACTTGCATGATTGATTCAAGGAGGAAGTTTCACACTCCTATCTCCCTGCCCTTCTGATTTAGAAAGGGTAATCGTTCCAAGTTTAAAATAGCTTCTCTTGAGGAAACCTGTGTGAAACAGACAATTGGCCACACTTCACCTCACACCTTTTGGTCTGTGGAAATGTTTTATCATCACTGACTATACTGGTTTTGGGGAGATTGGGAAGATTGGGGAGAAATGTATAATGCTGTGCTACTTTAGAAGAAAGTTGTTATCAGATTTAGTTTTCAGTCACAGTAAACTCCATTTGAAGAAAAGATAGTGAACTAGCTACAGAAGGGCATGGAGACTGGAAGGCAAATGCGATGTTAGCTTTCATTTCAAGATGACTAGAATAAGAAAGCAAGGATGTAATGCTGAGGGTTGTAATGCGCTGGTCAGGCCACATTTGGAATATTGTTGGCAGTTTAAGACATGTTGGTGTTGGAGAGAGAGTCCAGAGAAGGTTTACGAGAATTAGATTGGGTTGATTTGTTTAACGTATGAGGAGCGTTTGAAGGATCTGGGCCTGTACTCGCTGGAGTTTAGAAGGATGAGAGGTGATCTCAAATCAAATCTACTGGTTGAGATAGAGTGGATGTGGAGAGGATGTTTCTAGTAGTGGGACTGTCTAGGACCAGAGAGCACAGCCTCCGAATGAAAGGGCATACCTTTAGAATTGGGATGTGGAGGAATTTCTTTGGCCAGAAAGTGGTGAATCTATGGAATTCATTGCCACAGATGGCTGTGGAGGTCAGGTCATTGCGTATTTTAAAAAAAAGAGATTGATATGTTCTTGATTAGTAAGGGCATCAAAGATTATGGGGAGAAGGCAAGAAAATGGTTCCTCCGCCACAGTTGACAGGGAAAAATAGATCAGTCATGATCAAAAGGCGGGGCAGTCTCGGTCGGCTGAATGGCCTAATTCTGTTCCTACATCTTATGGTCTTATGATTGTGAACTTTTCTCCTTAAATCGCCAGATTTATTTTTGGTTTAGTGCCTCAATGATTGTGAAACCTGATTTGACTGCAATGATGCTAAGGGAATCCCATAAAAGAACCCCAAGTGTAAAATAGATGTATTTGCGATACTTTTTTGCCTAGTCAGGCAACATTTCCAGATTTATAAATTACTATATTTCCAAGATACTGTAGGTGGTTGTCTTGTCTGACAATCATATCTATGCACCAAGAGATGGTTTTGAAAATACAACCAATGTGTTTCCTTTGTGGGACGCTGTGTTTTAAGCATCTTGATTTGTGTTCTTTGTGCTAAATGACTAACCAAAAGTACCTGGAACAAGAAATGAAGTGAATATCAATGGCATTTTCTGTTCACTGGTTATGTTATTTTCGTTTTGATGCATTGCAGCAGAATAATTCTCGAATTAGACTTAAATGAGCACAATAAAATAAAAGAATAGACAATTGCAAAAGCAAGAGGATTGTTATTGTTGTTGTATGTATCGTATGGAAAGATTTGAATACCTGCTACCCAAGATCTTGGAGCGGAGCAAGATGGTTCACTCTGCGAATAAGCCGTAGTAGCTGATGGGTAATCTTCAGTGACATTCCCGTAACCGGCTTCTGTCATGGCGGCGTCATCTATAAGCGAAGCGTACTGCTCCGCTATAATCGCAGGGTTCTTTGTAAATGCAGCAGTTCAACACTTTAATTATTTTTGTTTTAATGTATATAAGCACTCTAACAATAGTAAAAAAGACTGTGGTAATTAAAACTATCGGAATTACTTTGGAAGTACCTCGGCGATTCATCTCCTGTACATTACATCCCCTCCTGAATATTTTATCTGGGGTTTTAGGCTGAGCTAATCTTGCAGAGGGTTGACGGATTTTCCTTGCTAAAGGATTACCTGCGACCCTAACAAAACCTCAAATCCTCTGTACGTTGGATCAGACATAACTCAGGGCAGTTCTTCGATCTTCACGATGATGTACCTATTGTCAAGGATAGACACGAAAAGCTGGAGTTAAGCCCCTGTCCCACTTAGGAAACCTGAACGGTAACCTCTGGAGACCTTGCGCCCCGTGAGGTTTCCATGAGGTTCCCGGAGGTTCTGGTCACTCTCCCTAATAGTCGAAAGTGGTGTCCGCGTAGTCGAGGCTTCTTCTATGTTCCTGCGATTATTTAAACAAATTCAAAACCGGCCTCGACTAAAAATAGGTTGCCGTTTGGTCGAAGCCAGTGGAGTGGGGTTGCTATTTACTTACAGGCAGTCGAAGGCCATCTCCTTCACTGACCGGCCATTTTGATTGGCTCATTGGAGTTTTCAGGGATCTTTGGTTTTCAGGACCTAGAAGATCCGCCGGAAGGTAAAATGCCCGCTAACTTTATTAAACTTCTTAAAAAAGTCTCCACTCCTTCTACCCCCCTTCTCTCCCCCTTCTCTCCCCTTCTCTCTCCTTCTCTCTCCCCTTCTCACTCACCCCTTCTCTCTCTCTCCTTCTCTCTCCCCTTCTCTCTCCCCTTCTCTCTCCTTCTCTCTCCCCTTCTCTGTCCTTCTCTCCCCTTCTTTCCTCTCCTCTCCCTCCCCCCCCCCCGCGCTCTCTAAATGACTTACCATGCTCTGTGGCAGCCGTTTACCTCCCTCTTCATCGCGCAGACAGCGCTCCTCCGCTGTTCCTGGCCCCCACCTTCGCGAAACGTCGCCTGTTCCTTTTCTCCAGTGATGCTGTCTGACCCGCTGAGTTGCTCCAGCTTTTTGTGTCTATCTTCGGTTTAAACCAGCATCTGCAATTCCTTCCTACACCTTAATGTCAATAAGTTTCTGAATTTATTGACTGCAATGTTATCTATTTCCATTTTTGTATCAAAGGTTCTCAGCATGTGATTACCAAATTGCAGACAATTTTGCCATATTTCAGGCTACCATCATGTTGTGAACTTATGACTGTGCTCTATACCTGTCCGATCCATGTACCTGTCTAAATGTTTCTTAAATTATACGATAGTTAGGATATGCAAAAAAGGCTGTCGGACCCAGGACTAAACCAAACCTTTGATTCTGTCCCGCCAGCCTTTGTGTTCATTGATATTTTATTCACAATATTAGGATTTTGTGGAGGGAGAGAGAGAGATAGATTGAATGAATGAATGAAATAAATAAATAAAAAGGTTGCTCAATATATGCATCATATATATATATAATGAATATATATGTGTTTCTATATATAAGAAACTAGAAAAATCTACATGTGTGTGTGTGTTATATAATTATATGCAACTATATCACATTTATATATATAAGACATTTCTATGTGTTTATATATATATATATATATATATTAAAAAATGTATATAAATATAATTGCCTTTATGGGTGCATACAAGCAGTTGTGAACAATGGGATTAGATGAATTACAGAGTGCAAGTTTAATACAAAAATCAATTCAAACACAGGACACGAGCCATTTAAAAAGAAAAATTTTAAAAACATTTAAAACATTTAAAAACCCACAAACTGTTCCCCCGCAACGCTGATGGGTCTTGACCTCACTGAGGCTCAAATGACAATAAATTGTATTGTATTGATTACCCTGCGAGAGGCATAACTGAAGTCGGGTTGGGGTTACTGAAATGGCGGAAGTTACGCTCCGTTGCGTACTACATGTCAGTCCATTGGATTTTGCAGGAGTGGACCATCTTGTTCCGCTCTAAGATCTTTGCCTGCTACCTTAAAATGCTAATTTAAAGAATAGGATTTTCAGCTGGGTCTATTTATTATATAGCAGTTATGCTATTTATTTAAGTACTTTTAAAAAAAAGCAGACTCTCAAATTGTAATATTATTGATATCAAGTTGGTCTGAAGAAGGGTCTTGACCCAAAACTCCTGTGGAAAACATGTTAGGGAGTGCCTGTATTTGTGAGGTGTTAATTTGCAATAAAGGCTTGTACAAGGTACATATTGATGTTTGAAGGACTGCTTGAAGGGGTGTCAGTAGGGATAGTTTTGGCATCAGCTTACCAGGAGGATGAATGATAGAGTCATAAAGAAACCAGCCACGATGATCACTTGCAAACATCGTAATTGCAATCTTGTGGTCTTGCAATCTTGCTGTTCCTCTTGCATTGCATGAATCAACATTCGCAACATGCACCATCTCCCCCGTCTCATGGTCCTCTTTGTTATTTGTGTGTGTTTCACCCATTCTGCTTACACTGATTTAATGTACTGCGCTGAGCATTATTGCTCTGTTCCCTATAGGTGTCAAGAATGATCTGCGTGGGTTTTCAACCAGCAAATATTCTATAATCAATGTGCAAATAAATCAGGATGGATTACTGTAAAATGAAGGCTGCTACAAAAACAGAGGGGTAAGTCACATTTTCGACCGCACAGTTGTGCAGCAGTAGAGTTGCTGCCTCACAGCGCCAATCCTGACAATGGGTGCTGTCTACGGAGTTTATACATTCTCCCCAGGACCATGTGGGTTTTCCCCGGGTGCTTCGGTTTCCTCCCACACAAAGACGTACTGGTTTGTAGGTCAATTTGGCGTTGGTAAAATATGTAAATCGTCCCGAGTGTGTCGGATAGTGCTTGTGTTTGGGGATCGCTGGTTGGCATGGACTCGGTGGGCTGAAGGGCTTGTTTCCATGCTTTATCCCGAAAACTAACAACTAAAAACAAATCTGCACAGAAAGAAAGAAAAGGAATGGAAAGGTTTCCAGAAATTGTTAAATTCAGTATTAAGTCCTGAGGTCTTCAACCCATCCAGGCAGAAGAAGAGATACTGTTGCTTACACTTATCTTAGGCATCGTTGGATCAATGGGGGTGACTAAAAACATATAACCATATAACAATTACAGCACAGAAACAGGCCATCTCGGCCCTTCTAGTCCGTGCCAAACACTTATTCTCCCCTAGTCCCATCTACCTGCACTCAGACCATAACCCTCCATTCCTTTCCCGTCCATATAACTATCCAATTTATTTTTAAATGATAAAATCGAACCTGCCTCCACCACCTTCACTGGAAGCTCATTCCACACAGCTACCACTCTGAGTAAAGAAGTTCCCCCTCATGTTACCCCTAAACCTCTGTCCCTTAATTCTCAAGTCATGTCCTCTTGTTTGAATCTTCCCTACTCTCAGTGGGAAAAGCTTGTCCACGTCAACTCTGTCTATCCCTCTCATCATTTTAAAGACCTCTATCAAGTCCCCCCTTAACCTTCTGCGCTCCAAAGAATAAAGACCTGACTTGTTCAACCTTTCTCTGTAACTTAGTTGCTGAAACCCAGGCAACATTCTAGTAAATCTCCTCTGTACTCTCTCTATTTTGTTGACATCCTTCCTATAATTAGGCGACCAAAATTGTACACCATACTCCAGAATTGGCCTCATCTATGCCTTGTACAATTTTAACATTACATCCCAACTTCTATACTCAATGCTCTGATTTATAAAGGCCAGCAAACCAAAAGCTTTCTTTACCACCCTATCTACATGAGATTCCACCTTCAGGGAACTGTGCACAGTTATTCCTAGATCCCTCTGTTCAACTGCATTCCTCAATTTGTTACCATTTACCATGTACGTCCTATTTTGGTTTGTCCTGCCAAGATGTAGCACCTCACACTTATCAGCATTAAACTCCATCTGCCATCTTTCAGCCCACTCTTCCAACTGGCCTAAATCTCTCTGTAGACTTTGAAAATCTACTTCATTATCCACAACACCACTTATCTTAGTATCATCTGCATATTTACTAATCCAATATACCACACCATCATCCAGATCATTGATGTACATGACAAACAACAGTGGACCCAACACAGATCCATGTGGCACCCCACTAGTCACTGGCCTCCAACCTGACAAACAGCCATCCACCATTACTCTCTGGCATCTCCCATTCAGCCACTGTTGAATCCATCTTGCTACTTCACCAATAATACCCAACAATTGAACCTTCTTAACCAACCTTCCAAGAGGAAACTTGTCAAAGGCCTTACTGAAGTCCATATATACAACATCCACTGCTTTATCCTCATCAATTTCCCGAGTAACCTCTTCAATAAATTCAAGAAGATTAGTCAAACATGACCTTCCAGGCACAAATCCATGTTGACTGTTCCTAATCAGACCCTGTTTATCCAGATGCTTATATATATTATCTCTAAGTATCCTTTCCATTAATTTGCCCACCACTGACGTCAAACTAAAAGGTCTATAATTGCTAGGTTTACTCTTAGAACCCTTTTTAAACAATGGAACAACATGCGCAGTACGCCAATCCTCCGGCACTAATCCCGTTTCTAATGACATTTGAAATATTTCTGTCATAGCCCCTGCTATTTCTACACTAACTTCCCTCAATGTCCTAGGGAATATCCTGACTGGACCTGGAGACTTATCCACTTTTATATTTTTCAAAAGTGTCAGTACTTCCTCTTCTTTGAATCTCATAGTTTCCATAGCTACTCTACTTGTTTCCCTTACCTCACATAATTCAATATCCTTCTCCTTGGTGAATACCGAAGAAAAGAAATTGTTCAATATCTCCCCCTTCTCTTTTGGCTCTGCAGATAGCTATCCACTCTGACTCTCTAATGGACCAATTTTATCCCTCGTTATCCTTTTGCTATTAATATAGCTGTAGAAACCCTTTGGATTTACTTTCACCTTACTTGCCAAAGCAACCTCATATCTTCTTTTAGCTTTTCTAATTTCTTTCTTAAGATTCTTTTTACATTCTTTATACTCCTCAAGCACCTCATTTACTCCATGCTGCCTATAATTATTGTAGATCTCTCTCTTTTTCCGAACCAAGTGTCCAATTTCCCTTGAAAACCATGGCTCTTTCCAATTTTTACTATTTCCTTTCAACCGAACAGGGACATAAAGATTCTGTACTCTTAAAATTTCACCTTTAAATGTCCTCCATTTCTCTTCCACATCTTTCCCATAAAACAAAATGTCCCAATTCACTCCTTTTAAATCCTTTCGCATCTCCTCAAAGTTATCCTTTCTCCAATCAAAAATCTCAACCCTAGGTCCAGTTCTGACCCTCTCCATAATTATATTGAAACTAATGGTATTGTGATCACTGGACCCGAACTTTTCCCCAACACATACCTCTGCCACCTGACCCATCTCATTTCCTAACAGGAGGGTCAGCACCGCCCCTTCTCTAGTAGGTACCTCTATGTATTGCTACAAAAAACTATCCTGCACACATTTTACAAACTCCAAATCATCCAGCCCATTTACAGAATGTGTTTCCCAGTCTATGTGTGGAAAATTGAAATCTCCCACAATCACTACCTTGTGCTTACTACTAATATCTGCGATCTCCTTACATATTTGCTCTTCCAATTCTCGCTCCCCATTTGGCGGTCTATAATACACCCCTATAAGTGTTGCTACCCCTTTCCCATTTCTCAGTCCCACCCAAATAGCCTCCCTACACGAGCCCTCTAATCTATCCTGCCAGCGTGGAAGTGAATGAAGAATTAATCTGACAGGTAACTGAAAGTTCAGGGCCACCTCTGTACACTGAACTGAGGTGTTTTGACAAGTGGTCACACAGTATGCACTTGGCTTCTCCAATGTGTAGGGTCACCAATTATAAGCATCACATGCAAGGCGCTAAATTGGAAGAAATACATTACTGGAAGGACTGTTTGGGTTCAGTGGATCGTGAGAATGGAGAGATAAGAGGGCAAGTGTTGCGTCCGTTGTGGTTGCATGGAAACTACTGTGAGAAGGGGAGAGCTTTGCTAGAGATGGAAAAACACGTCAGAGCATCACAACGAGTGCCCTCGCTTTGTATTGTTGAAAGTGAAGGGCAGGAGACGATGCAATGGAAATTATGGAAGAAAGGCGTTAAATGTGTTAAACAGTTGAGGTGGAAGGTGAGGAAAAGACAAACCTATCCTATGTTCTGTCACGGTGGAGGGAGATTGAGAACCGAAATACAAAATATTGAGATGACAAATTTGAAGAGGAATGCAGGAAATAGAGGAAACAGCTCTGCACTATGCACCTTTTCTCCTGACAGCTTTCTCTTAGTCTTCATCTTCTATCCCCACCATGCACCAGCTTCAAAAGATATTTGGAGCCAGAGAACGAGGCTCCCAATGCTTGTGAGTTTCCTTCCATGTGTTCCAGTGAATCTGGTGCCTTCACATTGAATGATTCTCCTCCATCATTTTAACAATGCCCGGTTAATATTGTGCATGGATGTAACCTCTGTGATTTTCATTGGTGCAAGGTGACCTGGTGCAATGAAGTCCACTCATGTAGAACTACATATAGAGTCATAGAGTGATACAGTGTGGAAACAGGCCCTTTGGCCCAACTTTCCCACCTGTCTGCGCTTGGACCATATCCCTCCAAACCTGTCCAACCCTGTCTAACTGTTTCTTAAATGTCGGAATAGTCCCAGCCTCAACTACCTCCTCTGGCAGCTTGTTCCATACTCTAACCACCCTTTGTGTGAAAAAGTTACCCCTCAGATTCCTATTAAATCTTTTCCCCTTCACCTTGAACTTGTCCCCACTGGTCCTCAATTCCCCTACTCTGGCCAAGAGATTCTGTGCATCGACCCGATCTATTCCTCTCATGATTTTATACACCTCTATAAGATCACCCCTTATCCTCCTGCGCTCCAAGGAATAGAGACCCAGCCTACTCAACCTCTCCCTATAGCTCAGACCCTCTAGTCCTGGCAACATCCTCATACATCTTAACATTGCATGTTAGGCGTAGGTGAAGCTTGACCTGCCCAAACAGGTGTAACCACACTGAGCCCAGCATGGAGAACTGAGCAAGGTAAGTTAAGTTTTTAAGTAAAAATAATACTCCTTTGCTGGTTCTTCCTTCGCTTTTCAAACACGGTATCAGTACAACACCCAAAACTCCAACCCTATCTCTGTCTCAAGCTCTTACAACTTGGTCTCTGGACAACATGGACAGGAGAAGATTCAGGTCTGACACTTGAGTCTCAAGACCTATCCATGTTCTCCAGAGATGCTACCCGACCTGGCGAGTTACTCCAGCACTTTGTGTCTTTTTTTTTGGTAAACCAGCATCTGTAACTCCTTGCATCTTAACATTCTCAGTTGTCTAATTCCACCATACTTTGTAGATGGGTGTAGAGTGATTGTGTGCACTTCATTTCTCTGTACTTAAAAATTCAAATAAAATGTTTTAATACATTCGCTTTTTCAGCATTCAAGTATAATAGATATAACAGTGAAGTAATTTCTTCCGTGAAATCCGATTGTTATCTGCACCATTAAGCTGGTGACAACAAATTGGATATTCCATTCATCAAATCACTCTCGGCTATGGAACATTGATTGGGTAACTTTCATTTTAAGTATATCACAATACCATTTACGCATCATATTTTTTCCTGCCATTAGGATACAGAAGGTGATTCACTTGTGAACTATCATATAAGAATTTCCTATGGGATATGAATCATTGGCCAGAAGTACCTGCTCAAGTGATATCAATGCAAGAGAGATGTTGTACTTATTTTTAATCAAAACTGAAACTACTGGAAAGTAGATATTATGTGTGGAAGACACTGGACTGTAGATGGTAGGATCTGATAAGAAAGGAAGGTGAGGATTGAACATGTAGAACCAGAGGGAGGGGTGGTGCATAGCTGGTAATGTTGGGGGAGAGGGGGTGTGAGCGGGGGGAATAGAGAATACACAGGGGGTAGGCGCAGGTGATAAGCAGAAGGAGGAGGTGAACAAATATGAGGTGCTGTTCTTCCAGTTTGCATGTGGCCATACCCTGACATTCGACGGGCTCCAGAACAGACAGGTCAGTATGAGGATTCAAAGACAATTTGAAATGGCTTGCAAATAGTTCTTTGCCCTTGCATGTGGACAGGCAAGTAGATTTGCAAGTAGGTCTAAAGAAGGGTCTTGACCCGAAACTTCGCCTGTTCCTTTTCTCCAGGGATGCTCTCTGACCTGCTCAGTTATTCCAGCTTTTGGTGTCTATCTTAAGTAGATTTTAAAAATAGATCTCTCCCTCCTGTTTTTGCATTCCCAATAATCTATTTTATTATGTAAAAAGGAAGAAATGCTCAGACAGAATGAAGACAAATTTCAGAGTGGAGAAAGCAACTCCAGATGCTGGTTTGTACCCACGATAGACACAAAGTGCTGGAGTAACTTAACGGGTCAGGCAGCATCTCTGGAGACAAAGGATGGGTGACGTTGTCGGGCCTGGACCCTTCTTCGGGCTGAAAGTAGAGGGGTGGGAAAAGGCCAGGATAAATTTAAGCTGTCTTTAATTATCAAAGGGTTTTGATTCTAAGAGACGACGTCAATTTTCACACCCTAATGGGAAAGATTTTCTTTCCTCTTTGGTTGATATCCAACAACGATAGTGTTTTGCTTTGAAGTATGATTGATGAAAAGTATAGTCAAGTGCTTTCTGAACAATTGATCAACAATTTGATACCTTGTTGATCAAAGGTTCGGTGACGTTTGGCAGCACATGATTGAGATTATGAATGACGTGAAACGATTATCGTGACCTTAGCTTAAAAACCAAGGTGATTCAGCCCACATTGTCGTCATGTCCACAAAACCCTTTCACGTTTAGGAGTTAGTTCATAAATTCATAAGTTCTAGATATTGAAGTAGACCATTCGGCCCATCAAGTCTACTCTGCCATTCAATCATGGCTGATCTATCTTTCCCTCTCAACCCCATTCTCCTGCCTTCTCCCCATTACCCCTGACACCCGTACTAATCAAGAATCTGTCAATCTCCGCCTTAAAAATATCCATTGACGGCCTCCACAGCCTTCTGTGGCAATGAATGTCGCAGATTCACCACCCTCTGACTAAAGAAATTCCCCCTTATCTGCTTTCTAAAGGTACGCCCTTTTATTCTGAGGCTATAGCATCTGCTCCGAGACTCTCCCATTAGTGGAAATATCCTCTCCATGATTAATCAGTTTCACAGAGACTTTAATCAAAATTATGGTTTTCTGATCATTCTATATTGTAACGCCTCATCTTTTTAACTCCTTCGTTTACACTATCAAGGATTCCAAACACTCTTGCCAAAATACTTCTTTTATCCTATTGTCCTACATGCACTGTTCGAGATGTGGTCTTCTCCGTAGCGTGAAACAAAAGTAGAATGGATGAATAAATAGTTTGTGGAGAATCTCTGCACAGGCCACGTGTGATCAAAGCCTTTGATCATTTATCATGTCTATTCTCACACTCCCATACTGACCTCTCTGTCCTCGACCTCTGACACGGTCCCAGTGATGGTGGCTGTAAACTCAAAAAGAAGCAGGACTTTGGGTTCAGTGTCAGAATCCTTGGAAACCATTCTTCAACTCAACCTTTTAATTATCGCCCACGTAATGTTCAAGATCTCACCCTGTAAATATTGGCACTATCACCTTTGTTTTGCAGTTCTTTGAGTTTTATTTCCTTTATTTTACATGTGATCGTACGTTTAACCTTGTGAAAAACTCACCGTGGACTATCTGTAAATAGCTGCAAAGCAGCAAAGTATAACCAAGGAACGGCAAGGTGGCAGAGTAGTGCAACGCTAGAGTTGCTGGCTTACAGCGTCACAGTCCCAGGTTTGATCCTGAGTGCAGGTGCTGTCCATATGGAGTTTGCACATTCTCCCTGTGACCGCGTGGGTTTTCTCCGGGTGCTCTGGTTTCCTCCCGTATTCCAAAGGCGTGTGGGTTTGTACGTTAATTGGCTTCTGCAAATTGTCCCTATTGTGTAGGGTGTAACTAGTGTAAGGGGTGATTGCTGGTCGGCATGGACTCGGCGAGCCTGAGGGCCTGTTTCCACACTGTATCTCTAAACTAAACTACACTAAAGGAGCCTCATCAAATGACACGCTTAGCAGATCAAGATACATTCTATTCAGGATACTCAATACTAACTTTTTTTTGTGGAATTTTAGGAAACATGAAAATACATAAAGAACACGGCAGCATGGTGGCTCAGCGGTGGAGCTACTGCCTTACAGCACCAGAGATCTGGGTTCGATCCTGACTATGGGTGCTGTCTGTATAAAGTTTGTACATTCACCCTGTGACCGCATGGGGTTTTTCTGGGTTCTCTGGTTTCATCCAACACTTCAAAGAGTAGTTTGGAGTTATAGACTCTCAGTCTTAATCCAAAACATCACCCATTCCTTCTATCCAGAGAAGCTGCTTGTCCCGCTGAGTCACTCCAGCATTTTGTGGTTATTTTCGGTGTAACCAGTATCTGTAGTTCCTTCCAACAGAGGGTTGTAGGTTAATTGGCTTTGGTTAAAATAAATTGTAAATTGTCTCCAGTGTGCATGATAGTGCTTGAGTATGGGGTGATTGCTGATCGGCGCTGACTCAGTGGGCCGAAGGGCCTGTTTCCGCGTTATATCTCTAAAGACTAAAGTAAAGCTTCTGGTTACATACTAAAATGTTCCTATTAAGTTAGTAGCCATGTGTCCACCTTTCTCACGATAATGGCCAAGAGTGGTTTGAGGCAAACTTGCTTATAACCTAAGTCTTCACCAAAGCTATGATAAAACACAAATGGCTGGAGTGACTCAACAGGTCAGGCAGCATCTCTGGAGGATATGGCTAGGCGAAACTTCAGGTCTGCACCCATCTTCAGATTCGAAATATCACCTATCAGTCCAAACCCAAAATGTTGCCTATCCATGTCCTCCAGAGATACTGCCTGACCCGCTGAATTATCCCACCATTTTTTGATTTGCCACAAATCCAGCATCTGCAGTTCCTTGCGTTTTCACCAAGGCTATGGTCATTTATCTATCCTTAGAATGTTAATATACAGAAAAACAAGTGATGTACAGTTCATGAGTTTTACCTGACCTGACTGGTCAATGAATGTGAATATCCCACCCTGTATCTGGGCAATAGAAGGATGAGTCTGTGATTCAGTCAGTTGAAGATTCACAATCATGCAGTATAGGAATATCCAAAAATAATTCCTTGGGAGGCCAACGTATAATTGTGCCAAAATTCTGCTAAGAAATTAGTGCCATCCAACAGATGCAGACAATGAAAGAGGAATAAATACACTCACTGCAAAGAATAATGTCATACACTCATAGAGTCTTACAGCACAGAAACAGGCCCTGCTGCCTAACTTGCCCATGCCGACCATGATGCCCAATCTACAATAGCCCCATTTGACCGCCTTTGGCCCATATCACTCAAAACCTTTCTTATCCATGTACCTCTCCAAATATCTTCTAAATGTCATTATAGAACCTGCCTCAACTACCTCCTCTGACAGCTCCTTCCATACACCCACCACTCTCCGTGTGAAAAAGTTTCCCCTCAGGAACCTATTAAATCTTTCCCCTCCAAACTACGTATATACACTTGGGCATGTTATATTTGACTTTGTACCATTATTGTTGATTTATTTGTCTGTTTGCTTTATATATAATGTCAAATGTCACCACTCCTTCACAAAATGCTGACGAACAGATGCTATATATATACTGAAGATTTTTTGTCGTTAATTGTGGGTTTTACAGAGTACTATATTTACATCTCTTCTGTGCTGCTGCTAGTAAGAATTTCATTGTTCCGTTTCAATGGACATCACATTAAAAGCCTCTTGACTCTTGACCCCATTTTATCGAGATCTAAACTGCATTTTGTGAGGGAGAGGTGACATAGAATGGAATAGCTGATTTTACAGAAGAGAGTAAACGTGGTTAATTGCTCTTTCGATTTACTTTGTTTCAATATTTTTTTTAATTTAATGTGCTCTATCTGGCTTTTTTTTTCGAAAAATAATCGTTTGGGGTAAATTTGAAATGTCTCTGAAAATGCACAGTCTTTTCCCCAGAGTCGGGGAATCAAAAACCAGAGGACATAGGTTTAAGGTGAGGTGGAAAAGATTTAATAGGAACCTGAAGAACAACGTTTTTACACAAGGGGTGGTAGGTACATGGAACGAGCTGCTGGAGTAGTTGAGGCAGGTACTATCACAATGTTTTTAAAACATTTAGACAGGTACATGGAAAGGACAGGTTTCGAGGGATATGGGCTTGCAGGTGGAACGAGTGTAGATGGGGCATGTTGGCCAGCGTGGGCAAGTTGGGCTGAAGGGCCTGTTTCCACACTATATGACTATCAGACTTAAAAATTGCTCAGAGGCCCTATACAGCCACTGAGTAGGTAAAGGCTGCCATAGAGACACATGAGACTGCAGAAGCTAGAATCTTGAGAAAACACAAACTACTAAAGGAGCAGGCAGCATGTGTGGAAGGAAATGGGCAGATGACTTTTGGGGTCAGGACACTTCTTCAGGCTGTCGGAGAATATGGTTTCAGTATTCAGTGTCTAACGCAACGTCATCTTTTGACGTTTCATCTCACTGATACCTGTCAGGATGTAGGGGTCAGCTCATCTACATCTGGAAAGGTAGGTGTGAGTGGCCACTGGTGAAAGCTGGGCCTAAAGAACTAATTCATGTCATGTTTCCAACCCAAAACTTCACCTATCCGCCTTCTCCGGAGACGCAGCCTGACCCACTTTGTTACTCCAGCATTTTGTGTCTTTTCATTCATGTCGTTGTTTTACTTCTCACCACCACCCACTAGGTGGCTCTGTGCCATTTTATTTACAGGTTCTCACTTTTTATGTCAGTTTAGTGTAGAGATGCAGCGTGGAAACAGGCCCTTTGGCCCACCGAGTCCACCGATCACCCATTCACACTAGTTCCATGTTATCCCACTTTCCCCACTACCTACTACACAGTAAGGGCAAATTAGAGAGACCAATTAACGTACTTGAACATGTTTCAACCTACTTTACAGACAGCACCTGTACTGGATCGAACCTGGGTCGAGTCGTGATCGAACCCGGGTGTCTGACACTGTAAGACGACAGCTCGACCGCTGTGCTAACATGCCTCTTTATATCTTGATTATATTCTGCATTGTTTGATTCTATTCATGTATGAATGTTCTATCTGGATAACATGGAAAACAAAGTGTTTCACTATATCTTGGTACACTGTATAACAAACCCCTAACCAAGACGGAATTCTGTTTACCACTTTGTGTGCCTTGTCCATTTTGTGTAACTTGTCCATTCATATCTTCTCACAGCCCACACACGTCAACATCTCTACCTGCGATTTTAACACCATCATTATTTAAGTCATGGGCACGGAATCAGGCCAGTCGGCCCATCGAGTCTACTCCGCCATTCAATCATGGCTGATCTATCATTCACTCCAGTCCAATGTGACATGAAATGCAAGGGCCTAATCACAGGGCCCTCCAGTTATTAAACCACCCTTCAGCCATTATATTTAGCATCATTCCACTGACCCAATGTGTCCAAAATGAGGAACAAAACTCATCTTCCGTCTTGGCAAACGGCAGCTTGCAGCACTCGGTATTGAATTCTCCAATGTAAGATATCTCCCTCTTTCCACCCTCTTGTCCAGCCTTCTCTCCCATACTTCATTCAGTCTGAAGAAGATCCCGACCCGAAACGTCACTTATCCACGTCCTCCAGAGATTTAAGGGGATAAGGGTGTCGGAGATGGTCTAAGTGAATTTGAGAGCAAGATGAAAAGTTACCAAAGTTAATGAAGTCCTTGAGTTCTGCATGGGTGATGGAGTAGCCCCTATGCAGTCGTCAATGTAGCTTTTCCTTTTCTCCAGAGATACTGCCTGACACAGTGTTACTCCAGCATTTTATGTCTCTCCTCCAGAGATGCTGTGTGATCCACTGAGTTACTCCAGCACTTTGTGCATTACTTAAGATTCCAGCATAGAAACATAGAAAATAGGTGCAGGAGGAGGCCATTTGGCCCTTCGAGCCAGTACCGCCATTCATTGTGATCATGGCTGATCATCCACAATCAGTCACTCGTGCCTGCCTTCTCCCCATATCCCTTGATTCCGCTAGCCCCTAGAGCTCTATCTAACTCTCTTTTAAATTCATCCAGTGAATTGGCCTCCACTGCCTTCTGTGGCAGAGAATTCCACAAATTCACAACTCGCTGGGTGAAAATGTTTTTTCTCATCTCAGTTTTAAATGGCCTCCCTTTTATTCTCAGACTGTGGACTCCCCCATCATTGGAACATTTTTCCTGCATCTAGCTTGTCCAGGTCTTTTTTTAAATTTTATACGTTTCGATAACATTCCCTCTCATCCTTCCAAATTCCAGTGAATTTCTTGCACCTACCACTTTCTTTTCATTTGTATAACATATGCCTGCATTCTTTTTTTTCCTCTTTTTCAATATGTGTAGCGAGATTCTCTAACATTACAAATATTATGTAACATAGCAGTACATCACCCTGACAAAAAAAACAGAATCTTATCTTATCACTCAATCAAAGAAATACCCTTTGTTTCACCCACCACCACCTCTCTGCCCAACCTCCTCTGCTATCTTGGTAAATTTGTTTTTTTCATTCTCAGTTCTATGTGAAGAGTCCCAGATTTGACACGTAACTGGTTTCCATTTCCGGAAATGCTATCTGATCTGCTGAGATTTTCCACCATTTTCTGTTCATCTTTTAAATTTCAAGCATCTGCAGTTTTTGATTTTCAGAGGAAATTTTTTATTCCAGGTGCCACCTTCTTTTTGAGCCCATTGGCGATCCGAATCAGTCTGCAGGACTTTGTGAAAGTTTTTGCCAAAATCGGCATAGACTATGTCAAGTCCTTTCCCTTCATCGATCCTTGATCAAGTTAATTTGCCACAACTTTCCAGTCCATCATCGGCTCTGACCTCCCTTCCATTGATGGGATCTATGGCAGTCGCTGCCTCAAAATGGCTGGCAGTATCATGAAGGACCCGCACCATCCTGGCCACACACTCATCTCCCCGCTACCTTCAGGTAGAAGGTACAGGAGCCTGATGACTGCAACGACCAGGTTCAGGAATAGCTACTTCCCCACAGCCATCAGGCTATTAAACTTGGCTCGGACAAAACTCTGAACATTAATAGCCCATTATCTGTTTATTTGCACTTTATCAGTTTATTTATTAATGTGTGTATATATTTATATAAGGGTACATGGACACACTGATCTGTTCTGTATTCATGCCCACTATATTCTGTTGTGCTGAAGCAATGCAAGAATCTCATTGTCCTATCAGGAACACATGACAATAAACTCTCTTGAATCTTGAATCTTGAACTTTCCCAGTTCCTTGTTTCTACATTTTCTCGTGCCCCTCTCAGCTACCATCACCTGTGTCATTCAGTGTCTTTCAGTGCACCCATCACAGATAATCCTTTGCCTTCCTTATCCCATCCCTACCTCTGTAACTTGAAGCGAGTTTGCTTTTTAGATGCAAGCGAGAGTTTCATTGTACCCGTACTCATCCTTACATGTGCATATACCAATAAACTTGACTTGACTTAATACAACCAGTTTGGAATGTGTTCTCCCAAAAGGTAGTGAATCTTCGGGATCATCTACCCGAAAGGTGTGGAGACCCTGTCACTCAGTTTATTGGAAGCAAAAAAATATTTTGGTTATAGAGTTAGTACAGGAAATGGCACTGAGCAATGTTTAGTTTAGTTAAGTTCAGAGATACAGCGTAGAAACAGGCACTTCCGAGTCCACACCGACCAATGATCACCCATGCACTAGTTCTACCCTATACTCTGGGGACAATTTACAGTAGCCAATTAACCTACAAACCTGCACGTGTTTGGAATGTGGGAGGAAACCGGAGCACCCGGAGAAAACCCACACGGTCACCGGGAGAACATACAAACTACGTACACACAGCACCCATAGTCAGGATCGAAATCGGATCTCGGGCGTTGTAAGGCAGCAACACTACTTCTGTGTCATTGTACTGCCCAAGAATCCTACTGAATGACGTGGCAAGCACGAGCGGCTGAATAACGTCACGACGTAGGAAATTCTGTAGATTATAAGAAAATTGGACAAGCTTCTAATCCATTTAACCTGAGAGCTTACAAACTGGAAAAGCATGATGGGAAAATAGGCCAACATAGTGAAGGCAATTTAAAGGTTATGTTCGGACAGGTAATTAATAGATGTAGGAAGTGCATAGCTAGCTGAAGTAAAGATAAACATAGGAGGTTGTAAACCAGCTGAGGGCAATCAAATTGATCAGGAAGTAAGAGTTGGCCTTTATTGCACCCCTTTGTCAGATAAATGGGAAAATGGTTTTCAAAATAACAGGGAATTGAAGATTAAAGATAACTGCGGCCAAGTACGAACAGGAGTGAAAGACTACAAAGAACGTTGATCACTGATGAATTATTTAAAAAAATGTAAAATCCGAATGTTACCATTGCTTCACGGAATATAAAAAGGCTGTAGGTGCTGTTGGCAGTAAAGGCCTTTGGGATTTCTCAACGTGTTTCCCAGTAAATACTGTTAAGGCCATGAATAAACGTTCATGTTTGAAAAATTCACCACTGCTCTACGAGAGATCTTTGTTGTGTGGTGTCTCAATCTGAGTCTTAATTAAGAGGGTGACTGGGCCCCATGTGAAAGCCAGATCGAGAGCACAGGTCAACTCCCTCTAGCACCTATCCTGTCTCTATTTTGAATGCTTTTATGTCCTTTAATGCAATATTCTTATTTAGTTTAGTTGCGAGATTGGGCCATTCAGCAATCCCCACACATTTTAACACTATCCTACGCGCACTGGGGCCAATTTACAGTTATACCAAGCCAATTAGCCTGCAAACCTGTAAAAACGTGGGAGTATGGGAGGAAACCGGAGCACCCGGAGAAAACCCACGTTGGTCACGGGGAGAACGTACAAACTCCATTCAGACAGCAACCTTGGTCAGTTTCGAATCCGGGTCTCTGGCTGCATAAGGCAGCAACTCTACCGCTGCACCACTGTGATGCCCTAGATCAGCTGAGAACTTTTTCTCACGGTCTATCACTGTCCTGTTTAAAAACTGTAAAAATTGCAGTCACTCCACCATAATATTCTTCCTTTCAATACCCCTTTCAACTGACCAGCTCCCCATTCCTAAACTTAAAACAGATTTGTGGACTTGACTTATAATTTTAGGTTATAAGCTTCTAAGTCTCTGCATCTTGCATTTTGAAATTTAGTCCAACAGATTCCTCCCCCCACTGCTGCTGCCTCCTTTGCAAAGACCACTTACCTGAATGTCCAATGTTCATTCACCCATTACTTGACTATAGTTTAGTTTAGTTTAGTTTAGTTTAGTTTAGTTTAGTTTAGAACAAGATACTGGATACATAAACCCATTAGAACGTGGAATTTTATGGACCCTTCACATGACCTTATTGACTGGAAGAATCTAAGTGCAATAACTGCAAAATCTGGCACGGGTAAAACACCAAGTTGCTCAATGTTTAACTGCACTTTATCTCATGTAATGTATAATGATGTTAAATGACCGGGCCATTACTGGAGAAGTTAATCACATTTTCAACATTCTCAATGGTTGTGATATCATGGGACCTACTGAGAAATACAAGAAATTCATCATTAAAATATCAGACTTTGACCCCCCCCCCCCCAATCCCCATTTATTAGATAGATAGATTAGATTAGATTAGATAGCCTTTTATTGTCATTCAGACCGAAGTCTGAACGAAATTGAAGCAGTCATACATACAATACAATACAATAAAAAAACAACAATAAACACATATTAACATCCACCACAGTGAGTCCACCCAACATCTCCTCACTGTGATGGAGGCAAAAGTCTTAGGTCTCCAGTCTCTTCCCTCCTCTTCTCCTTCTGCGCTGAGGCGATACCCCCCGGGCGATGTTACAACTGTCCCGCGGCTCAAACACCGCGGCCCGGGGTGGTCGAAGCTGCCGCTCACCAGTCCTGCTGACGCAGCCGCTGGCCCGCGGCCGAACCCCGGACTCAGGCCACCGCCGCCAGAACACCGTGCAAGCCACCGGAGCATCGTTCCAGCCCCGAGCCGGATCGCCCTCACGTGAGTGCCGTTACCGTCTCAGCCTCGGGCTGGGCCGCCCCGACCGGGCACCGCTCCTCCCTCGGGCTGGGCCGCCCCGACTGGGCACCGCTCCTCCCTCGGGCTGGGCCGCCCCGACTGGGCGCCGCTCCTCCCTCGGGCTGGGCCGCCCCGACTGGGCACCGCTCCTCCCTCGGGCTGGGCCGCCCCGACCGGGCACCGCTCCTCCCTCGGGCTGGGAACGCCGTACCTCCCCGAGCTCGGCCACTCCGACGGGAGCACCGTTCCTTCCTCGGGCCGGCCGTCCTCACGGTAGCGTCACAGCCCCTCACGGAAGCCTTGTTCCAGCCCCGAGCCGGGCCGTCCTCACGGGAGCGAGCTCAGTGCGAGTCCTGGCGGGCTCTGCCTCCTGAGCCTCGAGGTCGCCAGCTCCGCCATTAGGCCTCAGCGCAGACGGAGGCAGAGAAGGGGAATACGACATAAAAGTCGCATTTCCCCGCAGGGAGAGACAGCAAGCCCCGTTTCAACCCCCCCCCCCCCCCAAACAGAAACTAAAAAAACAAAACTAGACTAACCAAAACGAAAATAAACAACCCAAAAAACACAAAACAAACAGGACTGCCGGAGAGCCGCTGCAGCCAGAGCCGCGCCGCCACTAGGATGCACCTGTATTCTGTTCAGCGATGTGGAATTTATAGATGAGCTGCTACTCACATGTTCTGTTTATTTTCTCATGTTGTCATCTTGAATGGAAAGGGTCATGGTGTATAGACCAAATAACAAGTCTGGCATTATCGGGAGAAGGCAGGAGAATGGGGTAGAGGGGGGAAACTTGATCAGCCATGATTGAATGGCGGAATAGACATGATGGGCCGATTGGCCTAATTCTGCTCCTAGAACCTATACAGGCAGGAGAATGGGGTTGAGAGGGACAAATAGATCAGCTATGGTTCAATGGTGGAGTACACATGATGGGCCAAATGGCTTAATTCTGCTCCTATAACTTCTGAAGTTATGAACCTATTCTCACATGGGTTGGGAGAAGTGCTGATCAACAAATCATGGTGTTGATGGCATGGATAAAGTGTTTGGTGGATCTGCATGGAGTGACAGCATGTTCATTCACTTCTGCACATGAATACAGGTCAGCCTGGCATGGTTGGGAATTGTCAATCCATCTCCATTAAGGATCAGAGATATTTAATGCCATCCACCAGGTCTGGCTACATCCTCAACAAGGGTGATAAGCTGATGTTGCCACCCTGGGGACAAGGTTCTCACTGTATTGCTTAAAGCCCCTGTCCCACTATGCAAGTTTACCCAAGAGCTCTCCCGAGTTTAAAAAAAATTCAAACTCGTGGTAAGTTCATCACGAGTATTTTTTGACTCGTGGACATCTTTCACAGTGTTGAAAAAACCTCACGAGTTACCGCGTTTCCCGAGCACCTGCCATTAGCATTACGAGCCTCTATGAGACGTTCACAAGCTCCTACGTACCTGCTACGTACCTGCTACTTACATTCTCCGAGTTCGAATCAGGGGAAAACTCGGGAGAACTCTTGAATTACCTCGTACATTGGGACAGGGGCTTAACTGTGCCTCTCAAACTTTTATATCAGCCAAGGCTCCGTGGGGGAGGACCACAGTCTAAGGTCCTGCCGCTGCTGGACATGGGGGGCAGGGTGTGGTGGAGACACCCCTCAAAAATAAGGGAAGGGATTCCATGATAGTGGGCCACATGAGTGGCAAGGGGGGGGAGAAATTTGTAAAATCTGGGTAATTTGTGTAAACAGTATTGAATGTTTGTATAGCCTCCGAGAATGTCGGATACATTTTTTGCACAGTCCCTGTATTGTATATATTTATTACTGGAATAAAGTCTATTTTGAAATTAAGGGAAAAAAATATCCGTGGTGTACGACTACAACTCTATGGGGCGGCACAGTGGTGTAGCGGTAGATTGTTGCCTTACTATTGGTACTAACTTTGGATGGTCAGCCATGATCATGTTGAATGCGGTGCTGGTTCAAAGGGCCAAAAGGTCTACTCCTGCACCCATTTTCTGGGTTTCTGGGTTTCTATGAGTCACCTGTTCAAAACTCATTCCAGAGATTTCACAGACTTTATGGTGACCATGTTGATGGAAGAACCACTCTTTACATGAGGCCACAAATTTTGAGGTGACCAGAGGAATGCAAGAGAGCCCCTTAAAGAGAGGCCGGTGCTCTAGTGATATTTTTGTCTCATCCACATGCTCTGAAGATGATCTGTACATTTCTTACATCATTGGTTGTGGACCTTACCCTGCATAATCAAAACAGCAATAAAAATCAAACAATCACAAGGTAAAATAAAATATTGCTCTGCACAAATTGGCTGATGCATTCCTTATGATATACAGTGACTAAGCAATGTCTGGGGAGGAAGATTACAACCATCACATGGTCCGCCCTGTTTCAACGAATGTAATCAGTCAAATAAGATCAAATAGAACAAGTTGTCCTACAACTTTAGACTGTGCAACTTTAGGCTGTACAACTTAAGAAGAAGCAATGACTACTAGTCTTTGGCAACAAAACAAACAGCTGGAGGAACTCAGCTGGTCAGGCAGCACCTGTGGAGGGAAATAAACAGATGGCTTTTTGGATTGGGGCCCTCCATGAATTAGAGGGGTGATAGCTGGTAGAAAGAGTTTAGGGGAAGAGTTGGAGCAAGAGGTGGCAAGTGACAGGTGGATCCAGGTGAGGCGGGTTCAATGGCAGGTGAGCCAGGCAGGGGAGAGAAAGGTGATGAGGCTGGAAGTGATGAGTGGAATTCATTGCCACAGATGCTGTGGAGGCCAAGTCAATGGATATTTTTAAGGCAGAGATAGTTAGATTCTTGATTAGTACGGTTGTCAGGGATTATGGTGAGAAGGCAGGAGAATGGGGTTAGGAGGGAGAGATGGATCAGCCATGATTGAATGACAGAGTAGACTTGATGGGCCAAATGGCCTAATTCTGCACCTATCACATGAACATGAGTGGAGAAGACACAAAGGGTGTGAAGACAGGAAGTTGATTAAAAAAAAGATGGTAGGGAATGAAATTTAGAACCAGAGGAAAGGATGGTGGTGGAGGTGAGAGAGTGACTACTTGGTTCACTCACCTCTGCGCATCCACCCTTCCCCTCCCTCCTCCCCAGACACTTTCCCCTGCACCCGCAGAAGATACATCACCTGTCCCTACACCTCTCCTTCACCTCTATTCAGGAATCCGGACAGCCTTTCTAGGTGAGACAAATGTTAACACATGTAGAAACAAGGAACCGCAGATGCTGGTTTGCGAAAGAAGATGCAAAGTACTGGAGTAACTCTTCACCATTATCTGCGATATTACTATACTGACCCCAACATCACCCACCCATATTCTCCAGAGATGTTGCCTGACCTGCTGAGTTACTCCAAGTTCAAGTTCAAGAGAGTTTATTGCCATGTGTCCCAGATAGGACAATGAAATTCTTGCTTTGTTTCGGCACAACAGAATATTGTAGGCATAAATAAATACAGAACAGATCAGTGTGTCCATACACCATTGAATATATATATATATACTAGACCAAGTGCAGACCCGTTGGGTCTGTTCCCCCAACGTGCGGTTGTGGGGGGGAGGTGGCATGCAGCGTCACACACACTAACTATCCCCCCCCCCCCCCCCCGCACTCACGCTAATTACCCCCCTTGATATTATATTAATATTATTAATTTGCTCCTTTTATCCCATAAACAACCTATCTACTGACGCATAGCCCCCGACTTGCAGTCACACCTAGAGAGGGGGGGGGGGGGGAGGTGGGGGAGGAGGGGAGGAGAGAGAGAGGGTGAGAGTGAGGGGGAGAGAAAGGGGGTGCTGCGAGGGGGGTGAGGGGGGAGAGGTGGGGAGCAGGGAGGGGGAGGGAGGGTGGGGAGAGGAGAGGAGAGGGGGGCAGGGAGAGAAGAGGGGGGGAGAGGAGAGGGGTGGGAGAGGAGAGGGGGGAAGAGGAGAGGGGGGAGAGGAAAGGGGGGGAGTGGAGAGGGGGGGGAGAGGAGAGGGGGGGAGAGGAGAGGGGGGGGTAGAGGAGAGGGGGGGAGAGGTGAGGAGGGGAGAGGAGAGGAGGGGAGAGGAGAGGGGGGAGAGAGGAGGGGGGGGGAGAGGAGGGGGGGGAGGAGGGGGGAGAGGAGAGGGGGGGGGGAAGAGGAGAGGGGGGAGGGAGAGGAGAGGGGGGGGGGAGAGGAAAGGGGGGGGAGAACCTAAAATACATTTTAGAACCAAAAAAGACACATTCTGCAAGCATTGTAGAACCAAAAGAGACACTTTTTGCAAATATTTTAGAACCAATAAACACTTTTTGCAAACATTTTAGAACCGATAGACACATTCTGCAAGCGTTTTAGAACCACTAAGGACACTTACATTTGAGTAGACATGTGTTCATTGTTATTCACAGCTCAGAGAAACGTGACCCTCTGCCTTCCTCCAGCTTGCAGACACTGATTGAGGCACACCACTTCCTGGTTTTATAGTCCCTCCCCCCTGCCGCCAGCAGGGGCAGCAGAGAGAATGTGGAATTTTGTAAAATCATTAATATCTCTGTCATTTTTCATCGACGGGAAAAATCCTCGGCACACATACGGCGGAGGGGGGCTCTGAGCAAGGTGGCCAAAAATGCGGCCGAAGGTGTCGGCGTTCTCTCGGAAATCGCAGCACAGATGGCCAAAACCGGTCAAGAACAGACTTTTAGTAATATAGATATAGCACTTGTCTATAGTCTGAAGAAGGGTTTCGGCTCGAAGCGTTGCCTTTTTTCCTTCGCTCCATAGATGCTGCTGCACCCGCTGAGTTTCTCCAACTTTTTTGTGTACCTTCGATTTTCCAGCATCTGCAGTTCCTTCTTAAACACTATATATATAGCACGTTGTGTCCTTTTGCGTATTGACTATATATGCAGTTCTTTGTTTCTACCTCTTTTCATTGAGTCCGAGGTAGGGTCCCAACCTGAAACATCGCCTATCTAACTTTTCCAGAGGTGTTGCCTGACCCGCTGAGCTTCTCCAGCACTTTATGTATTTTTTGGTAAACCAGCATCTGCAGTTCCTTGCAGCTACAGACAACTCCTTAGCCACCTCGGGAACTGAAGCCTATCTTTCCCAAACTACTCTTTCAATCATGACCCGATCATTTAATTTATTCAGAAGAAGCGTATTGGCCCGAAATGTCGCCTGTCCATTCCCTCCATAGATGCTGCCTGACCTGCTGAGTCACTCCAGCACTTGGCATTTTGCTGATTTATTTCATTGCTGTTTCCTCTTCTCTGATCTGTTGCCTCCTTTGCCAACGAGCAAGTATTGTGAGGTATAATCTAGAGATTATCGTCACCAATTGTTTTAATTTAACAGCACTCCAGATACTTTTGTTTAGCAGGAACCCCTACCACCACCACCTTCCTTTCTTTCTTATTTTAGTGAAATAAAAAGATCTTATAAAGTGTTAATTCTGTTTATTCTTCTCTTCACAAGTGCAATCTGAGAAGAACGTTTCCATCATTTTGTGTTATTTTTTCTTTTAGAAATCTTTGATTTACTGACACATCTTTTCACACATACACGTTTCAGTTGATCAGTCATACCAGAACAACACAGTATTTCTTTTTTTTTTAAATTATTTTTATTAGAAGTACGGTAAATTACAATAACACACAACACATATATCTTAATACATTTTTTGTACCGCTTCATTTTTTTTTTAAGCTTTAAGAAAAAGATAGAAGTAAGGAAAGTAAAGAAGGTGCGCAAGAGTCGTGAAGTGCAAGAGAGTGTTGGGAAAAGAAAGCCCCTTAGAAAAGAAGTTAGAGAAGGAAGTAAAGTAAGAAAGTAGACCCTAGAAAAGAAAGAAAAAGAAAGTAAGGACAATCGCTCTATTATAACATTAAACTCCGCAGAAAGACTACCAGCCAAGTCTGTTTTTGTTGTTTTACCTCCCATTGCCAGGTCCTGATACCATTTATTTATTTATTTATTTTTAAAATTACTATTGCACCTCATGCTTGTAATAGGTCCATAAACGTAGACCACGTCTTTTGGAATTGGTTTGCTTTACCTGCTAAGAGGAATCTCATCTCTTCCAGATGTAATGTTTCAAACATATTTGATGTCCACATTTTTATTGTTGGTGTGGGCGCATTTTTCCAGAATTTAAGTATGAGCTTTTTTCCCATTATTAGCCCGTAATTGAGTAAATTCTTCTGATACACATTTAATTCAGGGATACCTTCCGATATCCCAAAAATGATCCATTCTGGTTTTGGTACCAGTTTTATTTTAGTTAATTTTGAAAAAATATCAAATATTCCATGCCAGAATTTTTGGATTTTTGTACAAAAAACAAAAGAATGCGCTATGGTAGCTTCTTGACACAGACATTTATCACAGATTGGTGAAACATTAGGAAAGATTTTATTTAATTTAGTTTTTGAATAATATAGTCTATGTAATGTTTTGAATTGGATAAGCGTATGTCGTACATTGATCGAGCATTTATGCACCAATTAACCTACAAACCTGCACGTCTTTGGAATGTGAGAGGTAACTGGAGCACCCGGAGAAAACCCACACGGTCAAGGGAGAACATACAAATTCCATACGGACAACACCTATAGTCAGGATCAAACCCGTATCTCTGGTTTCTCCCCATATCCCTTGATTCCGTTGGCCCTAAGAACTTTATTTAACTCTCTCTTGAATACATTGAATACAATACTCTCCGATTCAAAGCCACAACACTACATCTGAGCCAATACTGATACCTACAAATACCTTTGAAGTGCAACTTCAGCTCAAAGTGAAATATGCAGTGACTATTAAAAGAGACAGAAGGTAATAGAACAGACAAGACTAATGTTAGTATTTTTAATATGTAGGAAGGAACTGCAGATGCTGACTTAAACCAAAGATAGACACAAAAGGCTGGAGTAGCGCAGCGGGAGTTCAGCATGGACGAGTTGGGCCGAAGGGCTTGTTTCCGTGCTTTATGACTACGAATCTAAAAAACAATCATAAACCAATTGTATTAGTTGATAAGCATCAATCAAGAAGTGCATGGAATATAACTGGCTGCACTACTTTGCTTTATCTTGGTCCTATGCCCTTTGATTCATTCAATCCCATCAGTTGAGCCTGGCCCATTAAAAGAAGTTAACACTGATACTGGCAATCCTGTGGAAGAAGTAATGCAGAGTAAACACATGCACTCTCCCATCCTAGAAACATAGAAACATAGAAAATAGGTGCAGGAGTAGGCCATTTGGCCCTTCCAGCCTGCACCGCCATTCAATATGACCATGGCTGATCATCCAACTCAGTATCCTGTACCTGCCTTCTCTCCATACACTCTGATCCCTTTAGCCACAAGGGCCACATCTAACTCCCTCTTAAATATAGCCAATGAACTGGCCTCAACTACCTTCTGTGGCAGGGAGTTCCAGAGATGCACCACTCTCTGTGTGAAAAATGTTTTTCTCATCTCGGTCATAAAGGATTTCCCCTTTATCTTTAAACTGTGACCCCTTGTCCTGGACTTCCCCAACATCGGGAACAATCTTCCTGCATCTAGCCTGTCCAACCCCTTAAGAATTTTGTAAGTTTCTATAAGATCCCCCCTCAATCTTCTAAATTCTAGCGAGTACAAGCCGAGTCTATCCAGTCTTTCTTCATATGAAAGTCCTGACATCCCAGGAATCAGTCTGGTGAACCTTCTCTGTACTCCCTCTATGGCAAGAATGTCTTTCCTCAGATTTGGAGACCACAACTGTACCCAATACTCCAGGTGTGTCTCACCAAGACCCTGTCAAGATCATGTCAAGACCTCGATTGGACCCCCAAAATAGATACATAAGCACATGAATATGCAGGGAATGGAGGGATATGTATCACATGAGGACAGTGACAGAGGCCGGTGTCCGATCATGACCACGGGTTACTGCCTGTACGGAGTTTCTCTGTTCTCCCCGTGACCACGTGGGTTTTTTCGGGTGCTCCAGGTTCCTCCCACATTCCAAAGATGTACAGGTATGTAGGTTAATTGTAAATTGTCCCTCGTGTGTGGGATAGTGCTAGTGCACGGGGTGATTGCTGGTTCGCGCAGACTCGATGGGCTGAAGGGCCTATTTCTGCGTTGCATCTTTGAAGAACTACAGAAGGAAGCTGTTTAATTTGGCATCATGTTTGGCATCATCATAAGTGGACTTTGATCAGGTATATTCCCCAGGTCAAAATGTAGGCTGCGTGTATCAAAATCAAATTTCCTATTGCCGAGATTTATTTTTAAATCTAACAGATCAAAGAAAATAATTTTACAATCTAAATACAATATAACCATCTGTAAACATTTCTTGAAAAGGTCAAGAAACCCTTGGCTCATTCTACTTCCATGGCATTTTATCAGTTAAGAATTGCGGAAGGATAAATACCTGAGAAAAGGAAATCAAAGGGCAGTCACGGTGGCGCAGCGGTAGAGTTGCTGCCTTACAGCGAATGCAGCGCCGGAGAACAAGGTTCGATCCAGACTACGGGTGCTGTCTGTTCGGAGTTTGTACCTTCTCCCCATGACCTGCGTGGGTTTTCTCCAAGATCTTCGGCTTCCTCCCACACTCCAAAGACGTACAGGTTTGTAGGTTAATTGGTTTGGTAAATGTAAAAATAAATCGTCTCTAGTGGATGTAGGATAGTGCCGGTGGGCCGAAGGGCCTGTTTCCGCGCTGTATCTCTAAATTAAACTAAACTAAACAAAGCTCATATACACAGAATTATATTGAGATGTAGTTAGAACAGAAAAATGATCTGCAACAAAATTACATTGCTGCCTGTGTTCCATATTGGTTAATAATCCAATTGAATCTTGCAGTATTGCAGTGTTTTTTTTTTGCAGTTTTCAAGGGAAGGAGAATTAAATGAGTGTTGTAAACTGGTCAGGGTTAATAATGGATAAGTTACAAAAGGGGATTTCTGTCATAAAGGAAACCAGTACACAAAAGGTGAAAAGCTCCATGCAATCAGTTAAGCAATCAAGGGCCATAAATCTGGCATAGCACTGCAGCAGAGTTATACCCTGCTGTAGCAGACACCCAGGTTTGATCAAGACTGCTGGTGCTGTCTGTATGGAGTTTGCATGGGTGCCCTTGTTTCTTCCCACATTCCGAAGGCATACAGGTTTGTAGGTTAATTGGCTTCGGTAAAGATTGTAAATTGCCCTCATGTTTAGGATAGTGTATGGGGTTCGCTGGTTGGCGTGGACTCAGTCCATGCCGACCAGCGATCACCTTAGTATGTGGGAGTGTGGGAGGAAATCGGAGTACCCTCAGAGAACCCACGCAGTCACTGGGAGAAGGTACAAACTCAGCAGTGACAGCACCCGCAGTCAGGATCTAATCTGGGTCTCTGGCACTGTAAGGCAGCATCTCTACCACTGTGCCTCCCCCTTGATAGCACAGTTGAGGGAGAGTAAGATGTGTAGAGAAGTAAAGGGACTTGGATGTCTTGTTGAACAGATCTACAAGATCCTGTGTACATTTACAAGGAGCATATATAGAAGGCAAAATAGAGACTATCTACCAGAGTGATACTGGGACATAATGAAATTAAATAATGAGGAAAGGCTTTCTTTTGTTCCCTTAAGTTTGAGATGTGCTTCAATCTAGTCAAGCATTAAGAATGTTTTATTGTCATACAGTATACAAATGAAATTCTTACTTGTAGCAGCACAACAGAATATGTAAATATAGTACACAATATTCACTGGAATTTAGAAGGATGATAACGGATCTTATAGAAACATATAACATTCTTAAAGGATTGGACAGGCTAGATGCAGAAAAAATGTTCCCGATGTTGGGGGAGTCCAGAACCAGGGTTCACAGTTTAAGAATAAGGGGTAGGCCATTTAGGACTGAGATGAGGAAAAACTTTGTCACCCAGAGTTGTGAATCTGTGGAATTCTCTGCCACAAAAGGCAGTGGAGGGTAATTCACTAGATGTTTTCAAGAGAGAGTTAGATTTAGTTCTTAGGGCTAAAGGAATGAAGGGGTATGGGAAAATAGCAGGAACGGGGAACTCATTTTGGATGATCAGCCATGATCATATTGAAAGGCGGTGCTGGTTCGAAGGGCCGAATGGCCTACTCCTGCACCTATTTTTCCACGTTTCTATGTTTCAATGTAATTATCCAGAAAAAAAAGTTTAATGTGTATGTGTACCCATACTCACAAATACATATATATATAGATTATATATATATATATATATATATACACACACGCACACATACATACACACAAAAAAAAATAATAGTGCAATAATAGCAATAGTCTATGTTGTTCAGAGCTTATTTGAGGTTGTTGTGTTTTATAGTCGAATGGTTGGAGAGAAGAAGCTGTTCCTGAACCTGGACGTTGGTTTTCAGGCTAGAAAAGTACGTAAAGCATTTGAGAGGATTGATACACAAAACCGCTCATGAGGGAGTTATTCACCTCATTGTGCCTTCATCAGCTCGTTGATCAGCTACGAGTTTAACCCTACATTCTTGATTCTTTCCAATACTTTACGGGGTTTCACTTTAAATAATCACCCATTACCCTTATGAAACCCACGTCAGTTTCCACCACCCATTCAGAAAATGCACTTTAGAACAAAATAATATTCTGCGGAAAATTTGTTTCCCCCTCCCCCTCTGGCTTATCACTGATGACCTCGAACTTCTGTCCTTAAGTTACTGATCGTTCTGCCATTTCTTTTCTTATTTACTCTTTTAAAACTCGTCCTCGTTTTAAACACCTTTATCAAACCTTTCCTTAAACATCTCTGCTCCAAGAACAATCATAGAGACTGTAAAGACAAGGACCTTTGAATTATCTTTAATCTGATTTTATCTTGCATTATCTGATGCATCATCGCACTTAATTGGACTTTATCTTGCACTAGGGATGCATCATCGCACCCACCCTGTTTGTCGTCTTCATTTCTGCCATACTTCATCTCATTGATGAAGAGCAGCCACAGGGGATCCCAATCCTCTACAGAACTGACGGTGGGCTCTTCGACCTTAAGCAGTAACACCGCCATCATGGAGCTTCAGTACGCGAACGAGTGCGCCATTGCAGCACACTCTGCAGAAGACCTCCAGGGCATCCTGAATGCCTTTGCCAAGGCATACAGAGCCATGGGCCTAGCCCTAAATATCAAGAAGACCCAGGTCCTACATCAACCTCCACCCAACCAGCCAAAAAATTCAAACTCGTGGTAAGTTCATCACGAGTATTTTTTTACTCGTGGACATCTTTCACAGTGTTGAAAAAACTTCACGAGTTACCGCGTTTCCCGAGCACCTGCCATTAGCATTACGAGCCTCTATGAGACGTTCACAAGCCCCTACGTACCTGCTACGTACCTGCTACTTACATTCTCCGAGTTCGAATCAGGGGAAAACTCGGGAGAACTCTTGAATTACCTCGTACATTGGGACAAGGGCTTAACTGTGCCTCTCAAACTTTTATATCAGCCAAGGCTCCGTGGGGGAGGACCACAGTCTAAGGTCCTGCCGCTGCTGGACATGGGGGGCAGGGTGTGGTGGAGACACCCCTCAAAAATAAGGGAAGGGATTCATGATAGTGGGCCACATGAGTGGCAAGGGGGGGGGGAGAATTTGTAAAATCTGGGTAATTTGTGTAAACAGTATTGAATGTTTGTATAGCCTCCGAGAATGTCGGATACATTTTTTGCACAGTCCCTGTATTGTATATATTTATTACTGGAATAAAGTCTATTTTGAAATTAAGGGAAAAAAATATCCGTGGTGTACGACTACAACTCTATGGGGCGGCACAGTGGTGTAGCGGTAGATTGTTGCCTTACTATTGGTACTAACTTTGGATGGTCAGCCATGATCATGTTGAATGCGGTGCTGGTTCAAAGGGCCAAAAGGTTTACTCCTGCACCCATTTTCTGGGTTTCTGGGTTTCTACGAGTCAACTGTTCAAGACTCATTCCAAGGATTTCACAGACTTTATGGTGACCATGTTGATGGAAGAACCACTCTTTACATGAGGCCACAAATTTAGAGGTGACCAGAGGAATGCAAGAGAGCCCCTTAAAGAGAGGCCGGTGCTCTAGTGATATTTATGTCTCATCCACATGCTCTGAAGATGATCTGTACATTTATTACATCATTGGTTGTGGACCTTACCCTGCATAATCAAAACAGCAATAACAATCAAACAATCACAAGGTAAAATAAAACATTGCTCTGCACAAATTGGCTGATGCATTCCTTATGATATACAGTGACTAAGCAATGTCTGGGGAGGAAGATTGCAACCATCACATGGTCCGCCCTGTTTCAACGAATGTAATCAGTCAAATAAGATCAAATAGAACAAGTTGTCCTACAACTTTAGACTGTGCAACTTTAGGCTGTACAACTTAAGAAGAAGCAATGACTACTAGTCTTTGGCAACAAAACAAACGGCTGGAGGAACTCAGCTGGTCAGGCAGCACCTGTGGAGGGAAATAAACAGATGGCTTTTTGGATTGGGGCCCTCCATGAATTAGAGGGGTGATAGCTGGTAGAAAGAGTTTAGGGGAAGAGTTGGAGCAAGAGGTGGCAAGTGACAGGTGGATCCAGGTGAGGCGGGTTCAATGGCAGGTGAGCCAGGCAGGGGAGAGAAAGGTGATGAGGCTGGAGGTGATGAGTGGAATTCATTGCCACAGATGCTGTGGAGGCCAAGTCAATGGATATTTTTAAGGCAGAGATAGTTAGATTCTTGATTAGTACGGTTGTCAGGGATTATGGTGAGAAGGCAGGAGAATGGGGTTAGGAGGGAGAGATGGATCAGCCATGATTGAATGACAGAGTAGACTTGATGGGCCAAATGGCCTAATTCTGCACCTATCACATGAACATGAGTGGAGAAGACACAAGGGTGTGAAGACAGGAAGTTGATTAAAAAAAAGATGGTAGGGAATGAAATTTAGAACCAGAGGAAAGGATGGTGGTGGAGGTGAGAGAGTGACTACTTGGTTCACTCACCTCTGCGCATCCACCCTTCCCCTCCCTCCTCCCCAGACACTTTCCCCTGCACCCGCAGAAGATACATCACCTGTCCCTACACCCTCTCCTTCACCTCTATTCAGGAATCCGGACAGCCTTTCTAGGTGAGACAAATGTTAACACATGTAGAAACAAGGAACCGCAGATGCTGGTTTGCGAAAGAAGATTGCAAAGTACTGGAGTAACTCTTCACCATTATCTGCGATATTACTATACTGACCCCAACATCACCCACCCATATTCTCCAGAGATGTTGCCTGACCTGCTGAGTTAATCCAAGTTCAAGTTCAAGAGAGTTTATTGCCATGTGTCCCAGATAGGACAATGAAATTCTTGCTTTGTTTCGGCACAACAGAATATTGTAGGCATAAATAAATACAGAACAGATCAGTGTGTCCATACACCATTGAATATATATATATATACTAGACCAAGTGCAGACCCGTTGGGTCTGTACCCCCAACGTGCGGTTGTGGGGGGGGGAGGTGGCATGCAGCGTCACACACACTAACTATCCCCCCCCCCCCCCGCACTCACGCTAATTACCCCCCTTGATATTATATTAATATTATTAATTTGCTCCTTTTATCCCATAAACAACCTATCTACTGACGCATAGGCCCCGACTTGCAGTCACACCTAGAGAGGGGGGTGGGGGGGAGGTGGGGGGGGGGGGGGGGGTGGGGGAGGAGGGGAGGAGAGAGAGAGGGTGAGGGGGAGAGAGAGGGGGGTGATGCGAGGGGAGTGAGGGGGAGAGGTGGGAGCAGGGAGGGGGAGGGAGGGTGGGGAGAGGAGGGGAGAGGGGGGGGAGAGGGGGCAGGGGAGAGAAGAGGGGGGGAGAGGAGAGGGGTGGGAGATAAGAGGGGGGGAGAGGAGAGGGGGGGAGAGGAGAGGGGGGGAGAGGAGAGGGGGGAGAGGAGAGGGGGGGGGAGGAGAGGGGGGGAGAGAGGAGAGGGGGGGGGAGAGGAGAGGGGGGGGGAGAGGAGGGGGGGGAGAGGAGAGGGGGGAGAGGAGAGGGGGGGAGAGGAGAGGGGGAGAGGAGAGGGCGGAGAGGAGAGCAAGGGGGGGGAGGGAGGGTGGGAGAGGAGAGGGGGGGAGAGGAGAGGGGGGAGAGGAGGGGGGGGAGGAGGGGGGGAGAGGAGAGGGGGGGGGGAAGAGGAGAGGGGGGGAGAGGAGAGGAGAGGGGGGGGAGAGGAAAGGGGGGGAGAACCTAAAAAAACATTTTAGAACCAAAAAAGACACATTCTGCAAGCATTGTAGAACCAAAAGAGACACTTTTTGCAAATATTTTAGAACCAATAAACACTTTTTGCAAACATTTTAGAACCGATAGACACATTCTGCAAGCGTTTTAGAACCACTAAGGACACTTACATTTGAGTAGACATGTGTTCATTGTTATTCACAGCTCAGAGAAACGTGACCCTCTGCCTTCCTCCAGCTTGCAGACACTGATTGAGGCACACCACTTCCTGGTTTTATAGTCCCTCCCCCCTGCCGCCAGCAGGGGCAGCAGAGAGAATGGGGAATTTTGTAAAATCATTAATATCTCTGTCATTTTTCATCGACGGGAAAAATCCTCGGCACACATACGGCGGAGGGGGGCTCTGAGCAAGGTGGCCAAAAATGACGGCCGAAGGTGTCGGCGTTCCCTCGGAAATCGCAGCACAGATGGCCAAAACCGGTCAAGAACAGACTTTTAGTAATATAGATATAGCACTTGTCTATAGTCTGAAGAAGGGTTTCGGCTCGAAGCGTTGCCTTTTTCCTTCGCTCCATAGATGCTGCTGCACCCGCTGAGTTTCTCCAACTTTTTTGTGTACCTTCGATTTTCCAGCATCTGCAGTTCCTTCTTAAACACTATATATATAGCACGTTGTGTCCTTTTGCGTATTGACTATATATGCAGTTCTTTGTTTCTACCTCTTTTCATTGAGTCCGAGGTAGGGTCCCAACCTGAAACATCACCTATCTAACTTTTCCAGAGGTGTTGCCTGACCCGCTGAGCTTCTCCAGCACTTTATGTATTTTTTGGTAAACCAGCATCTGCAGTTCCTTGCAGCTACAGACAACTCCTTAGCCACCTCGGGAACTGAAGCCTATCTTTCCCAAACTACTCTTTCAATCATGACCCGATCATTTAATTTATTCAGAAGAAGCGTATTGGCCCGAAATGTCGCCTGTCCATTCCCTCCATAGATGCTGCCTGACCTGCTGAGTCACTCCAGCACTTGGCATTTTGCTGATTTATTTCATTGCTGTTTCCTCTTCTCTGATCTGTTGCCTCCTTTGCCAATGAGCAAGTATTGTGAGGTATAATCTAGAGATTATCGTCACCAATTGTTTTAATTTAACAGCACTCCAGATACTTTTGTTTAGCAGGAACCCCTACCACCACCACCTTCCTTTCTTTCTTATTTTAGTGAAATAAAAAGATTTTATAAAGTGTTAATTCTGTTTATTCTTCTCTTCACAAGTGCAATCTGAGAAGAACGTTTCCATCATTTTGTGTTATTTTTTCTTTTAGAAATCTTTGATTTACTGACACATCTTTTCACACATACACGTTTCAGTTGATCAGTCATACCAGAACAACACAGTATTTCATTGACAGTTAACTGACTTGCAAGAATTAAGCTTGAATTTCATCTTAACTTGCTTTAGTTTAATTTAGAGATACAGTGTAGAAATAGGCCCTTCGGCCCACCGAATCCATGCCGGTGAGCGATCACTAGTTCTATCTTAGACACTAGGGACAATTTACAAAAGCCAATTAACCTACAAACCTGCACGTCTTTGGAATGTGAGAGGTAACTGGAGCACCCGGAAAAAACCCACACGGTCAAGGGAGAACATACAAATTCCATACGGACAACACCTATAGTCAGGATCAAACCCGTGTCTCTGGTTTCTCCCCATATCCCTTGATTCCGTTGGCCCTAAGAGCTTTATTTAACTCTCTCTTGAATACATTGAATACAATACTCTCCGATTCAAAGCCACAACACTACATCTGAGCCAATACTGATACCTACAAATACCTTTGAAGTGCAACTTCAGCTCAAAGTGAAATATGTAGTGACTATTAAAAGAGACAGAAGGTAATAGAACAGACAAGACTAATGTTAGTATTTTTAATATGTAGGAAGGAACTGCAGATGCTGACTTAAACCAAAGATAGACACAAAAGGCTGGAGTAGCGCAGCGGGTGTTCAGCATGGACGAGTTGGGCCGAAGGGCTTGTTTCTGTGCTTTATGACTCTACGAATCTAAAAAACAATCATAAACCAATTGTATTAGTTGATAAGCATCAATCAAGAAGTGCATGGAATATAACAGGCTGCACTACTTTGCTTTATCTTGGTCCTATGCCCTTTGATTCATTCAATCCCATCAGTTGAGCCTGGCCCATTAAAAGAAGTTAACACTGATACTGGCAAACCTGTGGAAGAAGTAATGCAGAGTAAACACATGCACTCTCCCATCCTAGAAACATAGAAACATAGAAAATAGGTGTAGGAGTAGGCCATTTGGCCCTTCCAGCCTGCACCGCCATTCAATATGACCATGGCTGATCATCCAACTCAGTATCCTGTACCTGCCTTCTCTCCATACACTCTGATCCCTTTAGCCACAAGGGCCACATCTAACTCTCTCTTAAATATAGCCAATGAACTGGCCTCAACTACCTTCTGTGGCAGAGAGTTCCAGAGATGCACCACTCTCTGTGTGAAAAATGTTTTTCTCATCTCGGTCATAAAGGATTTCCCCTTTATCTTTAAACTGTGACCCCTTGTCCTGGACTTCCCCAACATCGGGAACAATCTTCCTGCATCTAGCCTGTCCAACCCCTTAAGAATTTTGTAAGTTTCTATAAGATCCCCTCTCAATCTTCTAAATTCTAGCGAGTACAAGCCGAGTCTATCCAGTCTTTCTTCATATGAAAGTCCTGACATCCCAGAAATCAGTCCGGTGAACCTTCTCTGTACTCCCTCTATGGCAAGAATGTCTTTCCTCAGATTTGGAGACCACAACTGTACCCAATACTCCAGGTGTGGTCTCACCAAGACCCTGTCAAGATCATGTCAAGACCTCGATTGGACCCCCAAAATAGATACATAAGCACATGAATATGCAGGGAATGGAGGGATATGTATCACATGAGGACAGTGGCAGAGGCCCGTGTCCGATCATGACCACGGGTTACTGCCTGTACGGAGTTTCTCTGTTCTCCCCGTGACCACGTGGGTTTTTTCGGGTGCTCCAGGTTCCTCCCACATTCCAAAGATGTACAGGTATGTAGGTTAATTGTAAATTGTCCCTCGTGTGTGGGATAGTGCTAGTGCACGGGGTGATTGCTGGTTCGCGCAGACTCGATGGGCTGAAGGGCCTATTTCTGCGTTGCATCTTTGAAGAACTACAGAAGGAAGCTGTTTAATTTGGCATCATGTTTGGCATCATCATAAGTGGACTTTGATCAGGTATATTCCCCAGGTCAAAATGTAGGCTGTGTGTATCAAAATCAAATTTCCTATTGCCGAGATTTATTTTTAAATCTAACAGATCAAAGAAAATAATTTTACAATCTAAATACAATATAACCATCTGTAAACATTTCTTGAAAAGGTCAAGAAACCCTTGGCTCATTCTACTTCCATGGCATTTTATCAGTTAAGAATTGCGGAAGGATAAATACCTGAGAAAAGGAAATCAAAGGGCAGTCACGGTGGGGCAGCGGTAGAGTTGCTGCCTTACAGCGAATGCAGCGCCGGAGAACAAGGTTCGATCCCGACTACGGGTGCTGTCTGTTCGGAGTTTGTACATTCTCCCCATGACCTGCGTGGGTTTTCTCCAAGATCTTCGGCTTCCTCCCACACTCCAAAGACGTACAGGTTTGTAGGTTAATTGGTTTGGTAAATGTAAAAATAAATCGTCTCTAGTGGATGTAGGATAGTGCCGGTGGGCCGAAGGGCCTGTTTCCGCGCTGTATCTCTAAATTAAACTAAACTAAACAAAGCTCATATACACAGAATTATATTGAGATGTAGTTAGAACAGAAAAATGATCTGCAACAAAATTACACTGCTGCCTGTGTTCCATATTGGTTGATAATCCAATTAAATTGAATCTTGCAGTATTGCAGTGTTTTTTTTTTGCAGTTTTCAAGGGAAGGAGAATTAAATGAGTGTTGTAAACTGGTCAGGGATAAGTTACAAAAGGGGATTTCTGTCATAAAGGAAACCAGTACACAAAAGGTGAAAAGCTCCATGCAATCAGTTAAGCAATCAAGGGCCATAAATCTGGCATAGCACTGCAGCAGAGTTATACCCTACTGTAGCAGACACCCAGGTTTGATCAAGACTGCTGGTGCTGTCTGTATGGAGTTTGCATGGGTGCTCTTGTTTCTTCCCACATTCCAAAGACATACAGGTTTGTGGGTTAATTGGCTTCGGTAAAGATTGTAAATTGCCCTCATGTTTAGGATAGTGTATGGGGTTCGCTGGTTGGCGTGGACTCAGTCCATGCCGACCAGCAATCACCTTAGTATGTGGGAGTGTGGGAGGAAATCGGAATACCCTCAGAGAACCCACGCAGTCACTGGGAGAAGGTACAAACTCAGCAGAGACAGCACCCGCAGTCAGGATCTAATCTGGGTCTCTGGTACTGTAAGGCAGCATCTCTACCACTGTGCCGCCCCCTTGATGGCACAGTTGAGGGAGAGTAAGATGTGTAGAGAAGTAAAGGGACTTGGATGTCTTGTTGAACAGATCTACAAGATCCTGTGTACATTTACAAGGAGCATATATAGAAGGCAAAATAGAGACTATCTACCAGAGTGATACTGGGACATAATGAAATTAAATAATGAGGAAAGGCTTTCTTTTGTTCCCTTAAGTTTGAGATGTGCTTCAATCTAGTCAAGCATTAAGAATGTTTTATTGTCATACAGTATACAAATGAAATTCTTACTTGTAGCAGCACAACAGAATATGTAAATATAGTACACAATATTCACTGGAATTTAGAAGGATGATAAGGTATCTTATAGAAACATATAACATTCTTAAAGGAGTGGACAGGCTAGATGCAGAAAAAATGTTCCCGATGTTGGGGGAGTCCAGAACCAGGGTTCACAGTTTAAGAATAAGGGGTAGGCCATTTAGGACTGAGATGAGGAAAAACTTTGTCACCCAGAGTTGCGAATCTGTGGAATTCTCTGCCACAAAAGGCAGTGGAGGGTAATTCACTAGATGTTTTCAAGAGAGAGTTAGATTTAGTTCTTAGGGCTAAAGGAATGAAGGGGTATGGGAAAATAGCAGGAACGGGGAACTCATTTTGAATGATCAGCCATGATCATATTGAAAGGCGGTGCTGGTTCGAAGGGCCGAATGGCCTACTCCTGCACCTATTTTTCCACGTTTCTATGTTTCAATGTAATTATCCAGAAAAAAAAAGTTTAATGTGTATGTGTACCCATACTCACAAATACATATATATATAGATTATATATATACACACACGCACACATACATACACACAAAAAAAAATAATAGTGCAATAATAGCAATAGTCTATGTTGTTCAGAGATTATTTGAGGTTGTTGTGTTTTATAGTCGAATGGTTGGAGAGAAGAAGCTGTTCCTGAACCTGGACGTTGGTTTTCAGGCTAGAAAAGTACGTAAAGTATTTGAGAGGATTGATACACAAACCCGCTCATGAGGGAGTTATTCACCTCATTGTGCCTTCATCAGCTCGTTGATCAGCTACGAGTTTAACCCTACATTCTTGATTCTTTCCAATACTTTACGGGGTTTCACTTTAAATAATCACCCATTACCCGTATGAAACCCACGTCAGTTTCCACCACCCATTCAGAAAATGCACTTTAGAACAAAATAATATTCTGCGGAAAATTTGTTTCCCCCTCCCCCTCTGGCTTATCACTGATGACCTCGAACTTCTGTCCTTAAGTTACTGATCGTTCTGCCATTTCTTTTCTTATTTACTCTTTTAAAACTCGTCCTCGTTTTAAACACCTTTATCAAACCTTTCCTTAAACATCTCTGCTCCAAGAACAATCATAGAGACCGTAAAGACAAGGACCTTTGAATTATCTTTAATCTGATTTTATCTTGCATTATCTGATGCATCATCGCACTTAATTGGACTTTATCTTGCACTAGGGATGCATCATTGCACCCACCTTGTTTGTCGTCTTCATTTCTGCCATACTTCACCTCATTGATGAAGAGCAGCCACAGGGGATCCCAATCCTCTACAGAACTGACGGTGGGCTCTTCGACCTTAAGCAGTAACACCGCCATCATGGAGCTTCAGTACGCGAACGAGTGCGCCATTGCAGCACACTCTGCAGAAGACCTCCAGGGCATCCTGAATGCCTTTGCCAAGGCATACAGAGCCATGGGCCTAGCCTTAAATATCAAGAAGACCCAGGTCCTACATCAACCTCCACCCAACCAGCCAAAAAAATCAAACTCGTGGTAAGTTCATCACGAGAATTTTTTTACTCGTGGACATCTTTCACAGTGTTGAAAAAACTTCACGAGTTACCGCGTTTCCCGAGCACCTGCCATTAGCATTACGAGCCTCTACAATACAATACAATACAATACAATTCAATTTATTGTCATTTGACCCCTTGAGGTCCAAACGAAATGCCGTTTCTGCAGCCATACATTACAAACAAATAGACCCAAGACACAACATATTTTACATAAACATCCATCACATTGCTGTGATGGAAGGCCAAAAAAAACTTTCTCTCCACTGCACTCCCCCCCCCCCCCGATGTCAGAGTCAAAGTCAAAGCCCCCGGCGGGCGATGGCGATTGTCCCGTGGCCATTTAAGCCACGCCGGGTGATGCAAGGCCGCACACCGGGTTCTTGATGTTAGAGCCCCCGGCGTGCGCTCGCAAACTCCCGCGGCCATTCCAAGCCGCGCGGGGCGGTGCTGTAAGGCCCCGCTCCAGGAGCTCTTCAATCCCGCAACTCGGGCGGGAGAAGTCGCCGTTGCGGGAGCCCTGAAAAGCGGACTCCCTCCAGGGACCCGCGGGCTCCCGGTGCCTCCGTCCGCCAAACCCGCAGTTGCAGCCACCGAATCTCCGGGGGTCGGGCCGCAGCAGCGTCCACCACAGCTCCACCCTCTCCGGACTCGGCCAGCTCCGCGACGGTGAGGTGAGTAGTTGGCACCAGAGTCCCCGGTCTTCCTGTTGGAGGCCGCTCCTCGTTGCAACCCCAACGACAACGGAGACCCGACAAAGTAAAGGTCGGGTCTCCCGTGCAGGGAGAGATTTAAAAGTTACCCCCAACCCCCCCACATCACCCCCACCCCCCCACACACATACCCCAACAAAAATAACAAAAACTACATTAAAACATAGACATAAAATAATAAAAACGCAGACGGACTGCAGAGGCCGCTGCAGACGAGAGTCGCGCCGCCTACCGCTCTATGAGACGTCCACAAGCTCCTACGTACCTGCTACGTACCTGCTACTTACATTCTCCGAGTTCGAATCAGGGGAAAACTCGGGAGAACTCTTGAATTACCTCGTACATTGGGACAGGGGCTTAACTGTGCCTCTCAAACTTTTATATCAGCCAAGGCTCCGTGGGGGAGGACCACAGTCTAAGGTCCTGCCGCTGCTGGACATGGGGGGCAGGGTGTGGTGGAGACACCCCTCAAACATAAGGGAAGGGATTCCATGATAGTGGGCCACATGAGTGGCAAGGGGGGGGGGGGAGGGGGGGGAGAAATTTGTAAAATCTGGGTAATTTGTGTAAACAGTATTGAATGTTTGTATAGCCTCCGAGAATGTCGGATACATTTTTTGCACAGTCCCTGTATTGTATATATTTATTACTGGAATAAAGTCTATTTTGAAATTAAGGGAAAAAAATATCCGTGGTGTACGACTACAACTCTATGGGGCGGCACAGTGGTGTAGCGGTAGATTGTTGCCTTACTATTGGTACTAACTTTGGATGGTCAGCCATGATCATGTTGAATGCGGTGCTGGTTCGAAGGGCCAAAAGGTCTACTCCTGCACCCAATTTCTGGGTTTCTGGGTTTCTATGAGTCACCTGTTCAAGACTCATTCCAGAGATTTCACAGATTTATGGTGACCATGTTGATGGAAGAACCACTCTTTACATAAGGCCACAAATTTAGAGGTGACCAGAAGAATGCAAGAGAGCCCCTTAAAGAGAGGCCGGTGCTCTAGTGATATTTATGTCTCATCCACATGCTCTGAAGATGATCTGTACATTTCTTACATCATTGGTTGTGGACCTTACCCTGCATAATCAAAACAGCAATAAAAATCAAACAATCACAAGGTAAAATAAAATATTGCTCTGCACAAATTGGCTGATGCATTCCTTATGATATACAGTGAGTAAGCAATGTCTGGGGAGGAAGATTGCAACCATCACATGGTCCGCCCTGTTTCAAAGAATGCAATCATTCAAATAAGATCAAATAGAACAAGTTGTCCTACAACTTTAGAATGTGCAACTTTAGGCTGTAAAACTTAAGAAGAAGCAATGACTACTAGTCTTTGGCAACAAAACAAACGGCTGGAGGAACTCAGCTGGTCAGGCAGCACCTGTGGAGGGAAATAAACAGATGGCTTTTTGGATTGGGGCCCTCCATGAATTAGAGGGGTGATAGCTGGTAGAAAGAGTTTAGGGGAAGAGTTGGAGCAAGAGGTGGCAAGTGACAGGTGGATCCAGGTGAGGCGGGTTCAATGGCAGGTGAGCCAGGCAGGGGAGAGAAAGGTGATGAGCGTAACCGAGGCTGGAGGTGATGAGTGGAATTCATTGCCACAGATGCTGTGGAGGCCAAGTCAATGGATATTTTTAAGGCAGAGATAGTTAGATTCTTGATTAGTACGGTTGTCAGGGATTATGGTGAGAAGGCAGGAGAATGGGGTTAGGAGGGAGAGATGGATCAGCCATGATTGAATGACAGAGTAGACTTGATGGGCCAAATGGCCTAATTCTGCACCTATCACATGAACATGAGTGGAGAAGACACAAAGGGTGTGAAGACAGGAAGTTGATTAAAAAAAAGATGGTAGGGAATGAAATTTAGAACCAGAGGAAAGGATGGTGGTGGAGGTGAGAGAGTGACTACTTGGTTCACTCACCTCTGCGCATCCACCCTTCCCCTCCCTCCTCCCCAGACACTTTCCCCTGCACCCGCAGAAGATACATCACCTGTCCCTACACCCTCTCCTTCACCTCTATTCAGGAATCCGGACAGCCTTTCTAGGTGAGACAAATGTTAACACATGTAGAAACAAGGAACCGCAGATGCTGGTTTGCGAAAGAAGTTGCAAAGTACTGGAGTAACTCTTCACCATTATCTGCGATATTACTATACTGACCCCAACATCACCCACCCATATTCTCCAGAGATGTTGCCTGACCTGCTGAGTTACTCCAAGTTCAAGTTCAAGAGAGTTTATTGCCATGTGTCCCAGATAGGACAATGAAATTCTTGCTTTGTTTCGGCACAACAGAATATTGTAGGCATAAATAAATACAGAACAGATCAGTGTGTCCATACACCATTGAATATATATATATATACTAGACCAAGTGCAGACCCGTTGGGTCTGTTCCCCCAACGTGCGGTTGTGGGGGGGGAGGTGGCATGCAGCGTCACACACACTAACTATCCCCCCCCCCCCCCCCGCACTCACGCTAATCACCCCCCTTGATATTATATTAATATTATTAATTTGCTCCTTTTATCCCATAAACAACCTATCTACTGACGCATAGCCCCCAACTTGCAGTCACACCTAGAGAGAGGGGGGGGGGGGAAGGTGGTGGAGGAGGGGAGGAGAGAGAGAGGGTGAGAGTGAGGGGGAGAGAGAGGGGGTGCTGCGAGGGGGGTGAGGGGGAGAGGTGGGGAGCAGGGAGGGGGAGGGAGGGTGGGGAGAGAAGAGGGGGGGAGAGGAGAGGGGGGGAAGAGGAGAGGGGGAGAGGAGAGGGGGGAGAGGAGAGGGGGTGGAGGAGGGGGGGAGAGGAGAGGGGGGGAGAGGAGAGGGGGGAAGAGGAGAGGGGGGGGAAGAGGAGAGGGGGGGGGGGGGAGAGGAGAGGGGGGGAGAGGAGAGGGGGGAAGAGGAGAGGGGGGGGAAGAGGAGAGGGGGGGGGGGAGAGGAGAGGAGAGGGGGAGGGAGAGGAAAGGGGGGGAGGACCTAAAAAAACATTTTTGAACCAAAAAAGACACATTCTGCAAGCATTGTAGAACCAAAAGAGACACTTTTTGCAAATATTTTAGAACCAATAAAAACTTTTTGCAAACATTTTAGAACCGATAGACACATTCTGCAAGCGTTTTAGAACCACTAAGGACACTTACATTTGAGTAGACATGTGTTCATTGTTATTCACAGCTCAGAGAAATGTGACCCTCTGCCTTCCTCCAGCTTGCAGACACTGATTGAGGCACACCACTTCCTGGTTTTATAGTCCCTCCCCCCTGCCGCCAGCAGGGGCAGCAGAGAGAATGGGGAATTTTGTAAAATCATTAATATCTCTGTCATTTTTCATCGACGGGAAAAATCCTCGGCACACATACAGCGGAGAGGGGCTCTGAGCAAGGCGGCCAAAAATGACGGCCGAAGGTGTCGGCGTTCCCTCGGAAATCGCAGCACAGATGGCCAAAACCGGTCAAGAACAGACTTTTAGTAATATAGATATAGCACTTGTCTATAGTCTGAAGAAGGGTTTCGGCTCAAAGCATTGCCTTTTTCCTTCGCTCCATAGATGCTGCTGCACCCGCTGATTTTCACCAACTTTTTTGTGTACCTTCGATTTTCCAGCATCTGCAGTTCCTTCTTAAACACTATATATATAGCACGTTGTGTCCTTTTGCGTATTGACTATATATGCAGTTCTTTGTTTCTACCTCTTTTCATTGAGTCCGAGGTAGGGTCCCAACCTGAAACATCACCTATCTAACTTTTCCAGAGGTGTTGCCTGACCCGCTGAGCTTCTCCAGCACTTTATGTATTTTTTGGTAAACCAGCATCTGCAGTTCCTTGCAGCTACAGACAACTCCTTAGCCACCTCGGGAACTGAAGCCTATCTTTCCCAAACTACTCTTTCAATCATGACCCGATCATTTAATTTATTCAGAAGAAGCGTATTGGCCCGAAATGTCGCCTGTCCATTCCCTCCATAGATGCTGCCTGACCTGCTGAGTCACTCCAGCACTTGGCATTTTGCTGATTTATTTCATTGCTGTTTCCTCTTCTCTGATCTGTTGCCTCCTTTGCCAACGAGCAAGTATTGTGAGGTATAATCTAGAGATTATCGTCACCAATTGTTTTAATTTAACAGCACTCCAGATACTTTTGTTTAGCAGGAACCCCTACCACCACCACCTTCCTTTCTTTCTTATTTTAGTGAAATAAAAAGATCTTATAACGTGTTAATTCTGTTTATTCTTCTCTTCACAAGTGCAATCTGAGAAGAACGTTTCCATCATTTTGTGTTATTTTTTCTTTTAGAAATCTTTGATTTACTGACACATCTTTTCACACATACACGTTTCAGTTGATCAGTCATACCAGAACAACACAGTATTTCATTGACAGTTAACTGACTTGCAAGAATTAAGCTTGAATTTCATCTTAACTTGCTTTAGTTTAATTTAGAGATACAGTGTAGAAATAGGCCCTTCGGCCCACCGAATCCATGCCGGTGAGCGATCACTAGTTCTATCTTAGACACTAGGGACAATTTACAAAAGCCAATTAACCTACAAACCTGCACGTCTTTGGAATGTGAGAGGTAACTGGAGCACCCGGAGAAAACCCACACGGTCAAGGGAGAACATACATATTCCATACGGACAACACCTATAGTCAGGATCAAACCCGTGTCTCTGGTTTCTCCCCATATCCCTTGATTCCGTTGGCCCTAAGAGCTTTATTTAACTCTCTCTTGAATACATTGAATACAATACTCTCCGATTCAAAGCCACAACACTACATCTGAGCCAATACTGATACCTACAAATACCTTTGAAGTGCAACTTCAGCTCAAAGTGAAATATGTAGTGACTATTAAAAAAGACAGAAGGTAATAGAACAGACAAGACTAATGTTAGTATTTTTAATATGTAGGTAGGAACTGCAGATGCTGACTTAAACCAAAGATAGACACAAAAGGCTGGAGTAGCTCAGCGGGAGTTCAGCATGGACGAGTTGGGCCGAAGGGCTTGTTTCCGTGCTTTATGACTCTACGAATCTAAAAAACAATCATAAACCAATTGTATTAGTTGATAAGCATCAATCAAGAAGTACATGGAATATAACTGGCTGCACTACTTTGCTTTATCTTGGTCCTATGCCCTTTGATTCATTCAATCCCATCAGTTGAGCCTGGCCCATTAAAAGAAGTTAACACTGATACTGGCAAACCTGTGGAAGAAGTAATGCAGAGTAAACACATGCACTCTCCCATCCTAGAAACATAGAAACATAGAAAATAGGTGCAGGAGTAGGCCATTTGGCCCTTCCAGCCTGCACCGCCATTCAATATGACCATGGCTGATCATCCAACTCAGTATCCTGTACCTGCCTTCTCTCCATACACTCTGATCCCTTTAGCCACAAGGGCCACATCTAACTCCCTCTTAAATATAGCCAATGAACTGGCCTCAACTACCTTCTGTGGCAGAGAGTTCCAGAGATGCACCACTCACTGTGTGAAAAATGTTTTTCTCATCTCGGTCATAAAGGATTTCCCCCTTATCCTTAAACTGTGACCCCTTGTCCTGGACTTCCCCAACTTCGGGAACAATCTTCCTGCATCTAGCCTGTCCAACCCCTTAAGAATTTTGTAAGTTTCTATATGATCCCCCCTCAATCTTCTAAATTCTAGCGAGTACAAGCCGAGTCTATCCAGTCTTTCTTCATATGAAAGTCCTGACATCCCAGAAATCAGTCTGGTGAACCTTCTCTGTACTCCCTCTATGGCAATAATGTCTTTCCTCAGATTTGGAGACCACAACTGTACCCAATACTCCAGGTGTGGTTTCACCAAGACCCTGTCAAGATCATGTCAAGACCTCGATTGGACCCCCAAAATAGATACATAAGCACATGAATATGCAGGGAATGGAGGGATATGTATCACATGAGGACAGTGACAGAGGCCCGTGTCCGATCATGACCACGGGTTACTGCCTGTACGGAGTTTCTCTGTTCTCCCCGTGACCACGTGGGTTTTTTTCGGGTGCTCCAGGTTCCTCCCACATTCCAAAGATGTACAGGTATGTAGGTTAATTGTAAATTGTCCCTCGTGTGTGGGATAGTGCTAGTGCACGGGGTGATTGCTGGTTCGCGCAGACTCGATGGGCTGAAGGGCCTATTTCTGCGTTGCATCTTTGAAGAACTACAGAAGGAAGCTGTTTAATTTGGCATCATGTTTGGCATCATCATAAGTGGACTTTGATCAGGTATATTCCCCAGGTCAAAATGTAGGCTGTGTGTATCAAAATCAAATTTCCTATTGCCGAGATTTATTTTTAAATCTAACAGATCAAAGAAAATAATTTTACAATCTAAATACAATATAACCATCTGTAAACATTTCTTGAAAAGGTCAAGAAACCCTTGGCTCATTCTACTTCCATGGCATTTTATCAGTTAAGAATTGCGGAAGGATAAATACCTGAGAAAAGGAAATCAAAGGGCAGTCACGGTGGGGCAGCGGTTAGAGTTGCTGCCTTACAGCGAATGCAGCGCCGGAGAACAAGGTTCGATCCCGACTACGGGTGCTGTCTGTTCGGAGTTTGTACATTCTCCCCATGACCTGCGTGGGTTTTCTCCAAATCTTCGGCTTCCTCCCACACTCCAAAGACGTACAGGTTTGTAGGTTAATTGGTTTGGTAAATGTAAAAATAAATCGTCTCTAGTGGATGTAGGATAGTGCCGGTGGGCCGAAGGGCCTGTTTCCGCGCTGTATCTCTAAATTAAACTAAACTAAACAAAGCTCATATACACAGAATTATATTGAGATGTAGTTAGAACAGAAAAATGATCTGCAACAAAATTACACTGCTGCCTGTGTTCCATATTGGTTGATAATCCAATTAAATTGAATCTTGCAGTATTGCAGTGTTTTTTTTTGCAGTTTTCAAGGGAAGGAGAATTAAATGAGTGTTGTAAACTGGTCAGGGATAAGTTACAAAAGGGGATTTCTGTCATAAAGGAAACCAGTACACAAAAGGTGAAAAGCTCCATGCAATCAGTTAAGCAATCAAGGGCCATAAATCTGGCATAGCACTGCAGCAGAGTTATACCCTACTGTAGCAGACACCCAGGTTTGATCAAGACTGCTGGTGCTGTCTGTATGGAGTTTGCATGGGTGCTCTTGTTTCTTCCCACATTCCAAAGACATACAGGTTTGTGGGTTAATTGGCTTCGGTAAAGATTGTAAATTGCCCTCATGTTTAGGATAGTGTATGGGGTTCGCTGGTTGGCGTGGACTCAGTCCATGCCGACCAGCAATCACCTTAGTATGTGGGAGTGTGGGAGGAAATCGGAATACCCTCAGAGAACCCACGCAGTCACTGGGAGAAGGTACAAACTCAGCAGAGAAAGCACCCGCAGTCAGGATCTAATCTGGGTCTCTGGCTACTGTAAGGCAGCATCTCTACCACTGTGCCTCCCCCTTGATGGCACAGTTGAGGGAGAGTAAGATGTGTAGAGAAGTAAAGGGACTTGGATGTCTTGTTGAACAGATCTACAAGATCCTGTGTACATTTACAAGGAGCATATATAGAAGGCAAAATAGAGACTATCTACCAGAGTGATACTGGGACATAATGAAATTAAATAATGAGGAAAGGCTTTCTTTTGTTCCCTTAAGTTTGAGATGTGCTTCAATCTAGTCAAGCATTAAGAATGTTTTATTGTCATACAGTATACAAATGAAATTCTTACTTGTAGCAGCACAACAGAATATGTAAATATAGTACACAATATTCACTGGAATTTAGAAGGATGATAAGGTATCTTATAGAAACATATAACATTCTTAAAGGAGTGGACAGGCTAGATGCAGAAAAAATGTTCCCGATGTTGGGGGAGTCCAGAACCAGGGTTCACAGTTTAAGAATAAGGGGTAGGCCATTTAGGACTGAGATGAGGAAAAACTTTGTCACCCAGAGTTGTCAATCTGTGGAATTCTCTGCCACAAAAGGCAGTGGAGGGTAATTCACTAGATGTTTTCAAGAGAGAGTTAGATTTAGTTCTTAGGGCTAAAGGAATGAAGGGGTATGGGAAAATAGCAGGAACGGGGAACTCATTTTGGATGATCAGCCATGATCATATTGAAAGGCGGTGCTGGTTCGAGGGGCCGAATGGCCTACTCCTGCACCTATTTTTCCACGTTTCTATGTTTCAATGTAATTATCCAGACTCACAAATACATATATATATAGATTATATCTATATATATATATACACACACGCACACATACATACACACAAAAAAATAATAGTGCAATAATAGCAATAGCCTATGTTGTTCAGAGCTTATTTGAGGTTGTTGTGTTTTATAGTCGAATGGTTGGAGAGAAGAAGCTGTTCCTGAACCTGGACGTTGGTTTTCAGGCTAGAAAAGTACGTAAAGTATTTGAGAGGATTGATACACAAAACCGCTCATGAGGGAGTTATTCACCTCATTGTGCCTTCATCAGCTCATTGATCAGCTACGAGTTTAACCCTACATTCTTGATTCTTTCCAATACTTTACGGGGTTTCACTTTAAATAATCACCCATTACCCTTATGAAACCCACGTCAGTTTCCACCACCCATTCAGAAAATGCGCTTTAGAACAAAATAATATTCTGCGGAAAATTTGTTTCCCCCTCCCCCTCTGGCTTATCACTGATGACCTCGAACTTCTGTTCTTAAGTTACTGATCGTTCTGCCATTTTTTTTCTTATTTACTCTTTTAAAACTCGTCCTCGTTTTAAACACCTTTATCAAACCTTTCCTTAAACATCTCTGCTCCAAGAACAATAATAGAGACCGTAAAGACAAGGACCTTTGAATTATCTTTAATCTGATTTTATCTTGCATTATCTGATGCATCATCGCACTTAATTGGACTTTATCTTGCACTAGGGATGCATCATCGCACCCACCTTGTTTGTCGTCTTCATTTCTGCCATACTTCATCTCATTGATGAAGAGCAGCCACAGGGGATCCCAATCCTCTACAGAACTGACGGTGGGCTCTTCGACCTTAAGCAGTAACACCGCCATCATGGAGCTTCAGTACGCGAACGAGTGCGCCATTGCAGCACACTCTGCAGAAGACCTCCAGGGCATCCTGAATGCCTTTGCCAAGGCATACAGAGCCATGGGCCTAGCCTTAAATATCAAGAAGACCCAGGTCCTACATCAACCTCCACCCAACCAGCCGTCTACCCAGCCCACTATAAAACTGGGCGACACCACTCTTGAAAATGTTGACCATCCCCCAGCCTTGGCAGTATTCTTTCCTCAAAAGCTGACATCGACTCTGAGGTCAACCATCGCCTGAGTTGTGCCAGCGGAGCCTACTCCAGACTCAGGGGAAGAGACTTTGAAGACCGAGACCTAAAGGCTCAAACATAACTGCTGGTCTACAGAGCGAATGTCCTCTCCACCCCGTTGTATGGAGCCGAGTCATGGACCACCTACAGCAGGCACCTGAGAGCCCTGGAACAATATCATCAAAGATCCTTACGAAAGATTCTGAGCTGGGAGGACAAACGCACCAACATCAGCGTTTTGGAGGAAGCCAACATGACCAGCATCACCACCACAATAATAATAATAATAATAATAATGGATGGGATTTATATAGCGCCTTTCTAATACTCAAGGCGCTTTACATCGCATTATTCATTCACTCCTCAGTCACACTTGGTGGTGGTAAGCTACTTCTGTAGCCACAGCTGCCCTGGGGCAGACTGACGGAAGCGTGGCTGCCAATCTGCGCCTGCGGCCCCTCCGACCACCACCAATCACTCACACACATTCTCACACAGGCAAAGGTGGGTTAAGTGTCTTGCCCAAGGACACAACGACAGTATGCACTCCAAGCGGGATTCGAACCGGCTACCTTCCGGTTGCCAGCCGAACACTTAGCCCATTGTGCCATCTGTCGTCTGCAGCACCAACTTCGATGGACTGGCCATGTCATCCACATGCCCGACACACGTCTCCCTAAACAAATCCTGTACTCTCAATTGAAGGAAGCCCCCGGCGGGCCAAAGAAACGCTTCAAGGACAATATCAAGAACAGTTTGAAGAAATTCCACATCACATCGAGCAACTGGGAGAACATTGCACTGGACAGGCATTCCTGGAGGGAATCCGTGCAGGAAGGAGCTGCACGTTACGAAATAGAACTACGCTGTGTCGCTGAGACAAAGCGACAGCATCGTAAGGAGAGAGAGAAGGGGGCTCGAAGACCACCAACTACCGCTAGTCTCCACTGCCCACGTTGCACCAAGGTGTGTGGATCACGGATCGGCCTCTACAGACATCTGCAGACCTACAAGTAGCCAACCCTATGGAGAGGAGAGGACAGTCATACTCGTTCAGAGTGACCGCTGACGATGTACTCTTTATCCTGTATCTGTATACTGCGGACGGCTTGATTGTAATCATGTATAGTCTTTTCATCGACTGAAAAGCTTTTTGCCGTACCTCGGTACATGTGACAATACTAAACTGAACAGTGGAGATTTCGCACCCCACAGCCTTTCCTCACCCTGTCCCACCTATATCCCTCTCTCTGACTTTACATTTCACTCCTCTTTTGCTCGTCTTCTCTCCTTATCTGGCACCCTGTTGACCTCTTGTCTCTTTTGTATTCTTTTGTCCCCTTTTCATCTCTAGTCACCTATCACTTGTGTAGGAAGGAACTGCAGTTGCTGGTTTAATTCGAAGAGAGGTACAAAAAGCTGGAGTAACTCAGCGGGAAAGGCAGCATCTCTGAAGAAGGGTCTCGACCCGAAACATCACCCATTCCTTCTCTCTGGAGATGCTGCCTGTCCCGATGAGTTACCCCAGCTTTTTGTATCCACCTATCACTTGCCAGGCTTTGTCCCATCTTCACCTCTTTTCCAGCTTTCTCCCCCCTACTACAATCAATCTGATCCAAAACAAATCGCGACTCAAAACATCACCTATCAGCGTCTTCCAGAGACCCCTTGGCCACCAATAAACCATTCTACATTTTCTTGAACAGCTTCTGCTTTGATCTGTCATTTTCACACCTTGCTCTTCCACATCACTACTTTCCCTCCCCCCTGACTCTCAGTCTGAAGAAGGGTCTTGTCCCAAAATGTCACCCATTCCTTCTGCCTGCCTGTCCCGCTGAGTAGTGACAGCATTTTGTGTCTATTTTCAATGCTACCTGATCTGCTGAGTTACCTCAGCACTTTGTGTTCTACTGTGGTCAAGAGTTTATGATCCTATCTGTTGGTATTTTTCTCTCATTCATTATCTAAAGTACTGGAGGGTGAATAATTACTTAATGCTACTCAGTGCTTTGTTAACCAAAATAATTCACAGAGCTAACCAGTATCTCTACTGTCCATCTCGTACCAGGCAAACAGGAACATTTGGTTCTGAGCACTGTTGTAACATACACATAGTGACCAACTTGACGTATCATACAATTCTTAAAGGAGTATACAACCAGTATTATATAAACCACCTACTATGCACCATGCACCATTATAGTTCTCTTGTCTTGGCAGGGAACTTATTCAACACCTAATACCTTTGGTTCAGGCTCAATGTAGTTTCTGTACATAGGTTCTCTAATTTCTTGTATTTGCAGTTGTATAGGGCTCTGGTAAGACCACATCTGGAGTATTGCGTACAGTTTTGGTCTCCTAATTTGAGGAAGGACATCCTTGTGATTGAGGCAGTGCAGCGTAGGTTCACGAGATTGATCCCTGGGATGGCGGGACTGTCATATGAGGAAAGATTGTAAAGACTAGGCTTGTATTCACTGGAGTTTAGAAGGATGAGGGGCTATCTTATAGAAACATATCAAATTATAAAAAGGACTGGCCAAGCTAGATGCAGGAAAAAATGGTCCCAATGTTGGGCGAGTCCAGAACCAGGGGCCACAGTCTTAGAATAAAGGGGAGGCCATTTAAGACTGAGGTGAGAAAAAAAGCTTTTCACCCAGAGAGTTGTGAATTCCCTCCATCTCCCTGCTTGGGCATGTACCTGCCGAAATGCCATTTAAATGTTTCCATAGCTTATGCTCCTACCATCAGTCCTGGCAGCGCGTTCCAGGCATCTACCACTCTCTCTACAAAATTCTTGCCACGAAAATCTCCTTTAAACTTTCCCCCCTCTCACTTTAAACCTATTCCCCTAGTTTTTGACATTAACACCCTGGGTAAAAGACTTTGACTTAAATTTTATACATTTCTATCAGGTCACATTCAGCCTCAAATGTGTGAAAGCAAACAATCTTCCACGCATAAACCTTTTCACCCAGAGAGTTGTGAGTTTATGGAATTCCCTGCCACAGAGGGCAGTGGAGGCAAAATTATTGGATGGATTTAAGAGAGTTAGATAGAGCTCTAGGGGCTCGTGGAATCAAGGGATATGGGGAGAAGGCAGGCACAGATTATTGATTGGGGACGATCAGCCATGATCACAATGAATGCTGGCTCGAAGGGCCGAATGGCCTCCTCCTGCACCTATTCTCTATGTTTCTAATCCAAGTTAGTCCAATCATTCCTTATAGCCAACACCCTCTAATACAGGAAGCATTCTAATTAAACTCTTCTGCACCTTTTTCAAGATTGGTTCTATGATATCCCACTTTTGCATCAACTACCTACACACTAGGGGCAATTTTACAGAGGCCAATTAAACCTGCAAACCTGCATGTCTTTGGGATGCAGGAGGAAACCAGTGCACCCGGAGAAAACCCACAGTCACAGGGAGAACATGCAAACTCCACACAGACAGCACCCGTGATCCAGATCTAAACCGGGTGGTCTCTGGCACTGTGAGGCAGCAGCTCTACAAGCTGCGCCACAATGCCGCCCTTGCAAGCCTTCACACCACTACACATCTTTGCGCACAAAATTGTGAAAGTGTAATAATGGGTTTGGCAGCCAAATGAACAGAATAACAACATTTTGGCAAACTATTTTTTTTATTGCTGGTCATTTTTCGAAGTTAATTGCACATGGCATTTAGCTCTCACTGACCGTGACTCCACCAAATACAAGTCCCACAGTCACCACCATGGGGAATGATTGTGGTTCAGTACATTGGCAATACATCAAACCTGTTTAAAAGCAGTGCTGCTGTCTTTCCAATTAACATGTGCCCATGAATGTGAATAAAAATACATGACGAACAATGAAATGGTTGTCATTCAAGACCATAATGCCATATGCAATTTCATGCACAGCCTATATACAACAACATGAAATGGAAATTAAAATTACAATCATAAATATAGTACATGATGTGATCGTCACACCTTCCACACATAAGGGTCACTACACCCCCTTCTGGCCTGTAACAAGTATTTTCATCTGTAATCTACCAAACAGATACATGGTATCTAATTTACAGTGAAAAAATAATTTGCTTTGTGATTGACACATTTTATACTTGGTCACAGATTAGAGAATAATCTAAATGCTTCTGAACACAGCATTAAAACATTGAAATTAAAGTTAGGGCTTTATACAACAATCTTCAGACTTGGTGAAATGTTATTCTCTTTAGACTGTGTTTTGATTCATACGTTGTACTGTGGACATATTTCATTATAATACATATCAGTAATGTTATCTTGCTTTTGTGTGGTTCATTGCAATTATCTGTGAAGAAAATACATAAGCCAACATAATCATCGTGGTGAAGATAGACACAACATTCTGGAGTAACTCAGCAGGTCGGGCAGCATCTTTGGAGAAAATGGATAGGCGACGTTTCGGGTGGGGCCCCTTCTTCAGACCGACTCGAAACGTTGCCCATCCATTTTCTCTCGAGATGCTGCCTGACCCGTTGCGTTACTCCAGCATTTTGTGTCCATCTTTGGTATAAACCAGTTCATTTTTATTACATATTTAATCGTGATGGCCTTTGATTTCCACTCCTGTGTGGAATAAAGATAAAAATAACTTCCTGCACATCAATAAGTTTGGTGACTTTTCCACTTGCAAAATTGCAAAGCTTTCTCCTGGTACACATATTGCATTGTGGCATGTTGGAGCATCAGTGATAGCCAATTACTTAGCAGCATAAAGTGTCTTGTTATACTGTTGAATAGAATTAAGCTTTGAGTCGCACCAATGCAATAGTTTAAAAGCACAGTAATATATAGAAATGTAATTGCCTGGTAGCATGTAGAAACATAGAAAATAGGTGCAGGAGTAGGCCATTCGGCCCTTCGAGCCTGCACCGCCATTCAATATGATCATGGCTGATCATCTAAATCAATATCCCATACCTGCCTTCTCTCCATACCCCCTGATCCCTTTAGCCACAAGGGCCACATCTAACTCCCTCTTAAAACTAGCCAATGAACTGGCCTCAACTACCTTCTGTGGCAGAGAGTTCCAGAGATTCACCACTCTCTGTGTGAAAAAGGTTCTTCTCATCTCGGTCCTAAAAGACTTCCCTCTTTTCCTTAAACTGTGACCCCTTGTTCTGGAGTCAATGTCAATTAGTCTGTTAGGTCCAAGCTTTCAATTTTCTTATTAGCCATAACTAGGATGGTGAATCTGTGGAATTCATTGCCACAGAAGACTATTGAGGCTGTCAATTGATATTTTTAAGGTGGAGATTGACAGGTTCTTACTTAGTATGGGTGTCAGGGGTTATGGGGAGAAGGCAGGAGAATGGGGTTGGGAGGGAAAGATAGATCAGAGTAGACAGAGTAGACTTGACGGGCCAAATTACCCAATCTGCTCCTGTCACCTATGAACTTATGATCGAGTTCGTGAATCAGACCAACATAATATTGACAAGGGACAAATTGGCTTTGTTTCCTGGAAAAAATGAGGCACAAAAGGTCACACTTGAGAAGAAATCAGAGGAGCAAACAAGGTCTGTTTTCCACATGCTGCCCCCCCCTCAACCTCCCCTCTGCCCCTTGTACATTTTCATGCCATTATTTAAGAAATAGATGAAGAAATAAGAAATAATCCTCCAGGACAAGGGGTCACAGCTTAAGGATAAGGGGGAAATCCTTTAAAACCGAGATGAGAAGAACTTTTTTCACACAGAGAGTGGTGAATCTCTGGAACTCTCTGCCACAGAGGGGTCGAGGCCAGTTCATTGGCTATATTTAAGAGGGAGTTAGATGTGGCGCTTGTGGCTAAGGGGATCAGAGGGTATGGAGAGAAGGCAGGTACGGGATACTGAGTTGGATGATCAGCCATGATCATATGAAGTATTTTCAGCTAAATCAGTGATATTTGTTAAATAGGTGCACATTAATGTTAAAAAAATATGGAAGTATTAATGGAGGGAAAATATCAGAGAATGGAGGATGAACAGGAGAATGGAACTAGGCAATGTTTCGGGTCGAGACCCTTCTTCAGACTGAAGAAGGGTCTCGACCCAAAACTTTTCCTATTTCCTTTGCTCCATAGATGCTGCCTCACCCGCTGAGTTTCTCCAGCATTTTTGTCTACTTTCGATTTTCTAGCAGTTCCTTCTTAAACAGGAGAATGGAACTAATTGGTTTGTTCTTATAAAAAGCTGTAGAGGAACAATGTGGCTAATTGTTTTCTCTTGTGATGCATGATTCTATGCAATTCCCTCAGGCTATTTTGTTATGTTACACAATAATGCTGAGATATATATCTTTCTGCAAGTTAATGGCACCGTTTCTCAGTTCACTACCTCCACCAATATAATCCCTTCAATAATCGAAGCTTCCTCTGCGTTTTTTGTTCCTGTTTCGATTTTAGTGGGGGAATTTGTTTCCCCGAGGACGACTCAGCAAGTCGGTCTGTTGGCCGAAATTTCAGCATCAAAGATTCCTCTTTGAAACCACTGCTCAATTCTTGCGGCCTTGCTTTATATGTGCTGCGTTTGACTTCCTGGGGAACATTGCATATAACGTTTGCAATACACCGTCATTCTGCGTAACTTCTGTGTGGTCCAATAGCGTTTTGATCGACGAACCTTTAACGTGTTTGACACCAGTAGCCATGGAGATAATAGAATCATTTTCTTCATAAATCTGGTCAGTTGTTGGTTGGGGCAGGAACAATGCAACCGGATAAATACCAGGGACTAAATGTTACGTTCTGCTTATTGACCTCGCAATATTTTCAACGTGAATTCATATCCAAGGAACATGGCTGCACTCATAGGGAATCCCCGGATAGCATTCACAGCTGTTCCTCTGAAAAATACCTAGCAAATAAAACAAACATTAATATAGAAGTAAATTCCCACGCACAGTAATTGTCACATCTGCATGACATCTATTTACTTGGTTATTTTCAATGATGACTATGCATTCTTGTATTTGCAATATCTCCATCCAAGATAACTAACTACCTGCTCCATAAGGTTGCCTGTCCATTCCCTCCACAGATGCTGCCTGATCCATTGAGTTACTCCAGAACTTTGTGTTTTACTCAAGATTTCAGCGCCTGAGTTCTTTGTATGGTATGGTCTGGTATTTATTTGACACACGGACCGAGGCACAGCGAAATTCATTTTTGTATACAGTTCAGTACAAGTATCACTATATATAAGCACTTCGATGCATATAATAGATAAGCATGTCAGATACAGTACAAGTGTATAGCAGTAGTACACTGAGACAGTGTACCAAGTCACCAGTTTGGCACCATTTTTAAGTTCCTTTGTGCTCCATAATGAAGCCATCAACAGAAAGCTGGGATCGCCTTCCCTGATACCTCTCTGTTCTGGGCTTACACTTGGCGACAAGCAGTATTTCACTGATGCAGTGGACTGCAAATTTGTTCCTTGGCCACAATAATTCTCATATTGTACTGAGTGGTCCAACTTAGCATGCCAAAGTAATGTGTGCTCCTTAATTTTGATTGGATATAGAGTTATACAGTGTGGAAACAGGCCCTACGGTCCAACGTTTTTATAACACCCAAAATAAAAAGCAGACAACTTGCTGTCCAACAACACTGTTGGAGGCTGTGTGGGAGTACGGAGGCAGACCACTCGCTTATTTTCTGGAACTAAAGATAAGGCCATACTGGGAAAATGTTAATGCAGTTGTAAAAAATATCTTGGGCTATAAAATCGCAAATACTTGCCCTGTGATGTATCTGGGGCGTATTAAAGATATTGTAAAAATAGAAGATACATATTTGATTAAAGTTTTGCTTGCAGCAAGTAAGAAGGCCATTACCAGGCAGTGGCTTAATGAAAAAAGTCCAAAGCAGGAACAGTGGTTAGAAATTGTGCGAGACATCTTTAATATGGAGAAATTGACATATTCCTTGAGAGTCAAGGAGAATTCATTTGAGAAGATCTGGGAAAAATGGACCGTTTATTTGAGCCATGACACCAATTAGATAAATGCCGAGCTAGATATGGGAAGATTGCGTTATATAGAACTAGATGGTATGTTTGTATGAATATTGAATTATCTCCAGATAACTGATCAATGTAATGTTTTTTCTTTTTTAATTTTGTAAGTGAACCACACGGTCTTATTCCAATTTTTTATTCATTTACTTCTCTTTTTTTTCCCCTATCTACTTCTTTTTTTATTTTGATTGCTGTTTTTCTTATTTTGTTTTATTTATGGTGATGGTGTTGCACTGTTTTGTATATATCTCTGAAAAATCTATAAAAATGTAAGTGAAAAAAAACAACAAAGTAATGTGTGCACCTTAATTTTGATTGGATATAGAGTTATACAGTGTGGAAACAGGCCCTTCGGTCCAACTTGCCCGTGCCAAGCAACATGTCCCATCTATGCTAGTCCAACCTGTTTGCATTTGGCCCATATCCCTTTAAACCTATCCATATCCCTTTAAACCTATCCATAAAAGTTTCTTAAACATTGTGATAGTACCTGCCTGAGCTACCTCTCTGGCAGCTCTTTCCATAGATCCACCAGCCTTCATGTCAAAAAATTGCCACTTGGGATTCTATTAAATCTTGGCCCTCTCACCTTAAACCTATGTCCTCTGGTTCTTCATCCCCTTACTCTGGGTAAAATACTGTGTGTTTACCCTATCTAATCCTCTCATGATCTTATACACCTTTACAAGATCACCCCTCATCCTACTGTGCTCCAAGGAATAATGTCCTAGCCTACTCAACCTCTCTGCACTCTTTCCAGTTTAACAAGAAAATCTTTGTCTTAAATGTACTTAACGTACATTAACGTACTTAATGTACTAAATGTCATCGTTTTTTTTAATTAATTCTCCTCTGTTGCGGGAATCTTTATTTATCCCCTAACCTTTCACCCACAAAACATGACATTGGAGCTCTGATAGAAAGAGATGATATGAGCCACCAGTTCCCTTAAATAGTGCCAGCACTCAATGTAGAGATTAACATGACGTGATGATAACATTCATTATTGATCCTTGAACTGGGCCAACATATTTGGTGCATATATTTATTTTAAAAGGATCATTTACCTCCCCTTTATATCAAACAATTACAAGATAAGAACAGCAAATTCCCAAAATTGGTGCCAGTTCTGCACATTTATTTTTTTTATTTATTTTTTTTTAAATTTTATTAGAAGCAGACATATTATGAAGTATAGTTACATATTATAGTAAAAAGACTTTTCATATACATCAGTCATACATTATTAAAATTTTCAATTATCAATTACTTCTGCTTCCAGTGTTTTTATTTTTTATAGAAAGAGAGAGAAAGAGAGGGTAGAAAGTTACAAATTTAAAAAAACAGAAAAACAGAGGAGGTGGAATGGGTTACCTGTAATACGTCAATGGAGATAGGTTCGTAGATTATAAAGTATAGCTTTTCATCTGATCCTGAGTTCAAGTTTCAGTTGGGTCCTCGTGCTGTGCCAATCTATCCCTTCAGATAGTTAATGAATGGAGCCCAGATTTTATCGAAAATATCTTGTTTGTCCATTAAGACAAGTCTAATTCTTTCTAAGTATAGGGTCTCCGACATTTCCGTAATTCCACCTATTAATTGTGGGGGTTGTAGGGCCTTTCCAAAATTTTAATATTAATTTTTTCCGATTATTATACTGTAGTCGAGGAGAATTTATTTGGTTGTTGTGAGTGTTAAACTTTGTTCTGATATTCCAAGTATTATTAATTTTGTGTTTAGGTCCAGTTTTGTATTAATAACTTCTGAAGTTATTTAAAAAATATCAGTCCAGAAATGTTTAAGTTTTATACAGTTTGCAAACGTATGTGTTAAATTAGCATCTAGATGTAGACATTTATCACAAATAGGAGAGATTTGTGGGAAGATTCTATTTAGTTTTATTTAGAGTAGTGAAGTCTATGTAAGACCTTGAATTGTATTAAAGTATGTCTGGCATTTAATGAACATTGATGTATTTGTTGTAAACTTTCGTCCCACATATCTTTCGAAATAGGGTGACCTATTTCATTTTCCCATTTGCATCTATATGGTTCGGTCGGTGGTACCCTCGTTGTTTATTAGGGTGTTATAACTATAAGCTATTAGTTTTTCAGGATTAGGATGCCTTGTTCAAACATTCATCAAGAATTTCTGATTCCCTACTCCTGTAGACTTGTGTATCTAGAGTAACTTGAAATGAAAGAAAAGTGCCTTTCCCATAAAGATGTCCAATATTTTTGATTCCATAATTTTTCCATTGTGTGAAACCTTTGTCCATAAAGGATGATTTGAATAAAGGATTATTTACAATGGGAAGGCATAGTGGTATATTATTCAATTTTAAATCTTTTTTTATTTGTTTCCAAATTCGCATTCCACTATGTATTATGGGGTTTTCTTTATAGGTTTTTTTGTGCAGTTTTGTGGGGGCAAATATGATCGGACCTATTTCAAAAGGTAGACAGTCTTCCTTTTCCATCATTAACCAATCTGGTTGTCGATCCATTTCTTCCAGCCAGAAATTCATGTTTTTAATATGGACTGCCCAAAAATAAAATAAGAAATTTGGCAAAGCCAAACCTCCATTTATCTTTGACTTACATAAATGTTTTTTACTTATTCTATGATTCTTATAATCCCAGACAAAACTTGTAACAATGGAGTCGACATTTTTGAAAAAAGTTTTTGGAATATATATTAATTGAAATAGGTACTGCAGTTGCGGTAAAAAAATCATTTTTATAGCGTTAATTCTCCCAAGCATAGAAATGGGGAGTGTTTTCCAGTATTGAATATTCTTATGTAGTTTATTCAGTAAGGGTGGGAAATTTAGTTTAAATAAAGAGGTATATGTCTTAGTTACATAGATTCCTAAGTATTTAAATTTATCTTTAACTATTTTAAAAGGGGATTGTTGTATTGTATGTAAATTGAATTTTGTTATTGGCATGATATCACTTTTATTCCATTTAATTCTATATCCCGAAAACTGACCAAATTGAGTTATTAGATTTAATAAGTTTGGAATACTAGTTTCTAACTTTGTAATATATATTAGTACATCATCTGCATATAAGGAAATGTTATTCCTTGTGTCTCTAGTATTGTATCCATATATTCCTGGATGGTTTCTAACGCTTTCTGCAAGGGGTTCGATTGCAAGAGCAAATAATAGTGGGGATAGTGAACATCCTTGTCTACAGCCTCTAGAGAGATTAAATTTAGTTGATAACATTTTGTTTGTTAATATTCTGGCTGTTGGATTAGAATATAACAATTTAACCCATGTACAGTACTTCTCTCCTAGTTGAAATTTTTCCATTACCGAAAATAAATATGGCCATTCTACCTGGTCAAATGCTTTCAGCATCTAACGAAATAATTGCTAGATCTGCATTAGGAATTCTATTGGAGTATATAATATTAAATAATCTTCTCAAATTATAAAATGAATAACGTTTTGGGATAAACCCTGTTTGGTCGGGATGTATTAATTTACTGATCACTAAGCTCAATCTATTAGATAAAATTTTAGTTAATATTTTCTGATCAGTATTTAAGAGGGCTATAGCTCTGTATGAACCTGGGTCTTCAAGATCCTTGTCTGTTTTTGGTATGAGTATGATTGTAGATTCATTTAGAGTTTCTGGGAGTTTCTGTTGAGTGTAGGCGTATTTGTACATTGTCTGTAGGCGTGGGGAAAGCAAATCATAAATTTAGACCAGAATGCAGCCTTTCCGTTTTTTAAGGACTTTATTGATTCTTCAATGTCTTTTATCGTAATTTCAGCCCCTAGTAATTCTCTCTCTTTCTGATCTAGACCCGCAAACTTACAATTCTGTAAAAATGTTTCCATTCCCGTTGATTGTTCTGTATTTTTAGATGAATACAATTTTTGGTAGTATTGTAGAAATCTATCATTAATATCTTTAGGCAGTGTTAATGTTTCTCCATTGTCTGTTCTAATTTTGTATATTGTTTTTCCCCCATCCAATTTACGAAGTTGACGCGCTAGTAGTTTTTGTGGTTTATCACCAAATTCAAAATGTAATTGTTTTGTATGTTGATAAAGTTTTATAACTTGGCCTGAATATATCTTGTTTCATTTATATTTCAGTACTGCAATCTGCACATTTTTAAGTGGGATCCACAAGAAACTGCAGATGATGGCATCTTGAGCAAAAAAAAACCCCCCCAACCTACTGGAGGAATTCAGCAGATCAGGCAGCATCCGTGGAGGAATATGGACAGATAGATGACTTTTTGAGTGGAGACCCTGTTTCAGACCTCTCCAGCGTACATTTTCAATGTGTGATTTATATGGAAGGTTGTTATTGAGGTGAATGGAAACGGGGAGAGATATGGAACATGTTAAAACATGCCATAAGTAATCTCCGGGTTGATTAGCAATCACTGGGAAATTGGCATGGAGCTTCCTGGGCTGTGACCTTAATGTAACAGATCGGACACAAAGTACTGGAGTAACTCAGCGGGTAAGGACCCTACTTCAGACACTTCCTTTTAAAGAAGCATCCCAACCCAAAACGTCACCTATCCATGTTCTCCAGATACGCGGCCTGTCCCACTGAGTTGCTCCAGCACTTTGTGTCCTTTTGTGTAAACCAGCATCTGCAGTTCCTTGTTTCTACTTAACCTAACTGAGGTTGGTCCAATTAATCCATGTCATCCAATGCACAGCAGACAATGAAATCTAGCTGTTAAAAGGACCAACTACCACAGTTAACTAAACTGTCTGAAGAAGGGTTTCGGCCCGAAACGTTGCCTATTTCCTTCGCTCCTATTTCCTTCGCTTTGTTGCCTATTTCCTTCGCTGCATCCGCTGAGTTTCTCCAGCATTTTTGTCTACCTACAGTTAACAAAACAATTAGCAAGCCCCTCAACAAGCGGGCGATGTGAATTAGTGTCTCCATGGATATATTACACACTGCTTTTGTCCGATTCTTTCTTCTATACTCCATGTTTTGATCACGATGATTACTGGTCAAGATCGCAGCATGTGATCAAGTATTATCTTTCTGCTGACTGGTTAGCACGCAATAAATTCTTGTTCTCATACAACAGATTTTTGATTAGTTGTTTAAGAAGGAATTGCAGATGCTGGAAAATCGAAGGTTAAGGAAATAGGCAAAGTTTCGGGTCGAAAACTTTCTTCTGTCTGAAGAAGGGTTTCGACCCGAAACTTTGCCTATTTCCTTCGCTCCATAGATGCTGCCTCACCAGCTGAGTTTCTCCAGCATTTTTGTCTAGATTCTTGATTAGTACCTGGTGTCAGGGGTTATGGGGAGAAGGCAGGAGAATGGGGTTAGGGGGGGAAAGATGGATCAGCCATGACTGAATGGCAGAGTAGACTTGATGGGCCGAATGGCCTAATTCTATTCCTATCACTTACTATCTTATGAAAAAAGCTTTTGACTGCACCTCGGTACATGTGAAAATAAACAAAACTCAACTAAACTTGTTGAATCCACAACCTGCTGGGGTTTGAAGCCACTTACAGCATGGGACCACATCATCATGTGGACGATTAGATTGGGCAGACACACAGAATCTCTTGCCCAGAGTAAGGGAATCAAGAACCAGAGGACAAAGAGGGGAAAGACTTTATAAGATGCTGAGGGGTAAATTTTTCCCACAAAGGGCGGTGGGTGTATGGCATGAGCTGCCATGGGAGGTAGTTGAGGCAGAGACTAACGCAACGTGTAAGAAACATTTAGACTGGTACATGGCTAGGACAGGTTTAGAGGCATATGGGCCAAATGCAGGCAGGTGGGAGTAGTGTAGATGGGACATTGTGGGCAAGTTGGGGAAAGGGGGCCTGTTTCCATGCTGTATAACTCCATGGATAGATTACACACTGCATTTTCCAGATTCTTTATTCTCTGCTCCACTTTTGATCACAAGGAATACTGGCAAAGATCGCAGCATCGTGATTAATGGCTCTTGGATGAATCCACCGCCTGCTGTGGCTATGTGCCACTTGCAGTGTAGGACCACAGCTTTATGCGTGGGATCGTTGAGTCACACTGCAGTGTCCCTCCCACTTCACATCCCATTTCCCTTCACCTCCTCCCTCATCCCCCATGGCTGCCTCCCTGCTGCTGTATTCAGCGTGGCAGCAGCACAAAAGCTATCGCAGAGATGAGGGAGGAGGTGAAGGAGAATGGGAATTGCAGGGAGACGCTTCAGTCAGTGACTCACATCCAGGCGATCAGTGTGGCATTCACACTGGACATGCGAGTCTACAACACCTCCTGTTGCCATAGAGGGAGTGCAGAGAAGGTTCACCAGACTGATTCCTGGGATGTCAGGACTTTCATATGAAGAAAGACTGGATAGACTCGGCTTGTACTCGTTAGAATTTAGAAGATTGAGGGGGGATCTTATAGAAAATTACAAAATTCTTAAGGGGTTGGACAGGCTAGATGCAGGAAGATTGTTCCCGATGTTGGGGAAGTCCAGAATAAGGGGTCACAGTTTAAGGATAAGGGGGAAATATTTTAGGAACGAGATGAGAAAAACATTTTCCACACATAGTGGTGAATCTCTGGAATTCTCTGCCACAGAAGGTAGTTGAGGCCAGTTCATTGGCTATATTTAAGAGGGAGTTAGATGTGGCCCTTGTGGCTAAAGGGATCAGGGGGTATGGAGAGAAGGCAGGGATGGGATACTGAGTTGGATGATCAGCCATGATCATATTGAATGGCGGTGCAGGCTCGAAGGGCCGAATGGCCTACTCCAGCACCTATTTTCTATGTCTATGTTTCTATGTTCTGGAAACACCAGTAATGTTTCATAACATCATTCAAGATTTGGACTGTTTTCATTTTTTTCCCCACAAGGCTTTTTAGCAGTACAGTGGGTTACAAGTTCAGGTGCTGGCACCCATTACCCGCAGTGTCCATTTAATGCACCAAATAACTTCATGAGTTCTAGGAGCAGAAGTAGGCTATTTGGTCCATCAAGTCTACTCCACCATTCAATCGTGGCTGATCCATCTTTCCCTCACAACCCAATTCTCCTGCCCTCTCCCCATAACCCCGGACTCCTGTACTAATCAAGAATCTGTCAATCTCCACCTTAAAAATATCCATTGACGGCCTCCACAGCCTTCATTGGCAATGAATTCCGCAGATTCATCACCCTCTGACTAAAGAAATTCCTCCTCTTTGCCTTTCCAAAAGTACATCCTTTTATTCTGAGGTAGACAAAAATGCTGGAGAAACTCAGCGGGTGAGGCAGCATCTATGGAGCGAAGGAAATAGGCAACGTTTCGGGTCGAGACCCTTCTTCAGACTTTTATCCTTTTATTCTGAGGCCATGACCTGTGGTCCTAGACACTCCCACTAGTGGAAACATCCTCTCCACATCTACTCTATCCAGGCCTTCACTATTTAGTAAGTTTCAATGAGGCTTCCCCCTCATCTTTCTACATCCTTCTAGGATTTATCTTAGCTCTTTTGAAAAAGAAAGGATAAAAAAAAAAAACATTCTTGAACTCCAAAATGATCTAAAGCCGCAAGTTCCACTTACATTTAGCCCTTCCGTCCGGTAACTCTTTTGAATACAGTGTAATATTCCCTTGTACTTTGTCTCGTTAACCCCATCGGCTTGAAGACGACTTTTGACCACATCCATGGGAGTTGCAGTGCCCCATGAAATTGTTCCTGCAAAAGAGAATTTCAGTCTATAGTCCAGAAGTGACTGCACTAACATGTAGCTTGAGAGACGTGAGAAATAGAATATCTCTCTTCAATCGCACGGTTAACAGCACGTGACCAGATATGAAAAGGTGCAACAGGGTGAAAACAGTGAGTTATGCTTTTGTAAAATCAGTCAACCATGTATACTCTGGTTACTATCCCCTGCTAGGTAGTGTCTACCACTTGTTGATGACACAAAGCACTGACCTAATGACTCCTCTCCCCCCCACCCACCGCCCACCCGTCCATTCCTGCTGTTGCAAGTTGCCAGACTGGAAGAGACGCAAACAAACTGGAATCACCAAGGTCATCTATCGAGTCGGTTACAGTGTGTGATCACAAATTTGGCAAGGGATGGATTGCAAAAGAGATTAATTGCACTGGTGGGCAGCATCTACTAATGTCACAAACGTCCAAAAGTTAAACACAGTAGTTACTGGAACTCCAAAAGGGGGAAAAAAAAATTGCTGAAAATACTCAGCGGGTCAGGCAGCATGCATGGAGAGAAACAAAGGTAATGTTGATGACATTGAAGCTTTGAAATGGTTTGACCTGCAGGGTATTCCTGGCATTTTTAGTTTCTACTTAACTAAAGGAGACAAGAAATGAAGGATATTAAGTTGATTTTAGTTTAGTTTAGCGATTCTGATTCACTAACTCGGTCATAAGTTCATAAGTCATAGGAGCAGAATTCAGCCATTTGGCCCATCAAGTCGACTCCGCCATTCAATCATGGCTGATCTATCTTTCCCTCTCAACCCCATTCTCCTGCCTTGTCCCCGTAACCCCCGACACCCTTACCGATCAAAAGTCTGTCAATCTCCACCTTAAAAATATCCATTGTCTTGGTCTTCACAGCCATCTATGGCAACAAATTCCACAGATTCACCACCCGCTGACTTAAAAAATTCCTCCTCTAAAGATACTCCCTTTTATTCTGAGGCTGGAAGAGTTTCTCAGGCAACTGAACCGTCCTCTCATCAACTAGAGTGCAGCCCTGATCACCCATCTACCTCATTGGAGACCTTCAAACTATCTTTTATTGGACTTTATTAGACTTTATCTTGCACTAAACATTATACCTTTTATCCTGTATCTGTACTCTGTGGACGGCTTGGTTGTAATCCTTTATAGTTTTCTCGCTGACTGGATAGCACACAGCAAAAAAGTTTTTTCTCTACCTCGGTACAAGTGACAATAATAATAAACTGAACTTAACTAAACTAAAAAAACTACTTACTGGTATGAAACAAAAGCATTGTCAACAGTGCTCTGTTAAGTTACATGTTTTTTACCATTGGTTAAATCCAAAACAGATTTCTCTCTTGGCAGATCGAAAACATTTACTTTTCAATCACAACTTAAACTTAACAGCTGTTTCAAATTTAATATTTTCACAATGCAATTATTAGTAGCACGAAGGAAGTTTCACAGTCACCTAGCATAGAAACAGGCCCTTCAGCTCCATTTACCCATGCCCACCATGCTGACTATCCATACTAGATACAAAATGGTGGAGTAACTCAGCGGGTCAGTCTGAAAAAAGGTCTCGACCTGAAATGTCACCCATTCCTTTTCCCTACAAATGCTGCCTGATACGGTGAGTTACTCCAGCATTTTATGTCTATGGCGTAAACCAGCATCTGCAGTTCCTTCCTACACACACTGACTCTCCAAGCTGGTCCCATTTGCCTGCACTTGCCCCATATCCCTAGTCGAAATCTTTTCTATCCATGTAGACTATTAATAATATCTGCTTCCAGTTCTACGTGGAATTTGCTTCGGTTAGATTTAAAACATATTTTTCTGAATCAGATTCAATATTTCAATATGGAAACAGTTTTATCAGTAACTCTTTTCCAACAGTGTACGTATTAACTAGAGTTGAAAAACATTTTTAAATGCTATTAATAATTTAACTAAAAGAATTTGTACATCTTAAAAGTCAAATATTTAAAAATTCCAGCATTTGAAAACAGATCATTGCGCAACGTGAGTAAATATCTATGTTTAGCTGTTCTTTATGCCTGTACAGTTCAGTAAAGAACAGACTCTCCACCCCCATCCCATCCCATCGTACACTATAAACTTGACCTCATTACCTTATCTGGAATACATGATGTACACAAGGTCACGGGACATACATGCACAACTACATTATAAATTACCAGGTGGCACTGTACATGGCAGTCTCGCCAACAGCCTGTCTAGTCCCTTTCTTCTTTTGCCGTTTTTAGCCTGTGTTTACTTGTATGTCTAATAGGCCTTTCTCACGGGGCGACTTGACGCAAGAGGTAACCAGAGTTGAACATCGTGGGAACCTCGTACGATGACCGTACGGCATTCGTGGACCACCGTGGCGCTAACGGCAGGTACTCGTGTAACTTGTCGATTCGGGAGAAAATTCAAGCAAGCTTGAATTTCTCCAAGAGTGACTTGTACACTTGTGGTTGAACATTGAAACCTTATATGGACGTAGTGCCAGTGCGATATCCGTAATAACTCTTGCGTGTACCGTGGGAACTCCTGCGAACGGTGAACCCGGAAGCTGGACAGAGGGGACAGAAGGTGAGTTTTAGTTTATTTTAGTTGTTGGCCACTCACCATTTGGTGTGACATCTAGAGTCCTTATGTTAATGTGTGTTTTTTCCTCTTGGGCATTACTTTGTTTCTGTTGGAGGCTCCACATTTTATTATAGCCTGAAGTGTGATAAAGCTTTTAACTCAGCAGTTTGATTGTCAGTGCTTGTTTACCTCATTGTTAAATACATATATTTTTTACTATCAGATTGATGTCTGCAATTCTTCATTAACACATCACTACAAGATGAATGTCTCTAATGTTATAATCCCTCTCATGCTGAAACACAAAATAGTTGAAGGGAGGTGATATAATCACATTTTCATTAAGTTTCATTTTTGAGTGTTCATGTCCCTCAATTGCTGAGCTATTTAAACGTTTGAAAGTTTCACCTCTCAGTAGATAATTAAATAAGACAATCATCACGGTCAATGTGAGACAAAGTCTTTATTCCTATTTGACAATATAAAAAGACGACTTCTTGCACATATTGAGAGAAGGTGCATCACACCAAACAACATTTGTCTGAAAAAGGGCTTCGCAAACATGAAAATCAACAAATGAGGCATGCTAGATTTTTTTAAACAGATTCTATTCATTAACCTCTGCAACAAGCCTAAACTCAGGCAATAAAAGGGACAATGCAATGTGCTAAATGGCAGGTTTTGCGGACGACCATCTTATAGGAAGCACTTTTCAGAGGACAACACTAGAAAGTGAAACAAAGAGAAGTAAGCAGGATTACAACGGGACATTATTATCAGCTTATTTTCTATGCATGTCTGCTAACATGCAGTAGTGTTCCTGTGGTCGGCTACCCATCAATAGAGCTGTCCTGCCACGGCACACTCCCCAATTGTGAATTGTAGTAAGCTCAGAGATGGCCTCTTTGCTCTTTCCCACTGTATGTGCCCGAGTTACCTTTGAAACGCTGCAGTGGGACCATTTCCGCCTTGGTTGCACCACTTCTCCATGTACCTAGTGTTATTCCCCCTGTGTCACTGTCCACTAGGTCACCGTCTTGGATGGCTGTTGCTGATCCTGCAGCTGCACCTCTCATTCGGATCAGGTTGTGCAGAACACATGCTGCATATACTATAGTCTCAACATTCTTGGGCTTCTGCTCCATTGTCTTGAGCAAGCATCTAAATCTGTTTGCCAAGATGCCAAAAGAATTTTCTACAACCCTCCTAGCCCTTGACAGCCTGTAATTGAAGATCCTCTGTTCCCTAGTTAGATTCCTCTGTGGATATGGCTTCATAATCCAGGGCCGTAGTGCAAAGGCTTCGTCAGCAACCATCGCATATGGGATGTCCGGGCTGTCTTCTCCTGGCAGAGGTTCTGGATCAGGCATGCCTGCTGTTCCACCTTCCATTTTCTTTCCAAGCCAGGTTTCTTTCCAAATCCGGCCATCACCAACACTTCCAGGTGTGCCCACATCCACATACAGGAAGTTGTAGTTATGATCAACCACCGCCAAGAGTACAATTGAGTGGAATTTCTTGTAATTGAAATAATTTGAGTGGACCTCTGGGTGGACAACGAATTGCCACATGCTTGCCATCCAAAGCCCCACATGTGTGAGCAAAGTTCCACCTGTTTTCAAACCCCAGCGCCACTCTCTTCCACGCATCTGGTGTACTGTGGCATTCCATCACTTCAGCTGCATAAAATTTGATGATCGCCTCACAGGTTTCTCAGACAATACCACAGATGGTGTTGGTGGCGACAAGAAAGTTGTAAGAAAGACTTTTATAAGAATCGCCTGAGGCCAAGTAGCGGAGGGTGATTGCTATGCGCAACCCTGGTTCTAGTGCTTCTCATTACAGTGTCAGTCTTCTTCAGCAGAGGTCCCAAATTATTCTTCAGCTCATTAAAGAGCTCGGGTGGAATTCTGACAAAGTTTGTGAATGCACTTTTATCCTCTTTGCACAGCACATTAAGCAGTTTATCATATTGTCCAAATAGAGGTCTCCGTTGAAAGATGGGCTTCACCCAGTGAGACTTCCTCTTAATTCTCTTTTTAATTAATCTCACCCTTCTGCCTTCACGCAAGCGTCCTCGATTCACATAGAGGGCTGCTGCATACAGCGCGTCAATGAAAAACACCACCATCCTGTACTCGAAACTACTTAGTACAGGCATGTCTCCAAATGAGCCAATTCAACCAAGGGAGGATATTTATAGTGTGTGAAAAAAAAAGTGACATCATTTGTGCCACGTGATGATTTATCAACACTTCACAGTTCACAATGTTCATTCAAGATTTAACGGGAAAGCTCGGGAGACGGACAAGTCACTCGCACAAATAACAGAAATGCCGAGTACCCGTGGGAACTCTTTATCTACCCCCCGTTATATCGTGTGATATCGTGCTAGACCACGACCACTTCACTCTGGTTACATCTTGCGTCAAGTCGCCCCGTGAGAAAGGCCTATTAGTGTGCTTTTAGTTTTGTATCATGTGGGGGGTTGGGGGGAACTTTTTTAATATCTCTTTCCTCGATGGAGATGCGATTTTTTCCGTTCCGTATCTCCGCCCGCACTGCAGCCTTAACATCGTGGAGCTGGCGACCCCTTTGTGAGGGGCCGACTTCGGGAGCTCCAACTGCAGGAGCTTCGACTGCACCGATCGCGGCAGCTTCCATGCTGGGGCTTCGATCGCCGACTGCGGGAGCTTCGATCGCCCCAACTGCAGATGTTTCGATTACCCCGACAGCGGGAGAAAAGGAGGAAAGAAGGTGTAAGTTACTTGCCTTCCATCACAGTGGGGAATGTAAGGTCGTCGAAAAAACAAGATGGGCGTGCTGCCTGAACTGGTGAGGACTCGGAGGGAGTGCCGTGAGTGCCGTGATCTCAGTGTTTGCGGGGACATCGAGACAGGGACTGCGGAGAGAGTGACAGCGGTCGGTACAACTCTGGTCACATCACAGTGAAGGAGCGTGTGTGTGTGTGTGTGTGTGTGGCCCGGACATTGAACTGATGGTCGTGGGTCTCCGCTTATGCTGTGTACCCTGGGGATTCTCACACTCCACTGTGGTTGCTGTTTAAGTCTATGTTTAATCTTGATGTAGTTATGTATCTTGTTGCTTTTTAGGTATGACTGTATGGCAAATTAAATTTCACTGTACCCCAGTACACCTGGCAATAAAGTACCCATGAACCATTGAATTAAAAGAATCCTGCCAATGAATAATAATTCATGGCAGCCCTGCATAACCTGTGAAAGGAATTGGAGAATAAATTAATGGATGTTCAAAGAGTGCTAGGAGCATATCTGGGACCTTTTAATGGATCACAAAATTTTCATAAGGAAGGGTCATCATTTGGTACCAGTGGACTGAAACTTTGTATGTTAGGTTTAGTTTTGTTTATTATTGTCACGTGTACTAAGGGACAGTGAAAAGTTTTTTTATTGCTTGCTATCCAGTCGGCAAAGACTATACATGATTACAATTAAGCCGTCCACATTATACAGATATGGACAAAGGGTATATCGTTTAGTGCAAGATAAAGTCCTGTAACGACTGATTAAATATAATTTGAAGGTCTCCAATGAGGTAGATGGGAGGCCAGAACCACTTTCTGGTTGTTGAGAGGATAATAATAATAATAATAAATTTTATTTAATGGGCGCCTTTCATACATCTCATACAAGATGGCTCCTCCTCCAACTGGATGGTTCAGTTCCTGATAACAGCTGGGGAGAAACTGCCCCTGAATCTGGAGGGGTGCGTTTTCAAACTTTTGTACCTCTTGCCTGATGGGAGAGGGGAGAAGAGGGAGTGACCTGGTCATTGATCATGCTGAGGCAGCGTGAAGTGTAGATGGAGTCAATGGAAGGGAGGTTGGTTTGTGCGATGGAGTGGGCTGTGTCCACAACTCTCTGCATTTTCTTGCGGGTACTGTCCGATTCACTTTTGCACCATTGGACTTTGTGAACAGAACGGGTGCGCTACAATGCTGGGAACTATATTGTGCTCTCTGTAGCTTCTCCTTTACTCTCCCCTTTGTATTTATGTTTGGCTTGATTCTATTAATGTACAATATTTAGTTTAGTTTTGTTTATTGTCACGTGTACCGAGGTATAGTGAAAATATTTAGCTGCGTGCTATCCAGTCAGCAGAAAGGCAATACATGATTACAATCAAGCCATCACAGTGTATAGACACATGACAAGGAAATAACATTAGGCCAGCACAGTCGGATCAAGGATAGTCCAAGGATCACCAATGAGGTTCAGCACTGCTCTCTGGTTGTGGTAGGATGATTCAGTTGCCTGATAACAGCTGGGAAGAAGGATAGCACACAAAACAAACCTTTGTCACTTTATTTCAGTACACCTAATAATAATACATCTAAGCCCAAAAATGGTATTCACCATTTACAGGTACAGATCCTTCATCCAAAAGCAGATACAAAGGGATCCCACAAAAAGAGAGCATTAAGATGGGCAGGTTTCCTTAATATTGGCCATAAGCCCGTAACTCAAAATTGCTTGTACCCTAACATTAACTCTGTGTGGAACTCATTGCCTGTGGAAGCCAAGTCAGTGGATATTTTTAAGGCAGAGATAGATAAAGTCGTGATTAGAATGGGTGTCAAGGGTGATGGGGAGAAGGCAGGAAAATGGGATTGGGAGGCAGAGATCAAGCTTGATTGAATGGCGGAGTAGACTTGATGGGCCGAATGGCCTAATTCTACTCCTGTATCTTGTGAACCTGTGTGATGGTGGCAATAGATGGTGGTGAGGCGCGGACCAGATTCACATCTCTCCTGACTATTATTTGAACTGAATGTTACTAATGGAGAGATTTCACCCCCTGCCCCCTCCCCCAATCTTCCACAATACCTTAAATTGAGGGATGGGGCTTGTGGGATCAATAATTCTCTAATACCTATCTGACACAGGTAAATGTTGTGCCGACATCCATATAGAGAGTCAGTAGCGCCTTCTACTTTGTGGGGCTTAGAGTTAAGCTTAATTCTATCCATATAACAATAGATTGCCTATAAATGTTCACAAGTTCAGCCATTAACAGAAGGAGGTAGGTTAATGTTTGAAGTGAGATCGAAAGGGTATAATCTAAATGTTCAACCCCCTTTCACTTTTGGTTTCCAATTTAACTTGTGTACCTCCAGTACTTTTATATTTTACTTTAGAAATATTCAATTTCAGGTCTCTCTTTTCAATTCTCTCGTCATCTAATACTTACACACTTGCACATTATCCGGCTGATATTACATCGTTGGATAAATCCCACGCAAACCTACTATTGCCAACCCAGAAGATGTTGGCTACCTTAACAGAGACCAAGTGGGTGGTGAATTTGTGAAATTCATTGGCAGATGGTGGTGGAGGCCCAGTCATTGGGTATTTTTAAAACGGGGACTAATAGGTTCTTGATTAGTAAGGGCGTCAAAGATTCCAGGGAGAAGACAGGAGAATGGGGTTGAGAGGCAAAAATAGATCAGCCATGATCGAATGGCAGAGCAGACTCGATGGGCTGAATGGTCTAATTCTACCCCTATTGTCTTATGATCTACTATAAGCAATAGTCCATGTCATAAAGCATAATGGAAACATAATGAAAACTTCAGAATACTACAACATAGAAGAATGATATATGACTATTGTTACTCATCTAGCTCTTTGAGAGAGCTACGTAGTCAGACCCACTCTCATGCTCCTTGCTGTCACAGTCTGCTTGGTGTCACTTAAATTATATATATTTTTTTTTCTCTTCCCCTTTTTTTTACATATTTCTTTTTTTTCTATTATTTTTATATGGTTAAATTTAAAACAAGAAGTTGTACACAAAATGTATTATGTTAGATACCATGGTTTATACGATTGTACATTGCTTCTAATAAAAATATATTTTAAAAAAATTAAAAAAATTAAACAATTATATTTTATGGATGGGGAATGGTCTGAGTAAGTAGTTATGGAGTTAGCATTGTATTTTTAGCATGCCTTCATTTTATTGTCAGTTTCACAGATATTTTTAGAGTTTAGAGGTTTAGAGATATGACATGGAAACAGGCCCACCAAATCCATCGATCACCCATTCATACTAGTTATACACCGCCCAATTAACATACAAATTCTCCACAGGGAGTACCCGAAGTCAAGATCGATCCTGGGTTTAGTATAGTGTATCGATACAGCGTGGAAGGGCGTGGAAACAAGCCCTTCGGCCCACCAAGTCCGTGCCGAACAGCGACACTAGCACTACCCTACACATTAGAAACATAGAGACATAGAAAATAGGTGCAGGAGTAGGCCATTCGGCCCTTTGAGCCTGCACCGCCATTCAATATGATCATGGCTGATCATCCAACTTAGTACAACAGAGACAATTAGAGACAATTTCCATTTTTTAACAAAGCCAATTAACCTACAAACCTGTATGTCTTTAGAGTGTGGGAGGAAACTGGAGCAACTGGGTAAAACCCATGCGAACAGGTGGAGAATGTACAAACTTCAAAGACAGCACCCATATTCAGAATCGAACTTGGGTCTCTGGCTCTGCAAGACCGCAGCGCCACCGTGCAGCGTCATGTATGTACAATGTTTAGTTTAATATAGTTTACAGATACAGCATGGAAACAGGCCCTTCGGCCCACTGAGTGCGCTGTCCATCGATCACCCGTTCACACTGGTTCCATGTTATCCCGCTTTCTCCTCCACTCCCTACACTCTAGCGGCAGTTTGCAGAGCGTCAATCAACCTGCAAACCCACACATCTTTGGGATGTGGGAGAAAACCCACACGGTCACAGGAAGGATGTGCAAACTCCACACAGACAGCACCTGAGGTCAGGATCAAACCCAGGTCTTTTCCTGCAGTAGCTCATGCCACAGATGTGAGCTTTTGTTCAAGCTCAATAGTACAAGGCAAAACCTGAATTACAGATCTCCTGTCTGTCTAGGAGCTATGATATATTCAGTCCTAATTACTGTAGACACTGCATCATTATCTTCCCTTCCCTCCTCTCTGGTGAGTTTTGAATAACATAGAAACATAGAAAATAGGTGCAGGAGTAGGCCATTCGGCCCTTCGAGCCTGCACCGCCATTCAATATGATCATGGCTGATCATCCAACTCAGTATCCTGTACCTGCCTTCTCTCCATACCCCCTGATCCCTTTAGCCACAAGGGCCACATCTAACTCCCTCTTAAATATAGCCAATGAACTGGCCTCAACTACCTTCTGCGGGAGAGAATTCCACAGATTCACCACTCTCTGTGTGAAAAAGGTTTTCCTCATCTCGGTCCTAAAAGATTTCCCCTTTATCCTTAAACTGTGACCCCTGGTTCTGGACTTCCCCAACATCGGGAACAATCTTCCTGCATCTAGCCTGTCCAACCCCTTAAGAATTTTGTACGTTTCTATAAGATCCCCCCTCAATCTTCTAAATTCTAGCGAGTACAAACCGAGTCTATCCAGTCTTTCTTCATATGTAAGTCCTGACATCCCAGGAATCAGTCTGGTGAACCTTCTCTGTACTCCCTCTATGGCAAGAATGTCTTTCCTCAGATTAGGAGACCTAAAGGAGAATAAGTATCTGAAGAATGGAACTTTTTGTTTAATTTATAGGTACAGGTCGTTCGGTCCAGTGATCCCCGCACCAGTGATCCCCGCACACCAACAGCATCGTACACACACGGGACAACTTACAATTTTACCAAGCCAATTAACGTGGAGCGTGGGGGGAGACCGGAACACCCAGAGAAACCCCATGCAGGTCATGGGGAGAATGTCCAAACTCCGTACAGCCAACACCCATAGTCAGGATCGAGCCTGTCTCTGGCGCTGTAAAGGGCCTGTCCCACGAGCATGCGACTCCATGCGGCAAGCGCGACCTAACGTGGTCGCTTGAGCCGTACGGCTCGCAGGGCCGATCCCACTTTGATCACCGGAGCCGTATGGAGTTGTGCGGAGCTGGTCCCCACATCGCGCGGGGCTCCGAAAAACTGACCGTGTTCAAAAAATCCACGCGGCAACGGCCTGCCGGCCCGCAGCCGCCTCGATGCCGTACGCACCGCCTCAATGCGGTACGTCACGCGTGAACTTCCCGCGGACTTCGCTCGAACTTCATGTCACTCACTCGACCTCCGCGCGGCCCCCGCTTCTGGTTTGGTCGCGCTTGCCGCATGCAGTCGCATGCTCGTGGGACAGCCCCTTTTAGGTCGCGCTTGCCGCATGGAGTCGCATGCTCGTGGGACAGGCCCTTAAGGCAGCAACTCTATCGCAGCGCCAATGTGCCGCAGGGATATGGACAAATTAACTCGCAGTGGTATGAATCTATATTGTCCACAAATTTGCCAATGAGTAACTCCAGGGATTTAAGATAGTGTGGCTGCCTCAAAAGTCACAGAATCAAAAATATGACTTATTTTCTTCAGCACAAAAAAATGAACACGGACATTGAAGATTGTACCTGATTGATTACGAGGTATTGGAAGATTAAAAATATTCTAGAATATCACTGTTTCATTGTGGTTTTATTCTTTGTAATTTGTAACTATTTTGTAGACTCACGGCTAACTGTTTCTTCTCCCCAGGAAATATTCTTTTGAAAATTGGATACAACGTTAAATATAGACCCATGCTCTGCCATTAATACACTTCCAAGGGCCTCAGCACTTCAAATATTCTGCTGAGGTTTCAGAAATTGATAGCCCTGCCTCTAACTTTCTCTCCGGCATATGGTGGCATAAAACGGGTTCTTGATATTTACCACACATAACTTAACTTTATTTCAGAAATTCATAACCTCTGACTGTAGCATTGTTTCATTATCCTTTATTTCCCACGACAAAACTCTGATCTCTGATCAAAGAAAGGCACATGGCGCTGGAACAACTCTGCGGGTCAGGCAGTATCTCTGGAGAACATGGATAGGCAATGTTTCAGGGGGGGGAGTGGGAAAGAAAGCTTGTAGAGGGGAGGGTCAGGGCAAAGCGTGGCTGCTACTAAGTGAACACAGGTGAGGGGGTTCTCTGATAGGCAGATTGTTGGACGCGGGCCAGAGAGATGAACATAGAACAATGAGCCCAAAAGGAAAAAGAGTTGTGGATTGTGAAGCTCGAGGATACAAAAGTTGCAAATTGTGAAGCTGGAGGAAGGAATGTAGGGGGGAGGGGAGAAACTGATGCAATGTCAGCCACGGTTCAGGGAAAGGGAGTGAGGGCGGAAGGAAAAATGAAATAAGCTTTGGGATCTTACAACCCAATGGTATGAACATTGAATTCTCCAATGTTTCGTAACTTTGGCAAACACCCCCCTTCCCCCTCCACTTTCTCCTCCACCTGCCACCTCTTTCTTCCCCCACCATCTCAATCCCCTACTGTGAACCCCAGCTGATCTCTCTCCCTCCTCTTCTGCCTGCATTCCTTCCTCCAGCTTCACAATTCACAACTCTTTATCCCCCTTTTTGGCTCACATGTGTCACTTCATCTAACCTTTGTCCAACAATCTGCCTTTCAAAGAACCCCCTCACCTATTACTGACCACGCTTTGTCCTGCCCCTCACCTGCTCAAGCTTCCATCCCCATCCTCCCTCCCGACCCAAAACGTCACCTATCCGTGTTCTCCAGAGATACCGCCTGACCTGCTGAGTCACTCCAGCATGTTGTGTTGAGCTTTGATCATTTCAACTGAGTACAATTGTAAATTTAAAAGTTTGGTTAATGTTTATCTGATGTCCTAACTCGAGCAATGCTGCTAAATTGCTGGATGTTTGCCAGTCAATGGCTTTGTGCCAATCTTGTTCTGAGCTGCTGCAAAAACTGAAACACTACAATTCTTTCTGGATTTCCATTCCCTAGCTTTGTGGGTACAGTGGCGGAGCGGTAGAGTTGCTGCCTTACAGCGCTTGCAGCGCCAGAGACCTGGGATCGATCCCGACTACGGGTGCTGTCTGTACGGAGTTTTGTACGTCCTCCCCGTGACCGTGTGGGTTTTCTCCGAGATCTTCGGTTTCCTCCCACGTCTCAAAGACGTACAGGTATGTAGGTTAATTGGCTTGGCGTAAGTGTAAATTGTCCCTAGTGTGTGCAGGGTAGTGTTAATGTGTGGGGATCGCTGGTCGGTGCGGACTCGGTGAGCTGAATGGCCTGTTTCCGCACTGTATCTCCAAAACTAAAACAAAACCTGCACACGTGACTCTACAGGTAGGGATCTTGAACTAGTTGCTAAGTGTGCATGTATAAAATAATCTCATGAGGTCATAATACTCCAAATGTGACCTAACCAAAGTCCTATAGAGCTGCATCATGCCACACAAGTCATCTGAATATATTCATGTACAGTATATTTGATGTGATTGAATAGCATTCAAAACAAAGCCTTTCACTGTACCTTGGTGCACATGACAATGATAAACCTAAACCATAACACAGGTGGTCTGAGACACAAGCATGGGATACTCAAGATAACAGTAAAAATTATATTACATAGTTTATTAAATTATGCAACTAGTTTTCTGGGACCTTGCATGTTCAAAATCAATTCTTGCTTTCACTCTTAAAGTATATTGGGTTGTCATAAGGACATAAGTGATAGGAGCAGAATTAGACCATTTGGCCCATCAAGTCTACTCCGCCATTCAATCATGGCTGATCAATCTCTTCCTCCGAGCCCCATTCTCATGCCTTCTCCCCATAACCTCGGACACCCGTACTAATCAAGAATCTATTTATCTCTGCCTTAAAAATATCCATTGACTTGGCCTCCACAGCCGTCTGTGGCAAGAAATTCCACAGCTTCACCACCCAGGGTTTCCCGGGATACACCCACACAGCCTGAAATGCAGGCTGGTGTCAAGAAAATCGTTACACAGTCCACAACAGCTGCACCTCACACTGTATAAACTACAATGGTAATGTAGAGATAAATAAATAACTGTCGGTTTTGTCCACAGTGTATAATAATGTAGCCAGAAACAACATTCAATGGGGAATGGGGATCATGACTGAAACCTCCTTGTGGCGATCCCCGGAAATGACGACATGATGCACTTTGTGATGCATCAGGCGACCAATTCTGTCAACATGTTGGACGACAGCGGGAGCCAACAGCGAGCTATGCGTCGTCTGACACACGAACGAACGAACGGTGGGGAATTACATTTTCAGGGCGGCACAGGGCCTCAGCGGTAGAGTCACTGCCTTGCCGCGCCAGAGACCCGGGTTCGATCCTGGCTATGGGTGCTATCTACACAGAATTTGTACTTTTCCCCTGTGACCCCGTGGGTTTTCTCCGGGTGCTCCAGTTCCCTCCCACACTACAAAGGCGTACAGGTTTGTATGTTAATTGGCTTTGGTTGAATAATTGCAAACTTTTTGTTGCTTTGTTGTGCAGGATAGTGTTTGTCCATAGTGGGTAAGATAGAACTAGTACAGGATGGTCGTTGGTCGGCACGGACTCTGTGGGCCGAAGGGCCCGTTTCCATGATGTATCTCAAAAGTAAAGTCTAACTCTGTAAATCGTGTCAACAGCACATATTATTCTTGTCACTAACATCTGGGTACTAACCAATCTGTATCAATGAATACCTGAAAAACCATTGAAGACTGATTGCTTTTCTGTGCTCAAAACTGGACGAATTAAATGGTTCCTCCTGCTTTAATAAATATACAAATAAAATAGATTAATTCAATTAGAACATCAATACAGATCAGAAGAGCACAACATCCCTTCAGTATCCAATGTGTAGATAAAAATTAACCATGAGCGGAATGAAGGTCAGATTTCAAGCTGAGCTCCTCCCAACCAGCAACCAGAACTTTAGTGAATGATCTTACAAAACATCAAAGGAAAACAGTGCACGATCACTTAATTGCAACAATTTGGGGAATTTTTCATCAAAGCGTATTGCATGGTCTCAAGAACCCCAATGGTAATAAAATCAAAATCGGCTTTTTTTTTTGTCACATACGCTACGGAAATAGGTGTAAGATGTCTCGATCCACTTCCATAGAGCTGTACCAAACACCTTGGACTAGAAATGGTATTCCATTGTGCAATGTTACATGTAATGGGATACAAATTCACTTCAAAGCCAACTGCTTAGTTTACTCTTATTCCGTTTGGAGATACAGCGCAGAAACAGGCCCTTCGGCCCACCGAATCCACACCGACCAGCGAGCCCCATTACACACGCCAGGAACAATTTTACAAAGCCAATTAGCTTACAAATCTGTACGTGTGTTTGGAATGTGGGAGGAAACCACCGGAGCTCCCGGAGAAAACCCATGCAGGTCACAGGGAGAACGTGCAAACTTCACACTGACAGCACCCATTAGTCAGGATTGCGGTATCAGGTGTGCAGCTGTGTGCAACATTTGACTGGGGGGGTCACCGTTCCAATGTTCAAAACCGTTTCGGCTTAACAAACAGTAGAGACCTTGAACACAGCACCAAACCTTAACCAGTGGGTGAAGTGCTCTTGTGGCATCAGAACATAGAATAGTACAGCACAGGAACAGGCTCCTCAGCCCACAATGTTTGTGCCAAGCATGATGCCAAGTTAAACTGATCTCATCTGCCTGTACATCCCTCTTATTCCGTGTGCTTCCATGAGCATATCCAAAAGCCTCTTAAATGCTACTATCATGTCAGCCTCCACCACCACCCCCACTCAACCCGCATATCTCCATTAAACTTCTTCCCACTCAACTTACAGTTGTGCTTTCTAGTATTGGACATTTCCACGTTGTGAAAAAGGTTCTGACTGTCTGCCTTACTTAGACTTCTCATAATTTTATATATAAACTTTATATATTACTTAAAGGATCTGCACTACACTTTTTTTTTAAATTTCAAAAATAAACTTTATTCAGAATAAAAAATATATACAAAATAAAAACTGCAAAAATACATCATACATTCTCAGTGTCTAGACATTCGATGATGTCGTGTTCAGTAGCGTTCACCCTTGCTATTCATTTGGCAGCCTAGGTTGATATCCGCTCCCTTGTTTTAGGGGTGTCCACACCGGACTCTGTCCCCCCCAATGTCCAGCAGCGGAAGGACCTTAGAGTGTGGTCCTGTCCCACAGAGCCTTGGCATTGGCTGCACCAAGCTTCAGTGCGTCCCTCAGCAGCTACTCCTGTAGACTGGAGCAGGACAGACGACAACGTTTCCTGATGGACCTCTCCCTTGTGTAGGGTGATCAACATGTTTTGGGCAGACCAAAGAGCATCTTTCACCAAGTTGATGGTTTTCCAACACCACTTAATGTGTCTAACCATGGGAGAAACAGACCCTGTGATACTTGTGTCATTGAGGATGGCCCGAGTTGGTTTATCTCACAATTAAGCCCTATCTATCTAACGGTGGGTGGTCCCATCTCCAACAGCCATATCTCAATGGCCATCATCGATGAACGATGCACATCCCCATCGCACCCTGACCATTGAAGGCCAAATCTGCGTTCCACATTAGGCTCGCCTGAATACCAATTGCCCTTTGAATTGAAGCTTGGATGGGACCCCAACAATGTTATTTTACTTCGGAGTCACGTGAGTGACTACATGAAGAACCCGTCCAGCACGCATGCGCGACATTGCGTTCACGCAGGCAACAGCGACGCAGCGGGAGTCAGGCGCTCCCACTACAGTTTAAAAAGACGGACCGTCAGGTAAGTTTATTCAGAGGTCGTTTTTTTCCGGAAAAGAAGGGTTTTGTTTTGTTTCAACAGGGAGAACATGAACAAAACAAGACTATCCAAGGAATCTGCCCCCCGTTCGACTCCAACGGAGGAGCGTTCCATCAGTGGGGGGCAAGAAGCGGTAGGCTAACCCAGCGATCTGCCATCCCCGACACCGAGCCGAGCCCAGTCCTGCTAGCGCAGCCTGAGCAGCGGGCTGGATGTAAAGCAGCACGGAAGACCAACCGGCTGGTGGTATCCGATTCTTCAGACGGGGACGTCTCACCGCCCGCTCGGGGCAGAGACAGCCGCATGAGCCGCATGGAACGGCTCGTGGAGTGTATGCTCCAGCGAGACATGCTTCATGAGGGGCAGTCTCGCAGAGGGAGTTCAGGCACTCCCACCACAGTGCCTCACGCACCAGCCATCGCTTCCCCCTCATCCGAGGGCAGCTTTGGCGACCAGGGCTGGGCTGGTCAAGAAGAGGGGTCACTGGCCGAAGATGTCGGGAGTACGCTTGGGGTACAGGAACAGGAAGAGCTGCTGTGTGTGGTAGACCGCCACGTGGCAGCTCCACGTGCAGGACGGCCATTAGAGCCAAAACTGGCGGCCAGCATTAACTACCTGTCCTTCAAGCCCCTACAAGAGCAGGTAGTTAATGAGGCCCTAGAGCTATATTCGGCCCCTGAGAATTGCACCTCGCTCAACGTGCCGGCTGTCAACAGCCAAATCTGGGGGCACGTTGGGCCAAATATCCGCAATCAAGATCTCAAACTACAGCGGATCCTCAGGCTCCTGACGTCAGCCATCACTTCATATGCTCGTTCTGTGGATGGGACAGAAATGACTACGAATTAGCAGGATACACTCGCACTGCTGTGCAATACCCAGTTTGAAATTAGCAACCTCCGCAAGGAGATTATAAGACCTGCCCTCAACCCGAAATTCGCGGGTTTGTGCAAAACGCCGACCACAGAGCCAGAAATACTGCTCTTCGGGAAAAACCTCTCCAAGAAAGTAAAGGATATGGAGGAGGAGTCCAAAACATTTGGCCTCATGAGGGCAGGCCCCGGGACGAGCAAACCCACTAAACCCAAGCGGCAGTACCCCACCACGTCCACCAGTCGACGTCTACCCTATGGGACTGGTGAAAGCTCGGGGTCCGCACATCAACAGCATTCGTGGATACAAAATAGAGTTTACTCTAGAAAACTTGCCACCAGTTCAGCATTCACCCCAAAGGGTCTTTTCCCTCTCAGTTAAAGAAAAACGAGAGGGACAAGCTGAACTGGTGAGGCTAATCACAAAGGATATCATTGATAAAACCAAACATGAACCCTTGGAATTTGTCTCTAATATATTCACTAAAACTAAAAAAGATGGTGGATGTCGCATCATCATTGACTTAACTTCACTAAAGATGTTTGTTAAGTATGTACATTTCAAAATGGAAACGTTTGTAACTGCCAAACAACTGATTTCCAAAGGACACTTCATGGCAAGCATTGACCTTAAAGATGCTTACTATTCAGTACCCATTCATAAGGATCATCGCAGATACCTGAAATTTACCTGGATGGGGCAGCTATGGCAGTTTAAAGCGTTGCCTCACGGTTTAACATCAGCCCCAAGATTATTCACCAAGATACTAAAGCCAGCCTTGGCAATATTAAGAAGACAAAAACATATTGTCATGGCATATCTTGATGATATCTTAATAGTAGGCAAAACCATGGAATTGGCTATATCAGCTGTGTCAGCTACCAAACAATTGTTTGAAACCTTGGGATTTGTCTTACATCCAGATAAATCTAAGTTGAAGCCATCCACAACCATGGACTATCTGGGCTTCACAATTAACTCAGTCCACATGTCTGTAACTTTGCCAAAGACAAAAACAGCTGAATTGGCACAAACATGTAACAATTTAACGGTCAACGATCAACCAACCATTTGACAAGTGGCGAGAGTAATTGGGAAAATGGTAGCAGCATTTCCAGCTACACAATTTGGACCTTTGCACTTTCAAAACTTACAAAGAGCAAAAGTGCAGGCACTAAAACGACATGCAGGTCACTTTGACCGGATCATGAAATTACCCACTGAAGCAATATCAGAGCTACAGTGGTGGCTAGAGAACATTTGGCATAGTTCCAGCCCTATCATCATCGTTAACCCTACATTAGTTATCCAAACAGATGACAGTGCTCAAGGCTGGGGAGCAACTAATTCCATATCCAGCACAGGTGATAGATGGACTAACCCAGAGTCATTGTTACTACTTACACTGGGCATAAATTATCTAGACATGTTGGGTGCATTTTATGGATTAAAAGCATATTCAACAAATATGCATCACTTGCATGTTCAGTTACAAATAGATAATACTACGGTGGTGGCCTATATTAACCATATGGGCAGCATAAAATCGATATCATGCGACAAATTGGTCAACACAATCTGGCAATGGTGTGTCGACAGACATATTTGGCTATCAGCAACTTACCTGCCGGGTTAGCTAAATATAGTGGCAGACACCAGGTCATGCAAATTCAATGACAACACCGAATGGATGTTAAATCCCAAAGTATTTGCTAAAATTACCAAGCAATATGGTATGCCAGATATCGATCTATTTGCATCCAGACTAAATCACCAGGTTCCTATGTATGTCGCTTGGGAACCAGACCCTGAGGCAGCAGCGGTAGATGCGTTCGCGCTGGACAGGGGAAATTTCTTCTTTTATGCATTTCCTCCCTTCTGCCTCAAGAGTCGGGTACTACGCAAAATACAAATGGACTCTGCTTCAGGTATTTTGATAGTACCCGACTGGCCTACTCAGCCATGGTTCCTAGTGCTCCTCGACATGATCGTCGAGACCCCTATGGCTTTTTCCAGTAACCCAGAATTGCTAACTCACCCAGTATCTGGCACAAGCCACCCATGCCATGATAAAATCAAACTCCTGGGTTGCAGATTTTGAAAAGGCCTTTGCTGGGCCTGGGATTGTCAGAAAACACCATCAACACCATGACAGCATCCCACCGTGTATCCACAAGGAAACAGTACTTATCTAGTATCAAGAAGTGGGAGAAATACTGTTCGGATACAGGAACCACCTATTCAACCACAACAGTCACCAATGTACTGGAGTTCCTGGCAGGCCTTTACCACAATGAAGGACTCAGCTAGAGCGCCATCAACACAGCCAGAAGTGCTCTGTCTGTCTATTTAATACAGGCACCAGGACAACAGGCAATGGGGTCCCACCCGCTGGTGGTCAAACTCATGAGGGGGATATTCAACTCTAACCCCCCTAGACCTAGGTACACCCATATCTGGGATGTCAGTGTGGTCCTGACATACCTCAGGGGATGGTCACCAGCCAGGTCCCTCACGCTGGAACAATTAACTCTCAAGACGATCATGCTGATGGCACATGTGTCAGCACAAAGAGTCCAGTCACTTCACCTTTTACGACTGGACAACATGATCGTAACTCCAGACCATGTCTCATTTACTATCCAGGGGCTGGTCAAACAGAGCAGGCCTGGAACATCTAATCCAGTCATGGAATTCTGGGCCTACCCACCAGAACCATGGTTATGTGCCATGACCCACCTACTGTACTATATAGACACAACTAAAATCCATCGAGGGAGTGAAAAAGCCTTATGGGTCAGCCACAAGAATCCTTATGATCGGGTGACGAGCCAAACCATTTCTAGATGGCTCAAGCAGGTGCTGAAAGCTGCTGGTATAAATACTAATATGTACAAATCTCACTCCACCAGGGCAGCATCCACGTCGGCGGCTAAGAGAATGGACGTACCAATAGACCACATCCTGGCAACAGCGGGGTGGTCTGGGGAAATAACGTTCAGAACTTTTTATAATAAGCCATTGGCAAAACCTGCTTTATTTGCAGAGAAAATATTACAATCTGCAAAATATATAATATAAGCCCGGGGGAGCAATTTGTTTTTGTTATTGTTAATAAATACCATTATTGTTTTTACAAACAGATTCATTGGTTGATTAAGATAACACACTTCCTCCCTCAAGTGACTTCGGCAGTGAGTGAAGTATGAACTGTTACACGGTTTAAAATCACAGAGCTTTAAAATCTTCACGTAGTCACTCACGTGACTCCGAAGTAAAATATTAAGATTAAACAAGAACTTACCAGTTTGAAGTTTGATCTGTATTTTATGAGGAGTTACAATGAGGGATTAAGTGCCCTCCGCTCCCACCCTCAATAATAGAGATCAAACTGGTATCTAAGCTCTCCTTTTCTTTACTATGTTTATTTCAATTACTGTGTCTGTCTGTGATTCCACACCGCTGCTTTGAAGTATGTCGCGCATGCGTGCTGGACAGGTTCTTCACGTAATCCCTCATCGTAACTCCTCATAAAATACAGATCAAACTGCAAACTGGTAAGTTCTCGTTTAATCTTACTATTTTGGTGCATGCTTTTACCTGCAGAAAAACAACTAGCACTACAGGAAGTTACAGGAATTCCTTTTCTGACCTTATTGCTCCCCAAGCAATGACCCACCAACGGAAACAGTATGAAGACAGACAAAATATGCCGGAGTAAATCATCGGGTCAGGCAGCATCTCTGGAGAAAACGAATAGGTGATGTTTCGGGTCGAGACAGTGAGTCTGATAAAGGGTCTCGACCTAAAACGTCACCTATTCCGTTCCTCCAGAGATGCTGCCTGTCCCGCTGAATTACTCCAGCATTTTATGTGAGTCTTCTATGTAAACCAGCATCTGTAGTTCCTTCCTACACAAGGGAAATGGTACCCTGTTTTCTCAATAGTCTTTGCAAAAATATAGGAGTTCCTAAATAGATGCATTATAGGCACAAGCTTACACTGAAAGCAATCTTACCTGCCACGCCACCAGCCAGACACACAGATAATAGATTAGGCGTCGTACTCCCCTCGGGCATCATCCAGTCACACAGCAACATGTAGGGGACAAAATACAAACAATATCCCGGAATATCTCTGAGATACATGGCTCCAACACCTCGGTACAGTCCAGAAATCCCTTCGTTCCGCAGAATTCTGCTGATGCAGTGCACAGGGCCCCTGTACAGAGGCTGAGTGTTCACTGCAATCGAGTGAATGGAGCCAGCGCCAATCAAGTTTAATTTAGCTGTGGAGATGTAAAACATACTTAGTCGAGTCCCAAAACAAAATTGTCATCAACAATAAAAAGCTGTAGAAAACATTATAACAAAGGCGAGACACAGAAATATTAGTGCCCATGGCAATATTTAACTTTGCTGAGATTAGAGATGCAGCGTGGAATCAGGCCCTTCGGTCCACCGATTCCGCGATGGCCAGCGATCACCCGTACACTAGTTCTATCCCACACAATAGGGTCAATTTTACATAAGCCAATTAACCTACAAACCTGCACATCTCTGTGATGTGGGAGGAAACCTGAGCACCCGGGGAAAACCCATGCGGTCCCAGGGAAAATACACAAACTCTGTACAGACAGCACCCATAGTCAGTATTGAACCCAGGTGTCTGGTGCTGTAAGGCAGCGAATCTACCACTCTACCACTGTGCCACCTTAATCATAATAATATATAATACTTAATAATATATTTTGATTGAAAGAAGAACAGCTTATTAAACGTGGTTTTCCTGTGTAAAAACACATTTATGAGGAATGATTCAAACCTCACCGACGAATGAATCATGATAATTAGTTGGTATTCAGAAAGAAACAAAAGCTGGAGTAACTCAGCGGGACAGGGAGCATATCGGGAGAGAAGGAATGGGTGACGTTTCAGGTCGAGACCCTTCTTCAGACTTTGGAAAGGATGGAAGTTTATCAAAAAAGTTGAAGATCAAAATAAGGGGTTTAGAGCATTAATGACTGTGACTATTGCCAGAAATAAAAAAAAAAGACTTGATGCACAGCGGTATAGATTTAGATTTATTATTGTCATGTGTACAGTGAAAAGCTTATTTTGCATGCTGTCAGATGACACTATATATAAACACATTTAAGCCAAACTCAAATATGATGGCTAGAGTGAAGGAAATAATACATAGTGCTGAATATAGTTCTCAGCATTGTAGTGCAACAGTTGCAAAGAAGTAACATTGAAATCGTATATAAAACACATTAAAGGGGCATTTAGAATGACATATATCACATAGGTTTCTGAGTGTGTGGGAGTGCATTAGGGCGGGCAGGGAGATTGTGGGACATAGAGAAAAAAGCAAGAAACTAGATGATTGAGAGTATTTAGCGAGTATTTCATTGGCAAGTAAAATCCAAGTGTCCAGAAACGCATAGGGAAAATGAAAATTGACACAGACAGTAAAAAATGCTACAAGTTAAATGCATTGCATTGCATAGACGTGTCAGAAATGCGATGCAATGCACCTCCAGATTCAGGCACAGTTTATTTCCAGCTGTTATCAGCAACTGAACCATCCTATCAACAAGTAGGGAGCGGTCCAGAGCGGAACCTCACTGGAGACTCTCGGACTATCTTTATATGGGGTTATCAAAAAATGGTGTAAATACCATGAGGAGACAAAATATGATATTGCCTTTGTGTAGGAAGGAACTGCAGATACTGGTTTAAATCAAAGAAAGACACAAAATGCTGGATTAACTCAGTGGGACAGGCAGCATCTCTGGAGAGAAGGAATGGGTGACGTTTCAGGTCGAGACCCTTCTTCAGACTGATATTGCCTTTATTAACTGATGTGTGAGGGACCAAAGCAAGTCAGTTATTTTTCCTAAATATATAGCCAGGCCTTGGAAGAACTTGTTTTTGATTCCAATGTTGCACATGCGCGTTGTCCTCAAGCTGGAAAGGGTGTAGAGATGATTTACAAGGATGTTGCCAACTCGAGGGCCTGAGCTATAGGGAGAGGTTGTGCGGGCCAGGACTCGACTCCTTTTGATTATTGCATTATTGAGAGAAGGATCAGTCTGAAGAAGGGTCTCGACCCAAAACACCATTCATTCCTTCTCTCCAGAGATGCTGCCTGTCCCGCTGAGTTACTCCAGCATTTTGGGTCTATCTTCGATTTAAACCCACATGGTACAGCAGTTGCACCGCAGCTGACAGGAAGGCACTACAACGGGTGGTGAAAACCGCTCAGCACATCATCGGTGCCCCGCTCCCTGCCATGGATGCCCTCCACCGAAAACGGTGTCTGAGACGGGCCGGGAAAATCATCAAGGACCCCTCCCACCCTAACCATGGACTGTTTGCCCTCCTCCCATCAGGGAGGTGGTACAGGAGCCTCAGGTCTCGCACAAGCAGGATGAGGAACAGCTTTTTCAATAACACTATTACACTGCTGAACTCAGAGTCCCGTCACTAGATATCTCCCATTTGTATACAGTATTTGCCTATGTACCAGTTTTTTTTCTCCTAATCCATCCACATTCCACACATTGTTAACCAGTACTCTTTTACTCTATTGTATGCTTATTCTGTATTTTTATTTTCTACTTCTACTATCTTGCACTATGACTATGACTAGACGCTAAACTGCATTTTGTTGTACCTATACTTGTATCTGTGCAATGACAATAAAGTTGAATTGAATTGAATTGAATCTGCAGTTCCTTCCTACACATATGATTATTGTATCATCTATTTCACCTATAATGTCGAAGAAAATAAAATTGTATTCAGTGTAGAAGCAGGCAAGGAAATTAAAACAATGCAGATAGGGAGAGTGAAATGTGTAAGAAGGAACTACAGATACTGGTTTAAACCTGCTCTCAAGAGATGCTGCCTGTCCTGCTGAGTTACTCCAGCTTTTTGTGTCTAACTTAGGGAGAGTGAGATAGCTAAATCCAGCAAAAAAAAACATGAAGTTATCTGTTGTCCATCCATATTATTTGAATAAAACTATTAAATGAAATAGGCAACGTTTCGGGTCGAAACCTTTCTTCAGACTGAAGGAGTCTGAAGAAGGGTTTCGGCCCAAAACGTTGCCTATTTCCTTCACTCCATAGACGGTGTTGCACCCGCTGAGTTTCTCCAGCACTTTTGTGTACCTATTAAATTAAATGTTCGTTTGTTTATGTAGAACATGCACTTTTTAGAATGTTAACAAAAACAAGATGTTACTGAAGGTAAGACAATTTATTTTCTAATTCTCTTTACATTCCTATAATTCACAGTTTATACATTTGGACATAAACAAGTCTAATGATACATGTGAATCCAGGAAACTAAGATGAGATCAGTTGCCAAAAATGATTGCAGCAGAAAATAAAATGACTCAGAAAGACACTGTTTGCAGATTTAAAGATACCAAATAAACAAAACATATATAAATAACAGCAACTGCTGTGTATCCTGGTAAAATTTAATTGCACCTTGTGTTACTTTTAAAAGGGAGGATTCGATTATGAAAAATACTGTCATAACAAATAGTGCTCTCCATACTGGTACACGTGTAGGAAGGAACTGCAGACGCTGGTTTAAACTGAAGGTAGACAGAAAGTGCTGGAGTAACTCAGCGTGACAGGCAGCATCTCAGGAGGGAAGGAGTGAGTGCCGTTTAGAGTCGAGATCCTTCTTCAGTCCAACATCTCTGGAGAGAAGGAATGGGTGACGTTTCGGGTCGAGATCCTTCTTCAGATTGAAGGGTCTTGACCCGAAACGTCACCCATTCCTCCTCTCCATAGATGCTGCCTGTCCAGCTGAGTTACTCCCAGCACTTTGTGTCTGTCTTCCATACTGATACACTGTGTGCATATCTATTATATGGATTGGTCGAACGAGCTGCCAGAGGAGGTAGTTGAGGAAGGTGCTACCACAAGGTTTAAAAAACATTTAGACAAGCACATGGATAGGACAGGTTTAGAGGGATATGGGCCAAATGCAGGCAGGAAGGACTTGTGCAGATGGGACATGTTTGTCGGTGAGGGTAAGTTGGGCCAAAGGGCCTGTTTCCACACTGTATGACTCCATGACCTCTGTATCAATACACTATATTGCATAAAGTCATGACCGGAATTGATAATGTGAATGCACAGTCTTTTACCCAGTTAGAAAAATAAAGAAGCAGAGGCCATAGCTTGAAGGTGAAAGAATTAATAGGTAATCGAGGAACGACTTTTTCCACTCAGAGGATGGAAGGTATATGGAATGAGTTGCCAGAGGAGGTTGTTGAGGAGGCACTATAGCAGCATGTAAATGACAATCTGATAGGTGCGTGGTTAGGAAAGGTTTGGAGGGATATTGACCAAATGCTGGCAAATGGGATTGGCTTAGATGGAGCATCTTGGTTAGCATGGACGAATTGGATCGAGGACTAAATGGTTCGGCAACTTGAGTACCCAGGATCGAAGAAGACTGCATAAAATGGTGGACACTGCCCAGCCCATCATGGGTGCGGACCTCCCCAGCATCAAAGGGATTTGCAGCAGTCGCTGGCTCGAAAACGCAGCCAGTATCATCAGAGACCCACACCATACTGGCCACGCTCTCATTTCACTCCTGATATCAGCTAGAAGATACAGGAGCCTGAAAACTGTAACATCCAGGTTCAGGAACAGCTTCTTCCCTACAGCTATCAGGTAATTAAACACTACAACCTCCAAATAATCTCTGAACTACAAAGACTTGGGGACATTGGTTTGGTCTTTTTGCACTATTATTGATTTTTGTTTGTTTTCATGTGTATGTATGTGTATATGAAATATATGAAATAAAGGTTCGGTACACCATATATACATATGTACTGAATGTGTAGGAAGGAACTGCAGATGCTAAACTGAAGATAGACACAAAAAGCTGGAGTAACTCAGTGGGACATGCAGCATCTTTACAGAGAAGGAATGGGTGACGTTTCAGGTCTGAAAAAGGGTCTCGACCTGAAATGTCACGCGTTCCTTGTCTCCAGTGATGCTGCCTGTCTCGCTGAGTTACTCCAGCCTTTTGTGTCTATCCATGTATATACTGAACTTTTTTTCTGTTTATTATATTGTTTACAGAGCACTATGTTTACATTGAAGATAGACACAAAAAGCTGGAATAACTCAGGTGGCCAGGCAGCATCTCTGGAGAGAAGGAATGGGTGACGTTTCGGGTCGAGACCCTTCTTCAGACATATGTTTACATATTCTGTTGTGCTGCTGCAAGTAAGAATTTCATTGTACTATCTGGGACATACAACAATAAAACATTCTTGTCTCTTGAGGGGCCTGTATGACTCTATGTCTCCATTGCCATAGAGAGCCCCGTGCTTATTCCATAAAAATGAACTTGTGCAGTCCTTACCTGACCCCACCGTCTGAGTCTGCATCTGCAGTCTGATCTTGACCAGGTCCACTGGGGCACCGATCGCGACTGTGACCAGACCCACCACCGCGCTGGCAGCAGCCACATCAGACAGGGCTGGGCCTCGGCGACTCTCTTCACCATAGCGATACTCGCAAATGGCCCTCTGCGCATTGCCATAGACACCCAACGCCACTGAGTTGTACACCGCGACGCTGGCTAACGGGAAAGATAGGCCTTTGAAGAAGCCAGCAACCTGGAAAGAGATTACGGTGTTTAGAAACATAGAAAATCGGTGCCCTTCGAGCGAGCACCGCTGTTCAATATGATCATGGCTGATCATCCAAAATCAGTACCCCATTCCTGCTTTCTCCCCATATCCCTTTGTTTCATTAGCCCTAAGAGCTAAATCTAACTCTCTCTTGAAAACATCCAGTGAACTGGCCTGCACTGCCTTCTGTGGCAGAGAATTCCACAGATTCACAACTATCTGGGTGAAAAGGTTTTTCCCCATCTCAGTCCCAAATGGCCTACCCCTTATTGTTAAACTGTGACCCCTGGTTCTGGACTCCCCCAACATCGGGAACATTTTTCCTACATATAGCCTGTCCAATCCATTAAGAATTGTATTTGTTTCTATAAGATCCCCTCTCATCTTTCTAAATTCCTATGATATAAGCACAGTCGATCCATTCTTTCATAATTGTTACAATTTTTACAGTGTAAACAGCAATATGCACCCGTTCCTTTATGATCAGTTAAGGAAAATAATAATTATTATTATTATTGTTATTTTTAGATAATGTGATATTTAAATAACATGATCTTTTGTAAAAGGAAAACATGTCTTTATCTAATAATAATGAGATAAAGCCTAATGGGCCTGTCCCACTTTGGCGAATATTCAGCGGACTGCTGGCGACTGTCAAGATGCCGTTAGTCGCCTGAAAAACTGGGAACTGGAACGGCGACTGTCAGACTGGAACACACAGACAAACACATCGCAAAGGCGGGGGCAGGGCAAGCGGGGGGAGCGCTGACTGAAATTCACACGGTGCAAAGCCAAGGTGATACAGATACAGAACAGAAAGGTTGGCGCTGTAATTAAGACGGCTAAAGCACAGTGTACGGTAAGTCCTTTAAAAGAAGGGGGGGGAGGGGGGAAGAAGGAGTGGAGACAACTTTTAAGAAGCCAGCAAATTAATAAGCCAGAGATACACATCTGTGAAGCCCGGCGGACATTTAACATTACCGGTCGGTTTTCCTTGGTTCTGAAAACTCCTGCTTATGTTTATTTTCCCCAATGAGCCAATGAAAATGACCGGTCAGCAAAGGCGATTAACTAAAACTACTTATGACTACCTACGACTACCGATAACTACATGACGACTCCACTACAACTGCACCTATGACTACAGGATTATCCATTATCTCCATGGCGAAAAACTTGCGGCGACAATACTGAGGCCGCGACTAGTTCCCAGAATGCGGGAACTTCTCGCAACCATGAAGAAGACTCGCCAGAGATCACCAGCGAACATGTGGCGAGCGCAGAGTCTCCTGCACTCCCCTAAAAAGTTGCCTAGGTGGGACAGGCCTGTTAAGTTTTCACTTTAAAAACCACCTTATTTAAATTTCCCATTATTATATAATACTAATAATATAAAGACTTATATGTTCATTTTTAAATATCACATTATTTGCATAAAACATTATCAAATAATAATAATAACAACAATGATAAAGACTTACATGTTCATTTTTAAATATCTTCAGCGCACATTGGACTGTGTTACTGTAGCCATGTCCGGCTTGCAAGCGGGTCTGAAAAATAATTAACTTTGAGGCGTAAATGAGGACACAGCAGGTAACATATAAAGTGTTTTCGTGAGCTGTTCTTTGAATGTTGGTGCTTTGGCGACTTCAAAGGGGATCCTGTTGAGATACCAAGTTAGCGTCTCCGTGTTTCCCCCACACAGTTCGAAAGCCTTGCTCGGCGTTAGAAATACAAATGGAAATTTACCTTGACGGTGTCGAGGGGGTGGCCAACGATCACGCTCGCCGCTCCTACCACGAAAATAAAAATCGTCTGAGTCACAGTAAAAATTTGAAACCTTCCTTCCACTACAGTAAAACGGAGATTACACTTCAAAGGCACCTCAGTGGCTGTGAAGCAATCGCTTTTCCACATCCCGAGGCCTTTAAAAAATGCTATAATACAAACAAGTCATAGAGTTATACAGCACAGAAACAGGCCCTTCGGCCCAACACATCCATGCCGCCCAAGATGCCCCATCTACGCGAGTCCCACATGCCCATGTCCTTCTAAAATGTTCCTGTCCAACACCACTTTTAGGGAACTGTGTACTTGAGCTTGTTGATCCCTTTGCTCTACAACACTCCCCAGGGCCCAACTGTTAATTCTGAAAGACCTGCCCTAGTTCGACTTCACAAGGGATGCCATTTGCCAATCCCCACCACTTGCCCAAATGATCAAGATCCCTCTCTAATTCTTGCTAATCATTCTCACTGTCTACGATACCACCTGCAAAGTTACTCATCATGCTTTATATATTAGCACATATAGCATATCTCAACAATGGGCCCAACACAGACCCCTGAGGCACACCATTAGTCACTGGCGCCCAGTCTGAAAAATTAAATTTCCACCATCACCCTCTGCTTCCTACCACTTAAACCAATTCTGATTCCAGTTTTCCACCCTTCCCGAGGTCATCTGTTGCCGGCTCTGTTTTGTTCTGGCCTTCTCTACCTTTCAGTCTGAAGACGGGTTCCAACCCGAAACGTCACCTATAGCTTTTCTCCAGAGGTGCAGCCTGACCTGCTGAGTTACTCCAGCACTTTGTGTCTATCTTCTGTATCCAGTTGATTAGCTCTCCCTGCATCCCATGCAATCTAACCTTCCAGGGCATACCTTCACATAGTGACTTATCAAAGGCCCATATAAACAATGTCTACGATCTTGCCCTCATCAACCTCCTTAGTAACTTCTTCAAAAACCTCAAAAATTCATGAAACATGATTTCTCATACACAAAACCATGACGATTTTCCCTAATCAACCCATCTTTCCAAATGTATGTATATCTTATGTATATATCTTAGCCATAAAAATCCCCTCCTGGAACTTGTCTACCAGAGAAGTTAAGTTACTGCTCTATAGTTCCTAGACTTTTCTTTACAACCTATCTTAAATCAAGCACACGTTAGCCATCTCCAGTCATCCACACCTCACCCCTATATAACAAAGATTAATGTATCTCAGCCAGGACTCCCACAACTCAAGAGTTAAGAGTGCTTTATTGTCATATGTCCTGAAATGGAACAATTAAGTTCTTATTTACAGCAGCTCAACAGATATGTAAACATAGTACTCTAGCTTCCCACAGTGCCCGCCTGGATATACCAATAGAAACAAGGAACTGCAGAAGCTGGTTTACGAAAAAAGACACAAAATGATGGAGTAACTCAGCAGGTCAGGCAGCATCTCCGGAGAACATGGATAGGTGACGTTTTGAGTTAGGGCCTATCTTCTGACCCGAAACTTCACCTATCAGGTCAAAGAGCATCTCTGGAGAACATGGATAGGTGATGTTTTGGGTCAGAAGAAGGGTCCCAACTCAAAACGTCACCTATCCATGTTCTCCAGAGATGTTGCCTGACTTGTTGAGTTACCCCAGCACCTTGGAGATCAGGCCCTGGAGATGTATCTACATTCATACATTTTAGGACATCCAGCACCTCCACTGACATCACCATTAACTTTTCAATGTACCCCAATCCTTCCTTTCATGTCTTTCTGAACGGTAAAAGCAGAAGATAAATATTCAAGGCCCATGTCCCTTGGGTCCACACATGGCTCACGCTGGCGTCTCAGGGTCTATATTCTCCCTCTTCCTTTAATATCTGTATACAATCTCTTTGGACTTTCATTAATCTTATCTGCCAGAGCTATCTCATACCCCATTTTGCCACCCCAGTTTCTTAAATATGCTCCTCAATCCTCTATACGCCTCCAGGGATACACCTGATCCAAGTTGCCTATATCTGACACTTAACTCTGTGTAGCAAGGAACTGCAGATGCTGGTTTAAATCGAAGATCGATGCAAAATGCTGGAGTAACTCAGCATCTCTGGAGAGAAGGAATGGGTGACGTTTCGGGTCGAGACCCTTTAACTCTGCTTTACCGACTCGAAGAAGGCTGGTGCCCCTACACGCCACCTCTCCATTCCTTCCACAGATGCTGCCTGCCCCACCGCGTTACTCCAGCACTTTCTGTTTTGCTCAATATCTCTACTTATCCGAGGTTCGTTGCTCCTGCCCGCCTTGCCCTTGCGCTTGGCTTAACAGAAGCACGCATGCCCTGAAGTCTCACTATCTCGCCTTTTAAAGGGGTCATCTACTCTCCGGACTTGGCTTTCGCCGCAAACATCCTACTCCAAGCAACTTCTACAAGTGTGGATTGAAATTTATTTGCCACCTAGACCAAAGCTCTTAGAGCAGACCTAGACGACGTAAAAACCAGACAAAGAAACTTGACACCGAAGTGACCGCTTGGAAATAAATTAACTTGAGCCAAAAGTCACCAGAAGTTCCAACTAATTCCATCTAATGATGGAACTAGATTAATGACGACCTCATTAATTTAATTTGGCATCGTACTTTAGATTTCTGTGCACCACTACAGATTGCATTACAAGCTTTGCACAAGGCTGTTGCTTTGTACCCTCACTGTTGTATTTATTACTGTACAGACACCACATGTTTCACGCGGGGGTTTTGTGCTTAAAAATCTGCACGTAATACAAAAAAACCCATAGAACTGTAAAAAAGGTGCTGTTACCTCCGATCCATCCAGCGATGAAATCGTCGAGCTGAACGCTAGCCATTTAACGCCTATCACAGGGTGTCTAAGCGGCGACCTGGCTGAATAAGGGAACTGGATGAAATTCACCGGCTGCCGCCACACTTTGCGCTTGCTCCCCAGTCTCACTTTTTCTTTGCAGAGACTCGGCTCCGGGCAGCAACGAGACAGGACGGTCTGTGGGCACTCTGGCGCCGCCTCCACTGACTGACTGAGTCGGAGATTCAACATCGCTGGAGACCGGGCGGAGAGAGCTGGGGGCGGGAGCCCGGTTCGGCTTCCAGAGAGGGTCCAGTGGGAAGAGAGGGCTCGGGTGATACAGACTAAAGTGGGAGGGAGGGAGGGAGGTGACGGAGGGCGACTGGCACATGTATTTCAAACCCGCCTTGTGCTCACATTCCCAATACAAAATGCCACTAAATCTTTCTGCATTACCCCGAAGCAGCCTCTTCTCTCACATCACCCCACTCCCCCAGTCTCCAAACACTGCCTGCCCCGCTGTGTAACAACGCCAGCATTTCGTGTCTATCTTCGGTGTAAACCAGCATCTGCAGTTCCTTCTTACACGAGTGATATTTCACTGGTTCCTTATGTGGATGAAACTTACAACAAATTATTCAGATGTTCAGCCACCTTTATTTCCCCAACGTGTTCGAAGCTTATGGATAGGTGTGGGGTCCGGTTTTATTCATGAGCAAAATAGCTCCTCTACCCTTAAATCCTGCACGGTCGTTTTTCCCCCCGTACTGCATCTGTTGTGGATGAAGGTAAAACGAGCACTGGAACAATGCTGTTGATGTTTCTGCATGGTCGTCCACAGAGCATTGATTTCCCAAAACGCCATCCAGGAAACTGCAACTACAGAAGGACTTTTTCCAGCCATGACATGTGTCGTGTTGTTTCCAGTTGAATGTTAAAACGCATCGTTCAATCTGCTGGAGGAACTCCGCCGGTGAAAGTAGCGAGTCAAGAGTGGTCATATATGGGGCAGGGATTTAGATTCTTAGATCACTGGGATCTGTTTTGGGGTAAGGGGGAACTGTACAAAAGGGACGGATTGCATCTTAACAGGTGTGGGACCAGCATTCTGGCAGGCAGGTTTGCCACTGCTACACGGGTGGTTTTAAACTGAATAAGGGGGGTGGGGTGTCGAATGGGATAGTGGAGGATGGAGTTAAAGGGAAAGGGTTTCTTAAATGTGTGAGCGTAGAGACAGAGGGGTGTAAAATGAGGGTAGAAGCAATAGGTAGCAAGGTGAAAAGTAAAAGTGGCAGGCAGACAAAACCAGGGCAAAAATCAGAAAGGGCCACTTTTCAACATAATTGTATAAGGGGTAAGAGTGTTGTAAAAACAAGCCTGAAGGCTTTGTGTCTCAATGCAAGGAGCATTCGTAATAAGGTGGATGAGTTGAATGTGCAGATAGCTATTAATGACTATGATATAGTTGGGATCACGGAGACATGGCTCCAGGGTGACCAAGGCTGGGAGCTGAACATCCAGGGATATTCAATATTCAGGAGGGATAGAGAGAAAGGAAAAGGAGGTGGGGTAGCGTTGCTGATTAGAGAGGAGATTAACGCAATGGAAAGGAAGGACATTAGTTTGGAGGATGTGGAATCGGTATGGGTAGAGCTGCGAAACACTAAGGGGCAGAAAATGCTGGTGGGTGTTGTGTACAGGCCACCTAACAGTAGTAGTGAAGTTGGAGATGGTATCAAACAGGAAATTAGAAATGCGTGCGACAAAGGCAAAACCGTTATAATGGGTGACTTCAATCTACATATAGATTGGGTGAATCAAATTGGCAGGGGTGCTGAGGAAGAGGATTTCTTGGAATGTATGCGGGATAGTTATCTAAATCAACATGTAGAGGAACCAACGAGAGAGCAGGCTATTTTAGACTGGGTATTGAGTAATGAGGAAGGGTTAGTTAGCAGTCTTGTTGTACGTGCCCCCTTGGGCAAGAGTGACCATAATATGGTTGAGTTCTTCATTAGGATGGAGAGTGACATTGTTAATTCAGAAACAATGGTTCTGAACTTAAAGAAAGGTAACTTTGAGGGTATGAGACGTGAATTGGCCAAGATTGACTGGCAATTAATTCTAAAAGGGTTGACGGTGGATATGCAATGGAAGACATTTAAAGACTGCATGGATGAACTACAAAAATTGTTCATCCCAGTTTGGCAAAAGAATAAATCAGGGAAGGTAGTGCATCCATGGATAACAAGGGAAATCAGGGATAGTATCAATGCGAAGGATGATGCGTACAAATTAGCCAGAAAAAGCAGCATACCGGAGGACTGGGAGAAATTCAGAGACCAGCAGAGGAGGACAAAGGGCTTAATTAGGAAAGGAAAAATAGATTATGAAAGAAAACTGGCAGGGAACATAAAAACTGACTGCAAAAGTTTTTATAGATATGTGAAAAGAAAGAGATTAGTTAAAACAAATGTAGGTCCCTTGCAGTCAGAAACAGGTGAGTTGATCATGGGGAACAAGGATATGGCGGACCAATTGAATAACTACTTTGGTTCCGTCTTCACTAAGGAAGACATAAATAATCTGCCGGAAATAGCAGGGGACCGCGGGTCAAAGGAGTTGGAGGAATTGAGTGAAATCCAGGTTAGCCGGGAAGTGGTGTTGGGTAAATTGAATGGATTAAAGGCCGATATATCCCCAGGGCCAGATAGGCTGCATCCCAGAGTACTTAAGGAAGTAGCTCCAGAAATAGTGGATGCATTAGTAATAATCTTTCAAAACTCTTTAGATTCTGGAGTAGTTCCTGAGGATTGGCGGGTAGCAAATGTAACCCCACTTTTTAAGAAGGGAGGGAGAGAGAAAACGGGGAATTACAGACCAGTTAGTCTAACATCGGTAGTGGGGAAACTGCTAGAGTCAGTTATTAAAGATGGGATAGCAGCACATTCGGAAAGTGGTGAAATCATTGGACAAAGTCAGCATGGATTTACAAAAGGTAAATCATGTCTGACGAATCTTATAGAATTTTTCGAGGATGTAACTAGTAGCGTGGATAGGGGAGAACCAGTGGATGTGGTGTATCTGGACTTCCAGAAGACTTTCGACAAGGTCCCACATAAGAGATTAGTATACAAACTTAAAGCACACGGCATTGGGGGTTCAGTATTGATGTGGATAGAGAACTGGCTGGCAAACAGGAAGCAAAGAGTAGGAGTAAACGGGTCCTTTTCACAATGGCAGGCAGTGACTAGTGGGGTACCGCAAGGCTCAGTGCTGGGACCCCAGCTATTTACAATATATATTAATGATCTGGATGAGGGAATTGAAGGCAATATCTCCAAGTTTGCAGATGACACTAAGCTGGGGGGCAGTGTTAGCTGTGAGGAGGATGCTAGGAGACTGCAAGGTGACTTGGATAGGCTGGGTGAGTGGGCAAATGTTTGGCAGATGCAGTATAATGTGGATAAATGTGAGGTTATCCATTTTGGTGGCAAAAACAGGAAAGCAGACTATTATCTAAATGGTGGCCGACTAGGAAAAGGGGAGATGCAGTGAGACCTGGGTGTCATGGTACACCAGTCATTGAAAGTGGGCATGCAGGTGCAGCAGGCAGTGAAGAAAGCGAATGGTATGTTAGCTTTCATAGCAAAAGGATTTGAGTATAGGAGCAGGGAGGTTCTACTGCAGTTGTACAGGGTCTTGGTGAGACCACACCTGGAGTATTGCGTACAGTTTTGGTCTCCAAATCTGAGGAAGAACATTATTGCCATAGAGAGAGTGCAGAGAAGGTTCACCAGACTGATTCCTGGATGTCAGGACTGTCTTATGAAGAAAGACTGGATAGACTTGGTTTATACTCTCTAGAATTTAGGAGATTGAGAGGGGATCTTATAGAAACTTACAAAATTCTTAAGGGGTTGGACAGGCTAGATGCAGGAAGATTGCTCCTGATGTTGGGGAAGTCCAGGACAAGGGGTCACAGCTTAAGGATAAGGGGGAAATCCTTTAAAACCGAGATGAGAAGAACTTTTTTCACACAGAGAGTGGTGAATCTCTGGAACTCTCTGCCACAGAGGGTAGTCGAGGCGAGTTCATTGGCTATATTTAAGAGGGAGTTAGATGTGGCCCTTGTGGCTAAGGGGATCAGAGAGTATGGAGAGAAGGCAGGTACGGGATACTGAGTTGGATGATCAGCCATGATCATATTGAATGACGGTGCAGGCTCGAAGGGCCGAATGGCCTACTCCTGCACCTAATTTCTATGTTTCTATGTTTCTATGTACCCCCACAACAGGGACAGTGACATTCTTGATAGACACAAAATGCTGGCCTAATTCAGCGGGACAGGCAACATCTCTGGAGTGTAGGAAAGGGTGACGTTTTGGGTCGAGACCCTTCTTCAAACAACTAGTTTAGTTGAGTCTATTGTCACGTTTTGTTGCATGCTATCCAGTTGCATGCTATCCAGTTAGCGGAAAGACTATACATGATTACAATCAAGCCCTCCACAATGTATAGATAGAGGAAAAAGGGAATTAAGTTTTGTGCAAGATAAAGTCCTGTAAAGTCCAATTATAGATAGTCCAAGAGTGTCCAATGAGGTAGATTGGAGGACCGCTCTCTAGCTGTTGATGGGATGGTTCAGCTGCTTGATAACAGCTTTGAAGAAACTGTCCCTGAATCTGGAGGTGTTCGTTTAAGTTGGTGTAAGTTGGCATATTCGGCTCATCCCATTTGCCTGCATTTGCCTTTCAGCTCTCTAAAATCTTCCTATTTGTAGATTTGTCCAAATGTCATTTAAAAGTGCTAATTGTATCAGCTTTTATAGTTTCTTCTGGCAGCTCATTCCAGATAAGGACTGCCCTCTGAGTGAAAAAGTTGCCCATGAGATCCCTCTAAAATCTCACCCCACAACATAAATGTTTGCCCGCTAGTTTTTGCATCCTCGACACTGTAAGCATTCACTTTATCCGTGCCCCTCATAATCTTGTACACGTGATCCCATTCTTCAGTCTGAAGAAGGGTCCCTACCCGAAACGTCATCTTTTCTCCAGAGGTACTGCCTGACCTGCTGAGTTACTCCTGCACTTTGTGGCTATCTTTTAATACAATATAATTCACCTGCTTTCTAAGACAGTTATTTTTTTATTGTGTTTTGCACTCTTTGTTTTTTGCATTCTTTTTCGTTTCACTGGTAGAATACGTGTATAGGTTATAAATATTTTTTTATGATTTATGTTTTTTTGTGTTTATCTGAGTCCATGTGCCTGTGATACAGCTGTGGAAAGATTGTTCATTGTACATGTACAGTACCTCACTCACTGCACTTGTGCATTTGACAATAAACTCGAGGTGGCTTGACTCAACATTGGGATTCAGCCAACAGATCCTTAAGCCTTGACCAAGAATATCCAAGTGTTTCTTTTTGACATCACAAATGGAGATTTTCCAACCACTTCTTAAATAATTCATAATATTTTTTTTAATTACGAGCATAACTGGCAATTAATTCAGAACAAAGACAAAGTAAAACACGGTGGTGCAGCGATAGAGTTACTGCCTCACAGCGCTTACAGCGCCAGAGACCTGGGTTTGATCCTGGCTATCATCTCTGTACAGAGTTTGTACATTCTCCCGTGACCTGCGTGGGTTTTCTCTGAGAACTTCGGTTTTCTCCCGCAGTCCAAGGACATACAGGTTTGTAGGTAAATTGGCTTGGTATAAATGTAATAAATGTCACTTTTGTGTGTAGGATAGTGTTAATGTGCGGGCTCGGTGGGCCGAAGGGCCTGTTTCCGTGGCAGCATCTATGGAGCGAAGGAAATAGGCGACGTTTCGGGTCGAGACCCTTCTTCAGGCTGAGATGTAGTACTATCTCAGCTCTACATGTCTTCTGCTGCTTTTGGGCTCAGTATTTTCTTATCTACATATGCAATGGATAATGAAAGCAACTGAAGATATACTGGGTGCTATTAACACCTTGGTCTAACCCTGACTGCAAAATACTTCTGAACCTTACAGCTGGTGAAAGGTTGAGTAATCCATCACACATTCTTCTAACTGCTTCCTTCTGAATGAACGTTAAGGTTCTATTTCAAGAAAGAGACACAATTGCTGGAGTAACTCAGTGGGTCAGGCAACATCCCTGGAGAACATGGATAGTTGATGTTTTGGGTCCGGACCCTTCTTCAGACTGATTGCTGGTATGGGGGAGAGGGGGGGAGGAAGAAAGCTAGAAGAGAGAAAGGACAGGACAAAGCATGACGAAGAAGGGTCCTAACCCGAAACGTCACGCACCATTTTTCTCCAGAGATGCTGCGTGTCCCGTTGAGTTACTCCAGCACTTTGTGTCTGTCTTTGGTATAAACCAGCATCTGGAGTTCTTTGTTTCTACAAATGTTATAGATGAACACAGGCGAGGGGGTGGTGGTTGTTAGGTGGATGTTTGGACGAACTGGGAGAGCAACAAGAAACGGAAGCAGAATGAGATAATGGTATGAGGTTGGGTGGATGCAATCCTTTAATGAAGCAGATGTGGATTTGAAAACAGTGGAAACTGCAGATAGGACACAAAGTGCTGGAGTAACTCAGAGGATCAGGCAGCATCTCTGAAAGAGGGTCCCCACACAAAATGTCACCTATCCTTCTTGATTAGTAAGCGTGTCAGGGGTTTTTGGGGAGAAGACAGAAGAATAATGTTCATGTGTGTATATATTTATATTATGGTATATGGACACACTGATCTGTTTTGTAGTCAATGCCTACTATGTTCTGTGTGCTGAAGCAAAGCAAAAATGTAATTGTCCTTTCAGGGACACATGACAATAAACTCACTTGAACACTTGGACTTGAACACTTGAGGGAAAGATAGATCAGCCATGATTAAATGGGCTGAAATGCCTCATTCTGTTCTAATCACTTATGAAATTATGAACTATGAACTTATCCATGTTCTCCAGGGATGCTGCCTGACCCGCTGAGTTACCCCAGCACTTTGTGTCCTCATACTTACCAGCATTTGCTGTTCCTTGTTTCCACAGAAACTGCAGATGCTGGAATCGTGAGCAAAACATGTGATTTGAGTGCTGGAGGAACTCAATAGGTCAGGCAGCTTCTGGGAGTGTGTCACTATGCCCCTTTACCCTCCATTGTATGTATCCTTCTCCTCCTCCTCCTCCTCTCATCCCGAGTCTCTCATTTTCCTGTCCCCCTGCTTCCACACCCAGGTCCATTTCCTGGTGGAATTAATTGCCACAGAAGGCCTTGGAGGCCAAGTCAATGGATATTTCTAAGGCAGAGATAGATAGGTCCTTGATTAGTACATGTGTCAGGGGTTATGCAGGGAAGGCAGGAGAAGGGAGAGATAGATGAGCCATGATTGAATGGTGTAGTAGTCTTGATGGGCTGAATGGCCTAATTCTGCTGCTATCACTTACGAAAATGAACTTTCCACCCACATCCCTCCCTCCGGCTTTACATTTCACTCTTTTTTGCTCCTTATCGGATACCCTTTTGTCTCCATTACACCTGTCTTGGTCATTTACTCCACCCACCTGCCAAGCAAATCCGGCATCACCTGTAATCCGGCAAACACAGAGAGGTTTTATCGCCTCTCTTTCCAGCTTGCTCTCCTCCACGCCACTCAGTCTGAGGAAAGGTCCTGACTCGAAATGTCGACCATAGGTTTGATAGCTCAACACTTGACCATCAAAGACAGATTGCTTCGGCTTGAGAGGGGAATGGAGGTGGTGCAGGACAAATGCTATGAATTGTGATTTCGCTTAGATGAATTATTGCTTATGCTAGATTGGATATCAAATGAGAAATTGGACAACAGTAAACTGTGGAACGATGGAGGGATGAGAGACCAGAAGCAGATGTCAGGCCTGTGATAAATTCTCAGAATCATTACAGCACAGAAAGGCAGTTTTATTAACGTGCCTCTGCCTGTTTTTTTGTGCAAAATAAAATCAATTTCCCTAATTTATAGAATCAAAATAGTTCCGTGTGATTTTATCTGAAGAGCCAGAGGGAGTAAACAGTCTCACATTCACCTCATGTTTAAGAGACTCTACCTCCATTGCTCAGTCAGATTTGCAGAAAGAACATTATTCTAATTAAGAATGTAGAAACAAGGAACTGCAGATGCTGGTTAATACACAAAAGGGCACAAAATGCTGGAGTAACTCAGCAGGTCAGACAGCATCTCTGGAGAACAGGGATAGATGACGTTTCAAACACAATTACTTGAAATGTTAAGATTTCCCTTTCCATCCTGTTTACAGTGTATCCCCACAGGGATATGTGGGGATACAGCTGGTTTTACCCTTCCCCCAACCCCTCCCCCTACCCCTCCCCCACTCTGCGTTCAGCTTTACAAGCTGCAATGATCTCCTTTCCAGCTTTAGCATAGTTTACTTTAGTTTACTTTAGTTTAGTTTAGTTTACTTTAGAGATACAGCGGGAAAACCACCGAGTCCGTGCCGATGAACGATTACCCCACACACAGGCACTATCCTACACACTAGGGAATTTTTTTACCAAAGCCATTTAGCCCATAAACCTGTACGTCTTTGGAGTGTGGGAGGAAACCGGAGCGGCCGGAGACAACCCATGCGGTCACCGGGAGAATGTACAAACTCCGTACAGACAACACCGGTAGTCAGGATCGAACCCGGGTCTCTAGTGCTGTGAGGCAGCAACTCTACCGCTGCGCCACCGTGCCGAGCTCTGAGAAAAATTGACTGCAACCTGAATCGGTGACTGTTTCTCTAACCAAGGATTCGATCTCACCTGCTTTCCAGCATTTTTTATTTGTGTTTGTTTTAAAATTCCAGCATCTACAGTTTTTTTTGATTTTCTCTTTCCACAGGCGTGGTTTGGCTGAGTCCTTCTGTCATTTTCTATTTTGGTTTCGGACTCTAGCATCTGAATGTTATTATTTTGACAGCACGGTGGTGCAGCGGTAGAGTTGCTGCCTGACAGCGGCAGGAACCCGAGTTACATCCTGACTACGGGTGCTGTCTGCATGGAGTTTGTACGCTCTTCCCGTGACCTGCATGAGTTTTCCCCCGGGTGCTCCAGTTTCCTCCCACACTCCAAAGACGTACATGTTTGTTGATTAATTGGCTTTGGTAAAATAAAAATTTGTCCCTACTGTGTGCGGGATGGTGTTAGTGCAGGGTTCGCTGGTCGGTGTGGACTCGGTGGGCCGAAGGGCCTGTTTCCATGCTGTATCTCTAAACTAAACTAAACTATTCCCTTGTTTAAGAAGGAACTGCAGATGCTGGAAAATCGAAGGTAGACAAAAATGCTGGAAAAACCTCAGCGGGTGAGGCAGCATCTATGGAGCGAAGGAAATAGGCAACGATTCGGGCCGAAGAAGGGTTTCGCAGTGTCAATGAAACACTCTTTGACTCTTATTGACTTTCTTGTTGCTGTTTACCGATGCTGATTGCTCCTGTTTAGGGATCTTAAACAGTGAAAATGCGGAAAGCAAGAAGCCTTGTTTTTGATTCAGTGCATAGCTCGGAATAAGGACAATGGGTGTTCCACAATGAACAAAGAAGAGTTCATCTTTGAATCTATTTAACGCAGCCCAGTTTCCAGTAGCATATGTTTGCCAGCAATTGATGCAATCCCACAAGGCTAAAATGGATCAAAACAAACTAATAACAAATTCTCACGAACTTTGCAAATCTCTCACGAAGTGAAGGAGTTGGGCTTTCTGATTCTAATATACAGGAAAAAAACAATACTCTGAATGGTGAGAAGGATTTTTGAACAAGTTATGCCCTGGTTGTTTTCATGGTGTTGTTTAGTTTAGAGATACAGCATAGAAACAAGGCCTATTGACAACCGAGTCCATGCCGACCATCGATCACCAATTCACACCATGTTATCTATGTGATCCCACTTTCTCATCCACTCCCTATACACCAGAGGCACTTGACAGAGGCTGCAAACCTGCACGTCTTTGGGATGTGGGAGGAAACTGGAGCATCCGGCGGAAACCTACGCGGTCATAGGAAGAACGTGCGAACCCCACAGAGACTGCACCCTACGTCAGGATCGAACCCAGGTCTCTGGCGCTGTGAGGCAGCAGCTCCACCAGTTCTAATGGAGCAACTGCAGGAACTGTTAATTGGGACTGAGATAGCAAGTATTGCAGCTTCTCTGAAGCAACACATGACCATTATCTTACTCCAACAATTGCAAACCTTTCACGACTGTTTCTCGATCTCACCGTCTCCATCGCAGGCAACGGACTACTGACCGACATTTACTACAAACCCACTGACTCCCATAGCTATCTTGACTACACTTCTTCCCACCCTGCTTCCTGTAAGGAAGGACTGTAATGACCTACTCCCAATTCCTCCATCTACGCCGCATCTGCACCCAGGACACCAGGGCATCGGAGATGTCCTCATTCTTTCGGGAACTGGGGGTTCCCTTCTTCTATTATAGATGAGGCTCTCACCAGGGTCTCCTCTATATCCCACAGCTCCGCTCTTACTCCCTATCCCCCCCACTCAATACAAGGGAAGTCCCCCCCTTGTCCTCACCTTCCACCTCATCAGCCATCGCATAGAACATATAATCCTCCAACATTTTCGCCACCTCCAACGGGATCCTTTCACTGGCCACATCTTCCCATCTCCTCCCCTTTCTGCTTTCCGCAAAGACCGTTCCCTCCATAACTCCTTGGTCAATTCGTCCCTTCCTACCCAAACCACCCCCACCCCGGGAACTTTCCCTTGCAACTGCAGGAAATGCTACACTTGTCGCTTTACCTTCCCCCTTGACTCTATCTAAGGATCCAATCAGTCTTTTCCAGGCGAGGCAGAGGTTCACTTGCACCTCCTCCAACCTCATCGACTGCATCCGCTGTTCCAGGCGTCAACTTCTCTACATTGGCGAGACCAAGCGCAGGCTCGGCGATCGCTTCGCTCAGTTCGTACTAACCAACCTGATCTCCCGGTTGCTCAGCACTTCAATTCCCCCTCCCATTCCCAATCTGACCTTTCTGGCCTGGGCCTCCTTCATTGCCAGAGTGAGGCCCAGTGCAAATTGGAGCAACAGCACCTCATAATTTGCTTAGGTTGTTTACACCCCAGCGATATGAACATTGACTTCTCCAATTTTAGATAGCCCTTGCTTTCTCCCTACCTCCCCTCCCCCTTCCCAGGCCTCCCACAAAGCCTAGTGTCTCCGCATCTTCCTTTCTTTTTCCCGTCCCCCCACCCCAACATCAGTCTGAAGAAGGGTCTCGACCCGAAATGTCAAGTCAAGTCAAGTCACATTTATTTATATAGCACATTTAAAAAACAACTCTCGTTGGCCAAAGTGCTTTACATTTGTTATATGAATAGTGTAAACAGACAAACTACATACATATATACATATAACCCTCGCTCAGTGGACGTCAGGAAAGGCTTGGGTGTATAGATAAGATTTTAGTCTTGACTTAAAGGAGTTGATGGAGGGAGCAGTTCTGATGGGAAGGGGATGCTGTTCCACAGTCTAGGAGCTGCAACCGCAAAGGTCTGGTCGCCCCTAAGCTTATGCCTAGACCGCGGGATATTCAGCAGCCCCAAGTCGGCCGATCTGAGGGACCTGGAGGTGGCGTGGTGGGTGAGAAGACTTTTAATGTAGGAGGGGGCAAGCCCATGTCGCCCATTCCTTCTCTCCATAGATGCTGCCTCACCCGCTGAGTTTCTCCAAAAAATGTTGTCCACCCGTAGTGACAGCATAATTTCTTTCCCTCTGTTGTTCGGATTCCAAATGGTCCTTCTATAAGCTAGTGTACTGTTCAATTCACCTCTACCCCATGAAGGACATTAAACTTGGTCCATGCAACTGATGCACTATAATGCTGAGAACAATATTCTGCACTCTGCATCTCCCCTTTGCTCTATCTATTGTACTTGAGTTGGAACTGATTGTATTTGTGTATGGTATCTTGATTAGTACAGGTATCTTGATTAGTACGGGTGTCAGAGGTTATCGGGAGTAGGCAGGAGAATGCAGTTAGGAGCGAGAGATAGACCGGCCACGATTGAATGGCGGAGTAGACGATGGGCCGAATGGCCTAATTCTACTATTCCTTATGACCTTATAACCTTATTTGATCTGTTTGCATAGCAGGCTCAACATCGTTTTTCACTGCACCTCAGTATATGCGATAAAATCTAAACCTAAAACCAAAAAAGGATTTGCTGTTAAAAATAACAAAATATAAAAATCATTGGTTTTATCCCAGCAATTTGAATGCCTACTCAGATGAAAATTTCACCAGATGTCATTGTTTTTTGTTTTGAGATACAGATTAGAGAACATTTTGACAGTAAACTCTTTGATACCATGTGAATTTAATTAGTTGCAATTGAGCCTCCAGATCTCTTTAATGAAGTCTTCCATAAAATAATGAAACACAGTTTCATTGTTTTTCACTTGACTGTAATCTAACGGAGTTCAATTTTTTATCATTAGTAAATACCTCCATACTTGGAGGTACAAGCGACTTCAAGTGCTGGTACCTGATGTAACAAATAAACTGCCGGAGGAACTCAACAAATCAGTTGGCATTGGGGCAACACGATGGTGCAGCGGTAGAGTTAATACCTTACAGCGCCAGAGACCCGGGTTCGATCCTGTTTTTGGGTGCTGTCTGTACGGTGTTGATCCGTTCTCCCCTTGACCAGTATGGGCTTTCTCCGGGTGCTCCGGTTTCCACCCACACTTCAAAGACGTCCAGGTTGGTAGGTTAACTGGCTTTGTATAATTGTAAATTGCCCCTAATGTGTAGGATAGTGCTAGTGTGCAGGGATCGCTGGTCAGCACAAATTTGGTGGGCCGAAGGACCCGTTTCCATGCTGTATCTTAATACTAAACTAAAATCTGTGGAGGCAAATAAATGGTCAACGTTCTGAACCATGATCCTACTGAGTTCTATCTGTTTGTTTCATGAATCTGAATACTTTATTCAATTTAAAGTAGGTTGTGCGCTGAGTTGTTCACTGTCAGATTCTGGTGATAGATAGGGTGAACTCACAATAGATAGGGTGAACTCACAATAGATAGGGTGAACCTTTTCACACAAAGGGTAGTGGATGTATGGAACAAGCTGCCAGAGGAGGTAGTTGAGGCTGGGACTATCCCAACGTTTATGAGTTAGTTAGACAGGTGCATGGATAGGACAGGTTTGGAGGGATATGGACTAAACGCAGATGTGGGACGAGTGTAGCTGGGAAATGTTGGCCGGTGTGGGCAAGTTGGGCCGAAGGGCCTGTTTCCAAACATTATCACTCTATGACTATAACCTTTTTACCCCAAATACCGTGTAGCCCACAGACGGCTATGGAGGCCAAGTCCAACAGATCCCACAGATCCCACTTCATCTCTCTCCATAACCACACCACTGCTACAGCCACAGTCACTCAAGGCATTCCCCAAGGCTCCGTACTCGGCCCCCTCCTCTTCATCATCTACATCCTCCCCCTTGGTCAGATACTCCGCCACTTCAACCTGGACTTCCACTGTTACGCCGATGACACCCACATCTACCTCAGCACCAAATCCCCCCACAACCCCCCCCCCCCTCTCCCATATCAACTCCTGTTTGTCAGCTATAAAAACCTGGATGCAACATAACTTCCTCAAACTCAACAGCGATAAAACAGAATTCCTCCTCATAGGCTCCAAATCCACACTCAGCAAAATCAATAATCCCACTCTCACCATCAACGGCACCATTGTCTCCCCATCTCCCCAGGCCCGCAACCTTGGCGTGATCTTTGATTCCACCCTCTCCCTTGAGCCTCACATCCGCCATGTCATTAAAACCTCCTTCTTTCATCTCCGCAACATCGCCAAACTCAGACCCTCTCTCACACCTCCCGCTACTGAAAGACTCATCCATGTCTTCATCTCCTCCCGACTGGACTATTGCAACTCACTTCTCCTTGGGCATCAGCTCCACCTACATCAACCGACTCCAACTGGTCCAGAACACGGCCGCCCGACTCATCACCCACACCAAATCCTGGCATCACATCACTCCAGTCCTCAAACAACTTCACTGGCTTCCCATCTCCCACCGGATCACCTACAAAATCCTGGTCCTCACCTACAAAGCCCTCCACCATCTGGCCCCCCTATATCTCACTGACCTCCTCTCCCCCTACCAACCCTCACGGTCCCTCAGATCCACATCAGCCGGTCTCCTCTCCATCCACAAATCCAACCTCCGCAGTTTTGGGGACAGAGCCTTCTCCAGGGCAGCTCCCGGGCTCTGGAACTCCCTCCCCCAACTGATCCGCAATTCTGAGTCCCTCACCATCTTCCAGTCCCGCCTCAAGACCCATCTCTTCACCTCTGCCTATCCTTAGCCCCACGTCCCCCTCCCTTTTCATCTGTGCATGAATTGTTGCTCATTTTTTGGTTTGTTTTGTTTTTGTTTTTTGCCTTGCCTTGTAAAGCGACTTTGAGTCCCTGAAAAGCGCTATATAAATTCAATTTATTATTATTATTATTAAGTAATTGTGTATTTTTAAGGCACAGATTGAAAGATTCTTGATTAGTACGGGTGTCAGCGGTTAGGGGTAGAAGGCTGGAGAATGGGTTGAGAGGGAAAGATAGGTCATAAGGCCATGTGATAGGAGTAGAATTAGGCCATTCGGCCCATCAAGTATTGTGTGCATTTTTGATCCCCTAATTTGAGGAAGGACATTCTTGCTATTGAGGGAGTGCAGCGTAGGTTTACAAGGTTAATTCCAGGGATTGCCGGACTGTCATATGCTGAGAGAATGGAGCGGCTGGGCTTGTTCACTCTGGAGTTTAGAAGGATAAGAGGGGATCTCATTGAAACATATGATTGTTAAGGGCTTGGACACGCTAGAGGCAGGAAACATGTTCCCGATGTTGGGGGAGTCCAGAACCAGGGGCCACAGTTTAAGAATAAGGAGTAAGCCATTTAGAACAGAGACGAGGAAACACTTTTTCTCACAGAGAGTTGTGAGTCTGGGGAATTCTCTGCCTCAGAAGGCTGTGGAGGCAGGTTCTCTGGATGCTTTCAAGAGAGAGCTAGATAGGGCTCTTAAAAATAGCGGAGTCAGGGGTTATGAGGAGAAGGCAGGAACGGGGTACTGATTGGGGATGATCAGCCATGATCACATTGAATGGCGGTGCTGGCTCGAAGGGCCAAATGGCCTACTCCTGCACCTATTGTCTATTGTCTATTGTCTATTGTCTAAGTCTACTCCGCCATTCAATCGTGGCTGATCTATCTCTCCCTCCTAACTCCATTCTCCTGCCTTCTCCATGATTCCTAGAACTTTTGAATTGATGAATCAAGAAACAAAGGACACAGGTTTAAGGTGAGGGGGGAAATACCAAGTACTTGCAAACTACTGGGATATAATCAGCATATTTGGTTACAGTATAGTTGCTTCTTCCTCTGAATCACATCATAAATTTGTGGTCGCAGCTCGGATCTTGCAGCTCTACTCTGGTTACAGTAAAGATAACGAGTGGATAATGAGTGGATACAAACAGTGAAACTAAGCAGGAAGATAGTGAAATGTAGGACAAATAGGGTTGGGGAGGGACAGAGAGAGAGGGAGAAAGCAAGGGTTACTTGAAGTTAGAGGAATCAATATTCATACTGCAGGGTTGTAGGTTGTCCTTGATCATAGTCCTCTTTGATATCTCGTTTTCACACCTTACGCTTCCATATCTCTGTGTCTCCCTCTCCCCTGATTCTCAGTCTGAAGAAGGGTCTCGACCCAAATCATCACCTATTCCTTTTCTCCAGAGATGCTATCTGGCCTGTTGTGTTACCCCAGTTTTTCGTGTCTATCTAAGGCCAACATGGGAATGCGAGTTAAAGTGTTTGGCAACCGGGAGATGGCCTCTGATTATGCATTACCTCCTATATCATGGATTCTTGTAACAAAATCTTTCACGTGGCATCTTGTCGAACACCTTTTGAAAATCCAACTATATCATGGCCACACAAGGAACTGCAGATGCAGGGTCTGAAGAAGTGCTCCTGGTCTGAAGATGGGTTCTAATACGAAACATCATTCCTCCGTTCCCTCCAGAGATGCAGCTGGATCTGTTACTTTCCTCCAGCAGTTTCTATTTTGCTCAATGTACCATGCCTACTGCATGGAGGTGTTCTCCTCCACCTACTCTGGCTGATCTATTCTCCAGGAAGTCCTATATAACATTGAACAGTACTACACAAAACAGGCCCTTCTGCCCACAGTGTCTGTGCCAGCATGATGCCGACTATGGATGCTGCCTGTAAGGAGTTTATACGCTCTCCTTGTGAACATGTGGATTTGCTCCGAATGTACTGGTTTCCTCGAACATTCCAAAGATGTGTAGGTTTGTCAGTTAATTGAATTCTGTAAATTGTCTCTGATGTGTAGGATACGAAACTGATAATATAGAATATAGTGTGTGGGTGGTTGATGGTCGGTGTGTACTCAGTTGGCTGAAGGGCCTGTTTCCATACTGTTTCTCTAAACTAAAGTAAACTAAACCAACTTTTATCAGATGACAGATATCCAACGGAATCAGGGGATACGGGGAGAAAGAAGGAACAGGGCACTGATTTTAGATGATCAGCCATGACCATATTGAATGGCTGGCTCAAAGGGCCAAATGGCCTACTCCTGCAGTTATTTTCTATGTTTCTATCTCTGAACATAGAACTAGTATATCGGTAATCGATGGTCAGTGTGGACTCTCTAAACTCTCTGTCTCACTAAACTAAACTAAACTAAACTTCATCAGATGACAGCCTTCTCTGAAAACTGATGATGAATTATGCTGTTCAAAAGGGAACTGCAGATGCTGGAATATCGAAGGTACACAAAATTGCTGGGGAAACTCAGCGGGTGCAGCAGCATCTATGGAACGAAGGAAATAGGTGACGTTTCGGGCCGAAACCCTTCTTCAGACTGATGGGGGGTGGGGGGGGGGAAGAAAGAAGGAAAAGGGGAGGAGGAGGAGGAGCCCGAGGGCGGGCGGATGGGAGGGTGGGAGGAGACAGCTAGAGGGTTAAGGAAGGGGAGGAGACAGCAAGGGCTAGCCAAATTGGGAGAATTCAATGTTAATGCCATAAGGACGCAAGGTCCCCAGACGGAATATGAGGTGCTGTTCCTCCAATTTCCGCTGTTGCTCACTCTGGCAATGGAGGAGACCCAGGACAGAGAGGTCGGATTGGGAATGGGAGGGGGAGTTGAAGTGCTGAGCCACCGGGAGTTCAGGTAGGTTATTGCGGACTGAGCAGAGGTGTTTGGCGAAACGATCGCCCAACCTACGCTTGGTCTCACCGATGTAAATCAGCTGACATCTAGAGCAGCGGATGCAGTAGATTAGGTTGGAGGAGATACAGGTGAACCTTTGTCGCACCTGGAACGACTGCTTGGGACCTTGAATGGAGTCGAGAGGGGAGGTGAAGGGACAGGTGTTGCATTTCTTGCGGTTGCAACGGAATGTGCCCGGGGAGGGGGTGGTGCGGGAGGGAAGGGAAGAATTGACGAGGGAGTTGCGGAGGGAGCGGTCTTTGCGGAAGGCAGACATGGGAGGAGATGGGAAGATGTGGCGAGTGGTGGGGTCACATTGGAGGTGGCGGAAATGGCGGAGGATTATGTGTTGTATTTGCCGGCTGGTGGGGTGAAAGGTGAGGACCAGAGGGACTCTGCCCTTGTTGCGTGTGCGGGGATGGGGAGAGAGAGCAGTGTTACGGGGTATGGATGAGACCCTGGTGTGAGCCTCATCTATGGTGGCGGAGGGGAATCCCCGTTCCCTGAAGAACGAGGACATTTCCGATGCCCTGGTATGAAATGTCTCATCCTGGGAACAGATGCGGCGTAGGCGGAGGAATTGGGAGTAGGGGATGGAGTCTTTACAGGGGGCAGGGTGGGAAGACGTGTAGTCCAGATGAATTATGCTGGTAGTTTAATTTAAAAGGACATTCAATAGAGCTGTGAAATTTAAAGCAGGATCACAGTATACATTTGCATGCAACGCTCAGTAACTTCCATAAATATCTGTCCAAAATACCGATCATACAAAGTGGTAAAATACCATACAGTGTTAATTAGAACTTTGGAAAGCTGGATAAATATGGCATCAATAATGTTTTCTCAAATGTGCCAATGCGACACACATGCTGACTTTAATAAGCAAACTAAATTAATAATAAAAATGGCAGATGAAGCAATGCAAACGAGTGTGATGGAGGTTGATGGTGAGCAACTGTGTTAACGCATTGGTACAAAGGTGAATGGGGTCAAGGAACCGAAAGACTAATGCCTCTGTCCAACTTAGGAAACCTGAACGGAAACCTCTGGAGACTTTGCGCCCCACCCAAGGTTTCCGCGCGGTTCCCGGAGGTTGCAGGTGGTTGCCGGAGGTTGCAGGTAGTGAAAGCAAGTAGGGAGACTGACAAAAACCTCCGGGAACCTCTGGGAACCGCACGGAAACCTTGGGTGAGGCGCAAAGTCTCCAGAGGTTTCCGTTCAGGTTTCCTAAGTGGGACAGGGCATTAGAGTGTTCGTACACATGATTGGGCAGCACGGTGGAGCAGTGGCAGAGTTGCTGCCTTAACAGCGCCAGAGGCCCGGGTTGGATCCTGACTACGGGTACTGTCTCTACGGAGTTTGTACGTTGTCCCTGGGACCGAGTGGGTTTTCCCTGGGTGGCCCCAGTTTCCTCCCATATTCCAAAGCCGTGCAAGTTTGTAAGTTAATTGGCTTCGGTAAAGATTGTAAATTGTTGCTGGTGTGTGTAATAGTGCTAGTGTATGGGGATCGTTGTTCGACGTGGACTCGGTGGGCTGAAGGGCCTGTTTCCACGCTGTATCTCCAAATAAACTAAATTAAACAACTCATCGAAAGTGAGAGGTAAAATTGGTAAAGTTGTTAAAATAGTATACACTATTCTTCACTGTATAAATGAACACACACACAAACGCAATGAAGGTATGGTGATTGTTTATGATCACTAATTGAACTTCACCTGGAACGTGGTGTACAATTTTGTCCTTCAATTTTTAGAAATGGCATTAGTGTCTTTAAAAGGGAATACAGGAACAAACTGTACTAGCAACTGACTCAAAAGTCAAAGCTGTTAGTGCACACATGTTCCCCTGACACTATTTCAATAAACAACAGGGTTGTTATTTAATTACCTAGAAATGACGTACCTTTCACTTAAAATCACTGGTTGTGGGATTTTACCGTGTACACATAGGATTCCTATCATCCTTGACTACACTCCGAAAACTGGAAGCGAAATTTAGGAAACAAGAAGCTGCAGATGCTGGCTTATACCGAAGCTAGGCACAAAATGCTAGGGGGTAACTCAGCGAGCCAGGCAGCATCTCTGTGGGGGGATGATTTTTTTTGTCTAACTGTAGTCTTGTAGGTCTGTGTCCAAGATGGCTGCCGTGAAGGGAGAGTGGACGCTGGCACGAATTGGTTGCCGCTGCTCTCTCTTCACACTGTGTTTTTGATTTTCTGTTTTTGGATTGAATTCTGTTTTTAATTTGTGTCTCTGTGATGTCTTTATTATTTGTTATATTCCGATTATATGTTATTCCGATTAAATGTCTATTATTGTTATGTCTGTATTCTTTCTTTATGTGCTGCACGGAGAGGACGCTGGCGCTGTTTGTTCGCCGCTTCTCCGTTTGCTATTGTCTGTTACTATTGTAAAGCGACTTTGAGTCTTAGAAAAGCGCTATAAAAATAAAATTTATTATTATTATTATTATCTCTGGAGAAAAGGGATCGGAGAAATAGTGAAATGATAGCGAAATGAAGCCTGCTATGAAACTGCAAGTCCTTTTTTATTAAATCTCTTTCACCAGCCATTTCACCAGAGACTGGAGAAGATTAATTTTGTTCTCCTTTTCGCAGAAGGAAGTTTCTAAGAAATCCTCAAAGTGATAACGATGGCACAAAGATAGAAAGAAGCTGTTTCCAGGGGGCATGGATTTCAAATAGTTATTTATCAAATGACTTTAGGCAGAGATGAGAATTATTTCTGTTTATTCAGCTAACTGCTATGAGCAGCAGGGCACTGCTGGAAGGAAGGTGGAATTCTCTGTATACTTTAGTACATCCACGGCCATTGAGAAGCAGTGGATGAATGCTGTGAATTGAAAGCTTATCTCTGACAACACAAGCTAAGTGGCCAAATGGCGGGTTTTTGTGCGGTATTTGTGAGTAGTTAACGTTGCATATTAACACATATAAAATATCAGACAATGCGGTGAACAGTTAAGTCATTCAGAGCCAGGACATGCCCAACTGGAAGCTCTCCATTGAGGTCACTAATAGTTTTTACTTAAGCTTATCAGTTTGGTTGAAAATTTAGCCAAGAGGCTCAACAATTAGGAATCTATTCTCGGCTCGTGAGGCATGTTTTGCTGACAGCAGCAGATGTCTGAACGTAATTTACAAAGGACTGCTAACATATCCTTCCACAGTAATGTGGATTTGTACTGCCTCTCCAGTACTTTTCCACTCACTGGCATGCATATGGATACGGAGAAGTATCATACTGGGCTCTTTCAAATCCCTCAATAACAGCGGCCCCACACATTTTAGCACTTAAAAATGTAATTGATGGCACCCAGTTTTGTCCTGAAAGCACAAGAACTAACGCCTTAAGAATTTGGCCGCAGCAAGATCATCACTTTAAACAGCTCTATAAATTGGAATTATTTTTAAATCAAGGTGCAATTTTCCAAATAACAGTTATAATGTCATCACAGCAAGTCCTAACCCTTTTGCATCTATTAATATAATATAAAGGTAGAATGTTACTAAATAATTGTTATAACATCACCACGTTAAACCTTTCACATCTATTAATCTAAAATAAAAGTTTAATTTACTAATTAACTGTGCTTATAACATCACACCAAACCCTAACCCCATCACATCTATTAATTTAAAATAAAGTTGTAACTCACAAAATGACTGTTATGTTGCCTTCACAGTGCACCCTAATTCTTTCACAGAAACCCAATCAGGAATCCAAGAGTGAGATTCTTGCCAAGTAAACACCAAATGTTAGTGTATAAAATTCTTAGAAGAAACTACTTGGCAAACCTTATTTCCTTTATTTCCAGACATGTGACTCAATGTAAGAAATCTTTTCAAGACATTTTGGCATGTTTAGTGAATTCACTCTTTGCTTAATTTAGTGAATTTCTAAACTTGTTGTTTAAAATGGTGTTCTGGTTTTATTTTCTCTCATAAAAGGAGAGATATTTCGTTCTGCTCTCGATGTTTCAGTTTCACTTTAAGTGAAGTGTCAATTGTTTTGCTTCAGTACTCCAGTGAATGTCCTCTTAAAATGCTTTGGATGTTTTCCACTGCATCAACGTGAGTAATTGCAATGTTTTTTATCATGTGTTACTCCTGGAATAACAAGCTGGGGGAGAAGTATTTTAAAAATAAAGTCAAAAAGCCCTCTGGTTTGGACAGCACTGTGCGCCTGAAGTGTAAAAACTTTCCCTGTGGTGAAATGTTTTTCAGTGAGGCTCAAACGAAACTCAGTTTCCACAGCCATACAAACAAAGACAATTCCTAGAAGATATACAAACAATTCAATATACACAAACATCCATCACAGTGAATCTCCTCCTCACTGTGATGAAGGCAAAGTCTTTTCTCTCCCCAGCACCATTTCTCTCCCGATGTCGAAGCCCCAGTCGGGCGATGGTAAGTCCCACGGCCATTTAAGGCCGCGCTCCCGGCCCAAAAGTCACAATGTTGGAGCCCCCGGTGGACGCTGGAATGTCCCGCGGATAATTAAAGCCACGCCGGGCGATGTACGACCCCGCTCCGCGGAGGTCATTCCAACCCCGCGACACGGGCTGGAGAAGTTGCGTTGCGGGAGCTCCGAAAAACGGTCTCCACCTGGACCCGCGAGCTCCCGATGTCCCAGTCCACCGGTCTACAGCTGGAGCCTCCGAGCTCCGGGGTCGGGGCGCAGCAGCGAGCCACCGCCGCTCCCCACGCACCGAGGCCGGCCAGTTCCGCGACTGGAGCCCCCAGGTCGTTGCGGATGGAGGCCGCTCCACGGTGCTAGGCCCCAACGACAACAGAGACCCGACAGGAAAAAAGTCGGGTCTCCCGTGCCATGAAGATATTTTTAAAAGTTTAAAAAAAAACACGAACAACTATATTTTACTAGACAAAAATAAAATAAGAAAAGGCAGACAGGCTGTAGGGGCCGCTGCAACGCGAGTCGCGCCGCCACAGGACAGGGTTAACATATGGTGAACATTTGTCGGCACTGGGCCTGTACTCGCTGGAATTTAGAAGGATGAGGGGGCACCTCATTGAATCTTACCGAATAGTGAAAGGCCTGGATTGTGTGGATGTGGAGAGGATGTTTACACCAGTGGGAGAATCTAGGACCAGAGCCCATAGCCTCAGAATAAAAGGACATAAAAGGAGATGAGAAGGAATTTCTTTAGTGGTGAATCTGTGGAATTCATTGCCACAGACGGCTGTGGAGGCCAAGTCAATGGATATATTTTTAAGGTGGAGATTGACAGATTCTTGATTAGTAAGGGTGTCAGGGGTTATGGGAGAAGACAGGAGAATGGGGTTGAGAGGGAAAGATAGATCAGTCATGATTGAATGGTGGAATAGACTTGATGGGCCGAATGGCCTAATTCTGCTCAGGATTTTCTTTTCAGAATGCATCGTGGAACAGCTCCTTCGGCCCAGCAAGGCCATGCCGACCAAAGATCCCCACACTTTAACAGTATCTTACACACTCGGTACAATTTACACATACACCAAGCCAATTAACCTACATACCTGTATGTCTTTGGAGTGTGGGAGGAAATCAAAGATCTCGAAGAAAACACACACGGTCACGGGGAGAACGTACGAACTCCATACAGACAGCACCCGTAGTCAGGATCGAACCCGGGTCTCCGACCTTGCAAGCGCTGTAAGGCAGCAACTCTACCGCTGTGCCACCATGCCTCCCATGAGTACTGTGCATGAGTGAAAGCAGAGGTGGTGGGAAAATGATATAGTGTGTATAAGGAAACAGGTAATAGCCTTGAATTGAATTTTTCAAAGCAATATTTTTTTTAAATGTATGTTTCAGTAATTTGCATTCAGTTTATTCAGAGGCATAGCCAAGAGATTCTGATTAACGATGCTTTAGGGATATAATTTCCATCTGTAATTGTTTAACTCCGCAAGGCTGCCTCTATTAAATATTTTATTAAATAGATTTTATTTTGGTCCAAAAAACATTATGTTATAAAACACTGCCCAAGTACATAGCCTCATGCAAGATTTAACGGAGCAACATGCAAATGCCTCGGTGGAAATTTAAGCATAGAAATACCTACAAACTTTCAAATTAGGAGCAGGGATCAGTTTAACTGCTCTGCCATTTAACATCATGGTTGTTCTGTAAAACATTAACGCTACATTCCCAAGTACCTCAAGGGTCAAGAGTCAAGGGTGTTTAATTGCCCCACATACTTGCAATGGAACAATAACATTATTACTTGCGACAGCATAACATGTCTGTAAACGCAATACACACAAACAAAATATATATTTTTTTTTTTTAAACCAATATATTAATAACTATAATGTTAGGTTGACATAATAGTGCACAAATCGGGCAGCAGGGTGGCGCAGCGGTAGAGTTGCTGCCTTACAGCGCCAGAGCTGTGGGTTCGATCCTGACCACTGGTGCTGTCCGTACGGAGTTTGCGCGTTCTCTCTGTGACCACGTCTGGGTGCTCCGGTTTCCTCCCGCATTCCAAAGCCTTGCAGGTTAGTAGGTTAATTGGCTTCTATAAATTGCCCCTAGTGTGTAGGAAACAGAAATGGAATAACATGAGGAAGGACATCCTTGTGATTGAGGCAGTGCAGCGTGGGTTCACGAGATTGATCCCTGGGATGGCGGGACTGTCATATGAGGAAAGATTGAAAAGACTAGGCTTGTATTCACTGGAGTTTAGAAGGATGAGGGGGATCTTATAGAAACATATACAATTATAAAAGGACTGGACAAGCTAGGTGCAGGAAAAATGTTCCCAATGTTGGGCGAGTCCAGAACCAGGGGCCACAGTCTTAGAATAAAGGGGAGGTCATTTAAGACTGAGGTGAGAAAAAACGTTTTCACCCAGAGAGTTGTGAATTTATGGAATTCCCTGCCACAGAGGGAAGTGGAGGCCAAATCACTGGATGGATTTAAGAGAGAGTTAGATAGAGCTCTAGGGGCTGGTGGAGTCAAGGGATATGGGGAGAAGGCAGGCACGGGTTGTTGATCGGGGATGATCAGCCATGATCACAATGAATGGCGGTGCTGGCTCGAAGGGCCGAATGACCTCCTCCTGCACCTATTTTCTATGTTTCTATGTAACATGGAACTAGTGTGCGGGTGATCGCTGGTCGGTATGGACTTGATGGGCCGAAGGGCCTGTTTCCACGCTGTGTATCTAAAGTAAACGGAACTGAACTGAACTCAACACAATACATAGAAGTTCTTAGTTGCTGAGGTTGGTGTTGTGTGGAGTTCAAAAACCCAATGGTTGCTGGTCTGAAGAAGGGTCTCAACCCGAAACGTTACCCATTCCTTCTCTCCAGAGATGCTGAGTTACTCCAGCATTCTGTGTCTATTTTCGGGCGCTGGGATACATCTATTCTTGAACTTGGTGGTCATGCTTTTCAGGCTCCTGCACCTTCTTCCTGGTGATAGGAGCAAAATTAGAGCATGACCATAGTAGTGTGGGTCCTTGAAGATGCCAGCTGCCTTGTTGAGAAAGCCGTTTCTGTAACTCCCTTCGATGGCGAGGACTTCAGTACCTGTGATGGACCAGGCTGTGTCTACCATTCTCTGTAATATATCTGTGCTTGGGTGTTTAAGTTGCCAAACCATTCTGTGAATCAGCTAATCAGTGTTCTCTCTGCTGGACACTGTAGTAGTTCAGAAGTAGCTGTGGTAAATTTCCACCTGCTTATAAAGCATCAATGTATCTCTGCCTTAAAATATTTGAAGACCATGCTTTCACTGGAATTTTAAAAGCCTGTGATACTCTGAGTCGATTTTTTGCCTCATCTTTATCTTAAATTAGTGACCCTTTATTTGAAAGTAATCATTTTGATTCCCAGATATGCCACACCTTCCCTGTGAAGACCCTTTTAGAACACGATCTCCAAGTCAACCCAAAGCAGAAGCCCCTGATCTGAACTCTTTGCCCCTGTCCCACTTAGGAAACCTGAACGGAAACCTCTGGAGACTTTGCGCCCCACCCAAGGTTTTCGTGCAGTTCCCGGAGGTTCCTGGAGGTTTTTGTCAGTCTCCCTACCTGCTTCCACTACCTGCAACCTCCGGCAACCACCTGCAACCTCCGGGAACCGCACGGAAACCTTGGGTGGGGCGCAAAGTCTCCAGAGGTTTACGTTCAGGTTTCCTAAGTGGGACAGGGGCATTACCTTTCTTACCTTAAACCTATGTAGCTTGATTCTTGATATTGCTACTCAGGGTAAAAGACCCTGCTGACTATACTGCTTATCAGTATATTTACCCATATGCACTTCTATAAGATCATAAGGTCATAAGGAATAGGAGTAGATTTAGGCCATTCGGCACATCATGTCCTCTCCACCATTCAATCATGGCTGGTCTATCTCTCCCTCCTAACCCCATTCTCCTGCCTTCTCCCCATAACCTCTGACACCTGCACTAATCAAGATGATCCTTCATCCTCCTGCGCTCCAAGTAATACATTCCTAGCCTGTTCAACCTCTCCCTATAGCTCAGGCCCTCGAGTCCTGACAACATCCTCGTAAATCTATGCCAGATACAAAATGCTGGAGTAACTCAGCGGGGCAGGCAGCATTTCGGGATAGAAGAAATGGGTGATGTTTTGAGTCGAGACCCTTCTTCAGGCCGAGAGTCAAGGGAGAGGTAAATCTTCTCTGTACTCTTTCCAGTTTAAAAGCTGAATATCTCATATTCTGTAAAATATCTCCTTCTTTTTGACCACAGAAGATGCTGCCATCTTCTGACTATTCAGTGTAATGACTGCGCATGTAATCTTCCTCAGAATGCTGATTCTTCGATAAGTGATTCCCCGGAGAAATCTAATAGAGTTTGGCACTGAGTTACAGATACTCTGTTTACACATGAGATAAAACGGCTTTCAGTGCTGGTAATGTTTCAGATTACTGTTGACATTATAAGACTATGCCAAATTCAGACCTCCATTTATAGTTTAGTTTAGATACAGCACAGAAACAGGCCCTTCAGCGTCACCGAGTCCGCACCGACCAGCATTCCCCGCTCATTAACACCACCCTACACACACTAAGGACAATATTACATTATTATACCAAGCTAATTAACTTACAAACCTGTACATATTTGTAGTGGGGGAGGAAACCGAAGATCTCGGAGAAAACCCACACAGGTCACGGGGAGAACGTACAAACTCCGTACAGACAGCACCCATAGTCAGGATCGAACCCAGGTCTCTGGTGCTGTAAGGCAGCAATTCTACCACTGCGCCACTGTGCCACCCTCAAATAGAGAATTTGAGTTTGAAAACGGAAATCCCGTTTTCAAAAAATAATAAATGTATTTCCTCCAATATAAGCATCAGCATTACTAACCAAGGAAGTTTATTTGGGTTTGCATATCATTGGATTAAAACTGGGAGAAACTAGGAACTGCAGATGCTGGAATCTTACCACCCTCTCTATCGGTGATGCCACATTTGGAGAACTATGTACCTGCACTCCTAGATCACTCTGCTGTACCCCATCTCCCAGGTGCCTGCCATTCACTGTAAAGGTCCTGCCCTGGTTTGACTTCCCAAATTGCAACATCTCACAATTATCTGGATTAAAACTCCATTAGTCATTCCTCAGCCCACTTGCCCAGCTGATCAAGATCCTGCTGAAATGTTTGATAACCGTCTTCACTATCTACGATACCACCCACTCTGGTGTCATCCGCAAACTTACTAATCTTGCCTTGGACTTTCTTATCTAAATTGTTGGCAAAAGCCGCAAACAGCAATGGGCCCAGCACTGTTCCTTGAGGCACACCACTAGGCACAGGCCTCTAGTCCAAAAAAACCCCTTTGCTATTAATCTCTGCTTCCTTCCAGAAAGGCAATTAGCTATCCAGTCGGCTGGTTCTCCCTGGATACCATGCGATCTAGCCTTCCAGAGCAGCCTACCATGTGGTATCGTTTGTTAGCTTTGCTTATGTCCATGTAGAAAACATCTGTGGCATTTCCCTCGTCAACCTAATTTATTTATTTCTCGTGGAAGGAAATCTATGGAGGAGTCTGGAAATCAATAAGCTCCTTTTGCCAGTGTATGGGCACTAGCCTGGTCGTTTCTAAAGCATTTGAGTTCAAGTATAGCTAGCATCATCAAAGACCCACACCACCCGTGTCATTTCTCTCCTATCATCAGGAAGAAGGTACCTGAGTCTGAAATACGTGACTAGGGCGTCACGATAGCGCGGCGGTAAAGTTGCTGCGTTACAGCGCCAGAGATCCAGGTTTAATCCTGACTACAGTTACTGTCTGTATGGAGTTTGTACGTTCTCCCCGTGACCACATGGGTTTTCTGTTTCAATGCTGTACCTCTAAACTAAACTGAACACTCTGTCCTGTACTGATGTATCCATGTTCTGCATTTACAGTGGGCACGGATCCTGTTGCCATTACCAACTCTGTCTTCTATTTCCATGGCACCTAAAAATAAACACTGATGCCAGTTATGTAAAGAATAATACCATAAGGAGCTGGGCCCCCGCTCACATCTTGTATTTGTCGGTTCATGCTTACTGTATTTCTCCAGAGTGCAAGCTGCTTTGATTGAAACTCAGAGGCTTCCTTTTAATCAGGAAACATGTCAATTTTGTCAACAAACTCCCAGTGAAAATGTTGTGTCATTTGGAGGCGCCCTAATGATTTTGCCACAAAATGCTGCAGTAACTCTTCTGGGCAACACGGTGGTCAAGTTACTTCCTTACAGCGCCAGAGATCTGACCACTATTTGTGCTATCTGTATGGAGTTTGTATGTACTCCCCGTGATCTGCGCGGGTTTCCTCTGGGATCTCTGGTTTCCTCCCACATTCCAAAGATGTACAGGGTTTGTAGGTTAATTGGCTTCAGTAAAATTGTACATTGTCCTATTGTCCCTAGTGTGTATAAGATAGTGTTAGTGTGCGGGGATCGCAGGTCGGCAAGGACTCGGTGGACCGAAGGGCCTGTTTCCACGTTGTATCTCTGAAATAAACTAAACTAAACTAAATTAAGTTAACCAAAACTCAAAGGTATCAAAGGTATTTTATTGGTCACATTCACATACACCTAGGTGTAGTGAAGTGAAATGCTTCTTGCCATTTTGCAGCACATAAAGAAGGAATACAGACATAACATTAATAAGAGTTTTAAACATAAAGAACATCCCCCCACAATGGTTCCCATTATGAGGGAAGGCACAAAGTCCAGTCCCCAACCCCAGTTCACCCATAGTCGGGCCCATTGAGGCCTCCACAGTTGCCTCAACGGAGACCCGATGTTCCAGGCCGTTCTCGCCGGATGATGTTGCTCCAGCGTCGGGAGAGTCCTCTCAGCAGCATGGGAACCCTGGAACGGCCGCTTCCGTACTGGAGGCCGCGGCTTCCGAAGCCAACAAGGCCGCGCCGGTTGGAGCTCCACAACTGGCGATCTCATCTAGAGATCCCAGGCTCCCGGTGTAAAGTCAGCACCGCCGCCCGCAGCTGATCGCTCCACAGTCCCGCAGCTCCGCGATGTTTTCCTCAGCGATCTTCAGCTCACCGGAGCTCCAGCGCGGCGACCCGGGCAAGGCATCGCCCGCTCCGCGATAGCGCTCCAGCGCTGTGCCGCCGCCAAAGCCGAGGTTCTGGGCGGTCCCCGACAGGAAACGCCGCTCCAGGCCCGCTGGTAGGCCGCGAGGACGGGTCGAAGCTGCAGCCCGGAGAAAAGCTGCCTCTCCGACCAGGTAGGGACCCTGAAAGGTAGTTTCCCCCTTCCCCCCCCCCACATAAAAAAGTCTAGACCTCCAAACAAAACACTTAACTAACTAAAATAAAAAATAAAAAGATGAAAAGACAGACAGCTGCTGGCTGGGCAGCCGTGCACAGGACAGCGCCCCCTACATCGACAGTGCCCCCTACATCGACTAAATTAAACTCAGCAAGCCAGGCAGCATCCCTGGAGAACATGGACAGGTGACATTTCAGGTCGGGACCTTTCTTCAGAAGGACCTGAAAGAGGTCCGGACCCGAAACATCTCCTGTCTATGTTCTCCAGGGATGCTGCCTGATCCACTGAGTTACTTCAGCATTTTGTGTCTTCTTTTTGTAAACTAGCATCTGCATTACCTGATTTCTATGAATGATTTTGCCCACAGGGTCAGAATACCATTGCCCAGAAAGCCAAGTGTTGTCCTCTTTCAGTTGCTGTATTTGGTGGTTCTTAGAGTGTCAGGCATGTACGTTAAGCATGTTAGCTAACAGGGCACTTGCCTCCTGTGGATAGTTGCAAGTTATAGAGTCATAGAGTGATACAGTGAGGGAAGAGTCCATTTGGCCCAACTTGCCCACATTGGTCAACATATCCCAGCTACTCTAATCCCACCTGCCTGAGCTTGGTCCACATCACTCCAAACTTGTCCTCTCCATGTAACTGTCCAACTGTTTCTTAACCGTTGGGATAGTCCCAGCCTCAACCACCTCCTCTGACAGCTTGTTCCATACACCCACCACCCTTTGTGTGAAAAAGGTACCCATTAGATTCCTATTAAATCTTTCCCCCTTCACCTTGAACCTATGTCCTCTGGTCCGAGATTCCTCTTCTTACTCAAGGCCTTACAAAACAAACAGGAACGAACACAGAGCAGCACAAAAGCTTACACAGACATGCTGAGTTACCAAAGTTAAAATACAAAGGATAAATGTTAAATATCTCAAGTATTACAAACACTAAGGATATAAAAAAATATTTTAAAATACTGATATCTGTACTTCTATATAATTCCCCCCTTTGAGACCTAAATGGTCTCACAGAAAAAGAAAACCGAAAGCTGCACATATCGGCGCCGACTCAAACTACAACTAACCCCCAAAATCAGGGTCCTCATGTTTGTAATGTTCAGCCTCATAGTGTTCTTTCTCTGGGGTCCTGGGTCAATGGGCCAAAAACACACCCCCATTATGATGGTGCGGGAAAAAAGACCCAACAATCCTTACAGACTTGTGTTCAATATTCCTCTGGTGTATTTTGCACATCATCATAGTATTCTATCAGCAGGGTCTACTTCTCTAGAAGACCAGATTTGCCTTTTGATGAAGGGCATTGATGAAGCCTAGGGCACTAGCTATTGTTAAATGCCAGGCACATAAGGAGGAAAACGACATGATCACAAAGGGAAGCTTCAAAGTGTAATCTACATTCCACACATTCTACATTCTCTTTCCTCCTTTCCAGCGAACACAAATTTTATCCGAGAGCAGTGCGCCAGAAGCCCGTCAAAGGGTCATGGCGCAGCCCTCTCATTTCCATAGTTGTTTCTCATATACAAAGGCGTCCCATTATAAAAGATGAAATAGCGGCACATTTGGATAGCAGTAACAGGATCGGTCCGAGTCAGCATGGATTTACGAAGGGGAAATCATGCTTGACTAATCTTCTGGAATTATTTGAAGATGTAACTAGGAAAATGGACAAGGGAGAGCCAGTGGATGTAGTGTACCTGGACTTTCAGAAAGCATTTGATAAGGTCCCACATTATCAAATTAGTGGGCAAAATTAGGGCACATGGTATAGGGGGTAGAGTGCTGACATGGATAGAGAAGTGGTTGGCAGACAGGAAACAAAGAGTAGGAATTAACGGGTCCCTTTCAGAATGGCAGGCAGTGACTAGTGTGTTACCGCAAGGCTTGGTGCCGGGACCGCAGCTATTTACAATATACATCAATGATTTGGATGAAGGGATTCAAAGCAACATTAGCAAATTTGCAGATGGCACAAAGCTGGGTGGCAGTGTGAACTGTGAGAAGGATGCTATGAGAATGCACGGTGACTTGGACAGGTTGGGGGAGTGGTCAGATGAAGTTTAACGCAGATAAATGTGAGGTTATCCACTTTGGTAGCAAAAACAGGAAGGCAGATTACTATCTAAATGGCGTCAAGTTAGGAAAAGGGGAAGTACAACGGGATCTGGGGGTCCTTGTACATCAGTCTATGAAAGTAAGCATGCAGGTACAGCAGGGAGTGACGAAAACGAATGGCATGTTGGCCTTAATAACAAGAGGAATCGAATATAGGAGCAAAGAGGTCCTTCGGCAGTTGTACAGAGCCCTAGTGAGACCACACCTGCAGTATTGTGTGCAGTTTTGGTCCCCTAATTTGAGGAAGGCCATTCTTGCTATTGAGGGAGTGCAGCATATGTTTACAAGGTTAATCTCCGGGATGGCGGGACTGTCATATGCTGAGAGAATGGAGCAGCTGGGCTTGTACACTCTGGAGTTTAGAAGGATGAGAGGGGATCTCATTGAAACATATAAGATTGTTAAGGGTTAGGACACGCTAGAGGCAGGAAACATGTTCCCGATGTTGTGGGAGTCCAGAACCAGGGGCCACAGTTTAAGAATAAGGAGTAAGCCATTTAGAACAGAGACAAGGAAACACTTTTTCTCACAGAGAGTGGTGAGTCTGTGGAATTCTCTGCCCCAAAGGGTGGTGGAGGCAGGTTCTCTGGATGCTTTCAAGAGAGAGCTTGATAGGGCTCTTAAAAATAGCGAAGTCAGGGGATATGGGGAGGGCAGGAATGGGGTACTGATTGGGGATGATCAGCCATGATCACATTGAATGGTGATGCTGGCTCAAAGGGCCGAATGGCCTACTCCTGCACCTATTGTCTATTGTCTATTGTAACTTCTAAACCTCCCTTTGTCTGACAAGACCATTCTGTTTACTAGAATCTTTGGTTCTGTGGGGACCAGTGTGAAGAATTTACAAACTGCCGTGCGGGCGGTACTGTCAGCTTGGGGATTCCTCTGGGTGATTGCTTTGTAGTGGCCACTCATATAGGCATTGTACTTAATAATGGCCAGGTGGACTGGGAGGACTGAGGCTTGCAGTATGGCTATCGTTATCTTTAAAATGTGAAAGCGTTGTCTTTAAGTTGTGAAATTCTTCTTGTTGGTATGAGAGAGTTAAAATGAAAAGGATTAATCTGCTAGGAATGGGCGGGCATAATTCACAGTGGGATGATCCAATTTCCTGTCGGTAGGATCCTGGGTGCTGTGATTGGACATTGATCCAGATTGTGATCAGTCAGACTCTCTGTCATTCAGGGTCTTGCCACACCCCACACCCATCAATCTCCACAAACAAAGCCACAAGCTCTCCTCTTCGTCTCTCTTTGGCAGAGGCAAGCTCGCTGCTCTGTACCAAAAGTTATTCAAAGTTTGAATCCCAGCCTGTACTTTTAAACAAAAGTACAGGCTGGGATTTAAGGGTCTTGAGCAGCCTCGATTCTTATGTTTTTTTTTCTTTCCTTCTTTGATTTGTCTGCTGTTTCTCTCTCTGGTGCTCTGCATTGTTTAAATCTCTCACTGCTACATTCAATACTGCTCCTTCTTCCCCTTCTGCCTCAGCCCTTTCCCTTCTTCTTTCTCATCTGCCTTTTCAGTCTCCTAGTCGCTATCAGTATAATTTTCATCTGGGGCTACCCTTCCCTGTAGGGGTGCTAGAGCCTCCCCCCCTTGGGATCTTATATAGGGGAGGTGGTCAATACCATTTGTGACTTTGTTTCTCATTCCCTACCGAATTTGTTCCTTCATCCCCCCTCTTCTACAAACAGGGTCACCATGCCAGACAAGGGGTCTCCAGAGAGATTAGCGGTACCGGGTTTGTTCTTACCTCTAATTGCTTGTTTTCTGAACTCTTCTTACCAGTGCTTTCATTCTCTGCCTTGGCCCTCAACAATTTGCAATTTTATGTAACCTAATTAGTCCCTATTCTCCCTGGCTTTATCTGTTCTGCCTGTACAGACCCCTATTTACCTAGGGTGGTATCCACAGAACATCTTATCCTGCCCGTACAGATCCCTATTTACCTAGGGTGGTATCCACCGAATGCCTTGTCTGTTCAGTCCCCTTACTCTTCTTAGGGCGGTATCCACAAGGTCATACCTTGGTCATACCAAGGCGGCAGTGCGGAGAGGCGGCAGTGCGGAGAGGCGGCAGTGCGGAGAGGCGGCAGTGCGGAGAGGCGGCAGTGCGGAGAGGCGGCAGTGCGGAGAGGCGGCGCCGACTTTATCATCGGGAGCCTGGGAGCTCCAAACCGGCGCGGCCTTGTCGGCTTCGGCAGCCGCGGGCTCCAACCAGGAAGCGGCCGTTCCAGGTGGCCCAGCCGCCGAAAGGACTCTCCCGACGCCGGGGCAAGACCACCTGGTGAGAACGGCCAGGGACATCGGGCCTCCGTAGAGGCAATTGCGGTGGCCTCAATAGGCCTGACTTTGGGGTGAACATGGGGTGAGGACTGGTCATTGTGCCTTCCTCCACAGTGCTACCCACTGTGGGGGGATGATTATTTTGTCTAATTGTAGTCCTGTAGGCCTGTGTCCAAGATGGCTGCCGTGAAGAGAGAGTGGACGCTGGCGCGCTTTGGCTGCCGCTGCTCTCTCTTCACACTGTGTTTTTGATTTTCTGTTTTTGGATTGAATTCTGTTTTTAATTTGTGTCTCTGTGATGTCTTTTTTACCTGTTCTATTCCGATTATATGTTTTTATTCCGATTACTATGTAAGGTGTCCTTGAGATGTCTGAAAGGCGCCCATTAAATACAATTTATTATTATTATTATTATAATATTATCCTGCGCATACAGACCCCTGTTTACCTTGGGCGGTATCTGCAGGATGCCTTGTCCATTCAGTTCCCCTACTCTTCTTAGGGCGGTATCCACAAGGTCTATTCTTATCACACATAATCTACTTGCGCAGATCAAGTATGTTCTACTTACCCTACTGCGCAGTCTTTTCAAGTAATCCTCCGGGTCACCTATTAGAATAATTTAGTGACAGATTCTTTGGATCGCAGAGGCCCTCTGACCACCTAGATGCTTCTGTCCCCAGTGGCTTCCCGTTTACAACAGGTTGTTAATCCAAATGAAGTGGAAAACGGCCAATTTTTTTTTGCGGGTAGCCACCCTTATCCTGTTGTCCCCGGGAGCCCCTGAGGGGCTGGGAAGCACCCTTGGCTGGTCGTTGTTTACCGAACGGGCCTCTTTCCGACCCTGCTTGCAGCACCTGTTTTGTCATGGTTACACAAACTTAAAATTAAGTCAGGTGACGCAGAGAATTTTTCAAGAAGTTCAAACCTTTATTTGCAAATTAAGGCTGGGACAATCAAAGAGTCAATTGCTTGACTGTCCACTTCACACAAAGAGTTGCTTCTTTTTATGGCACTCTGTACGTCCCAACCCCTTTACATTTCCATACCCAATCACTTGCAGACATTCCCTTATCAATAACCAATCACTTGCAAACATTCCCTTAGCAATAACCAATCACTTGCAAACATTCCCTTAGCAATAACCAATCACTTGCAAACATTCCCTTAGCAATAACCAATCACTTGTAGACATTCCCTTATCAATAACCAATCACTTGCAAACATTCCCTTAGCAATAACCAATCACACGCATTCACTTTTCCCCTCCTTCCCCAGTTATTTTCCATCTCTCAATCCACCCTTGTTTAAACCACATGACCTCTCCTATCTTGGCCCCCCTTGTCTCTTGCTCATCCATCTAGGGTTTGTTACAGTTACAATGGTCATATTCCTGTCACAATTGATTTGCACTAATTGTTACGAGAGAAGAACCACAAGCTTACACAAGGCCTTACAAAAATAAACAGGAACGAACACAGAGCAGCACAAAGGCTTATACAGACATGCAGAGTTACCAAAGTTAAAATACAAAGGATAAAAGTTAAATAAAGTTACAAACACTTAGGATATAAAAAATATAAAAGTTAAAATACTGATTTCTGTACTTCCATAACATCAACATATCTGGTTTCCCAGTTATTTTTTATTATTTTCTAGCAGACACAAGTGACTGTTGATGCAGGAAACCTGAGCAAAAAAATAAACCTCAGGTGTATGATCATGAGCCAAAACTATTCCCTCACCATGGAACAATGTTCAATTTTTGAATTAAACTGTTTGATAATTTTATCAGCTGATATGAGTCATGAAGTTGGCATCTCTGACTCCAGCTCAGCAACAATGAGGCAAAATTCCTCACCACATATCACCTGTAATTTCAAGCATCTGCACCTCCTACCCGACGGTAGCAGTGAGAGGAGGTCTGGATGGTGGAAATCCGTGATGAATGATGCAGCCTTCCAAGGGCAATGTCCTGTGTAGATTATTTCAATGTGGGCATGGCTATATCGGTGATGGACCGGCCTCCTGTGCATTCCTGTGTCTTAGAGAATCATAGAGTCATCCTTCATGGAAACAAGCCCTTCGGCCCAACTTGCCCATGCCGATTAACATGCCCCATATGCACTAGTTCCACCTGCCTGCTTTTGGCCCATACACCTCGAAACCTATCCTATCCATGCATCTGTCTAAATGTTTCTTAAATGTTGCGATAGTACCTGCCTCTACTACCTCCTCCAGCAACTTGTTCCATACACCCACCACCCTCTGTGTAAAAAAATGCACCCCCCAGTTCCCATTAACTCTTTCCTCCCTCATGTGAAATCTATGTCCTCTGGTTCTCGATCCCTGGGCAAAAGACTCTGTGCGTTTATCCGATCTATTCCTCTCATGATTTTGTGCACCATAAGAGCACCCCTCATCCTCCAAGGAAAAAGGCCCTAGCCTTGCTCAACCTATGCCTATAGCTCAGCCCCTCGAGTCCTGGCAACATCGTGGTAAATCTCTGAACTTTTCCAGCTTAACATCAAGCATTCGCGTTGATTATATAGATTAGATTATAGATTATAGATTATTCCTTTAATAATCCTTTTCAGGAAATTACAGTGCCACGACAGCTTCAAGACAAACATAACACCACGCTTTCATACATAACAAGTTAAAATACGTTAAAATACAAGTTAAAATACAATTAATTTAAAAAAAGTGCAGTTATTTATGCTCATTATAAAGTCTTATAGCAGCTGGTAAACAGGACTTCCTGTATCTCTCCGTTTTGCACATTGGTGCAATCAGCCTCTGGCTGAAGATGCTGCTCTTGATCACCTTCAGGGCATGGAGTGGGTGAGTGGGGTTTGTCATTATGGAACCTAGTTTATTTAGAGTTCTGGCCTCTGCCACCTGCTGGACCGTTCGTTGCTCAGCCCCGACCACTGAGCCGGCCTTCCTGATTAGTTTGTCCAATCTGTTTTTATCCGCTATACGGGCGCCATCTCCCCAACAGGCCACAGCAAAGAACAGAGCACTGGCCACCACTGAATGGTAGACACTGCACAGTAGGGGTTGGCAGATATTAAAAGACCTCAGCCTCCTTAAAAAATACAGTCGGCTTTGTCCCCTCCTGTACACCGCCTCCATATGACACTTCCAGTTCAGCTCACTGTCAAGCTGCACCCCAAGGTACCTGTGATTAGCAACCACCTCCACCTCAGTGCCCTTAATGGTGATCGGCGTTGCTTGAGTCCTCCTCCTCCCCCTCCTAAAGTCCACCACTATCTCCTTTGTTTTTTTGGTGTTGAGATGGAGATTATTGTGTGCGCTCCACTCCACAAAGTTACTTATAATGTCTCTGTATTCCTCCTCATTGCCCCCTTTAATGAGGCCGACAACAGCTGTATCATCCGAAAACTTCTGCAAAAAGCAGCTGTTGGTGTTCCATTGGAGATCCGCTGTGTAGATGGTAAACAGGAACGGAGCCAGCACAGTTCCTTGTGGAGCCCCTGTGCTGCTCAAGATGGTGCCCGAGACACTGTTCTGTAGGCGCACGTACTGTGGTCTGAGGGAAAGGTAATCCAAACACCACAGTACCAGTGATGGATCCACTTTCATCTTCTCCATCTTCTCCCCTAGCAGTCGGGGCTGAATAGTGTTGAAGGCGCTTGAAAAGTCAAAAAAAGTAATCCTTACAGATGCATCAGTAGTGTCCAAATGTGTGTACACCCTCTGCAGCATGTAAATGAGGGCATCATCGACACTGATGTTAGGCTGATATGCAAACTGTAAAGGATCCATGTGATTTGACACACTAGTCCTGATGTAGGAAAGGACAAGTCTCTCAAATGTCTTCATTATGTGAGAAGTGAGCGCTACTGGTCTGTAGTCATTGTAGAGAGTGGGATGGGTCTTCTTTGGAACAGGTACCAGGCAAGATGTTTTCCACAGCCTTGGAACCCTCTGTAGACGTAAACTCAGGTTGAACAGGTGTGTTAAAATACCACACAGCTCTGAAGAGCAAGTCTTCAGTAGCCTTGGGCTGGTGTCATCAGGCCCCACTGCCTTCCCTGGCTTCAGTCTGTCCAGCATCACCTTGACCTGAGCAGTATAAAGAGTCATGGGTGGGGCTGCCGGTGGAGTGGGAGGTGGAAAGAGGGGACTCCGTACAGGTGACATCTCAGGAGTGATGGAGAGAGGGATGGGAGGTGGAGAGGAAGCAGCAATGGTCAGCAGACCAGGTGGGGGAGGCTGGGGTGGTGTGGAGCCGTCGAATCTGTATAAATAGCTATACCAGGCCATTATGCATCTACTCAGGATACTTTCTACAGCATATCGGTCGAAGTTGTTTCAAATATTGGGTGGCACGGTGGCGCAGCGGTAGAGTTGCTGCCGTGGGTAACAGATTAGAGTTCGATGCTGATCAGGGGTGCTGTCTGTACGGAGTTTCTGTGTTCTCCCCATGACCTGCGTGGGTTTTCTCCGAGTGCTCCAGTTTCCTCCCACACTCCAAAGACGTACAGATCTGTAAGTTAATTGGCTGCAGTAAAAATTGTAAATTGATCCTAGTGTGTATATGGGATAGTGTTAGTGTGCAGCGATCGCTGTTCGGCGCGGACTTGGTGGGCCGACGGGCCTGTTTCCACCAGTATCTCTAAACTAAACTAAATTTCAATCTACATTTCACACCACATCGGGAAAGTAGCCAATGTAAAACAAAGACCTTTCCGACCCCGGTCATTCTTTCTTCTCCCCACTCACATTGGGCAGAAGTCGCAGAAGTTTGAAAGTGCGCACCACCAGACTCAAGGACAGCTTCTTCCCCTCTGTTATCAGACCTCTGAACAGTCCTTGAGTAGAATCTTGAGTACATTCTGATTCTCCTCTAACTCATTGCGGACATTGGACTGTGTCAATTGAACCGTTGTGCTTCAATGCAGAGAACTATATTCTGCACTCTGTGTCTGGCCCATTGCTCTACCTATTGTACTTGAGTTTGGCGTGATTGTATTTATGTACTGTATTATGTGATTAGATCGAATGACACGCTAAACCAAACTCTTCACCGTATCTTGGTACACATGACAATAATAAACAAACCTAATCTGTTTAAACTTTCGATAAAGTAGAGATATGCTTTCCACATGATTCCATCTATCCTTTGGTCTTAATGGATGTCAAACAACTTCAAAGGTTCAAACGTTCAAAGGTTGATTTATTGTCACATACACCTAGATGTAGTGAAATTCCTTTTGCCAATGCAGCACATAAAAAAGAATACAAACATAACAATAATAAATAGCTTTAACATAAAAACATCCCCCCACAATGGTTCCCATTATGGGGGAAGGCACAAAGTCCAGTCCCATCCCCAATGTCCACCCATAGTCGGGCCTATTGAGGCCTCCACAGTTGCCTCTACGGAGGCCCGATGTTCCAGGCCGTCCTCGCCGGGTGATGATGTTCCGGCGTCGGGAGAGTACTCTCAGCGGCATGGGAACCCTGGAACGGCCGCCTCCCTACTCGAGACCGTGGCTTCCGGAGCCGACAAGGCCGCGCCGAATGGAGCTCAACTGGCGATCTCGGCGCGAGATCCCAGGCTCCCGGTGTAAAGTTTCAGCGCCGCCGCCCGCAGCTCCGCGATGTTTTAAACGCCGGTCCCAGCTCACCGGAGTTCCAGCGCGGCGACTCAGGCAAGGCACCGCCCGCCCCGCAATGGCGCTCCAGCGCTGCACCGCCGTCCTCACACCCGCAGCTCCGCCGCCGCCGATGCCGGTGCCGGTGCCGCCGATGCCGATGCCGAGGCTCCGGGCGGTCCCCTCGCTCCTCGGACCCGCTGCTCCGCAGGAACCTGCTGGTCCCCTCAGGAAACGCCGCTCCAGGCCCGCTGGTAGGCCGCGAGGACGGGTCGAAAGTGCAGCCCGGAGAAAAGCTGCATCTCCGACCAGGTAGGGACCCTGAAAATTAGTTTCCCCCTTCCCCCCCCCTCCCCACACATAAAAAAGCTAGAACTCCTTAAAAACAAAACACTAAACTAACTAAAAATAAGAAAAAAGAAATGAAAAACAGACAGCTGCAGGCTAGGCAGCCATACCCCCTACAGATCGGCGCCAAGTACCCTTTTCACTGTACTTCAGTACACGTGACTAAACTAAGTTAAACTTAACTAAATGTCACCCCAGATTGTTGTACTCTAACATGACTTCTGTATTCCATGCTCCACATTGATGTTAACCATATAACCATATAACAATTACAGCACGGAAACAGGCCAACACGGCCCTTCTAGTCCGTGCCGAACACTTATTCTCCCCTAGTCCCATCTACCTGCACTCAGACCATAACCCTCCATTCCTTTCCCGTCCATATACCTATCCAATTTATTTTTAAATGATAAAATCGAACCTGCCTCCACCACTTCCACTGGAAGCTCATTCCACACAGCTACCACTCTCTGAATAAAGAAGTTCCCCCTCATGTTACCCCTAAACTTCTGTCCCTTAATTCTCAAGTCATGTTCTCTTGTTTGAATCTTCCCTACTCTCAATGGGAAAAGCTTATCCACGTCAACTCTGTCTATCCCTCTCATCATTTTAAAGACCTCTATCAAGTCCCCCCTTAACCTTCTGCGCTCCAAAGAATAAAGACCTAACTTGTTCAACCTTTCTCTGTAACTTAGTTGCTGAAACCCAGGCAACATTCTAGTAAATCTCCCCTGTACTCTCTCTATTTTGTTGACATCCTTCCTATAATTAGGCGACTAAAATTGTACACCATACTCCAGAATTGGCCTCACCAATGCCTTGTACAATTTTAACATTACATCCCAACTTCTATACTCAATGCTCTGATTTATAAAGGCTAGCATATCAAAAGCTTTCTTTACCACCCTATCTACATGAGATTCCACCTTCAGGGTGCACAGTTATTCCTAGATCCCTCTGTTCAACTGCATTCCTCAACTCACTACCATTTACCATGTACGTACCATGCAGATATTCTCCCACATTCTTCTTCTTCTTCTTTTCCTGTCCATCTTGTTACAAATGTTGACATCGCTGTCATCGTCCATCCTGAAAAGGACACAAGCTTCCGGTGACAATCAGTGGAAGCCATCACTTGTCGCAATAAATGATGGTGGTAGCAGAATTAGCTCAGGATACTTCCAGTTTCCAGCCCTGCGATGTGAACGCTTCTGCCAAGGGGCCTTCTCTTACATTAGCCAAGTGATTAATGTTGTTTGCTGTTCACTCGTAAACTATGCTTTAAATATGACCTATGCTCTAAACCCAGGTCCAAGGCTGGTAAGAGAGGAGAGGGAACCTGGGTCTGGCCCACCGCCCCCTTGTGGTCGGCTGTGGGAGGTGCGCCTGGTGAACAATGGGTGGGCGAGGAGAGGGACGTGGCATTCGAGGAAGGAGATGGCTGGAGGCCTGCAGCAGCCTGGGACTTGCCTGGAACAGGCACCGCTCAGAAGAACTAGAACGTGGACTTTGGAAATAGCGCCAAAACATGGCGCCTCTTTGCATGCGGGATCAGTTGGCCCCTTCTGAACACTCGCTAATCGGGGATCGGGGGTATGGAAATACTCCATTGGACTGTTTGTGAGAAAATAATTTCACTGTGATAGCACTTTGCACAATTGACAAAAAAGCACTATTTAACCGTGGGGGGCACAGTGGCGCAGCGGTAGAGTTGCTGCCTTGCAGCGCCAGAGACCCAGACCACGGGTACTCTCTGAACTGAGTTTGTATGTTACCCCTCTGACCGCGTGGGATTTCTCCGGGTGCTCCGGTTTCCTCCCGCACTCCAATGACCTACAAGTTTATGGTTAATTGGCTTTGGTAAAATTGTAAATTGGCCCATTGTCCCTAGTGTGTGTAGGATAGTTATGGAGATTGCTGGGCGGCGCGAACTCGGTGGGCCGAATGGCCAGTTTCTGTGCTGTATATCTAAACTTAAATCTTTGATTTTGAACATAATTTTATTGACCCTTCAGGATATTCTTTCCAGAGAGCTTTTGGAGTAGCCATTTTCTCCAAAAGCAGCTTAACGCACTGAATTTCTCCATGAATAACAAATTGCGGACTGTGTTCCTCCTCCTCATCATCTCCACAACAAAACCCACTCTTTGTGTGAGGCAGCACAACTACGGAGGTATTAGAAGACAACATGTTGAACAGAAGAGGGCGCCTCGTGATAACAGTTGAACTAAGAATGACACAAATTCCAGAACTGGGATGTATCAGGCTGCACTTTAATTTCACATCATTCTAGCGCCCAAGAGACAAAATAAAACAGAGTAGTATAAATGTATTTTATTCACTGCGGCAAGTAAATGAATTGGCTCTGTCAATGCCCATCTAAAGAGGCTCTGGTTAATGGCACAGCTAGTAGAGTCACTGCCTCACAGCACCGGTGATCCGGGTTCAATCCTGACCTCGGGTGCTGTTTGTGCAGAGTTTGCACGTTCTCCCTGTGACTGTGAATTTCCTATGGGTGCTTCGGTTTCCTGCAAGACCCCAAAGACTTGCAGGATTGTAGGTTAATGGCACTCTGTAAATTGCCCCTGGTGTGTAGGGAGTGGGGAATTGGGATAATACAGACTGTTTCTTCAATCTATGCTCACTCTACATACACACATGGGCTCGTACTCAGGAGTTTCGAAGTATGAGAGGGGATCTTATTGAAACATATAAGATTGTTAAGGGTTTGGACACGCTGGAGGCAAGAAACATGTTCCCGATGTTGGGGGAGTCCAGAACCAGGGGCCACAGTTTATGAATAAGGAGTAAGCCATTTAGAACGTAGACGAGGAAACATTTTTTATCACAGAGAGTGGTGAGTCTGTGGAATTCTCTGCCTCAGAGGGCGGTGGAGGCAGGTTCTCTGGATGCTTTCAAGAGAGAGCTAAATAGGGCTCTTAAAAATAGCGGAGTCAGGGGATATGGGGAGAAGGCAGGAACGGGGTACTGATTGGGGATGATCAGCCATGATCACATTGAATGGCGGTGCTGGCTCCAAGGGCCAAATGGCCTAATCCTGCACCTATTGTCTATTGTCTATTGTCTATTGTCTATTGTCTCACTCAATCTCCGATGTTCCAGAGAAAAACAATCCAGGTCCATCCAACCTCTCCCTGTAGCTGAAACCCTTTTAACGGGTGATCGATGGTCAGCGTGAACTCGGTGGGTTGAAGGGCTTACGTACTTCCATGCTGTATCTCTAAACTAAACTAAACCATACTCCTGAGTTTTGCTTGAGTTCTAGATTGCATTTGTCACCTTTCAGTGTGGTGAGGGTCGTTGATGATGCTACATCCAATCAATTGATGGAAAATATTGAAATATGTTTTGTTCCAAGGCTCAATATATTGGTAACTGATCTTTATATAGAACATAGTGCAGCACAGAATCGGGCCCTTTGGCTCACAATGTTGGTGCTGAATATGATGCCAATTTAAACTGATCTCATCCACCTATAAGTGAGTCATATCCCCACCATTCCCTGTAAATCCAAGTGCCTATCTAAAAGCTTCTTAAACACCGCTATCGTACCTGACTCCAACACATCCCCTGGCAATGCAGTCCAGGCCCCCACCTCCCTCTGTGTAAAAAAAATTGCCCCGCACATCTCCATTATATTTTTCCCCTCTCATCTTACAGGTGCGCCCTCTAGTGTTGGACATTTCCACCCTGGGAAAAAAAGGTTCTGACTGTCTCTCCAATCTATGCTCGCTCAATCTCCGATGTTCCAGAGAAAAACAATCCGAGTCTATCCAACCTCTCCCTGTAGCTGAAACACTTTAATCCAGGCAGCATTCTGGTAAACCTCCTCTGTATCCTCTGCAAGACTTCCAAATCCTTTCTGTTATGGGGTGACCAGAACTGCATGTAACTCAAGATCCTGACCAGGATCTTATCGATCTTTTGATTTTAGTTCCAAGCATATTTTAGAAACTGGTTTATTGGTATATGGAATCGTAGAGCTATTCAGCATGGAAATAGGCCCAGAGGCCCAACTTGCCCACTCTGGCCAACATGTCCCATCTACACCAGTCCCACCTGCCTATGTTTGGCCTAAATCCTTCTAAACCCATCCCACCCATGTACCTGTCTAATTGTTTCTTAAACATTGCGATAGTCCCTGCCTTAACTACCTCCTCTGACATCTCATTCCACACACCAACACCCAACACCCATTCTGTGAAAAAGTTACCCCTCAGAATCCTATTAAATCCTTCTTCCCTTGACCTTAAACTTACAGTGTGTCCTCTGGTTCTCGATTTTCCAGAATTGGGGAAGGGGAAAAGATTTAATAGGAATCTGAGATGTAACTTGATGTGATGGATCTTCATATTAAATATAACAATTTTCTTCTTGTGTTTGTCCTAATGTCTTAAAAGTCAGGGCTGTTATGGGTTTACATATTCCTAATTTCCTAATCACAGGATCTAATATTCTAAAAATATTCACTGTGCTCAAGACTTATGAATAGTGAGCTCTCTCATACATCCAAAAGTTCAGAACAAGCTTCTGAAAATTAATGTTGGGCAGCAGCCCCGATGAAGCCATTCATGTTGCCGACACTTTCATGTGAGCCATAAATATAGTCAATGATATTATCATACAATTTGGGAACATTTGATGTTCAGCAAGGCATATTGTCAGTTTGGTTGGCAAGGATAAGTCGGGCCGAGCTGTATAACTCTATGGCTTGAAGTAGAAGATCTAGTTAGAGTCATAGTGTCTGTACGGAGTTTGTACAGTACGTTCTCCCTGTGACTGCGTGGGTTTTCTCCAGGTGCTCCGGTTTCCTCCCACTTTATATAGACGTGCAGGTTTGTTGGTTAATTAGCTTCGGTAAAATTGTTAAATTGTGCCTAGTGTGCAGGGCAGTGTTAGTGTACAGGGGTGATCGCTGGTTGGTGCGGGATCAGTGGGACGAAGAGCCTGTTTCCGCGCTGTATCTCTAAAGTCTAAAGTCAAGTCTTAAGGAAAAACTGCCACTCAGTGTAAAGACAAATAGGTTATGAGAGGTGTCAGAACAGTTCAGTTCAGTTTATTGTCACGTGTACCGAGGTAGAGTGAAAAGATTTTGTTGCGTGCTAACCAGTCAGCAGAAAGACAATGCATGATACATGACAATACATAAGTGTAGAGTCATACAGCGTGGAAACAGGCCCTGTCATGCAACGTGCAAGCAGGTGAAAAGCTTTTTTGTTGCATGCTAGCTAGTCAGTTGAAAGACTATACATGATTACAATCAATCCATCCACAGTGTACAGATATAGGATAGAGTGGATATTGTTTGGTGCAAGATTAAATCCAGTAAAGTTCAATTAAAGATAGTCCAAGGATCTTCAATGAAGTAGATGGTAGATGGTAAGTCAGAACCGCTCTGTAGTTGGTGATAGGATGGTTCAGTTGGGAAGAAACTGTTCCTAAATCTGGTGGTATGCGTTTTCACACTTCTATACCTCTTGCCTAATGGAAGAGGGGAGCAGAGGGAGTGACCGGGGTCTGACTCGTCCTTGAATATGTTGGTGGCCTTGCCGAGGCAGCGTGAAGCGTGAATTAAGTTAATGGAAGAGAGGTTGGTTTGGATGATGGTCTGGGCTGTGTCGATAAGGTCATAGGGTCATAAGCGATTGGAGCAGAATTAGGCCATTCGGCCCATCAAGTCTACTCCGTCATTCAATCATGGCTGATCTATCACTGGCTCGTAATCCCATTTTCCTGCCTTCTCCCCTGACACCCGTACTCACCAAGAATTATTCCACAATTTCTTGCGTTCTTGGATGGAGTTGTTGCCAAACTGTTATCCAGCTCAAAGATTGCACTTACACATATATTTTAATGTATCCATTTTAGAAAATAGAGATGATTGACATAGATATTACATACATAGAAAGATAATATACTTCCACCTACCAAAATTCAAATGTAATTACAATAATCTTCAATGAATTAATAGAACAAATCGCTTTGTTCTTTTTTATTAAAATGTTCCCATTTACAATTTGATCCAAAATGCAATGGACAATTAAAATAAAATCTCATTGAAATTAAGCAGATATCTTTTATCCCAATAATTATGCAATAAAGCAAGTAGTTGAATTATTTAAGCATGAGAAAGTTCTGCAATTTTGATGGTGGTATCAAATGTGCTTTATAAACTATTTCGTTCAAGAGCTATTGTTGGTCTCTCAATGGGGATTAAAGTATCTTTGACCGCGTTCTTTTGAAGTACATTTAGAACATGAAGGGTCACTGATGTAATTTCATCTCTGCCCATCCATCCAAAATGTTCTGAGGTTAATGTAACATATATTACCACACTGGAGAGCGATCCTGAGCTATTATCTACCTCATTGGTGACCCTTGGACCACCTTTGATGGACTTTGCTGGCTTTATCTTGCACTAACCATTATTCCCTTATCATGTACAGTGTGAATGGCTCGATTGTAATCATGTATTGTCTTTCTGCTGACTGGTTAGCATGCAACAAAAGCTTTTCACTGTTCTTCAGTACACGTGACAATAAACTAAACTGAACTGAACTGCGCTTTTCTGACACCTCTTAGAACCTATTTGACTTTACACTGAGGTGCAGTTTTTCTTTAAGACTTGACTTTAGACTTCAGAGATACAGCACGGAAACAGGCCCTTCGCCCCACTGAGCCGGCACCAACCAGCGATCACCCCTAATGCCCCTGTCTCACTTAGGAAACCTGAACGGAAACCTCTGGAGACTTTGCCGCCCCCACCCAAGGTTTCCGTGCGGTTCCCGGAGGTTCCGGGAGGTTCCCGGAGGTTTTTGTCAGTCTCCCTACCTGCTTCCACTGCCTGCAACCTCCGGCAACCACCTGCAACCTCCGGGAAGCGCACGGAAACCATGGGTGGGGCGCAAAGTCTCCAGAGGTTTCCTAAATGGGACAGGGGCATAAACACTACCCTGTGCACTGGGGACATTTTGACAATTTTTCTGAAGCTAATTAAACTACAAACCTGCACGTCTTTGTAAAGTGGGAGGAAGCCGGAGAAACCCGGAGAGAAGGTCACAGGGAGAACGTACAATCTCCGTACAGACTCAGGATCGAACCCAGGTGACTGGCGCTGTAAAGCAACAACTCCACCGCTGCACCACCGTGCTGCCTCACATCACTAATGCCATAAATATTAATTGCCGGTTTCAACTGTGCATTTGAACAGTCAGTCAAAAAGAGAATTGATTAGATCAGTCTCAAGAGGTAGTCTTGCCTAGTTATGGGGAAAATGAGTGCCTTCTTGTGACCATAAGAAACAATGAATGTTTACTGGTATAAATGCAATGTTGCCATAAATAGCAAAGGCCACTTGTCACATTTGGTCATTGTTTGCTTGAAAAAATTACAAAATAAGATTATTGTGTCATAAAATTATTTACACAACAGCAGGATGACCAAGTACTGCATATTAAAGAGCACTCTCAAAAAAGAAACTATTTTTTGTCAAAATGAATTATTGAAATGAGATAAATTTCTCTCTCTTTTGGAATATATTCTTAATATTTTAGTATTAAGAAGCTTCCACAGACAGTGATTTCTCTGTCTGGTTTGGGGACTGCAAAGCCTCCGACTGGAAATCCGTGCAGAGAGTGGTGAGGACGGCTGAAAAAACCATCGGGACTTCTCTTCCTTCAATCCGGGACATTGCGTGCAAACGTTGCTTGTCCAAGGCCAACAGCATTATAAAAGAGCCCACACATCTCCATCATGGACTGTTCACTCTGCTGCCCTCGGGCAAAAGGTATTGCAGTATAAGGAGCAGAACGGCCAGGTTTTGCAACAGCTTCTACCCCCGTGCCAGAAGACTCTTGAATTACATATAATGTGCCGCCACTATTATCTATTTTATCTTTTTATCTATTTTATCCTTTTGTAATTTTATGTTGCACGGTGAGCCGGATGCAACGAAATTTTGTTCAGACTTGCATTTGTTGGTGTATTTTTGAATGACAATGAAGTCTTTGATTGATTAATTCATTAAAATGTGTGGACATACAGAAAGCTGTTCTGAATGCCCAATATGAATACATTTTGTCTGGTTTTAGTTTAATTTAGTTTAGTTTAGTTTAGTCTGGTTTATTTTAAAGATACACCATAGAAACAAGCCCTTCGGCCCACCGAGTTCAGGTCGCTTTTTAATCACCCACTAACTCTTGTTATCTCACCACACACTAGGGGCAATTTACCAATTAACCTACAAACTCGCACGTCCTTGGAGTGTGGGAGAAAACCGGAGCACCAGGAGAAAACCCATGTGGTCACATGGAGAACGTACAAACTCCATACAGACAGCACCCGTAGGCAGGATCGAACCCGGGTCTCTGGTGCTGTGAGGCAGTAACTCCACTGTGGTGCCACTGTGCCCCTCTCAAATTCTGAAGTCAAAATCTCTTTCCCCGTGTATGGTGCCTAGAGGTGCTCTTGGTACTCGGGGTGGATGTATTGTACCCATGGACTGAATAGTTGCTGCATAATTTCCTCCACTTTGTTTACTTGCCAGAGCACCCGGAATAAAACCACGCGGTCATGGCAAACTCTGTGCAGACAGCACCCGTAGTCAGGGTCGAACCCGGGCCTCTGGCGTTGCAAGGCAGCAACTCTCCGCTGCTCCATCGTCACCTATTCCTACTGATGGTCATCTATGAGTCAGGAAGTTGAGGATTCAGTTGCACAAATGGATGCTGAGTTCTGGACCCATGCGTTTCGGGTTGAGTTCATAAATATGGTGTAAAAGGTGGAACTATAGTTACTAAATAAGAGCCTGACCAAGGTCAGACTTGTGTTCAGTAGTACTACTAGTCATTGTTTGCACCACTGGGGACAAATTTCACTCAACTCTTTATTCTGTCAGGTGTATATAACTGGCACTGGGAGATTCATTAGTTAATAAATGAAGATACAACTCTGCAGACAATGCTGGACACCCGCAATTGTTTAAGGAAGTTATAGAGGCATACAGTATGGACACAGGCACTTCAGCTCAACTTGCCACACTGACCAACATGTCCCATCTACACTAGACCCACCTGCTTGCATTAGGCACATATCCCTCTGAACCTGTCTTATCCATGTACCTGTCTAAATGTTTTTTAAACAATGCAATGATGCCTGCCTCAAATACCTCCTGCAGCAGCTTGTTCCATACACCCACCACCCTTTTTGTAAAAAAAAGTTACCCCTCAGGTTCCTATTAAATCTTTCCTGCCTCACCTTAAACCTATGTCCTCCGGTTCTCGATTCCCCTACTCTGGGCAAAAGATTCTGTGCATTTACCCGATCTAATCCTCTCATGATTTTGTACACCTCTCTAAGATCACCCCTCATCCTCCTGCGTTTTAAGGAATCGAGTCCCAGCCTGCTCAACCTCTCCCTGTAAGTGTTAATGAAGAGGAGCTCAAATTATTGTGCTGCATGGAGCTAGCAGAACTTGATGACCTGAATATGCTTTGCAGAGTCTGAAATAAGGAGGGGAAAATAAATGTACTGGATTAGAAACTGGTAGCTCTCCAGCCCCTTTTGTTTGTAGACCAAGGAGCTGTTCCAAGTACTGCTGAAAAACATCAGGTTCTATTTTATAGTCAAATATGTTCCAGGACTCCTAAAACAGCCCCTGGGTTTAATGGGTTATCTTCCTTTTGGTGGCTAGTCCACTCCTTATTCTGCCCAAGTTTCAAAGTCCCAGAGGTAGCCCCGAAAGGGAAAGCAGGCTTATTGTTTAGATTCACGTGGTTCCACATTTCAATGGAATTCATTGCCACAGAAGGCGGTGGAGGACGTCAATTTATATATTTAAGGTGGAGATTGGTAGGTTCTTGATTAGTACGGGTGTCAGGGGTTATGGGGAGAAGGCAGGAGAATGGGGTTGAGAGGGAAAGATAGATCAACCCTTCACCCTCATGATCTTGTACTCCTCTATAAGATTGACCATCTATTTCACCAAAGCCAATTAAACTACAAACCTGTACGTCTTTGGAGTGTTGGAGGAAACCGGAGCACCTGGAGAAAACCCACGCAGGTCACAGGGAGAAAGTACAAACTCTGCACATACAGCACCCATGGTCAGGATCAAACCCGGGTCTCTGGTGCTGTAAGGCAGTAGCTCTACCACTGCGCCACCGTGCCACCTTCTTCCCCCATCCACCTTCATTTCCTGAGAAAGTGGCAGAATGCAAAGAACTTTCAGCCCCCCCGTTCCCCCACCCCCGTCCCCGTCCCCGTCCCCGTCCCCGTCCCCGTCCCCGTCCCCGTCCCCGTCCCCGTCCCCGTCTCCGTCCCCGCATCCCTCGTCCCATCCAACCCCCAAACTTCCCAGAGTAATCTACATCCAATTTTATCACTGACCAACAGGAATATTTATCCTTCAAAATAGCGGCACAAAGTCATAGAGCAAGGGTCGGCAACCCTAGGGGCAGGGTCCCAGGTGTGTGAGTGGTTGGAGGGCCACATCTATCACCATAGCTAATAAATGTTGATATATTTGTATATTTAAGAAATATTATGTCTACTGAACATAGGAGTTAGTTTGAGACACTGGTATTGAAACAACCCTCAAGAATCTTAAGATCTTCCCGCTTATTGTGCAAAAACAGCTATTTAATTTAACACAACTATTTAGCACAAGTTAACATAAGCATCGACTACAGCAGAATCAACATTGCAAAACCAACGATTTAACAACAACCAACACAATTTAGCATTAACATCCACTACAGTGGAATCAACATTCCTCTCTGTGACGACAGCCCGATGTTCAGGCCCTCTCGTCGGGATGATCGAAACTCCGGCATCGGGATGGATTGCAACACAACAAAAGAAAAGTTTCTCCCTATTCCCCGCCCCCTCCCCCACATAAAACATATGAAGAAACACCAAAACATACCCTTAACACTCACTCAAAACAACAAAAACAGAGAAGGGCCACGACAGGCCGCTTGAGAGACGGCCATTACGGACTCGCATCTCTCTATCTGCTGGCTGGAATGGCCGTCTCTCTCGGAATGGTGATTTTGAGTTACAGGCCGCATTCGACCCGTGGGCCGTAGGTGGCCAACCCCTGTCACAGAGTGATACAGTGTGGAACCCAACTTGCCCACACCGGCCAACATGTCCCAGCTTCACATCGTCCCATCTGCCCGCGTCTGGTCCAAATCCCTCCAAACGTGTCCTGCTTTGTTGTCACATGTGACAAGGCACAGTGAAATTCTTTGCTTCACTTCAATTGTCCTCACTTTATGAATCCATCAATCACAAAATCACTGCCCAAATCCTTTCTACTGTAACGTGCAATGCTCCCACGCATTACCAATATGCCACTTGCATTGAACATTGAATTTCTGAAGAAATCCAGGGAGGATCCTGTGATAAATCAGAGGTGCCCGACATACTGGCTTCAGGGTGCAGTGGCTGGGAACGCATTCACTTACACTGAAGGAGTGGTAAACAAAACCACCAACTAGTCTAACCTGTGCAATGCCTTTGGCTTTAGGAAGACAAAGCTCTACTCAAATGAAATATGTGTATTGGGTTGGGCGAAAAACAAAACTGTTGATTGCACGGATTTCACCATACAAGAGAGAGAACTCTATGGGCAGGTACTAATCATTCAGTGACACCATAAAGTGCTGGAGTAACTCAGTGGGTCAGGCAGCATTTCTGGAGGACATGGATGGGCACTGTCCTCCAGAGATGCTGCCAGGCCTGCTGAGTTAGTCACAATCACATCGGGTACAATTGAAACTGGATCATGGAATTTTGATTTGATTTTCAATAAGTCAGCCAATTTCTACACAGACTTGTGTTCAGAGCATTATGGAAGATAGAACTGTCCAGCACAAGAACATTGTTGATGGGCCGAATGGCCTAATTCTGCTCCTATCACTTATAACCTTATGAACAGGTCTTTCAACCCACAATGTCTATGCCGAAAATGATGCCAAAATAAGCTAATCTGATCTTTGTGCACATAATCCATACTCCTCCATACCCTGCATTTCCACATGTCCTCTAAAAGCCTCTTAAATGCCACCATCATATCTACCTCCACCACCACCCCTGTCTGCACATTCCAGTCACCCACCACTCTGTGTAAAAAAAAACTTACCCTGCACATCCTTTCAATTTTGCCCTGTCACCTTTAAACTATGCCATCTAGTCTTTGATATTTCCACTGTGGGAAAAAGGTTCTGACTGTCTACCCTATCTAAAAACAAGAATATAATTCACCAAGCATTCACACAGTGGTCAATAGAAATCAGTGTTGTTTAAACCAAATGTTAAGGGCAGAGTTAGAGGTGAAATCAAAGCACTCTTCTTTGTTCTGGCAGTAACCAAAAATCCAGAGGAAGAATTTCTTTGGTCAGTGGGCGGTGAATCGGTGAAATTCATTGCTGTGGAGGCCAAGTAGATGGATATCTTTAAGGGGGAGATTGACACATTCTTGATTAGTAATGGTGTCAGGGGAGAAGAGAGGAGAGTGGGGTTGAGAGGGAATTATAGATCAGCCATGTTTGAATGACGGAGTAGACTTGATGGGCCGAATGGCCTAATTCTGCACGTAGAACTTATGAAATTAAGAGACTTAGACTGCAGTCACAGTCTAAGACTAAATGTATAAAGGCATATCAAAGCCAGGCACGTGTTCTGTTGTGAACATGGTCCCTCCTGCTCTCGGATCACCTTTTTCCATAACCATTGTTAATTTTTTTGCATATCTTTTTTTCATTTCTTCTATATCTCTCCATATCTCCACCTATATCTCTCGTTTCCCTTTCCCCTGACTCTCAGTCTGAAGAAGGGTCTCGACCCGAAACCTCACCTAATTCCTTTCCTCCAGAGATGCTGCCTGACCCGCTGAGTTACTCCCACCTTTTTGTGTCTGTCTAAAATTATTCACAGTCTGTTTGCCATTTCCCAATCCACCGAGTGTGGGCCAAGACTCACAAATGATAGGAATAGAATTAGGCCATTCGGCCCATCAAGTCCACTCAGAAATGTAATCAAAACTGTCGAGTGGATGTTAAGTGCAATCTAGCATGCATGCGCTATAATTAGTGCCATTCTAATTAACACAAATGCTCACTAGGATTGACTTGAAGTGCAAAGGGTCAATTAAGCAATGTCATTGATTATTATTCCATCTCTGAGACTTGACAGTGAGTGGTACCCTGGATACATCCTCCCCCACAGTCCTCACACATGCCAGCAATTACACTCAATCTGTATTATTTTCCTACCATTGCGAAAATAAATAGCTCATTCTAAATGTCAACAACCGCACTGTTTTAATGCCTAAAACATTCAACCAAATTATTTTTCACCATTAAGTGACCATACAGCGACCGAGACCCGGGTTCGATCCTCACTGTACGGAGTTTGTACGTTCTCCCCGTGACCCGCGTGGGTTTTCTCCGGGTGCTCTGGTTTCCTCCGAAACTCCAAAGACGTACAGGGTTTGTAGGTTAATTGTCTTGGTATAAATGTAAATTGTCCCTAGTGTGTGACGGATAGCATTAGTGTGTGCGGATCATTTGTCGGTGTGGACTCGGTGGGCAGAAGGGCCTGTTTCTGCGCTGTATCTCTAAACTAAACTAAAACTAAACTAAAGCATATTATTTCAATGCTTAAAGTATTTAACCTATTTATGACAAATAATTTTTCACCATTAAGTGCAGAATAGCAGGAATGCAGCGAGACGTATAAGATTGTTGGCTGCATCATTTATCTTTCAGATTTAATCTGCTCATAAATTCATAAATTCTAGGAGCATAATTAGGCCATTTGGCCCATCATGTCTAATCTGCCATTCAATCATGGCTGATCTATCTATTTAATCGAGTAAGATTATCTCAGATAGCTTTCTCAAACAGTGTTTGTAGCTGGTAGTCATCTTTCTGTCACTATTTATGTAAGAGCCTTGATATTGACAGGTTCTTACATTCATCATGTAGCTGCTTTTAATCCTGATTTTACCCAAGGATTACATGGAGAAAAATGATATGTGAAATTACGCAAACAGTTAGTTATTCTGTCTGCATCTTGGCAGCGAATAATCACACAGTAAATCCTCATGCATAGTAGCTGTGTACGTCACCTCAATAATTATTTTCTTATGGTTGAAAAATAATTCTGCATTGAAACCCACACGTATTATTTCTGGCCATTTCTCAGTTTTTTTTTACCCAGCGAAGCCACTTGCAACACTGAAACGGCAGCACATTTGATATGTGAGAGGTATAGTTCGGGTAGATGCACAGAGTCTCTTGCCCAGAGTAGGTGAATCGAGGACCAGAGGACATTGGTTTGAGGTGAACGGGAAAAGATTTAATAGGAAATTGAGTGGTGGCCTTTTTCACACAAAAGGTGATGGGTGTATGGAACAGGCAGTTAGAAGAGGTGGTTGAGGCAAGGACTATCCCAACATTAAGAACCAGTTAAACAGGTACATGGATAGGTCAAGATGTGGACCAAACACGGGCAGGTGGGACCTGTGTAGCTGGGACATGTTGGCCGGTGTGGGCAAGTTGGGCAGAAGGGCCTGTTTCCACACTGTGTCATTCTATGACTCTAGAACTGTAGATGCTGGTTTACACAAAATTAGACACAAAATGCTGCTGTAACTGAAGAAGGGTCTCGACCCGAAACATCACCCATTCTTTCTATCCAGAGATACTGCCTGTCCCTCTGAGTTACTCCAGCATTTTGTGTCTATCTTCGAGCCCATTTGAGATAATAAATTCAGCATTGAATGGGAATTGGTAATCAAATTATGACCCTTGATAAATATGGCTTAAATAAGGTCAATGGTATTCGCAAATCTAAACACTGAGTGGCAGAGGCACGACTTAAAAAAGGAATTGCTTATGGTATTAAAGATATGATACCACTAATCAACTATACAACTAAAGAATGGAGCAATTAATAAGCATAAAATGTTTAGCTAAATCAAAGAGTGGTAGAGTTGCTGCCTTCCAGCTCCAAAGACCCGGGTTCGAGCCCGACTATGGGTGCTGTCTGTACAGAATTTGAATGATTTCCCCGTGACCACGTGGGTTTTCTCTGAGATCTTCGCTTTCCATCCACACTCCAAAGTCGTGAAGGTTTGAGGGTTAATTGGCTTGGTGTAAATGTAAATTGTCCCGTGTGTGCGTGATAGTGTTAGTGTGCGGGGATTGCTGGTCGGTGTGGACTCGGTTGGCCTAAGGGCCTGTTTCCGTGCTGTATCTCTAAACTGCACAAAAAAAAGGTTTAAAATGAAAGCTTGTCCTCCTAGCAGGCAAATCAGACCATTTCCAAAAGATTTGGTCTTGATTTATCGACTTGTTACAAGTATAGGATGCAACATAACTTTGAAAATAAATGGTTTCAGGACCTGGTGAGGAGTGTGTAAAGATACGAAGTAGGTATATCCCTTTTATCTTTTTTTACTTTTTTATATCTTCTGTTCACTTCTTCTCTCTTTTTTTTTTCTTTGGCTTTCTTCTTAACTCTTTTTCGAATTTTACGTTTCTAAGGGTCTCTCTTGATCACTCTTTCACGCACTTACTATCCTATCTAACTCTATTTACTTTTCTTCTTTTTAAAGTTTAAAACATGAAGTGGTACAGGAAATGTATTATGTTATTTTTGGCTTATATCACTGAAATGTACACTACTTCTAATAAAAAAATAAAAAAATAAAAAAATAAAAAATAAAAATGAAAGCTTGCTCATTGCCATACACTTTGACACATGCAGCAGCCTTGATTATTTCATTCACGGATTAGAGTTTTAGCATCTGTTTCTTTTATATTGGTTTGTGCATTGCTTTAAGTTCCCTGTTTTGTTTCAACTTCTGTTCTTCGATGATAAGTCCTGGCTGAGATAGTTTTAAATAAGATTATTTCCCCAGGGCTTTTAAAGTTGAAATGCTGGAAATGCATGGAAAAGGAAGAATGATTTCTTCTATCTTTGGCACAGCAAATAGTTTGCCTCCAGGAAAAAGGTCTGTGTATTGTGAGGAAACATTTTCAATTCGTATGTTTCGTCTTTTTTTTTTTTTAAAGGATTCTGCATTTAAAATTTAGTGAATTTCACAAAATACAAGACTTAAAAAATATTTTTTGTGGTATTTTATCCGTAATGAAATGAAGGATTTGTCAAGCAATTTTCCGAGACCGGGGTTCGATCCTGTTTACGGTTGCTGTCTGTTTGAAATTTGCACGTTCTCCCCATGACCAATGCGGGTTTTCTCCGGGCGCTCCGGTTTCTACCCACACTCCAAAGACGTACAGGTTTGTAGGTTGATTGTCTTGGTAAAATTGCAAATTGTCCCTAGTGCGTGTAGGATAGTGTTAGTGTGCTGTTTGTCTAAAACTGAAATATTCAGGATCCTGATGGAGGGTACCCACCTGAAACACTGACAATCCTCGGTCTCCATAGATGCTGCCTGACCCACAGAGTTCCTCCAGCAGTTTGTTTTTATCCTCCAAAGGAACTGGAGATCAATTGAGCTAGTTCCACAAACATACAGTACACACAACTAGAGACTCAAGGAACTGCAGATGCTGGTTTTAAAAAAAGGCATAAAATGTTAGAGTAACTCATCAGGTTGGGCAGCATCTCTGGAGAACATAGATAGGTGACGTTTCGAGTGGGACCCTTCTTTAGACGTAACACTAGAATCCCTCATAACAGGGTAGAAGTTTGACCTGAGCTTGTTGTATTCTGCTGTTGAAATTCAATTTTATCGGTCAATGTAAATGAATATTGGAGGTGGAGTGCAGTGCACTGCATACTGCACATTTACAGACAAATGTTAACTGTTCAAACCTTAAAGTGTCGTGGTTTTAAGACTCAAAGTTGGATAAGATGACACAGACACAGAGAATTCTTCAAGGAGACGAAAGCCTTTATTTGCAAATATTCAGCTGGAACATTCAGAGACGACACCACCTGTCTATTCTCTAATTGCTCTCTGACCCACAGAAATAGGCAGCTCTCTATTACAGTTTTTCAGCCTTATCTCTGCTACATTATCTTTCATGCTGTACTCCTTTTTGCATCAATCTGTCTTTGATTCTAGTATTCTCTGTCTCGCCACCATTAACTTCCGACCTTGGTTCAGGCTTTACATTTCCCCTCATATCTCTTCCTCTGTCGGTAGCCCTCAAATTCCAAACAATTGCTTTTCATTTCCCAGCTATGTTTCAGCTCAAGCCCCGGTTACACACACCATTTTATACTGTTACATATTAGTTATGTGTAAAACAAGGATATAAATGTATTTATTAAGAATACAAAATTAAAAATAAGTAATTTGTTTAGTGCCTTGATTACTCGATAAATTATTTAATTAAGTGTTGCTGTAGCTTCCATAAAAGGAGCAGTATTAAGCCGTTTGGCCCATCGAGTCTACTCTGCCAAACCCGCACGTCTTTGGAATGTGGGAGGACACCGGAGCACCTGGAAAAACCCCATGTGGTCACAGGGAGAATGTGCAAACTCCAGACCTACATGACCCGTGGCCAGAATCGAACCCGGGTCTTTGGCGCGGTAAGGGAGCAACTCTAGCGTCGCGCCACTGCGCCGCCCTCAAAATGTAGCTTTTGATGTACTGTAGTTTTCACATACCTGGAGTTTTTATGAAATGGCACTAAGCTTGCCTTCAATATAATTATTTAAATTTACATGATGGAATTGATTTTGATGCATTGTCCCCAGCAAGTGTCATATATCAATGTAAACAAGTGGTTTCCATCAGCAGAGCACAGATTGTGAGTATCCCAAGGTCTAATTATAAACAGCAAGAGAAAAATCATATTACTACTAAATCAGTGGGAAACTTTTAGATGTCAGTTTTTGGTTACGACATTGTTAATTTCGATGAAGAGATCCCAAGCTGTGTGTGTGTTTATGATCTTTGTTGATGCAAACAGATTTCTCCAGGCTGATTTTTAAAATTCCTTATTATCATCTTTGACCTTGCAATGTTGCTACTTTTGTCATTTAATCATTCCTGCCTTTGGCCCTGCCCCAAACATTCACTTTTGTTCACTCCTTCCAACACAACCCCCATCCCCACCAACACCGACATCTCTGTGCACCCTTTGGACAGTTGGACAGGTACCGGACATTCGGGGTGGCACAGTAGCACAACGGTAGAATTGCTGCCTTACAGCGCCAGAGACCCAGGTTCGATCCTGACTATGGGAGCTGTCTGTATGGACTTTGTATGTTCTCAGAATGACTGCCTGGGTTTTCCCCGGGATCTCCGGTTTCCTCCCACACTCCAAAGTTGTACAGGTTTCTAGGTTAGTTGGCTTCAGTAAAGATTGTAAATTGTCACTAATATGTAGGATGTGGGGTGTATGGGGTGATCGATGGTTGTTGCTGACCCGGTGGGCCGAAGGGCCTGCTTCAGCCTTGTATCTCTAAAGTCTAAACGTGTACGTGATCGTTAGTGGGCCAAAGCGTCTGTTTCCATGCTTTAAAAAATATATACAAAAGAAATGTTGGCATGTAGATGGATAGGAAAGGTTTAGAGAGATATGGGCCAAACGTGAGCAGGTGGGACTAGCATAGATGGGCATCCTTGTTGGCATGGGCAGGTTAGGTTGAAGGGCCTGTTTCTCTGCAGTATGACTCTATGACTCTAATATGACTATTTGTCGATGCATGTAATAAGAAAGGCTAATTGCGATCTGACATAAGGAATTCTGACAAGCCAGAAATTTGCCTTCCTTTCCTGTCAAGCTCATTTCCCAACCTTGACAACATGAGGCAACAGAAGCAGCACGCACTGACAAACTCATTAACCCTGAGATGATGCATGTCCACAGTGTGTGTGTGTGTGCTCCAGTATAACTCTCTGATCTTGTCAGAATTCAAAACCTGCACGGTAATTCCAAAACCTGCAGATTGTTCCCTTTACTCTGCCTGCCTGCTGAGCAGCAAGTGCTTGCTACTTTGAAGAAAAATTGAAACGATTTAACATCAAAATGAATGTTGATACATTTGAGCCATTTGACCTTACTGAAGAAGGGCATCCACCCTAAAAAGTCACCAATTCTTTCACTCCAGGGATGCTGCCTGTTACTCCAGCATTCATCTTCGGTATAAACCAGCATCTGCAGTTCCTTCTGACAAACTTTTCTTTGTCATCAACATAACTTTGAAAATTAATGTTTTTTTAGGACCTGGTGAGGGGTGTGTAAAGATACGAAGTAGGTATATCCCTTTTATCTTATTTTACTTTCTTATGTTATATTCTGCTGCTACTTTGAAGAGTCAATGCAACGAAATTTCGTTCAATGTGCACTGTGTCTATGTGTATACCTGAATGACAATTAAAGTTAATCTATCAATCTATCTATCTATTATATCTTCTGTTCTCTATTTTTCTTTTTCTCCTTTGGTTTTCTTTTTATCTCTTTTTCGTGTTTTACGTTTCTACGGGTCTCTCTTGATCACTTTCACGCACTTACTATCCTATCTAACTCTCTCTACTTTCCTTTTTAAAGTTTAAAACAAGAAGTGGTACAGGAAATGTATTATGTTAATTTTTGGCTTATATCACTGTAATGTACATTACTTCTAATAAATAAAATATTTTTTTAAAAAAACAAAAAGAATTTCATTGTAATCCGATTGACTCTTGTTGCTCTGTTGTTACAATTACTGAAGATGTTTCTGAATAATCTGGCAATCTCTTCACGGTCCACAATTCGAATGGGATCTCGAACATTGTCTACTGAGGGATCTTCAGTAAATTTGATAACAGACACACAAATCTGTTCCCAGAAACTGCATGAGTTGTCATTCAAGGGAGATGTCTATTCTAAGGGAATCATTCCCCTTCCTTTCTCTGTGATTTTTTTTGCAAGAGCTGGGCATTGCTCTTCAAAGCAGACATTTTACTTTAGACTTTAGACTTTTGAGATACAACGCATGTACAGGCCCTGCGCCCCACCGTGTCTGCGCCGACCAACTACACTATCCCACACGCGCGGGACAATTTATAATTTTACTGAAGCCAATTAACCTACATACTTGTACATCTTCAGTGTGTGGAAACTGGAGCACCCAGAGAAAACCCACGCAGTCCCAGGGAGAATGTGTAAACTCCACACAGACAGCACCCGAGGTCAAGATCGAACCCAGATCTCTGGTGCTCCATAGACTGGTCTGAGGAAGGGTCAACCCGAAACATCACCTATTCCTTTTCTACAGAAATGCTGCCTGACCCTTTGAGTTACTCCAGCATTTTGCGTCTAACATTTTATGTAACTCTGAGTCTGAAGAAGGGTGTCGACCCGAAACGTCACCGATTCCCTTTCTCCAGGGATGCTGCCTGACCCACTGAGTTACTCCAGCATTTTGTGTCTAACATTTTATGTAACTCTGAGTCTGAAGAAGGGTGTCGACCCGAAACGTCACCGATTCCCTTTCTCCAGGGATGCTGCCTGACCCACTGAGTTGCTCCAGCAATTTGTGTCCATCTTTGGTGTAAACCAGCATCTGCAGTTCCTTCCTACACATTTTATCTAACCGGTTTATTGAATGTGACTATGTTGATTGGTTACGTTACTAGTTTCCATTGAAGAACCAAACTAACCCAAACCAATCTCTTCCTTGCGAGCTTTGTACTGTGATAATTTCAGTCACATTGATCAGATTTTGTTATTGTTCACCTGCTGAGAAATTTAAGCCCTTTGACACTAGTCTTTATGCTCTAGCATAGATCGTATGTAAAAATATTTTGTGTACATCGAATCGTGTTTCCACCCAGTTCTTGGTGAATTTGCCTCCGTCTGGAAGCTGGGCTGGACAGGACAAGTTTCTTTGATCCCAATCCAAGCTTCACCCCTCTTTTGTGTTTCCAAACCATGATCATATCATCATCATCATGGGTGCCTCATTTTAATAACATAGCAACAGGCATTAGTTCAAAAGTCCATAAGTTCCACAACATATAATAAGACGAATATCACATTGAAAGAGGTGATGTCTGTATAACCAGTATGTTGTACAATATTAAAAACAGTTTCCCATTAGACTGTAGAGATACAACTCAGAAACAGGCCCTCCGGCCCAAGCCGACCAAACGATCACCCCGTGCACTAGCACTGCCTTCCACACTTTACAATTTTCTTTTACCAAACCCGATTAACCTGCAAACCTCTACTAGTTTGGAATGTGGGAGGAAACCGGAGCACCTGGAAACATAGAAACATAGAAACACCTGGAGTAGGCCATTCGGCCCTTCGAGCCTGCACCGCCATTCAATATGATCATGGCTGATCATCCAACTCAGTATCCTGTACCTGCCTTCTCTCCAAACCCCCTGATCCCTTTAGCCACAAGGGCCACATCTAACTTCCTCTTAAATATAGCCAATGAACTGGCCTCAACTACATTCTGTGGCAGAGAATTCCAGAGATTCACCACTCTGTGTGAAAAATGTTTTTCTCATCTCGGTCCTAAAATATTTCCCCCTTATCCTTAAACTGTGACCCCTTGTTCTGGACTTCCCCAACATCGGGAACAATCTTCCTGTATCTAGCCTGTACAACCCCTTAAGAATTTTGTAAGTTTCTATAAGATCCCCCCTCAATTTTCTAAATTCTAGCGAGTACAAGCTATTCAGTCTTTCTTCATATGAAAGTCCTGACATCCCAGGAATCAGTCTGGTGAACCTTCTCTGTACTCCCTCTATGACAAGAATGCCAGGAAGAAACCCATGTGGTCACAGGTGAAATGGTACAAACTCTGTACAGACAGTACCTGTAGTAAGGATTGAAACCGATTCTCGAAACCGAACGGCAGCAACTCTGCCGCTGCGCCAATGTGCCTGCCCTGCAATTTGTATTGAAAGGAATTAGTTTCAAGCAGCTCTCTGCAAAGTATCATATTCCAGTTGCTTTATATGTCTGTGAACCACATCATTGATACTATTGATACCATATGATGCGTTTACTAACAACACTTCTAGACCAGAAATAGGTAGAACAACAAGTGCATTCAGAACCATGTCTGATACCCTCATAGTCTTAGAGTCATAGTCGTCCAGTGTGGAAACAGACCCTTCGGCCCAACCTGCCCATGCCGACCAACTAGTCCCACCTGCCTGTATTTGGCCCATATACCTCTAAACCTATCCTATCCATGCACCTGTCTAAATATTTCCTAAATGTTGCGATACTATCTGCCTCAATGATCTCCTCCAGCAGCTCGTTCCATACACCAAACATCTTAAAAAAAGTTATGCCTCAGGTTCCTATCAAATCTTTCCCACCTCACTTTGAACCTGTGTCCTCTGGTTCACGATTCCCCTCCTCTGGGAAAGAGACTCTATGCATGTACCAGATCTACTCCTCTCATGATTTTATACACATGCCTAATTCAATATGAAGTCTGTCTATGCTACTTGAAACAGGTTCTGGAATTAACGCCAGTATTAATTCTTTATGTAAAAAAAACGATGACTCATGTTTACATAACTTTCATCAGAATATTTACACAGTTTACCTCTCCTGTCTGCTCACATTTGGGAAATGCAAAGAGTTAGGTGATCATTTCATTTAATCAGAAGGATCAGAAACTTTATCGAGGAGTTGAGTTGCGTTAAGTTTATTGTCATGCCTACCGGGGTGGAATGAAAAGCTTTTGTTGCGTGCTAACCAGTCAGCGGAAAGACAAAACATGATTCCAATCGACCTACCCACGGTGTACAAATACATGATAAAGGGAATAACGTGAATAACATTCAGTGCAAGATAAAGTCCAGCAAAGTCCGATCTAAGATAGTCCGAGGGTCTGCAATGAGATAGATAGTCGCTCAGGACTAGGAGGTAGATCAGCCATGATTGAATGGCAGAGTAGACTTGATGGGCCGAATGGCCTAATTCTACTCCGACCACTTATGACCTTATGACTGATCAGGACTCAGTTCAAAGTTAGGAGCCTTTTATCACGATTAAAAAATTCTGAATGTGGAAAGTATGGAGAGAACAAAGTTTGAAGTAGATTTATGACATGTTTCAGATTGTGTAAACAAAAGTGACATCTTTTAACATTTTGTCAATGTTTAGTTTAGTTTAGTTTAGTTTCGAGATACAGGCCCTTCAGCCCATAGAATCGGCTTCGACCAGCGATCCCCGCACATACACACGAGGGATAATTTGCATTTATACCAAGCCAATTAACCTAAAAACTTGGACGTCTTTGGAATGTGGGAGGAAACCGAAGATCTTGGAGTAAACCCACGCAGGTCACGGAGAGAACATACAAACTCCAAGGCCGACACAAAATGCTGGTGAAACTCAGCGGGTGAGGCAACATCTCTGGAGAAAAGGAATTGGCGACGTTTCGGGTCGAGACCCTTCTTCCGACTGATGTCAGGGGAGGGGGTAAGACAAAGAAAGAAAGTGGGCGGAGACAGTGGGACCAGTGGGAGGACTGGGAAGGTGGATGGGAAGGAGATAGAGAGCAAGAGCTACCTGAAGTTAGAGAAGTCAACGTTCATACCACTGGGGTGCAAACTTAAACACAACATACAAACTCCACACAGTCAGCACCCATAGTCGGAATCGAACCCGGGTCGCTGGCACTGTAAGTGCTATAAGGGAGCAACTCTACCGCTGCGCCACCATGCTGCCTCAAATGCTTTTAATACCTTGGATGAAATGCACAAGGTCATATTTGTAACACATGGGATGCGTGAAATTCGTGCAGCAGAGAAAAGAGGCGGCAGCTAATTTTAGCTTGGGCGATATCATTATTCATGTCATAATGAAGCAATTATATTAAAATCAGAGGTGTTTTAATAAATAGGTAATCACTTTCCATTGATCAGTTTGTACCCATTTTATAAAATCTCAATGTGGGTCCAGTAATGGCAATGACACATTGCATTGGGAGCCTGCTGTAGGCTGTGTTTGTTCACATCAATCATTGTACACATTTTAATGAAGACATTACAGGCAACAGACACATCGTATGTGCCTTCCTAGCATCTATTTTACAGTGCCTTCCACTCATTCAGTCTGTTGATCAGACGCACCCAGTCAAGGCACAGTGTAGAGATAAATTTATTAGCCTTTAAAGTTATAACTGGTTGCAGGAAGGAACACAGAAGGATTTCAGAGTGCTGGCTCTTCACATTGGCATTTTATCTGTGGCTTTCAGAGGAAGTTCATTGAAGTTCATTACTGTTTCAATCTTGCTTTGATTTCTGTGAAGTAGCAGTGAACTACAAGGTTGATTTGTGTAGGAAGGAACTGCAGATGCTATTTTAAACTGAAAATAGACACGTCATGCTGGAGTAACTCAGCGGGACAGGCAGCATCTCTGGATAGAAGGAACGGGTGACGTTTCGGGTCGAGATCCTTCTTCAGACAAGGTTAATTTATATTATATGAAGACTGAAAATCAGTATATGTTAAACATAGAAACAGAAAACATAGAAAATAGGTGCAGGAGTAGGCCATTCGGCCCTTTGAGCCAGCACTGCCATTCAACGTGAACATTGCTGATCATCCACAATCAGTATCCCGTTCCTGCCTTCTCCCCATAATCCTTGATTCCGCTAGTCCTAAGGGCTCTATCTAACTATCTTTTGAATGCATCCAGTGAATCGGCCACCACTGCCTTCTGAGGCAGAGAATTCCACAAATTCACAACTCTGGGTGAAAACATTATTCCTTATTTCAGTTCTAAATGGCCTACCCCTTATTCTTAAACTTTGGCCCCTGGTTCTGGACTTCCCCAACATTGGGAACGTGTTTCCTGCATCGAGCACGGTATTGTGGGTTCAGTATTGATGTGGATAGAGAACTGGCTGGCAGACAGGATGCAAAGAGTAGGAGTAAACGGGTCCTTTTCAGAATGGCAGGCAGTGACTAGTGGGGTACCGCAAGGCTCAGTGCTGGGACCCCAGCTATTTATAATATATATTAATGATCTGGATGAGGGAATTCGAAGGGCCGAATGGCCTACTCCTGCACCTAATTTCTATGTTTCTATGTATCTAATTGAATGCAACATCTCCAAGTTTGCGGATGACACGAAGCTGGGGGGCAGTGTTAGCTGTGAGGAGGATGCTAGGAGGCTGCAAGGTGACTTGGATAGGTTGGGAGAGTGGGCAAATGCATGGCAGATGCAGTATAATGTGGATAAATGTGAGGTTATCCACTTTGGTGGCAAAAACAGGAAAGTAGACTGTTATCTGAATGGTGGCCGATTAGGAAAAGGGGAGATGCAACGAGACCTGGGTGTCATGGTACACCAGTCATTGAAAGTAGGAATGCAGGTGCAGCAGGCAGTGAAGAAAGCAAATGGTATGTTAGCATTCATAGCAAAAGGATTTGAGTATAACAGCAGGGAGGTTCTACTGCAGTTGTACAGGGTCTTGGTGAGACCACACCTGGAGTATTGCGTACAGTTTTGGTCTCTAATCTGAGGAAAGACATTCTTGCCATAGAGGGAGTACAGAGAAGGTTCACCAGACTGATTCCTGGGATGGCAGGATTTTCATATGAAGAAAGACTGGATAGACTCGGCTTGTACACGCTAGAATTTAGAAGATTGAGGGGGGATCTTATAGAAACTTACAAAATTCTTAAGGGGTTGGACAGGCTAGATGCAGGAAGATTATTCCCGATGTTGGGGAAGTCCAGAACTAGGGGTCACAGTTTAAGGATAAGAGGGAAGTCTTTTAGGACCGAGATGAGAAAATCATTTTTTACACAGAGAGTGGTGGATCTGTGGAATTCTCTGTCACAGAAGGTAGTTGAGGCCAGTTCATTGGCTATATTTAAGAGGGAGTTAGATGTGGCCCTTGTGACTAAAGGAATCAGGGGTATGGAGAGAAGGCAGGGATGGGATACTGAGTTAGATGATCAGCCATGATCAAATCGAATGGCGGTGCAGGCTCGAAGGACCGAATGGCCTACTCCTGCACCTATTTTCTATGTTTCTATGTTTCTAATCCCTTAATAATTCTACATGTTTCTATAAGATATCCTCTCATCCTTCTAAATTCCAGTTGAAACCAAAATGTCACAATCAATTCTGATGGTTTTCGAATGGTGTATTCACTGATGCATGATGGCTTTTGCTTGGAGCGCTGAATTGGTTTGTTTTAGTTTAATTTAGTTTAGAGATACAGCGTAGAAACAGGCCATTCGGGCCCACCTAGCCCGCGCCGATCAGCACTACCTTACACACCAAGGACAATTTGCAATTTTACCGAAGCCAATTAACCTATAAACCTGCACATCTTTGGAGTGTGGGAGGAAAACGGAGCATCCCGCAAAAAACCCACGTAGTCACAGAGAGAGTGTACAAACTCTGTACAGACAGGACCTGTAGTCAGGATCAAACCCAGGACTCTGGTGCAGTAAGGCAACTACGCTACCGCTCTGTCACTGTGCCATCCATTTTATTGTCCGATCTGTTATAAATATTTCAATATCCCACACACTTGTAATCTTAATTTATTGTATTACATTTATTTTTGTATGGTTTATAACAATGGTATAAAATATACTATTGATACCGTTATTATTATTTGACTACTAATTATATTATTATTATAGATTTTGGTTAGTTAGACACCCCCCCCCCCCCCCCCCCCATTAATGTTAGTTCCTACCTGCAATTATATTGGGGACATATTTTTTGTAGCAAACACACATGTGAGGACTGCATGATGAGTTAGTTACCTGTTGCCAGTTACTGTGATTGCCTGTGATTAAAGAAAGGTAAGGGCCTGTCCCACTTAGGTGATTTTTTTGGCGTCAGCTGAAAAATAGGCTGTCGCCACGTGGTCGCGGCGTGATGCGTGATGCGTGTTGACGCTTGTATTGTCGTGAGCGGTCTCCTCAAGTGTCGTTGTCGCCGCTGGATTTTGAAATGTTCAAAACCTCTTAGCGACAGTGGGCTTGATGTTGCCTGTCTTCTCCTGTCGTAGGTGCTGTCGTAGGTTGTCGCCGGGTCGTGACCTCGGTGAATTCCATTGCCGACAACCTACGTCATCCCACGTCAACCGGCGACAGTTCCTGCGTCAAGAGAAGTATTCAGTTGTCTTCATTTGTTGCTGACAGGATCGTAGCTTGTCATGGGTGGAGGTATGTTGCCTTTGGGAGTCGTAGATTGTCCCGTGTGTGGTCGAAGGTTGTCGTAGGTTGTCGTAGGTGGACGTCCTGAGTCACGAGGAATTTTGTCGCCGGTTGAAGTAGCTCGACGTGGACTAGGTGGTAGCTGGCCGTGGACATATTCATGGGGTGGGTGAATTACCGGCGTCACGCCGCGACAGTAATGCCCCTGTCCCATTTAGGAAACCTGAACGGAAACCTCTGGAGACTTTGTGCCCCACCCAAGGTTTCCGTGCGGTTCCCGGAGGTTTTTGTCAGTCTCCCTAATGGTCGAAAGTGGTTTCTGCTTCTTCTATGTTCCGGCAATTATTTAAAAAAATTAAAAACCGGCCGCGACTAAAAATAGGTTGCCGTTTTAAAAATCGGTAATTTTTTTAGTCAAAGCCGGTTGCGATGCTAGTTGAAGGTGGTTGCCGGAGGTTGCAGGTAGTGGAAGGTAAGACCTCCCTGGTGGAATAAAACTGGGTGAAAAAAAGGTCTTACCTTCCACTACCTGCAACCTCCGGCAACCACCTTCAATTATCATCGCAACCGGCTTCAACTAAAAAATTACCGAGTTTTAAAACGGCAACCTATTTTTAGTCGCGGCCAGTTTTGAATTTATTGAAATAATCGCCGGAACATTGAAGAAGCAGAAACCACTTTCGACCATTAGGGAGACTGACAAAAACCTCCGGGAACCCCCGGGAACCACAAGGAAACCTTGGGTGGGGCGCAAAGTCTCCAGCGGTTTCCGTTCAGGTTTCCTAAGTGGGACAGGGGCATAACTGTCGCCACAGTTGCCTAAAAAATCACCTAAGTGGGACAGGCCCTGTAAAGAAACCCAACTGCATCCCGATTATTACACACAGCCCAGAGTGAATTGAATAAATTAAAGCTGAAACTATTGGGTTGCTCCCTCTTATTTTGCACCCTCTTATTCAGTGCATAAAGGATCAAAATGTAAAATAATTTCATTTTATTTAAACCGGCCACATTGCAACGATGCACTGTGTGACCAAAAATAGGAAAGATTAAATGTTGCTCGCATTTAAGATTAGCACACATGATATCGTAAAACATCTAGTGGCAAAACAGACATTTCATTGTATAACTTACAGCAAGCTACCAGAGATAGAGTGACTTTTGTTCGCTTTTCACATCACACTGAATATTGTTCTGACGGAGAATTTTCCACAAAGCATTATTCTGGTATAAATGCTATAACCAATTGTACTAATTAGTGCATGCGGAAGGTTTTACTCTGAAATAGCCCTTCCTGAAAAAATCATCTGTGAACCAGTTGAGATAGGAAGCCTACGCAATCTTCATTCAAGTACTTCCTGCTAATATGTCAGAGCTTTTGATGTATTATGTGAACTGAGGTCAGAGTTAATTAACTGAAGGACCAAACCTTGATTGTCATCTTTCAGTTGATAACAGTCATTAGTTTCCCAGTCCAGTGCTCACCATGTTGAATAGATATTAATATTTTATAATTTATATAATGGAGAAAAGAAGTCAGCCACATAAACATAGAAAATAGGTGCAGGAGGAGGCCATTCGGCCCTTCGAGCCAGCACCGCCATTCAACATGGCTGATCATCTAAAATCAGTACCCCGTTCCTGCTTTCTCCCTATATCCCTTGATTCCGTTAACCCTAAGTGCTAAATCTAACTCTCCCTTGAAAACATCCAGTGAATTGGCCTCCACTGCTTTCTGTGGCAGAGAATTCCACAGATTCACAACTCTCTGGGTGAAAAAGTCTTTCCTCATCACAATCCCAAATGGCCTACTCCTTATATTTACACTGTGACCCCTGGTTCTAGATTCCCCCAACATCGGGAACATTTTCCTGCATCTAGCCTGTCCAATCCCTTCAAATCAAGCTGCTAATAGTTTGATTCAGTGGTAATCTGAGTTCAGGCACCTATATTTATCCATAATTGAGTTTGAAAACCTGAAATGAGGAATAGCAAATCTGTTGGTGACTTCTGGAGTCCACATATCTGCAGTTTACCTTGCAAAATCCAAGCGTATTGTCAGTAACTCCTCACTGTTTCTCAAGATGAGCTCTTGAAAATCTTCATCATAATCTGCAGGAAACAATGAATTAAAGAGGATCTAATGCCTGAAGAAGGGTCCCGACCCCAAACGTCACCTATCCATATTCTCCAGACATGCTCTCTGACCCGCTAAGTTACTCCAGCGCTTTGTGTCCTTAGTGTAAACCAGCATCTGTAGTTGCTTGTTTCGACCTAATGTATTTTCAAACCATTGTCACTGGAAGGACATATGAAACATGTATGGTACACAAAAATGCTGGAGAAACTCAGCGGGTGCAGAAGCATCTTTGGAGCGAAGGAAATAGGCAACGTTTCGGGCCGAAACCCTTCTTCAGACTGTTCTTCAGACAAAACATGTATGTTTTGTTGCATTTGAAGTCGTTTTTAATAGTATTCAAAAATTTGGCTTTAAATGGTTTAAATTGTTAAGTACAACAATGTCTTTATTGTTATATTTTGTTATATTTTGTAATATAAATATTAATATATAATATAAATATAATATATAATATATTATTGTTTCTGTTGTTATATTTTGTTAAAAAATATTAATATATAATATTAATGTAACGTATATAATATAATATAATATGAAGATTTCAAAATCCTAAATCCTCTTATTTTGACATGGGACAGTATAGCATAACAAAACAATGTAACATACAGCACAGGAATGGGCCCTTCGGCCCACAGTGTTTGTACCAAACATGATACCAAGTTAAACTGATCTCATCTGCCTGTTCATGGTCCATATCCCTGTATTCCTTGCACCTCCATGTGCCTATCTAAAAGTCTCAAATACCACTATTGTACCTGCCTCCACCACCACCCCTATCAATGTGTTCCAGATCCCAACCAGTCCCTGTGTAAAAAAGACCCAGCGATTAGGACATTGGAGGCAGTTAAAGAAAGCTAATTGTTTTGGAAGATCAGGAAATACAAGGCTATGATTAAATAACACAGAAAGCCCTGGGGCACATCTCTGAAGAACATATTGATGGCAAGGCAGGATTAAGATGCCATTTAGCCTTGGTATGATCCTATTTCTGGTATCTCAACCCGAAACGTCACCCATTCCTTCTATCCAGAGATGCTGCCTGTTCCGCTGAGTTACTCCAGCAAGTTGGGTCCACCTATTTCTAGTGTACTTGTATTCGAAACAATTGTTTGTTGCACAAAATGTGATAGCACAGAGAGCCAATATTACGATCATTTTGGCCAGCACAGTGGCGCAGCAGTGGAGTTGATGCCTTACAGCGCCAGAGACCCGGGTTCGATTCTGACTACGGATGCTGTCTGTACGTTCTCCCCGTGACCTGTGTGGGTTTTCTCCAGGTGTTCCGCCTTCCTCCCACACTCCAAAGATGTACAGGTTTGTAGGTTAATTAGTGGCGAAATTGTCAATTGTCCCTAGTGTGTGCAGGATAGTGTTAGTGTGCGGGGTTTGCGCAGACTCGGTGGGCCGAAGAGCCTGTTCCGCACTGCATCTGTAAACTATACTCAACTAAACTAAGATAAAATGTGGTGCAAAGATAATGAACCAGTTTCCGGGCATGGGTTGTGCAACATAATATTCCAGACCAGCTGTTTAAGTCTCAGTTGATTAAGCTGTTCACCATTCAAAACAGTCATCATTGTGCTGAAATAAATTATGTAAAGGGTACAATTTTAATAATGTATTACAGATAGGACAAACCTAAAACTGGAAGTGTATAATGAGGCTGTAACAGACATGACAGATTCTGATGATCACATCCCAGAGGGTGGTTTAGGTGGGGTTTTTTGGCTCTCTAGTTTGCTCATAAATTATATAGGCATTTACATATTGTGTATATATTTTTCTTAGAAATGTAGAAACATAGAAAATAGGTGCAGGAGTAGGCCATTCGACACTTCGAGCCAGCACTGCCATTCGATATGATCATGGCTGATGATCCAAAATTAGTACCCCTTTCCTGCTTTTCCCCCCATATCCCTTGATTCCTTTAACCCCAAGAGCCAAATCTAACTCTCTCTTGAAAACATCCAGTGAATTGGCCTCCACTGCCTTCTGTGGCAGAGATTTCCACAGATTCACAACTCTCTGAGTGAAAACGTTTTTCCTCACTAAATCTCTTTATGCTTAAATCTTACTTGTCTGTGATTATAGTTCCATCAAATTAAGCTTTGTGTCATTCTCTTAGTAAGGTCCCTTTGGAAAATGTATATGATGAGAAGAAAATGTATGTAGTTCAGTGCATGTCATTGCAGCATGCAAGATCAAATAGAAGGACAACATTTTCACTCCATTGAAAAACTTTTTTTCCCTGCAATTATCTTACTAGAAATAAAAAAATGAATAGGTGGTACAGTGGCACAGCGGCAGAGTCGTTGTCTTACAACACTAGAGACCCGAGTTTGATCGTGACTACACGTGCTGTCTGTATGGAGTTTGTACGTGCTCCCTGTGACCACGATGGCTTTCTCCGGCTGCTCCAGTTTCCTCCCACACTCCAAAGACTTACAGGTTTGTCGGTTGATTGGTTTTGGTGAAAATTTGTAAATTGTCCCTAGTGTGTGGGATAGTGCTAGTGTATGGGGTGACCGTTGGTCGGTGCGGTGGGCCGAAGGGCCAGGAGATAAGAAAAGGCCAGAACAAAGGAGGTCAGGGAAAAGTGGCTGGTCATGCTTCGTCCTGGCTGTTTTTTACCTCCAGTTTCCTCCTCCCTGCTTTCAGCCTGAAGAAACATCCTGACCCGAAATGTCACCCATTCTATTTCCCCCGAGATGCTGCCTGACCTATTGAGTTACTCCAGCACTTGTGTCCATCTTCGGTATAAACCACCATTTGCAGTTCCTTTCTGCACATTGGGACAGCATCTTAGTCACAACTCTCAAACCTCATCTCGAAAAGGAGGTCAAGGAAACACCCACCAAATGCTGTTTCGAGTCATTGAATTATGGTCTTAGAAACATAGAAACATAGAAAAATAGGTGCAGGAGTAGGCCATTCGGCCCTTCGAGCCTGCACCGCCATTCAATATCCAACTCAGTATCCTGTACCTGCCTTCTCTCCATACCCCCTGACCCCTTTAGCCACAAGGGCCACATCTAACTCCCTCTTAAATATAGCCAATGAACTGGCCTCAACTACCTTCTGTGGCAGAGAATTCCAGCGATTCACCACTCTCTGTGTGAAAAATGTTTTTCTTATCTCGGTCCTAAAAGATTTCCCCCTTATCCTTAAACTGTGACCCCTTGTTCTGGACTTCCCCAACATCGGGAACAATCTTCCTGCATCTAGCCTGTCCAACCCATTAAGAATTTTGTAAGTTTCTATAAGATCCCCCCTTGAATCTTCTAAATTCTAGCGAGTACAAGCCGAGTCTATCCAGTCTTTCTTCATATGAAAGTCCTGACATCCCAGGAATCAGTCTGGTGAACCTTCTCTGTACTCCCTCTATGGCAAGAATGTCTTTCCTCAGATTAGGAGACCAAAACTGTACGCAATACTCCAGGTGTGGTCTCACCAAGACCCTGTACAACTGCAGTAGAACCTCCCTGCTCCTCTACTCAAATCCTTGTGCTATGAATGCTAACATACCATTCGCTTATGGCATTCTTATAGCATTCAGACTGACAACCCATTGGTCTTGCATCATTATTGTGAATATGCGGTGAAATTAGAGTGTTAACTGATGATAATTAGCATGATTGCTGCCTTTAAATCCAAGGACCCTCTATATTTTGTCATCCCTGCTCGCCTGTACTCACGTGTCATGAGCTACCTACAGCAGGCACTTGAAACGCTGCCATTAGCACTGTCTCTGTCAAAATACTCCAAACACACTGGTAGGCGAAGCAAACTAATCTCAGCATCTGTTGTCTATTAGTCTATTACTAAAGTCTGTTCAGCTGGCAAGGCCAACAGCATAATCAAGGACGCGTCGCACCCTGGTCACTCCTTCTTCTCCCCTCTCCCATCGGGCAAAACGTACAGAAGTGTGAAAACGCACACCTCCAGATTCAGGGGACAGTTTCTTCCCAGCTGTTATCAAGCAACTGAGTCATCCTCCCACAACTAGAGAGCTGTCCTGAACTACTATCTACCTCATTGGTGACCCTCAGACTATCTTTGGTTGGACGTTACTGGCGTTACCTTGCACGTTATTCCCTTATCATGTAAATGGCTCATAAGCTTTTCACTGTACCTCGGAAACACGTGACAATAAACTGATCTAACTAACTAAATCGTCCTCCTCCAGACCAACTAAGGGCGGCATGGTGGCACAGTGGTAGAGTTGCTGCCTTACAGAGCCTGCAGCGTCAGAGACCAGGATTCGATCCCGACTACGGGTGCTGTCTGTACGGAGTTTGTATGTCCTCCCCGAGACCACGTGGGTTTTCTTCGAGATCTTCGGTTTCCTCCCACACTCCAAAGACGTACAGGTTTGTAGGTCAATTGGCTTTGGTTTGTATGCTTGGCATAACTGTAAATTGTCCCTAGCGTCTGTAGGCTGTGTTAATGTGTGGGTATCGCTGGTCGGTGCGGACTCAGTGGGCTGAAGGGCCTGTTTCCATGTTGTATCTCTAAAACTGAAATTAAACCTAAAAACCAACAATGACATCTCGACCCCATACGTCACCCCAAACTCTTGGTTAAATGCAAAACACATTCCTCTTATGGCTGATCTCAAACATGTACTTATTCAATCACAACTTAAACTTAGAAGCCGTTTCAACTGCACAATGTAATTATTCGTAGCACGAAGGGAGTTTCACAGTCATAGTGCCATCTAGCACAGAAACAGGCCCTTCAGCCCAATTCACCCATGCCCACCAAAATCACTATCCAAGCTAGTGTAGCGGCACCTAGTGGTGGCCTGAGGAATCACAAACCCTCGCTATTGGCTGGCGCAGTCACTGGGGGTGTTTTTGCGGGCTTTTGTATAGTATTCATTCAAGCTCCACCTGGTTAGAAGGAGCTTCGCATTTTTGGCTGTTCTAAACGCGTTTGAGTATGTCGCTGTAATGTTGTTCAAAATAAAGAATCTTACCTTACTCAATCGACTCGACTCGCCAAACTAGGCACAAATTGCTGGAATAACTCAACGGGTCAAGCAGCATCTCTTGAGAAAAGGAATAGGTGACATTTCGGATCGAGACCTTTCTTCAGGCTGAAAGAAGAACCTCGCCCCGAAAAGTCACCTATTCCTTTTCTCCGGAGATGCTGCCTGACCCGCTGAGTTACTCAAGCATTTTGAATCTATCTTAGGCTCTAATTACACCCAGTCAGTTATCATCAACAGTCCCCTTTATTCACAGGTCTGACATCAGGTCCTTAAATGATTCATTATTCAAAGATACTTCCCAATAAATAGCCCATTATCTGTTATTTGCACTTTATCCGTTTATTTATTCATGTGTGTATTTACGTATATAATGGTATATGGACACACTGATCTGTTTTGTAGTCAATGCCTACTATGTTCTGTTGTGCTGAAGCAAAGCAAGAATTTCATTGTCCTGTCAGGGACACATGACAATAAACTCTCTTGACTCTTGACCCTTGACACTTCCTGGCACGATTACTAGGTGGATAGTGGAAAAGAGTAAATGTTGCTCCAGCTTTGTACATTCTAATGTCATCAACATAACTGAGGATAAAAGATAACTAGTTTAATTTGAAATGCTGCTGCTTTCACTGCTTTAGTTACTGAGCACGGAGGTACAGTGGTAGAGTTGCTGCCTCACAGCGCCAGAGACCTGGGTTCGATGCTGCCTACAGGTGCTGTCTGTACAGAGTTAATATGTTCTCCCCATGACCACGTGGGTTTTCTCCGGGGTCTCCAGATTCCCCCCAAACTCCAAAGATATACAGAATTGTAGGTTAATTGGCTTGGAATAAATGTAAATTGGCCCTAGTGTGTGTAAGGTAGTGTTATTGTGCGGGGATCACTGGTCGGCACGGACACGGTGTGCCGATGGGCCTGTTTCCGCCAGGCACATGCCGTCAGGGTAGGCAGTGCCTACCCTGAATAAAGTTATAAAATGGTATATTAAATATAAATAGTAAAGGCATGGGAGAATTATGCTTAGTTAAGAGATCGATCTCTTAGGGAGGTATAATTCTCCCGTGCCTTTCATCCGCAGTACATTTAACACGCGGACGTATGTGCTACTCACGTGCCATTGACACGGCTTTAAGCCATCAGTGGGAATGATCTATAAAGGCAGATGAAATTCTGCCTTTACACCATGGACCGTGCATGTGCTGCGCCACATTCTACTGCGCATGTGCAGCGCAAGTTTCTTTTAAAAGCTGACTGACAGCTCACCGGGGAGGGAACAATCTGCGCATGCGCGGTTTTCAAGATGTTTAAAAGCCGACTGACCAAAGATACTGACTGCCTACCCTGGCTAATTACTCACCGCACGTGCCTGGTTTCCGCGCTGTACCTCTAAACTAAACAAAAAAGGGTTTGAAGAAGGGTTTCGGCCCGAAACGTTGCCTATTTCCTTCGCTCCATAGATGCTGCTGCACCCACTGAGTTTCTCCAGCTTTTCTGTCTATCTTCGATTTTCCAGCATCTGCAGTTCCTTCTTAAACAAAAAATAAACCTGGTTTAATATGGATTGTGTACCTGTATATAATAAGTACCAACTGGACGCTCTTCATAATATTGTTCAGTAGATCTGTTTAAAGAGACTGTTCAAAATTGAAGAAGAATTACCTTCAAGCGCAGCTTCACATCTGTATTAATTTAGTGCAACACAAACCTTTTCAGCCCTACGTGTGTGATCCTCATCTGGTAAACTGACCACAGGCATGCTGCAGATGTTCATTCCCCACATGGCTGCTTAGAAAAATAACATGAAGAGATTGCTAAGCCTTATTCTGATATATAGATAATATCATGATCAGTTATAAGTCATTAGAAAGGGTGGCTCACTCCAAAGGCGTACAGCTTTGTAGACTAATTGGCTCCAGTTAAATTGTCCCTAGTGTGTGGGTAGAATAGTGTTAGTGTGCGGGGATTGCTGGTTGGCGCGTACTTAGTAAGCACAAGGGCCTGTTTCCCTGCTGTATCTCTAAACTAAATCAGCTTGGTTCATTACATCTGCATGAGAAAAATGTTGGATGTGAATTTTAACTTAATTTTTCTTTTCTTCTCCTGTTTAAAGTGGAGGAATGGGACTAGATCAATCTCTCTATTATCAGATAACCCTATTTCGATGGTGCACATGGCTTTCTGCTGCATTGTAAATATTCCGTAAAGAATAAGGGTCTCGACCCCAAACGTTACCCATTCCTTCTCTCCAGAGATGCTGCCTGTCCTGCTGAGTTACTCCAGCTTTTTGTGTCTATCTTCCGGAAAGATTCTCCTTGTTTCATCAGGTGTTCTCAGCACAGGAACGTCGAGCAAACTTTGTCCTTAAGAGTGCAATAAATTAATTGACTGCCCTAAATCGAAACCAGATAATGCTGGAAATGGGGACGCACGGAATTGCAGATGCTGGTTCCCAAAAAAAAGATACACAAGAGCGGGAGTAACTCAGCAGATCAGGCAACATCTCTGCAAAATGTGGATAGGTGACATTTCAGGTAAATTTGCAGAATGGTCCCGACCCGAAACAACACCTATCCAAGTTCTCCAGAGATACTGCCTGACCCGCAGAGTTACTTCAGCACTTTGTGTCTTTTTTAACTACTGGAAATACCCGCGACTTAGCCAGCTTCTTTTTTTTTGAGAAACAGAATTGAAGTTTACAGTTAAGAATCTTTTATCAAAAAAAGCACAGTGCTGGAATAACTCAGCAGATCAGGCAGCATTTCTGGAGAACAATGCGAATTGACGCTTCAGGTCTGGACTGGACATCAGACGTCTAAAGGGCATGTCCCAAGAGCATGCTACTACATGCGGCAAGCGCGACCTAACGTGGTCGCTTAAGCTGTACAGCCTCGCGGGGCCGGTCCCACTTCAATCGCCGAAGCCGCATGGAGTTGTGCGGAGCTGGTCCCGACATCTCGAGGGGCTCCGAAAAACTGACAGTGTTCAAAAATTCATGATAGCCCGCAGCCGCCTCGACGCTGTACGTCACGCGCGAACTTCCCGCGGACTTCGTTCGAACTTCACGTCACTCACTCGACCTCCACGCGGCCCCCGATTCCGGTTTGGTCGCGCTAGCCGCATGTAGTCGCATGCTGGTGAGACCGGCCCTGTACGGGGATCACTCGACCTCCGGGCGACCCCCGCGCGGCCCCCGCTTCCGGTTTGGTCGCGCTTGCCGCATGCAGTCGCATGCTCATGGGACAGGCCCTTTAGGGTCCCATCCCTGAACATCACCTTTCCATGTTCTCCAGTGGTGCTGCCTGACCCACTAAGTTACTCCAGTGCTCTGTTTCCTCTGCAGTATCTAAACTTTCGTCAGAACTTTGCCCAAAAACATGAAGTCTATTTCTCTCTGCACAGTGGCTGCCTGGACCTGCCGCATGTTTCTAGTACTTTCTGCTTTTTACTTCAGATTTCCACCATCATAATTGTCAGGGTGGTGCATTGGCGTAACTGGTAGAGCTGCTTCCTCACGGCGCCAGAGACCCGAGTTCAATCCCGACCCTGGGTGCTGTCTGTGTGGAGTTTGCTCGTTCTCCCAGTGACCGAGTGGGTTTCCTCTGCTTAACCCGCTTTCCTCCCCCATACTAAAAGACATGTGGGTTTGTAGATTAATTAGACCCTATAAATTGTCCTGGAGTTTGGGGAGTGGACGTGTAAATGGGACAACATAGAACTAGTGTGAATGGGTGGTCGGGGTAGACTCGGCCGACCTAAGGACCTGTTTCAATGCTGCATCTTTCAATCAATCCAACATTATTTTATGTTGAGGTTATTTAACTGCAGCTATGCGTCCCAAACAGTGAAATCTATTCCCCTCCTTACTTGGCATCCATGCCAGTGTACTGTTCAACAGGCTTTCAGGATAATGATCTGAGGGTGGATTTGAATTTGCCTCCAACCTTGGCAAAGGGTTTAAATTGTAACTCAAAACGTGCGACAGACATCAACTACCCTTCGCACAGACTTGACACAAAATCTTCCTGCATTATGCATTGGTGATTTTGGACATATTTTGTTTACGTCCTGTTTATACTGAAGATCAAAGATGCTTACAGGAATAGTTTTATACCCCAAAGGCTTTATAATCCGGATGCCAAGTAGAACTGCAGCTTTGGACCCAGAATGAATCAATTCCCATAATAATTTGTGGGGGGCAGTTATTGTTTTTGACGTGATGTGGGAGCTTTGTATTTACTCTCAGTAATAAAGATGCGTCAATTAATTTTCCAATAACCAGAAGATTAATTAATACTGGTTAGTTGTGCTGATCACCCATTTCTCCGACTATTTCACGGAGGTCAGATGTAGTTGAGAATCTTGAATGCGTTTGTATTGGCTTCACTTCTGAGCTGAAGAATGACTTGACGTTTAACGAACAAAGAAATATTCCAAGGGATGCTCTGAGATTTGCAGGAAGTGTGCGGTGAAGTTCAGCCATGAGTGATAAATCATTCAGGATCAAAAACTTTAACTCTTTGTGGACTTTTGTCTGAGATCTTCGGTGGATGTTAGTGGATATTTAATGGCAAATGGTCTTTGCGACAGGTTGGTTTTCAGTGTGGATGACATTGTCAATGCCTATGACTTCCCTAAGCACATTTTTCATCAAACTCAGTCGTACAGCACGGAAACAGGCCCTTCAGCCCAACTTGCCCATGCTGACCAAGATGCCCTATTTACACTAGTCCCACCTGCCTGCGATTGGCCCATCTCCCACTAAATGGAGCGAGATATAGATCAGCCATGATTGAATGGTGGAGTTGACTTGATGGGTCGAATGGCCTAATTCTACGCCTATTCCTTATGACCTTACGACCATCCATGTACCTATCAATTTTTTTTAGCAAATTTAGTGTCTCCTCAACTATTTCCTCTGGCAGCTAATTCCAGACACCCACCACCGTCTGAGTGTAAACGTTGCCCCTATGGTTCCTATTAAATCGTTTCCCTCTCACCATAAACCTATGACCTCTAGTTCATGATTCCCCTACTCTGGGTAAAAGATTATGTGCATCCACCCTGTCTATTCCCCAATTCTCTGCACTTTTATATTTGGTGCAACTTAGGTTAAGTTTAGTTTACAGTTTAGAGCGACCAGCGATCCCCACATCTGTAGTTTGGATGTGAATTTGATGTGGATCATTGTATTCCATGTCAAACATGAAGATGGGATAATTCAGGAGAATACAGAATCCCTGCAATCTGACGGCAATGGAAAGGGTTGAGTAAGCTTTAATTTCTTGCTGATTTTCTGGCCACCTGCAAAGGTTCATAGAGCTGTACAGCATAGAAACAGGCCCCTCTGCCCAACTCATCCATACTGACTAGGTTGCCTAAAGAAATAAGTCCTACAGTCCTACGGAGATGGTGGATGCGCTGATTCTGAACTTCTGAGTTCTGAAAAGCCCAGGTCAGATTGGAAAACTGGAAAAGTACCACCCTTCTGGAATGCATTGCCAGGGATGGTGGCGGGAGAAGATACGTTAAGAGATTCAGGTAAAAGTGCTGAACCAAACTCTCATCAAAAGCCAAAAACTGCAGCAGTTGCAAGCCTGAAAGGAAAACAGAAAATGCTGGAAATACTTAGAACATGCCAACCCGTACCAAGCATTTGGCATCCTCTAGAGACCTATTTATCATCTTTGCAGGTGTCTAGACTGTGCAGAAGGCTGGAGCCAATGTGGGCCATGACCAATCTTTCAAAGTACTTTAGACTAGACTTTAGATATACAGTGTGGAAACAGGCCTTTCGGCCCACTGAGTCCACACTGACCAGCACTCACCACATACACTAGCACTGTTCTACGCACTAGGGACCAATTACAATTTCACCAAAGCCAATTAACCTACAAACCTGTACGTCTTACGGGAGTGTGGGAGGAAACCGGAGCACTGAATGCGATCACAGGCAGAACGTGCAAACTCCGTACCGACAGCACCCATAGTCAGGATCGAACCTGGTTCTGTGGCGCTGTGAGGCAGCAACTCAACTGCCCTGTCACTGTGCCACCCTACTTCATTGTGGTCGATGATGGAGCTGCTGTGAGCAATCATTGAGGTTAGACACACGATGTGTAAGACTATCTTGTGAACTGGAATGATGGAGGTTTCCTTGAGGAACTCACAGAGGGGGAGCAGCGAGAGAGGATGTTGTAGAACTCTCGTTGGAGGGAGGAGGAGGAGGAGGGTCTCGACCCAAAACGGCACCCATTCCTTCTCTCCAGAGATGCTGCCTGTTCCGCTGAGTTACTCCAGCATTTTGTGTCTATCTGAGGTTTCCTTGAAACCGATGGGGGAGCCGTAGATTGTCGAAGTGAGCGATCAAAGCCAGTTGATTTCAGAACCCAGCCAAGGATTCCAATCTGGTCCGACCACTTTCTGGAAGTTGACCTTCCTGAAAACAGATCTTGTACCACCAAGATGTACGGGACAGAGCCAGCGGGGGAATGGGGGGTGACTGGTATTAGTAAAATTTTGAAGATAGACACAAAATGCTGGAGTAACTCAGCAGGCCTGGCAGCATCTCTGGAGAAAAAGAATAGGTGACGTTTTGGGTCGAGACCCTTCAGACTGAATTATATCCAGCATTATATTGAATTACTTGGTGTAAACCAGCATCTGCACTTCCTTCCTACACGCTTTAATATAACTTTGTTTGCTTGTTTGAAATGGGCTTGAGTTCATCTAGTTGAGATGCATCTTTCCCAGAGAGCACCCCCTCTGTCTTATAAACAAAAGTTATTAGATCTAGAGTATCAAATTCTGATTTAGATTAATGCAATAAATTGCTTCTCCAAATAAGCTTCATGAATAAATAATCTCCCATCCTCTGGTACAATAATTCCCTTCATTGCACGCAACCATTGTGTAACATTTCCTAAACATCAAGTGTAACACAGGCTGGTAGCAATTATTAGCTACTAAAGCAGTTATGACTTAAATATTTCTTTAAAGAGAGACGAAAAGTGCTGGAGTAACTCAACGGGTCAGGTAGCGTCTCTGGAGAAAAGGAATAGGTGCCGTTTCAGGCCGAGACCCTTCTTCAGACTCAGAACCAAGGGAGAGGGAAACTAGCGGGTTGAAATGGTACGAGGAACAAATGCAGGAAAGGCATGAAAAGAACAAATCAAAAGCCAGCAATGATGATCAAGGAAAGGTGGAGCCCACAAGGGTCCATTGTTGGTAATAGCGAGTGGACACAAACAGTGAGACTCAGCAGGACGACAGTGAAATTAGTACGACGACTAGGGTGGAGGAACAACGGAGAGCGAGGAAATGCAAGGGTTACTTGAAATTAGAGAAATCAATATTCATACCGCTGGGTTGTAAGCTGCCCCAGCGAAATATGGGTTGCTGTTCCTTGCATTTGGCCTCACTTTGATAATATAACCATATAACCATATAACAATTACAGCACGGAAACAGACCATCTCGACCCTTCTAGTCCGTGCCGAACACGTATTCTCCCCTAGTCCCATATACCTGCGCTCAGACCATAACCCTCCATTCCTTTCCCGTCCATATAACTATCCAATTTATTTTTAAATGATAAAAACAAACCTGCCTCCACCACCTTCACTGGAAGCTCATTCCACACAGCCACCACTCTCTGAGTAAAGAAGTTCCCCCTCATGTTACCCCTAAACTTCTGTCCCTTAATTCTCAAGTCATGTTGCCTTGTTTGAATCTTCCCTACTCTCAGTGGGAAAAGCTTATCCACGTCAACTCTGTCTATCCCTCTCATCATTTTAAAGACCTCTATCAAGTCCCCCCTTAACCTTCTGCGCTCCAAAGAATAAAGCCCTAACTTGTTCAACCTTTCTCTGTAACTTAGTTGCTGAAACCCAGGCAACATTCTAGTAAATCTCCTCTGTACTCTCTCTATTTTGTTGACATCCTTCCTATAATTAGGCGACCAAAATTGTACCCCATACTCCAGAATTGGCCTTACCAATGCCTTGTACAATTTTAACATTACATCCCAACTTCTATACTCAATGCTTTGATTTATAAAGGCCAGCACACCAAAAGCTTTCTTTACCACCCTATCTACATGAGATTCCACTTTCAGGGAACTGTGCACAGTTATTCCCAGATCCCTCTGTTCACCTGCATTCTTCAATTCCCTACCATTTACCATGTACGTCCTATTTTGATTTGTCCTGCCAAGATGTAGCACCTCACACTTATCAGCATTAAACTCCATCTGCCATCTTTCAGCCCACTCTTCCAACTGGCATAAATCTCTCTGTAGGCTTTGAAAATCTACTTCATTATCCACAACCCCACCTATCTTAGTATCATCTGCATACTTACTAATCCAATTTACCACACCATCGTCCAGATCATTGATGTACATGACAAACAACAGTGGGCCCAACACAGATCCCTGTGGCACCCCACTAGTCACTGGCCTCCAACCTGACAAACGACCATCCACCATTACTCACACATAATGAAGGCCGCAGACAGAGAGATCAGTATGGGAATGGGAAGGAGAGTTAAAGTGTTTGGCAACCAGGAGATCGCGTAGGCCAAGAAGGACTGAGGAGTGTGTTTATTTTGTTTAGTTTGGTAATAAGAATCATTGCTCAATCATTTTTTTAACATTGATTAATTCTTATGGCCCTTGCCTCGAATTGTCTTACATCATAACTACACGTAGGCGTAGAATTTTGGGGGGTTTTCTGATTGCCCGGGATGTAGTTTGGGAAACAAACGCTCTCTGTGCTGCCAATGATTGCATTTGTCAATAATTGTTTTCAAGTTTCCTTGGCACACGTACACTGCATTGTATTGAATTAACTTCAGCAAGTTAACTGGTTGCATCATGGCCTGGTGCAGCAACTTGAATGCCCAGGAGCGAACAAAACTGCAATAAGTTGTGACCACTGCCCAGTCCATTACCGGCACTGACTTCCCCGCCGTCAAAGGGAGTTACCAGAATCGGTGCCTCATAAAGGCAGTCAGCATCAACAGAGACCCACACCACCCTGGCTACACACTCATTTCACCCCTGCCATCGGGAAGAAGGTACAGGAGCCTGAAAACTGTAATGTCAATGTTCAGGAACAGCTTCTTCCCTACAGCCATCAGGCTATTAAACACTACAACCTCAAATAAGCTCTGAACTACATAGACTATTATTGCGATCATTGCACTATTATTGTTTGTTTTTTTGTATGTACGTATGTGTGCATGTGTGTGTGTGTGTATATATATATATATTTATATATATATATATATATATATATGATCCAAATATATGTGTATTTGTGAGTATGTATGTATATATATATGCACACTGAACTTTTGTTTATTATATTGTTTACAGTGTACTATGTTTACATATTCTGTCGTGGGGTGGAAGATTACAACCTTCACGTGGTCTGCCCTGTTTCGACTAATGCAATCAACTCGACGTGCACAAACAGAAGATCAAATAGCACAAGTTGTCCTACAACTTTAAGCTGTGCACGCCACATGAAAGAAGAAGATATTCTGTTGTGTTGCTGCAAGTAAGAATTTCAGTGTTCCATCTGGGACATATGACAATAAAACACTCTTCACTCTTGACTCAAGTACAGGTCTAATGTAACACAAACCGTCAATATTAAAACTTCCTCAAGATTTGGAAGATAGACACAAAAAGTTGGAGTAACTCAACGAGTCTGACGGCATCTCTGGATAAAAAGGAATAAGTGACATTTCGGGTCGAGACCCTTCTTACAGACTGAGGGTCAGGGGAAAGGGAAACGAGAGATATAGATGGTGATATAGTGACATATGAATTTGTGGTTGTGCAAAAGAATTTCACTGTGTTATGCATACGTGGCAATAAAGAGCCATTGAGCCATTGAACCATCCACTTTTCACATAATGCATTTGTAACAGAGTTTTTATCATTTATTTTTTTATCATTTTCCTGTGCATTTCTCATATCCCTTGATTTCCTTATTGTCCAAAAAAATATCAATCTCCAACTCAGCAGCGAAGCCTCCATCAGACCTCCAAATTTCACTACATTAGAGTGGTGGGTACATATCTTGAAGCCACAAGGAACTGCACAGCCAGCGAGGGGAGCTGCCGTCAACATTGTGGGGGTTCCGCTGGAGGGCAGTCGAGAACGAATGGTATGAAAGGGGGCCCAGTGGGGGGGGGGGGGGGCCAAAAACATGCGGGACCCCACGGATAGGACTTGAAGAAGACGGATAAAACTTGAAGAAGGGTGCTGCCTCACCCACTGAGTTTCTCCAGGATTTTTGTCTGCCTTCAACAGATAGGACTGTTCGGTACTTGCAAAAAGCCGAGGTTGTATGTAAAACAAAGCATTTCACTGTATCGAGGTACTTTAACACAATAAAGTATAATTTATTAATTCATTCATTCGGATGCTGGAATCTTGCGTAGAGGATAAAGTGCTGGAGTAAAGGGCGTGTCCCACTTGGGCGTCATTTACACGTCACGCAGATGGCGCACGAAGATTTTGTACATCCCAGAATCGTGGGGCGCCGCGAGCGACCGCGCGTCACTGCCTACGTCGTGCGTCGTGACGCGTAAATGATGTCGCGTAAATTACGCGCAAATGGCGCCCAAGTGGGACAGGCCCTTAACTCAGCGGGTCAGGCAGCAACTCCGGAGAGTATAGCTATGGTGACATTTCAGAAAGGGACCCTTCTTCAGACTTTCCAGTTCTCAAGAAGGGTACCAACCTGACACGTTGCCAATCAATGTTCTCCCCAGATGCTACCTTAGCCCTGCTAATTTATTCCAGCACCTTTGAGTTTTTTCTGCTCAAGATTTCAGCATCTGCAGTTCCCCCGTGCTTGCTTCCATCTCAGTGAGCCTTCATTTTTGATAAAAGAATAAAGCTTAACAAGTGTCTCCTGAATGTCAATGTGACACTCACCAGCAAATCCCGCAAGAGATTGAGCTGGATTAGCCAGGCATGAATTACCCTTCACAGATTCATGGTGATTTACATTGACTAGATTAAACTTGTGAAAGCAATCAGTCGCTCTGTCGTAATGTTTTCCACCAACTCGACCACAAATTATTTGACACTGGCAGGTCTATAACTACCCTATAATTTCTCCTCAGCTGCTTGTGCTAAAGATCATAGAAACATAGAACCATAGGTGTAGGAGTAGGCCATTCAGCCATTTGAGCCAGCACCGCCATTCAATGTGATCATGGCTAATCATCTAGAATCAGTACTCCGTTCCTGCTTTTTCCCCATATCCCTTGATTCCTTTAGCCCGAAGAGCTAAATCTAACTCTCTCTTGAAAACATCCAGTCAATTGGCCTTCACTGCCTTCTGTGGTAGAGAATTCCATAGATTCACAACTCTCTGGGTGAAGAGGTTTTTCCTCATCTTAGTCCTAAATGGCCTGCCCCTTATTCTTAAACTGTGATACCTGATCTGGACTCCCCCAACATGGGGAACATTTTTCCGGCATCTAGCCTGTCCAATCCTTTAAGAATTTTATGTTTCCATGAGACCACTCCCATCCTTCTAAATTCCAGTGAATATAAGTTTATTCGCCCATTCTTTCATCATATGTTAGTCCCGTCATCCCGGGAATTAACCTGGTGAACCTATACTGCACTCCCTCAAAGTCCAGGTACACTACATCCACTGGCTCTCCCTTATCCATTTTCCTAGTTACATCTTCAAAAAATTCCAGAAGATTAGTCAAGCATGATTTCTCCTTTGTAAATCCACGCTGACTCGGACCGATCCTGTTACTGCTATCCAAATGTATCGCAATCTCATATTTTACAATTGACCCAAGCATCTTCCCCACCACCGATGTCAGGCTAACTGGTCTATAATTCCCTGTTTTCTCTCTCCCGCCTTTCTTAAAAAGTGGGATAACATAATGTGAGTGATGTTTAGTAAAGTCCAATCAAAGATAGTCTGAGGGTCGGATAGTCAGAGATAGTTAGTTGTTCAGGGCTGCTCTTTAGTTGCTCTGATTTAATGCAAAAATACTAGGCAATCAATATCAACATGAAATTAAACTTGTACAAGACATTGGTGAGGCCACCTTGAGGGGATTGTGTTCTGTTTTGGTCAGCGTGTTATTGGAAATATATTGTGTAGGAAGGAACTGCAGATGCTGGTTCTTCTAAACTCGCCAATTAGGTTGCCGCAGTGGGACAGCCCCTTTACGATGAAGGAAGCAATATACAAATTCAATCAGTGCCAGGAATATATTTATATTCACATAACATTTCAAGCTATATAGCGGCATTAGAGGCTAGAATGCATTCACATTTATTATCTGATAGAATTGGTTTGCTGGGCTATTTAAAAGCCTAATCTCGTCTGGCCTGGGAATTTCAATCAATCACTTCTGAATGGGAAAAGCTGTGAAAATAGATTGTTTCCCTGTGATGCAAAAGCAACTGAACTTCAAAGGTAATTATTTGGCAGTAAAGCATTTTAGCAGGCCCTGAAGTTGCAAAAGGCATTATGTTCATGAAAATTCCTTCCATATGTAGGACATAGAAACATAGAAACATAGAAATTAGGTGCAGGAGTAGGCCATTCGGCCCTTCGAGCCTGCACCGCCATTCAATATGATCATGGCTGATCATCCAACTCAGTATCCCGTACCTGCCTTCTCTCCATACCCTCTGATCCCCTTAGCCACAAGGGCCACATCTAACTCCCTCTTAAATATAGCCAATGAACTGGCCTCGACTACCCTCTGTGGCAGGGAGTTCCAGAGATTCACCACTCTCTGTGTGAAAAAAGTTCTTCTCATCTCGGTTTTAAAGGATTTCCCCCTTATCCTTAAGCTGTGACCCCTTGTCCTGGACTTCCCCAACATCGGGAGCAATCTTCCTGCATCTAGCCTGTCCAACCCCTTAAGAATTTTGTAAGTTTCTATAAGATCCCCTCTCAATCTCCTAAATTCTAGAGAGTATAAACCAAGTCTATCCAGTCTTTCTTCATAAGACAGTCCTGACATCCCAGGAATCAGTCTGGTGAACCTTCTCTGCACTCCCTCTATGGCAATAATGTCCTTCCTCAGATTTGGAGACCAAAACTGTACGCAATACTCCAGGTGTGGTCTCACCAAGACCCTGTACAACTGCAGTAGAACCTCCCTGCTCCTATACTCAAATCCTTTTGCTATGAAAGCTAACATACCATTCGCTTTCTTCACTGCCTGCTGCACCTGCATGCCCACTTTCAATGACTGGTGTACCATGACACCCAGGTCTCGCTGCATCTCCCCTTTTCCTAGTCGGCCACCATTTAGATAATAAGACATTTTCTATTTGTTAATTGAAATGTTTTCAGTCAGAAATGGACAATAATCAGCATGTTCCTCTAGTACACTGCAACACTACCTTCATCTTCCGTCATCGTCTCGATTGTTGATGAGTTTTTTTGTGCTTCATGTACATGCCAATGGATACAAGCCTTAAATCAAAATGAAAGTGGAGCCATCCCAACCATTTAGATTTAGATTATTTAGATTAGATCCTTTAATAATCCTTTACAGGAAATTACAGTGCCACAACAGCTTCAAGACAGACATAACACCACACATTTCCTCAGATAGCTTCCATACTTAATAAGTTAAAATACAATAAATGAATACTAAAAATTTTTTTGTGCATTGTAAAACCTTATAGCAGCTGGTATACAAGACTTCCTATATCTCTCAGTTTTGCACATTGGTGCAATCAGTCTCTGACTGAAGATGCTGCTCTTGATCACCTTCAGGGCGTGGAATGGGTGAGTGGGGTTGGTCATTATTGAACCCAGCTTGTTCAGATTTCTGGCCTCTGCCACCTGCTGGACCGTTCGTTGCTCAGCCCCGACCACTGAGCCGGCCTTCCTGATCAGCTTGTCCAGTCTGTTTTTGTCCGCTATGCGGGCGCCTTCTCCCCAACAGGCCACAGCAAAAAACAGAGCACTGGCCACCACTGAATGGTAGACCCTGCACAGTAGGGGTTGGCAGATGTTGAATGACCTTAGCCTCCTTAAGAAATACAGTCGACTTTGTCCCTTCCTGTACACCGCCTCCATATGACCCTTCCAGTCCAGCTCACTGTCAAGCTGCACACCAAGGTATCTGTGGTTGGCGACCACCTCCACCTCAGTGCCCCGATGGTGATTGGTGTTGGTTGAGTCCTCCTCCTCCCCCTCCTGAAATCCACAACTATCTCCTTAGTTTTTGTGGTGTTGAGATGGAGGTTATTGTGTGCACTCCACTCCACAAAGTTGTTTATTGTATCTCTATACTCCTCCTCATTGCCCCCTTTGATGAGGCCGACAACAGCTGTGTCATCTGAAAATTTCTGCAAAAAGCAGCTGTTGGTGTTGTATTGAAAATCCGCTGTGTAGATGGTGAACAGGAATGGAGCCAGCACAGTTCCTTGTGGAGCCCCTGTGCTGCTCAGGATGGTGCTTGAGACATTGTTCTGTAGGCGCATGTACTGTGGTCTGAGGAAAAGGTAATCCAAACACCACAGTACCAGAAATGGATCCACTTTCATCTTCTCCATCTTCTCCCCTAGCAGTCAGGGCTGAATTGTGTTAAAGGCGCTTGAGAAGTCAAAGAATGTAATCCTTACAGATGCATCAGGGATGTCCAGATGTGTGTACGCCCTCTGCAGCATGTAAATGAGGGCATCATCGACACTGATGTTCGGCTGATATGCAAACTGTAAAGGATCCATTTGAGTTGACACACTAGTCCTGATGTAGGAGAGGACAAGTCTCTCAAATGTCTTCATAATATGTGAGGTGAGCGCTACTGGTCTGTAGTCATTGTGGTGAGTGGGATGGGTCTTCTTTGGGACAGGTACCAGGCAATATGTTTTCCACAGCCTTGGGACCTTCTGTAGACGCAAGCTCAGGTTGAACAGGTGTATTAGAATACCACACATCTCTGAAGAGCAAGTCTTCAGTAGCCTTGGGCTGGTGTCATCGGGCCCCACTGCTTTCCCTGGCTTCAGTCTGTCCAGCATCACCTTGACCTGAGCAGTATGAAGAGTCATAGGAGTCATTTCTGTTCAACATAATTTCACTGCCCACAGATGGAGTAAATCAGGAATTAGAAAAAGTAAGTTGGGTGGATTCATGCCAGCTACGAAACTGTTGTAGAAACATAGAAACATAGAAAATAGGTGCAGGAGTAGGCCATTCGGCCCTTCGAGCCTGCACCGCCATTCGATATGATCATGGCTCATCATCCAACTCAGTATCCCATCCCTGCCTTCTCTCCATACCCCCTGATCCCTTTAGCCACAAGGGCCACATCTAACTCCCTCTTAAATATAGCCAATGAACTGGCTTCAACTACCTTCTGTGGCAGAGAATTCCACAGATTCACCACTCTCTGTGTAAAAAATGATTTTCTCATCTCGGTCCTAAAAGACTTCCCTCTTATCCTTAAACTGTGACCCCTAGTTCTGGACTTCCCCAACATCGGGAACAATCTTCCTGCATCTAGCCTGTCCAACCCCTTAAGAATTTTGTAAGTTTCTATAAGATCCCCCCTCAATCTTCTAACTTCTAGCGTGTACAAGCCGAGTCTATCCAGTCTTTCTTCATATGAAAGTCCTGCCATCCCAGGAATCAGTCTGGTGAACCTTCTCTGTACTCCCTCTATGGCAAGAATGTCTTTCCTCAGATTAGGAGACCGAAACTGTACGCAATACTCCAGGTGTGGTCTCAACAAGACCCTGTACAACTGCAGTAGAACCTCCCTGCTCTTATACTCAAATCTTGCTCTTATACTCAGGTATACAGAGGGTCGATATTTCAGTCACGTCGTGAAAATTGATGAAATAACATGGCTTGTTCAATTAAACTTGAGATCATCTTTATACTTTAGACACGATGCAGAAACAGGCCTTACGGCTCACTGACCAGCGATCACCCTGTACATTAACACTATCCTACACACTAGGGACAATTTTACAATTTTACCGAAGCCACTTAACCCACAAACCTGTACGTCTTTGGAGTGCGGGAGGTAACCGGAGCACCCGGAGAAAACCCACGCGGTCACAGAGAGAACGTACAAGCTCCGTACAGACGGCACTGGTAGTCAGGATCGAAACCGTGTCTCTGGTTCTGTAAGGCAGCAACTCTACCGCTGTGTCACTGTGCCACTGTCTCTGGTCTATTTACAGGAATTAGGGGTTGGAAGTTGGAAGAGTAAAGCTAAGCATCTTTCTTTTGAAAATGCCAATCAGAAGCTTTGTTTAACAACGTGGCAAAAAGCTTTTCACCGTACCTCGGTACACATGATAATAAACTAAACTAAACAATAATTGAAAGGCATTACTCATCTATTCCTGTTTGCATCTTGGAAGATAGGAGGGTACAGCACAGGAAGAGGCCCCTCGGCCCACAATGCCACACTGAACACGATACTAAGTTAAACCAAGGTCCACATCGCCCCATAACCTGCATATCCATGTACCTATTGAAAGCTTCTTAAAATCCGCAATTGGATCTGCCTCTCGTTGATTTTTTCCCATCTATGGCGGCACAGCGGTAGAGTTATTGCCTCACAGCGCTTGCAGCGCCGGTGACTCTGGTTCGATCCTGACTACGGGCGGAGTTTGCACGTTCTCCCCGTGACTGCGTGGGTTTTCTCCGAGATCTTCCGTTTCCTCCCACACTCCAAAGACGTACAGGTTTGTAGGTTAATTGGCTTGGTGCATGTGTAAATTGTCCCTAGTATGCGCAGGACGGGGATCGCTGGTCGGTGCGGACTCGGTGAGCCGAAGGGCCTGTTTCTGCGCTGTATCTCTAAATGAAACTGATCTACAAACACTCACCAGGACCCGAACTTTAAATACAGCGATCCATGTTTTATGAATGTTACCGTCTCTCTAACTGTTGCCATGAACCACTCTGGAAAATAGATGTACATCTGGTAAGTGTACTTTGTGCAAACTGCTGAAATCAATTGAACCACCACATGGTAATTGGAATCAGCGAGTGCTATTTATAACTGGAGGCAGGGTAGTTTTAGTTACACAAAAGACCATGGAGTCATCTGTTATCATTTGTCACTGTTAGGCAACTGCAGAGACATCTTTAAATTCCTCCAGGAGTCCACACCAGGAAAATACAAACACAAATTGAAGCATTTGTGACAAAGAGCAGAGTGACAGTTTCACAAATCCACGTCTATTTTCATAAATCTGTGACAAAAGTAGATCCTTCAGAGTGACAGGTCGAACGTCTATTTTCAAGTAATATGAAAAGCTTGGTCTTTTGATGGACAAATCAAGCCACTGCAATCAGGTGTACAATATGTGTGCTTTAGTTCAGTTTAGTTTAGAGATACAGCGCAGAAACAGGCCTCGCGACCTACCGAGTCTGCGCCGAACAGCGTTCCCCGCATACTAGCACTATCTTGAACATTAAGGACAATTTTTAATTTTACCGAAGCCAATTAACCGACAACTCTCCATAGATGCTGCTGCACCCGCTGAGTTTCCCCAGCAATTTTGTGTACCAACCGACAAACTTGTTCATCTTTGGAGTGTGGGAGGAAACCGGAGCACCTGGAGAAAACCATGCAGTCGCAGGGAGAACGCACCAACTCTGGATCAGGATCGAACCCGGGTCTTTGGCGCTGTAAGGCAGCAACTCTACCGCTGTGCTACTGTGTCGCCCTGTGTGCTTTTGAACATTTTGTGCTGTCTCAATGCTACACTGACCACCGACAATATAACTCCACCATAAAATCCCTGAATATGTGTCCTACTTCCCGTCTCATGGGAGCTGACTCTCAATAAAGGGAGACATCAGTGATGGAATTCACCACCACCTTACGTTCACCTTTTCTTCACAGTTTCTTCCCAGCTGTTATCAGGCAACTGAATCGGCCTACCAACAACAACTAGAGAGTGGTCCTGAGCTACTGTCTACCTCATTGGAGACACTTGAGTTATCTTTAATCGGACTTTACTGGATTTTATCTTGCACTAAATATTATTCCCTTTACCATGTATCTGTACACTGTGGATGACTCGATTGTAAACACGTATAGTCTTTCTGCTGACTGGATTGCACGCAACAAAAAACGATTCTTTGTACCTTGGTGCACGTGACATTAAACTAAACTAAACCAAGCCAAACTAAACTAAACTAAACTGAACTAAACTAAATTAAACTAAATTGAACTAAACCAGCACATATCTGGCCATCTGAGAAAAAGTCCAAGACATCAAACTCCCTAGCGCAATCCTTATAGTTTGGTGGGCTGCAGAATCCCTGTCCTCACATGCCTATCATCAGCAAAGATTTCATATGTGTATATTGTAAGTGATGGGAGCAGAGTTAGGCCATTCGGCCCATCAAGTCTACTCCACCATTCAATGATGGCTGATCTATCTCTCGCTCCTAACTCCATTCACCTGCCTTCTCCCCATAACCTTTGACACCCGTGCTAATCATTTATAATCTCCTTTCTGTCAAAACCCAACTTGGATGTACTTGGGGCAGGGTCTCTGCATGCAACCCTTGATATCCGGCTGCTGTGCAGAAGGCCATTAACTCATCCGCAAAGAAAACTGGACAACCGCTCGGAAGGTTGTTTAAAGATGTTGAAACAGAAGTAGTAATTCTAGTCTTAACTGCTCCTCAGCTTGAAATTAAAACCTAAAATGTTGTGGTATGCACTGCCGTGGCGACAGTTAATGCAGAGAGAGAGAGAAACTGAATTATTCTTTCAGGGCAACGATATATTTTCCAATTGTAACAATATAAGAGAGAGTCATACAGCTTGGCAACAGACCCTTCGGCCCAACTCGTCCATGCTGACCAAGATGCCCAATCTTGGCTAGACTTGAAAGTCATTATAAACAATTATCTTATCACATGGTTTATGTTCTCCAATGGGTACCTAAGTAAGTGATTCCAGTGATTGAAGATTAGTTCAGATTAGAGACACAACGTGGAAACAGGCCCTTCATCCCACCGAGTCTGCGCCGACCATCGATCACCCCGTACGTTAGTTCTATCCTACACGCAATTTACATAAAAACATAGAAACATAGAAAATAGGTGCAGGAGTAGGCCATTCGGCCCTTCGAGCCTGCACCGCCATTCAATATGATCATGGCTGATTACAGAAGGCCACCAAACCAACAAAGCTACATGGCTTTGGGATGTGGGAGGAAACCGGAGCACTCCGAGAAAACCCACGTGGTTACATGAAGAACGTGCAAACTCCGCACAGACAGCACCCACAGTCAAGATTGAACCCGGGTCTTTGGCATTGTAAGGCAGCAGCTCTACCGCTGCATCACTGTGCCGCTCCCTAATTGAAATTGGATTGAAACTAAAAATAAAACTGAGTAAGAATGTAAAAAAAATAAACGGAGTTCATATAAACTGTTAACATTCTCAATTTTAAAACTTTCTTCTTCTCCGCCCCAATCCAGAAATAGGTGGAGTTATTCTTTCAGTCTCTGAATACTGCCAGTGTCTACGTCTGAAATCCATCCAATTATTCACTGGCTTCATATCAAAGTTCCATGGGAATGAAAGGGGAACTTCAGCACGAAGGAACGAAGAACAACTTATGCTGCTGTCGTGTGAGACAACTGGTGCTGTCTGAAAGGTCTCGAAGGTTTACATTATGCAAACAGTCCCAGTGCACCACAAAAGTGGCGCTGTGTTCCCCAGGATCAAAACACGGTTCTGTTTTTCTCCCTCATTCCTTGTCAGGTGCTGAGGAGGCAGACATTTTCTCATAAGCATGCCGTCAAAAGAAATAGCAAATGCTTGGCTGGAGGTTACTCATGCTAATCTGCACCAGTTTCTTTGCTGCAAACCTCGGGTATAAAAAGAGCACTGAACTCTGAGCTGCATCGACAATGTGGTAGACTGACTAAATCTGTTTAAGAAGCAACTGCAGTTGCTGGAAAATCGAAGGTACTCAAAAATGCTGGAGAAACTCAGCGGGTGCAGCAGCACGTATGGAGCGAAGGAAATAGGCAACGTTTCGGGCCGAAATCCTTCTTCAGACTATACTCGCTGAACTCCATGGAAACAGGCCCTTCAGCCCAACTCGTCCATGCTGACCAAGATGCCTCATCTAAGCTAGTCTTGAAAGTCATTCTAAACAACTATCTTATCACATTTTATATGTTCTCCAAAGGATGCCCATGAATGTGTAAGTGATTTCAGTGATTGAAATTTAGTTCAGTTTAGCAAAACAGCATGGAAACAGGCCCTTCGGCCCAATGAGTCCATGCCAACCACATCGTTCATCCCATACGCTAGTTCTAGCCTGCACACCAGGGACAATCAATCTATAAACCTGCACGATGTTGGGATGTGGGAGGAAACCGGAGCACTCGGAGAAAATCCACGCGGTTACAGGGAGAACGTGCAAACTCCGCACAGTCAGCACTCATGGTCAGGACTGGGTGTTTAGCATTCGAATTAATGATCTACAAGAGGTATGGTTAAGTGCTTCAATACAGCTGTGCATTCCTGCTAACAAATTTGTTTGTTACATTTTTAAACTCTAGAGTTTGCTCTCTTCCAGGAGAATCCTTTGTTTCTCATAACTCATAACTTCTATATTGAAATTTCTTTAAAAGATGAGTTTGGAAGTTGGGAGATCATGTTATTGAGTATAGAAGTTGGGAGGTTATGTTACAGTTGTATAAGACGTTGGTGAGGCCTCATTTAGAGTATTGTGTTCAGTTTTGATCATCGTGTTACAGGAACGGTGTTGTCAAGCCGGAAAGGGTGCAGAGAAGATTTACCAGGATGTTATCAGGACTCGAGAGCCTGAGCTACAGGGAGAGTTGAGTCGGCTGGGACTCTATTCCATGCAGCGCAGGAGGATGAGAGGTGATCTTATAAAGGTTTACAAAATCATGAAAGGAATAGATTGGGTAGACTGGAGGGCGGCAGCTTCGACCACCCCCGGGCCGCGGAGCTTGAACCGCGGGACTGACTTACCATCACCCGGTGGGGTATCCCCTCAGCGCATAGAGAGAAGAGGAGGGAAGAGACAGCAACCCTAAGACGTTTGCCTCCATCACAGTGAGGAGGTGCTTGGTGAACTCACTGTGGTGGATGTTAACTTGTGTTTATTGTGTGTTGTTTATTATTACATGTATGGCTGCAGGCAACGACATTTCGTTCAGACCGAAAGGTCTGAATGACAAATAAAGGATTCAATTCAATTCAACATCCAGAATCTCTTGCCCAAAGTAGGGGAATCTAAAACCAGAGGACATAGGTTTAAGGTGAGCAGGGGAAAAATGTAATAGGAAACTCAGGGGTAACTTTGTCACACAGAGGGTGGTGGGTGTATGGAACAAGATGCCGGAGGAGGTCGTTGAGGCAGGAGGTATTGCAACGTTGAAGAAACATTGTTTATTTTTTTTATAGACAGGTACATGGATAGCATTTTTTTTAGACAGGTACATGGATAGCATAGGTTTAGAAGAAGATTGGCCAAAGACAGGCAGGTGGGACTAGTGTAGATGAGACATGTTGGTCAGTGTGGGTAAGTTGGGCCGAAGGGCCTGTTTCCTCACTGAATCACTCGATGATTCTGTGACTGAATTATTATATTACTAAGGCCACTTAGTCTAGCATATTTTTGCCAGTTCCTACAAACGCAATCCTCTGTAAATTGTCCCTAGTGTGTAGGATAGAACTAGCCTACGAGGTGATGGCTGGTCGTCGCTGACTTGGTGGGTCAAAGGGCCTGTTCCAATGCTGTATCACTTAACTAAACTAAACTAAAATCTCTAAAATCTAAAGCCTAAAGTTTGCCAAACAGAAACACGTTTCGATTATTTCCTCTCAATCTTACTCTTAGGTTTTCTCCTATAATAATAAATGTTTGGCTTGGTTATGTTCCTTCTTCAAATGAGTGTTGTTTTTTTTAATCCATTTCATTCATACACTAATTCCTTCTGACTCTCATGCTGGCTTTAGCAATGCAATGACGCCAGGACTGCTTGTTCACGTTACATCACAAAGTACTCTTCAGTTTTACACATTGAACCTTTCATTAACAATTGAGTCACACCATTCATATGTTTCCCTGTGGTAATTGAAGATTCGGATAGACATCCAGTAACAGTGAATCATTACAGTAACTTTAGCTCCCCGCAATGCAACATTTACATTAACTGGAAGTTGAGCTCGCCCATGCTGAAACTCCAGAGGAAAGGAGGAGCTAAGGTCTGATCGGTCACGAAAATATACGCATGAGGGCAGAGTGGGGATATTTACTCAGAAAACGGCACAGTAGCGCAGCGGCAGAGTTACCGCCTGACAGCACCGGAGACCCAGGTTCAATCCTGACTACAGGTGCTGACTGTACAAAAGTTTGTACATTCTCCCTGTGACCGCATGGGTTTTCTCCGGGTGCTCTGGTTTCTTCCCACATTCCAAAGACGTACAGGTTTAAGGGTTTCGGCCCGAAACGTCGCCTATATCCTTCGCTCCATAGATGCTGCTGCACCCGCTGAGTTTCCCCAGCAATTTTGTGTACCTCAGGTTTGTAGGCTGACTGGCTTCCCCAAATTGTAAATTGTCCCCGTGTGTTGGATCGTGCTTGTGTGCGGGGTGATCGCTGGTCAAAGGGCCAGTATCTCTAAACCAAACTAAACCAAACCAAAGCAAGGAAAATGATTGACTAAGATTGTGGATGGGACTGACAAAGTATGTATGGAATGTATTGATTGGTAAAGTAGTATTTGCAACCAAACTTTGTTAATTGATCTCTTTGAACACAGTGATCAAGATGAAACAGAATAATTTTGTTATCTTGTGGATCTTGTAACATCAGGTGATATAGGGAGTAGGTTGGACACAAAGTGCGAGAGTAACTCAACGGGTCAGGCAGTATCTCTGGGGAACATGGAGAGGTGACGTTTCGGGTCACCGCCCTTCTTCAGACTGATTGTAATGGGGAGAGGAGGGAAGAAAGTTGGAAGTAAGGAGAGGCAGGACAAAGCATGGCAGGTGACGAGGTGGATGCGTGTGAGGGGGGTTTTAATAGGCAGATGATTGGAACAAAAGCTGGATGTTAGAACTGAAGATTCATAAGTGATCGGAGCAGAATTAGGCCATTCGTCCCATCACGTCTACTCCACCATTCAATCATGGCAAATCTATCTCTCCTTCCTAACCCCAATCTCCTGCCTTCTCCCCATAACCTCTGACACCCGTACTAGTCAGGAATCTAACTATCTCTACCTTAAAAATATCCATTGACTTGGCCTCCGCAGCCGTCTGTGGCAATGAATTCCACAGATTCACCATGTTGTGTGAGGTGTGAGACAAAAGGATTGATGAGTTGCAAATTGTGAAGCCAGAGGAAGGAATGTAGGGGGATGGGGAGGAGAGATATAGGTGCGAGTCCAGGTGGGGTTACTTACAATTGGAGAATTCAATGTTGACGTTCAATGGGAACAAGATACAAGGTACAAAACATGTCATCTCTGAGTTTGCAGTAACAGTTGATATTTTTTTTCTATGTGTGCATTTAATATGATGTCAATAATTTTCAGTCCATGTAGTGAGATATGAACAGAATAAACTGTGAGACTTTAGGTTTTTAGGATCATCACCAGTTCTTTTTTTATTTTAGATGATATATAATGAAGGAAATAAAAAAATGTTAATATTTTCTAATTACTAGCTTTTTAGTATTATTATTGGCACAAGCCTGAAAACAATTAGACAGTATGCAACAAATGAACCGTCTTTTTCATTGGTCTTTCATGAAAGATACCTTTAAGTGCATGTGACGAATAAAATTGACTTTGAGATACACGCATTTAGTCATTTGTTCTGCCTAAAATTTTAATAAAATAGTCTTCCTTCACATCTCGTCTTCACCTCGCCCACAGCTAACAACAGCCTGGTTCCTTTATCATCGTTACTTTTTTGAACATCTTTCATTCATTTGTCCTATATCTCTCTATATCACCGCCTTTATCTCTTGTTTCCCTTTCCCCTGACTATTAGCCTGAAGAAGGGTCTCGGCCCGAAATGTCACCTATTCCTTCTCTCCAGAGATGCTGTCTGACCCGCTGAGTTACTCCAGCGTTTTGTGTCTTCATTCAAGCTGTGCAGGCTGGTTGGAATCTTTCCTGTCCTCTCTCTGTCTGTAGATCGAGTAACAGGCAAAGAGCAAGTGAGCACCTTTTAATTACGTGGACAAATCTATCGTTTCCTGCCACTTGTTTATTTATTTCGATTTTTGTGTGTTTCGTATAAATAGTACATGTAAATGAAGATGACTGGGGAAATGGCTTGTCAGACTTCCAGCCTCCCAGGGTTATGGCAAAGCTGATTTAACATCGAATGGTACAATCAGTCTGAAGAAGGGTCTCGACCCGAAACGTCACCCATCCCTTCTCTCCAGAGATGCTGCCTGTCCCGCTGAGTTACTCCAGCATTTTGTGTCTGCCGTACAATTAGTTATGCTGGATGCTGCCTGAAATGTATTATTGAGCTGAACAGTGTGCGAATCTAGACTAAAAAAAATCATTTGAGATACAGTGATTAACACAGGATGGTGGCTAGTGATTCTGTCAAATTGAGGAAACTGAGTTAACACTAGCCTGGGGGATGATTATTAACACAGCATACTCACAGAGAACTGCCAATAAGCTCCAGAAAAGTGTGGCAGCTGAACTAAATCAGTAAACATCATGATTAGTCCAGGATGTTTAAGAAGTAATCCATCAATTTGAGCCCTGGACATTATTCCAGCTTCTACACATTGTTAATCGCAGCAATCACCTCCAGTTAGGTCTTCTGATAGTATTTATGTTATTGAGTAACATCTGATAGCCCTCCTATGTGAACAGGATAAAGGATAAAGGGCACAGAAAAAGGATGCCCACAATGCCCGTGCCATTTATATTGAACATGCAGCATTGACTGAAAACTGCACTGAGTTTTCAATCATTTTCCTCTTCTCCTTTGCAATGCCACCATCACCAGCATCAGGGGGTGTTCACAACCCTCCTCACACACACTATGCAGTGGGATATTGATGAGTATTACATATACATGTCGCTTGAAAGCAGCATAACTTATCAGCTAAAAAATAGACAGGGGAGGCAGCATCTCTAGAAAACAAGGATTAGGTGAGGTTTCAGTCTGGGACCCATCCTTCAGACTGATTGTGTGGAGGTTGGGGGGGGGAGAGAAGAAAGCTGGATAGGTGAATACAAGTGAGAGGTAGCTAAGATAAGCAGATGGTTGGACAAAGGACAGAGATGAAAATTTAACAGCTCGGGAAAATAAACAGCTTGAAATTTCATCCTGTCGTATAATATTTATAAAAGCAGCTTGATTCAATCTTATCAAAAAACGCATTGTTAAATGCAATCTGAAACCTCATGGAAGCATAACTTATATATAACGTATATGTACTGACTGGTGCGTGCAGTGATGGTCACTGTGTAGGTGCAGAAAGGTCATTTAGCATTTTGCATACACTATTCTTTTGTACATATCTGAACTAAATGTCAGAGCCTTGGCTGCAAAAGCAGTCTTTAGCAGGAGAGCTACTTGAGGACCTGGGATTCTTCCAGGGAGGCTGACAGGGTAGGAACTGCAAGCATGGATTGTTTCTTCATTGGCCAAAATCATGTTCTCTCTCAGCTTCTTCCCAACGGCCATCAGGCTCTTGAACTCCACACAACACTGACCTCAACCATGAACCTCTATGGACTTCTACAGTCTGAAGAAGGGTCTCAACCCAAAACGTTACCTATCCAAATTCTCCAAAGATGCCTTTAGGAATAAAGGCGTAGGCTATTTTCGAGATGGTGAGAGAATCCAGAAATCGGAGGTGCAAAGGGATATGGGTGTGCAGGTGCAGGATTCCCAAAGAGTTAATCTGCAAGTCGAATCAGTTGTAAAGAAAGCAAACGCAATGCTAGCATTTATTTCAAGAGGGCTTGTATACAAAAACAGGGGTGTAATGCTGCGGCTCTATAAGGCGCTGGTAAGGCCACATTTGGAATATTGAGAGCAATTTTGGGCACCGTATCTGAGGAAGGATGTGCTGGCTCTGGAGAGGCTCCAGAGTAGGTTTATAAGAATGTTCCCATGAATGAGTAGGTTAACCTATAATGAGTATTTGTCGACACTGGAGTTGAGAAGAATAAGGGGGGACCTAATTGAAAGTATCGTGAAAGGCTTGGATAAAGTGGATGTGGAGAGGATGTTTCCATTAGTGGGAGAGTCTAGGACCAGAGAGGTCATAGCCTCAGAATTAAAGGATGTTCTTTTAGGAAGGAGATGAGGATAAATTTCAATTACAGGTACAGGGATAAAGATACAGAGATACAGCGCAGAAACAGGCCCTTCAGCCCACTGAGTCTGTGCCGACCAGCGATTTGCGCACATCTATATAAGTAAAAGTCTCATCTTGACCACTTTCTGTCTGCGCTATATATCAATTTTAGATAAAACGCTACCATATATTGCTATGATTTTTGGCCATCTTACTCAGTCCTCCTCCGCTGAGGCAGCCCCGAGGATTTTTCCGATTGCTGAAAAATAAAAAAAGTTATGAATGTTTAAATAATCTTAAAATCAGCTGATTGGTCCTCTCACCATGATGAAGGTAACACCCCTTTGGGGGGGGGGGGCAGGACTATAAAACCCCTGATGCCTGGATGTGAGTCAGTCACTCTGGAAGATTGCGAGGGAGAGGCCACAACTGTGATTCTGCTGTGAGTCAACTGAACTGTGTGTGTACTGAACTGTGACCTGCAATAAATGTACTTGCAATAAATGATTTGTTAGCCCTTAATGAAAATAAAATGAGTTGTTTGGCCTGCCCTGTGCTTGAAACTGAAATGGCAATGGAAATGAAATGAAATGAAAATGAGATGAGTTATTTGGCCTGCCCTGTGCTTGAAACTGAAATGGCAATGGAAATGAAAAATGAAATGAAAATGAGATGGGTTGTTTGGCCTGCCCTGTGCTTGAAACAGAAACAGAAATTGCAATGGAAATGAAATGAAATGAAAATGAGATGAGTTGTTTGGCCTGCCCTGTGCTTGAAACAGAAATGCCAATGGAAATGAAATGAAATGAAAATAAGATGAGTTGTTTGGCCTGCCCTGTGCTTCAAACTGAAATGGCAATGGAAATGAAATGAAATGAAAATGATTTGAGTTGTTTGGCCTGCACTGTGCTTGAAACTGAAATGGCAATGGAAATGAAATGAAATTAAGTGAAAATGAAATGAGTTGTTTGGCCTGCCCTGTGCTTGAAATTGAAATGGAAATGGAAATGGAAATGAAATGAGTTGTTTGGCCTGGCTGAAACCACTCATTTCGGCCCGCTAGGCCTCTATTAGCTGAGAAACAAGTCCCTTTTGCCCAAAATGGCCGAATTAGCCCAAGAAGAGTCCAGAAAAAGTGCCTTTCACTGAGATTTCACAGATTTTTTTTAAACAGTCCCTTTGGCTAATCAGTAATGATTCCCCTGCAAGTATTAAACCTCACCCCAGTATTTCCCCTCCCCCCCCCCCCCCCTTCATTGGCTCCCTGTGTGATCCAGGCCAGGATAGACTTTCCTCCTGTTGTGATCTGCAGAAATAGATGTAAAATGTCTGATTCTCCACACTCTCCCCCTTCTCTCTCACAGTGTCTCTCACCTGTTTTGTGCAGAATTTCTGGCAGTTTCTGAGCTGCCAGCCCACCAGCCCTGAGTGACTGAGCTGCCAGCCCACCGGCCCACCAGGCCTGAGTGACTGAGCTGCCAGCACACCAGGCCTGAGTGACTGAGTTGCCGGCCCACCACGTCTGAGTGACAGAGCTGCCAGCCCACCAGGCCTGAGTGACTGAGCTGCCAGCCCACCAGGCCTGAATGACTGAGCTGCCATTCGGCCCACAATGTCCAAACTAACCCTCTAGAAACCAGTCTCTTCGTCCCACAACACCCATACTAGCGCTCCTGAAAGACCCCCCCCCCCCCCCCCCCCCCCCCCCCCCCCCCCCCCACTGGTACCAATATTGGAATTGGTGGAGAGGTGGAATATTGAGTTGGGGGACCAGCCCTCCTATGTGAACATGGGACCCAACGGGTCCCACTCAGTCTAGTTAACACTATCCTGCACACACTAGGGGCAATTTGCAATACTACCAAGCCAATTAACCTACAAACTTGTACGTCTTTGAAGTGTGGAAGGAACCCGGAGATCCCGGGGATAACTGACACAGGTCACGCAGAGAGCGTACAAACTCCGTACAGACAGTGCTCGTAGCCAGGATCGTACACGGGTCTCTGGCGCTGTGAGGCAGCAACTCTACCGCTGCGCCACAGTTCTCCATCTTCTCTGCACAATCCTCTTCTGGAACTTCCAATCTTCTCTCTACTTCATCTCCTCCACACTACAGCATAATGTTCTCCTCATCTTCCCCTTGGCCACTTCCCTGCGCGTTAAACATCGCATTAATCTGCTCCCCAAACACCGCAAACTTCCCAACACACTCAGCCTTCTCTTGCCTCTCTGTGGCATCGCATTCCTCCATAATCATTTCCAACAGTCATCTCCCTCACCACTGATGTCTCTACACCCTCACTGATTATTATATTCCCTCCTCATCTTCCCCCACTTTTCTACTCTTCATTTCTCTCTTTTTTTAATTTAGTTTTTGAGATACAACTTGGAAACAGGCCCTTCGGCCAATTAATCTACTAAACTGCCCACCTTAGGAGTGTGGGAGGAAACCGGAGTACCCGGAGAAAACCCACATGGTCACAAGGAGAATGTACAGACAGAGAGAACGTAGTCAGGATCGAACCCGGGTCTCTACCTCTGTAAGGCAGCAACTCTACCGCTGTGCCACACTGGTAGAAGTTTGATCTAAGGTCTATTGTTATGTTTAAAGGTGGGATGTGCAGGCCCGATTCTAACATGCACGGCAACTTGGACGTTGTATCATATTGAATCACAATCTCCTCACAGTAAAATGATGCTGAACTCTGATCTCCACTGTCACAAGACAGCACCGCTTCAATGTGTGATGTGGCAAAAATGTTGGATGGGGAGGGTAGGCCAAAAGGGATATTGCTGTGGGAACGAATCCTGGCAGCAGAGTTTTAAAATTGATTTGAATTGCAAAAAGACAGGCATGAATGCATGGTTGAATTTTGAAATATTGCAGGGATTCCAAACTCGTATTTGCTCGTTGACTTATTGACTACATAACGTCGTTTGTGATGTCGTACATAATAATAATTCCACTTCCAAAGTAATGAAATAAATGAAATTCCTGAGAGTTTTCATCACAGTGAAACATTTCATATGTACAGTCCCTTTTTCCCCTTTTTATTCGTGGTGATAGATATTGTCTATTGTCGCGCTTCTGACTGAGCTGCTTTACAACATCTGCTGTCAGCCGCCAGTCCAAAAAAATTTCCATGACACAGAGAAACTCTATAATAAAACCCATTTCATGCCTTCTGCCATTGTGTAAACATAATGCCGACTTTGGCTCATCAAGACGAGAAATTCACTGGGCTAAATTGATTCCAACAGCAGCTGTTTCTGATAGAAATGCACAAACATAAGTTGGGCAATGTGAAAAAGCTGCAAAAATGTTGTTTATCTGAAACAGGATGAAACGAAATACAGTCAGGGAATGAAAATGTTCCCATAAAACCACCTCCTTTAGATGCACACAACGTGTTCAGGGACTATAGACAATAGACTATAGACAATAGGTGTAGGCCATTCGGCCCTTCGAGCCAGCACCGCCATTTACTAGTTGGGATGTAATGTTAAAATTGTACAAGGCATTGGTGAGGCCAATTCTGGAGTATGGTGTACAATTTTGGTCGCCCAATTATAAGAAGGATGTCCACAAATTAGAGAGAGTACAGAGGAGATTTACTAGAATGTTGCCTGGATTTCAGCAACTAAGTTACAGAGAAAGGTTGAATAAGTTAGGTCTTTATTCTCTGGAGCACAGAAGGTTAAGGGGGGACTTGATAGAGGTCTTTAAAATGATGAGAGGGATAGACAGAGTTGACGTGGACAAGCTTTTCCCATTGAGAGTAGGGAAGATTCAAACAAGAGGACATGACTTCAGAATTAAGGGACAGAAGTTTAGGGGTAACATGAGGGGGAACTTCTTTACTCAGAGAGTGGTAGCTGTGTGGAATGAGCTTCCAGTGGAAGTGGTGGAGGCAGGTTTGATTTTATCATTTAAAAATAAATTGGATAGGTATATGGATGGGAAAGGAATGGAGGGTTATGGTCTGAGTGCAGGTAGATGGGACTAGGGGAAAATATTTGTTTGGCACGGACTTGTAGGGCCGAGATGGCCTGTTTCCGTGCTGTAATTGTTATATGGTTATATGGTTACTATGGTCATGGCTGATCATCCACAATCAGTACCCCGTTCAAGCCTTCTCCCCATATCCCTTGACTCCTCTATCTTTAAGAGCTCCATCTAACTCTCTCTTGAAAGCATCCAGAGAATTGGCTTTGTGGATGTCTCGTAGCGGCTCGTAATGCTAACGGTAGGTACTCGGGAAATCCGGTAAACTTGTGACAAAAAATGTCCACGAGTAAAAAAATACTTGTGATGAAAAAAATGGTTACTTTTTACTCGTACAAGCCACTGAGAGACATCCACGAACTCCGACGGACCCAGTACGGACATTCTGCGAGTTCGAATCAGGGGAAAATGCGGGAGAAATCTTGAATTACCTCGTACAGTGGGACAGGCCCTTTACATTTCGAATATAAATGAACTGGTCATCTTTACATTTTCAATTCTAATATCATAATTACTAAGTGCTGGAGTAGCTCAGCGGGTCAGATCACATCTGTGAAGAACCTGGATAGACTTAATCAGTCTGAAGAAGAGTTCAGACCCGAAACATCACCAATCCATGTTGCCCAGAGATGCTGCCTGAACGGCTGAGTTACTTCACCATTTTGTAAGCCTGCACTTCCTCATGTCTCCATAATTATTATCAAATCTTTCACAGAAGTTTTGGTGGTGTTTATTTTAATTAGAATTACTTTAAAAGAGTGTTATTTTATTTCTCTGTTTATATTATGTCTTATTCATCTTCTCTGGATAGCCTTCAATTATAGAATATAATTTTTCTATGTTTAATATCAAATACTGTATTAAGTTCCATACTAGGAATACCATTGAACAAGACTTGTAACACAGGGCAATGTAATTTACTTTTATAGTACTTACAGCACGATTTGACTAACACAGAAGATAGACACAAAGGCTGGAGTAACTCTGCGGGTCAGGCAACATCCCTGGAGGCAAAGAATGGGTGACATTTTGGGTCAGAACCCTTCTTCGGACATCGACTAGTCATTGACACTAACACAATTTTCTTTCAGAACTCCAGTATACTTCCCTCTTTGCACATCTCGCTAAAGCCCAACCATCACTGAAAAAACACAATTGAGTCTGTTCGATTAATTTGGAGATCAGAAATGCCCATACACAAATGGTGGCAGAGCAGTAGAGTTGCTGCCTTACAGCGCTGACAGCACCAGAGACCTGGGTTTGATTCCGACTACGAGTGCTGGCTGTACGGAGTTTGTACATTCTCCCCGTGACCGCGTAGGTTTTCTCAGAGATCTTGGGTTTCCTCACCACACTCCAAAGGAGTGCAGGTTTGTAGGTTCATTGGCTTGGTATAAATGTAAATTGTCCCTAGTGCGTGTAGGATAGTGTTAGTGTGCGGGGATCATTGGTCGGTGCGGACTTGGTGGGCCGAAGGGCCTGTTTCCGCGCCACATCGCTAAACTAAACTAAACTAAACTAAACTAAACTAAACTAAACTAACTAAACAAAAGGTAGAGAATATTTGTCACTCCCTTGAATCTCAGGCTCAGGAGATGAGAGGACTTTAAAACATGTATTTATTGTACATTTTCCTTCATTATTCTAAACAGCTTCATGGAAACCATATTTAAAAGCATGGAAAATGTGGAAGCCTGTGGTCAATGGAGCATTTGCAAATTGTGCTAAACATGTTACCAATTTTGAACATAGGATATGGTTTCACAAAATATTGGCTGGGATGACGGCTTAATTCACTGAGGCTAACCACAGCACAAAATATGGTAACAATTATTTGAAAAATGTTTGACCCTATTTTTGGCTTCATAATGTCATGTGTATTTCATACACATCTGCTTTTCCTATAACATTTAATAATGCGTAGCTTCTATATGATGGAGGGGAAAGAATTCAAGGGTGTCAAAAGCAGGAAAATAAGACAGACTGGATTTCTCTGCAGGGAACTGGCATAGAATCCATACACAGAATGACTTCTGTGTGGTAAAGACTCCGTGATGGATTCTTAGAGCAGCTTGCATTGAAGCCTACCAGGGAGAAGGCAATTCTGGATTTAGTGTTATGTAATGAACCGGATTTGATAAAGGAACGTGAGGATAAGGAGCCATTAGGAGGTAGTGACCACAATATGGCCAAGTTTAATCTACAACTGGAGAGGGAGAAGGGCAAATCGAAGGCGTCAGTGTTACAGTTGAATAAAGGGGACTATGGAGCCATGAGGGAGGAGCTGGCCAAAGTTGACTGGAAAGATACCCTAGCAGGGATGACAGTGGAACAACAATGGCAGGTATTTCTGGGAATAATACAGAAGGTGCAGGATCAGTTCATTCCAAAGAGGAAGAAAGATTTCAAGGGGAGTAAGGGGCGACCGTGGCTGACAAAGGACATCAGAGACAGTATAAAAATAAAAGAGAAGCAGTACAATGTAGCAAAGATGAGCTGGAAGCAAGAGGATTGGGTAATGTTTAAAGGACAACAGAAGATAACCAAAAAGACAATACGGGAAGAAAAGATGAGGTACATTTTCCTTCATTCTAGCCAAGAATATAAAAGATGATAGTAAAAGCTTCTTTAGGTATGTGAAGAGAAAAAAATTAGTTAAGACCAAAGTTGGACCCTTGAAGACTGAAAAAGGTGAATTTATTATGGGGAACAAGGAAATGGCAGATGAGTTGAACAGGTACTTTGGATCTGTCTTCACTAAGGAGGACACAAACAATCTTCCTGACATAGTAGTGGCCAGAGGATCTGGGGTGACAGAGGAACTGAAGGAAATCCACATTAGGCAGGAAATGGTGTTGGATAGACTGATGGGACTGAAGGATGATAAATCCCCCGGGCCTGATGGTCTGCATCCCAGAGTACTTAAGGAAGTGGCTCTAGAAATTGTGGATGCATTGGTGATCATTTTCCAATGTTCTATAGATTCAGGATCAGTTCCTGTGGATTAGAGGGTAGCTAATGTTATCCCACTTTTTAAGAAAGGCAGGAGAGAGAAAACAGGGAATTATAGACTGACATCGGTGGTGGGGAAGATGCTGGAGTCAATTATAAAAGATGAGATAGCGACACATTTGGATAGCAGTAACAGGATTGGTCCAAGTCAGCATGGATTTACTAAGGGGAAATCATGCTTGACTAATCTTCTGGAATTTTTGAGGCTGTAACTAGGAAAATGGACAAGGGAGAGCCAGTGGATGTAGTGTACCTGGACTTTCAGAAAGCATTTGAAAAGGTCTCACATAGGAGATTAGTGGGCAAAATTAGGGCACATGGTATTGGGGGTAGAGTGCTGACATGGATAGAAAATTGGTTGGCAAACAGGAAACAAAGAGTAGGGATTAACGGGTCCCTTTCAGAATGGCAGGCAGTGACTAGTGGGATACTGCAAGGCTCAGTGCTGGAACCGCAGCTATTTACAATATACATCAATGATTTAGATGAAGGGATTCAAAGTAACATTAGCAAATTTGCAGATGACACAAGGCTGGGTGGCAGTGTGAACTGTGAGGAGGATGCTATGAGAATGCAGGGTGACTTGGACAGGTTGTGTGAGTGGGCAGATGCATGGCAGATGCAGTTTAATGTGGATAAATGTGAGGTTATCCACTTTGGTAGCAAAAATAGAAAGGCAGATTACTATCTAAATGGTGTCAAGTTGGCAAAAGGGGAAGTACAATGGGATCTGGGGGTCCTTGTTCATCAGTCAATGAAAGTAAACATGCAGGTACAGCAGGCAGTGAAGAAAGCAAATGGCATGTTGGCCTTTATACCAAGAGGAGTTGAGTATATGAGCAAAGAGGTCCTTCTGCAGTTGTATTGGGCCCTAGTGAGACCACACTTGGAGTATTGTGTGCAGTTTTGGTCCCCTAATTTGAGGAAGGACATTCTTGCAATTGAGGAAGTACAGCATAGGTTTACAAGGTTAATTCCCGGGATGGCTGGACTGTCATATGCTGAGAGAATGGAGCGGCCGGGCTTGTATACTTAAGGATTTGGACACGCTAGAGGCAGGAAACATGTTCTCGATGTTGGGTGAGTCCAGAACCAGGGGCCACAGTTTAAGAATAAGGGGTAAGCCATTTAGAACGGAGACGAGGAATCACTTTTTCTCACAGGGAGTTGTGAGTCTGTGGAATTCTCTGCCTCAGAGGGCGGTGGATGCCAGTTCTCTGGATACTTTCAACATAAAGCTAGATAGGGCTCTTAAAGATAGCAGAGTCAGGGGATATGGGAGAAGGCAGGAACGGGGTACTGATTGGGGATGATCAGCCATGATCCCATTGAATGGTGGTGCTGGCTCGAATGGCCGAATGGCCTACTCCTGCACCTATTGTCTATTGTCTATTGACTCGGTGACATTTCAAACTAAGATTAGATTTAAGTTCATAATTGTCACGTATTCTGAAGTACAGTGAAAAGCTTTGTTTTGACTGCTATTCAACCAAATCAGATAATACTACACATAGATACAATGAAGCCAAACTCAAATACAGTTTAGATAGACTTACGAAGGGTGTCGACCCAAAACGTCACTTACTGTATTCCTTTTCTCCAGAAATGCTGCCTGACTCTCTGAGTTACTCCAGCACTTTGTGCCTATCTTCGGTGCAAGCCAGCATCTAGCTCTCTCTTTGAAAGTATCCAGAGAACCGGCCTCCACCACCCTCTGAGGCAGAGAATTCCACACTCACAACTCTCTGTCGATGAGCATGAGGGGGGTACGGGAAGATAATGGGGAGCCAGCATGGGGGGACTGCCATGAATAACAATCGGAGGACTGCTGTGAGGGACGGTGGGAGTACAAAGGGGGGCCCGTGTGGGAGAGGGGGGTGGGGTGCACTCTAATTTAGAATCTTCTGCTCAGGGGATAAGTCTGTGTGTGTTTGTTTGTTCGTTTGTTCCGGTGAAGACGCTGTGCACACGGCAGCCAGCCAACAATCGCTTGTCTTTTTCTTTATGTTTTCATTTATAATTTCAAGTTTTTGTGTACCTTGTGTGTTGTGATTGCCGGCAGACCAATTTCCCTCCGGGGATGAATAAGGTTTTAACGTATCATATCATATCGTATGACTCTATGACTCTAGTTTTGGAGTCAGCTGCAAATTTACTAACAATGTTAACTACATAGTCATACAAATCGTTAATGTTAATAACAACAGCAGTGGATCCAGCAATCAAAAACCCAACCCTCCACAACTACACTTTGACTTCGTCAACCAAGCTAATGTTGAATCAAACTGGTTAGCTCACCTTTGATTCCAAGTGATCTAAGCCTACCTTGTGGACCTTGCCAAAGGCCTTCTTAAAGTCCACATAGACAACGTTCCCTGCATTATCCTCATTAATCCTCTTGGTGAACTCTTCAAAAATCTCCATCAGATTTGTGAAGCCTGATTTACGACAAGCAAAGCCCTGCTTCAGATCTCTTTAAATCTCTGGTTGACATTTCAGAAACATATTTCGATACCTGTTCGCACCTGTGACTAAAGACTACATTTATATGCCCTAGTTTTAGGTTTTTTTGGAGATAAAGCATGGAAGCAGGCCCTTCGGCCCACTGAGTCTGCACCAACCAACGTTCTATGTTATTCCAATTTCGCATCCTGCACACTAGGGGCAATTTACACAAGCCAATTAATTTAAAACCAGCTTGTCTTTGGAACATGGGAGGAAACCGGAGCAGCCGGAGAAAATCCATGCGGTCACAAGGAGAACGTACAAACTCCGCACAGACAGCGCCGTAGTCAGGATCGAACCGGGGTCTCCGGCGCTGTAAGGCACCAACTCTACTGCTGCACCACTAGAAAGTTTTTTTTCTGCAGAATCCTTCTAAGATGGTCTGTGGCCCTATTGTTTCAACAATCCCAGAGCTATTCCATGCATTCCTAACACCGATTCAATTCAACAGTATCCAATCTACTAATATTCATTCTTTGCTCTGTTGATGCCTATTAGATTATATAATTAGTTTATGCACCACCAGTTAACCTGAGCAGGTGGCGAGATTGTGAGTGGAGCCAAACTATAAATAAGTAACTTAGGCAACATCAAGCAACAAACAATAGTTTACACTTGAATCACCTACTCAAAGTGGCACAGCGTTAGAGCTGCTGCCTCACAGCGCCAGAGACCCGGGTTCGATCCTGACTACAAGTGCTGTCTGTATAAAGTTTGTATGGTCTCCCCGTGACTGCGTGGGTTTTCACTGGGTGCTCTGGTTTCCTCCCACATTCCAAAGACGTGCAGGTTTTAGATTAATTGGGTTCTGTAAATTCCTGCTCGTATGTAGGATGCAAAAGTGAGATAACATAGAACTAGTGAACGGGTGATCGATAGTCCATGTGGGCTCTGTGGGCCGAAGGGCCTGTGTCCATGCAGCTTCTCTCAAGCTAAAACTAAATGTCTAAGTCAAAGTGAAAGCCGCAACTATTGTTAGTTGATAGAGAAGTAAAGCATAGCAGCTAATCATTAGCAGTTTCATAACAAGAGGAGTTGAGTATAGGAGCAAAGAGGTCCTTCTGCAGTTGTATAGGGCCCTGGTGAGACCACACCTGGAGTATTTTGTGCAGTTTTGGTCTCCTAATTTGAGGAAGGACATTTTTGCTATTGAGGGAGTGCCGCGTAGGTTCACGAGGTTAATTCCTGGGATGACTGTCATATGATGAAAGAAGGGTACAACTGGGCTTGTATTCACTGGAAATTAGAAGGATGAGAGGGAATCTTACAGAAACATATAACATTATTAAGGGATTGGATAAGCTAGATGCAGGAAATGTTCCCGATGTTGGGGTAGTCCAGAACCAGGGGCCACAGTTTAAAAATAAGGGTTAGAACTGAGATGAGAAAAAACGTTTTCACCCAGAGAGTTGTGAATTTGTGGAATTCTCTGCCTCAGAAGACAGTGGAGGCCGATTCACTGGATGCATTCAAAAGAGAGTTAGATAGAGCTCATAGGGCTAGTGGAATCAGGGGATATGGGGAGAAGGCAGGAACGGGGTACTGATTGTGGATGATCAGCAATGATCACATTGAATGGCGGTGCTGGCTCGAAGGGCCAAATGGCCTACACGCACATATTTTATATGTTTCTATGTTTCTATTACAGCCTCTCTTCAGAGAATACATGAGCAAAACAGCCCAAGACTGGATGAAGTTTTCTGAAAATAATTGAAGTAAAATTCCTAACTGGAGGTTTAAAAATGTTTACAAATATATAACAGTGCTCGGTTTTATTTTGTCCCAATGCCCAGTGATTTTCACTCCAAACCTGGCAGAGGGCCGTAACCTGAAGATGATTCATCCGTTAATGATGAGGTTCCCATGTGGTTTCCACATGCTCTCCAACTAGTTGATGATCACCAACCATGATTGCTGCCAAGGCGGTGAAAAATCCAGTGTCTAGGGTGTCAAAGAAGCTATTCGGTGCCAAGGGTCAAGTGTTGGAAGATGGGTAGAAACAAAGAACTGCAGGTGCTGGTTTATGTCAATGATAGACACAAAGCGCTGGGGTAACTAAGCAGCACCTCTGGAGGAAATCTTTGGGTTGGCATGGTGGCACAGTTGTTGCCTTACAGCGCCAAAGATCCTGACCTTTGGTGCTGTCCGTATAGAGATTGTACATTCTCCTCGTAACCACGTGGGTATTCTCCGGGCGCTCCGGTTTCCTCCCACAAGCCAAAGACGCACGGATTTGTCATTTAATTAGCTTCGTTAAAAAGTGTAAATTGTCCCTAGTGTGTTTGATAGTGCTAGTGTCGGGGGATCGCTGGTCGGCGCGGGCTCGATGGGCCGAAGGGCCTGTTTCTGCACCATATCTCTAAACTAAAAAAAATGTTCAGGATCCAAAATGTCACCTCTCCTCTTTCTCCTGAGATGCTGCCTGGCCTGCTGAGTTACTCCAGGACTTTGTGTCTATTATTGGAAGATGGGATTGGGCGGGACAAATAACTGGCATTGATTTCATCCAAAAAAGTGGTCTGAGTGGTAAATGGTCTATGAAGGTCAAATTATCCCACAGCTTCCAGTTTCGATGTCCAGGGTTGGCAAGTCAGGCAGTGGGATACAGAAGTTTAATGACTGCCACATGCCTAAGTTCAATGTAAGTCTAGTGTAAAGTATGTAGTGGAATCTGCAATGGCTTCTTGGAGCAGACGTTTTATTAATACAAATGTCAGAATTATTATAAATATAGTGTTAAAATGCAATCAGGTACAGGAACAACAAGTTTAGTCTGAAGAAGGGTCCCAATCTGACCTTTCTGTCCATTGTCAGTGTGAGGCCCAACGCAAATTGGAGGAACAGCACCTCATATTTCGCTTGGGTAGCTTGAACCCCAGCAGTATGAACATTGATTTCTCTAACTTCAAATAGCCCTTGCTTTCCCTCTCTCTCCATCCCCTCTCCCTTCCCAGTTCTCCCTCCAGTCTTATTGTCTCCGCCTGCATTCTATCTCTGTCCCGCCCCCTCTCCTAACATAATTCTGAAGAAGGGTCTCGAACCGAAACGTCACCCAGAGATGCTGCCTGTCCCGCTGAGTAACTCCAGCATTTTGTGCCTATCTTCGATTTAAACCCGCATCTGCAGTTCCTTTCTACACAGGAACAAGAAGTTTGTTCATTTTAATGGAAAACCAGAATAGCTGATAGCTACAAGGGTAAGTATGAGGTTACCAATATTTTGTTTTAACTCATTGAGTTTACTTAAAAATAATTATTTATTTGAGGTATTTTTTTAAGTTGATAATTTACTATTATAAAATAATCATTTGCTTGTAATTATTTGTAAATATTTAGAGACTTTGGTAGCTTTGAAAATCATTTGCATGTTTAACAGTTGGTTCAGCTAAAAAGTGCTACTTTGCTGAAAAATTATTTCATGTTCCATCAAACACTCGGACATCCTGGACACAGCAGATAGATGTGATCATGAAGAAGGTGCATCAGTGCTTCTAGTTGTTTGAGAAGTTTCAAGAGATTCAGCATGTCTAACAATACACTAACAAACGTTGCCAGTTGAACTGCAGAAAGTATCCTGACTGGTACGGCAATTCCAATGCACAGGAACACAAGAGGCTGCGGAAAGTGGTGGGCTCAGCTCAGTCCACATCACAACCATCCACATGAGGCGCTGCCTCAAGAAGGCGGCATCGATCATCAAGGAACACCGCCGTCTGGGCCTTGCCCTCTTCTCACTGCTGCCATTGAGCAGAAGTCCTACTTCATTATGGTTCAATTGTCACGTATGCAATGTCCAAACGCACAGTGAAACTCTTTTTTTCGCCCAGTAGAGTATTGCCATTCCCAAGCACATCCCTGATCAGCAGGTGTACAAAAATAGTCCACTGATCCCGCCTGCAAGAGGCACCATTTTCAAAGTCCAGTCTGCCCTCTGGTTCTTATGGGCGGTGCCCCCCGTTCCAGGCGAGCCCAGGCTGCTGCAGGCCTCCAGCCATCGCCTTCCCTTGGACACGGCGTCCGTCTCTCCGCCTTTCCACCTTAGTTCACCGGGGGTACCTCCCACAGCCGACCTCGAGGGCAAGGAAGGCCGGACCCCATTTCCCACTCATCACCCGGCACTACCATCCATGCCGGCTCCAGTTTCAGCACCAAGTTCTGGAACAGCTACAAATATCAGGTTCTAGAACTGACCCGCAACGGAACACAATGGACCATTTTATGCACTGCCACAGGTGTATTTATTTTTCTATTTGTATCTTGCACTAATATCTTGTTCGTTTGCACACTCTTATTTATTTTCCACTGTCTTGCAGAATTTTATGTGTCATTTATGTTTGACTTACGTTTGTCTAAGTCATGTTCCAATGATGCTCCAAGATTTTCATTGTACCTGTATCTCACCATTCTTGTGCATATGACAACTATCTTGACTTGACTTAACGCACTTATTCTTTTTCCAGTTTCCCCTGCACATTTTGTATTCTGCCCAGCTTTCAACTGCTAATTTGTACCTGTCACTTTTCGTAAACCTTGCTTATGTGCATTAAGGTGGCTTGTATTTCTTTTGGCATTCAGGAGTTGTTACATTATTGAACTGACAAAAAGTCTGCTTTATGTTTTTCTTCCAAATTTGGCAACAATCCTGACCCAGAAATAATGAATATGTACAATTCTTCTATTGCCACGAGGTGGAGCAACTTCTTTTTCTGATTTAAATGTCCCATCTTTGAGAATGGTTCTCTCTCTTCATGAGAATAGGTTTAGTTAGTACCCAAGCAACATCTACCCTAAAGAGTCATGTACTGTTTTCTGGGCAAACTTTGCCTCCAGTTCCTCAATGTTTGATCTCTGCTAAAATCTCCAAAGTTGAAACTGGTCTGGTTCATAAGGTCATAAGTGAAAGGAGTAGAATTAGGCCATTCGGTGCATCTAGTCTACTCCGCCATTTGATCATAGCTGATCTATCTCTCCCTCCTAACCCCATTCTCCTGCCTTCTCGCCATAACCTCTGACACCTGTGCTAATCAAGAATCTATCTATCTCTGCCTTAAATATATCCACTGACTTGGCCTCCACAGCCTTCTGTGGCAAAGAATTCCACAGATTCGCCACCCTCTAACTAAATACATTTCTCCTCATCCCATTTCTAAAAGAATGCCCTTTAATTCTGAGGCTATGACCTATAGTCCTAGACTCTCCCACTAGTGGAAACATCCTCTCCACATCCACTCTATCCAAGCCTTTCACTACTCTGTAGGTTTCAATGAGGTCTCCCATCATGCTTCTAAACTCCAGCGAGGCCCAGTGCTGACAAACACTCATAGTAACATAGAAACAAAGAAAATAGGTGCAGGAGTAGGCCATTCAGCCCTTCGAGCCAGCACCGCCATTCAATATGATCACGGCTGATCATCCAAAATCAGTACCCTGTTCCGGCTTTTTCCCCATACCCCTTGATTCCCTTAGCCCTAAGAGCTAAATCTAACTCTCTCTTGAAAACATCCAGTGAACTGGCCTCCACTGTCTTCTGTGGGAGTTAATTCCACAGATTCACAATTCTCTGGGTGAAAAAGTTTTTCCTCATCTCAGTCCTAAATGGCCTACCCCTTAACTTGAAACTGTGACCCCCTGGTTAACCCGCTCATTCCTGGGATCATTCTTGTGAAACTCCTCTGGACCCTCTCCAGAGCCAGCACACCCTTCCTCCGATATGGTGCCCAAAACTGCTCACGATATTCCAAATGCAGCCTTTCCAGCGCCTTAGGTTGGGCACTTCACCTTTGTTTTTGCCTTTCCCTTTCAACAATAGTTTCAAACCTAGGTTATATAATGGTCACCAATAGCCGGATGTTGTTCCAACTTCCACTTGCAGATATGTCAGTCATCCCACTCGTATTTCATGCTTTTCCTTTGTCAAGCATCTATACACTGAGAATGGCTCGATTGTAATCATGTATTGTCTTTCCTCTGACTGGTTAGCACGCAACAAAAGCTTTTCACTGTACCTCAGTACACGTGACAATAAACTAAACTAAATAAAATCAAACTAAAATAACCTCAACTAAACTAAACTAAACTAAGCATTTCATTTTTTTCCCTCCAGATTAGCACGCAACAAAAGCTTTTCACTGTGTGACTCAATGACCATATCTCATCCTCTCTCTGTAAGCATGCCCAATTCTCTGAAGTTTGCATTTCTATGACTGTGGGCTCTGCGCGTCCCTTAAGCCATAATCAGAGGTTACTGTGATGATGGAGAAACAAGGAACTGCAGAAGCTGATTTACAGAAAAAGACACAAAATTCTGGATTGAGAATTCTCCAGAGATGCAACCTGACCCGTTGAGTTACTCCAGCACCTTGTGTCTTTTTTAAAGAGTAATGATTTAAAAAAATTTACATGTTGAATTGCTTTCTTTCAAAGGAGACACAAAAGACAGCTGGGATCTGGAGCAAAAATCTAGGATTCTCCAGCAGCATTTTCACGTATTTTCAAAAACACTGTGATATTTGTTTACAAGTACAGAAAGATCTGATGCTGGCTGAACATGAAATGTCTGGTTAGTACATAACGCAAACTCTTGCAACATGATCCATTGCTCACAACTTAATCCATTACCAGCCCTGTTAACCCTAGACAAGGTGACATTTAGTTTAGTTTAGTTTAGTTTAGAGATACCACGCGAAAACAGGCCCTTCGGCCCACTGAGTCCGCGCCGACCAGCGATCCCCACACATTAACACTATCCCACACACACTAGGGACAATTTACAATTTTTCCAAAGCCAATTAACCTACAAACCTGTGCGTCTTTGGAGTGTGGGAGGAAAATAGATATCACGGAGAAAAAGCAGGTCACGGGGTAAATGTACAAACTCCATACATACCCGTAGTCAGGATCGAACCCGGGTCCCGGAGGTTGCAGGTAGTGGAAGGTAAGACCTGCAACCTCCGACAACCACCTTCAACCTCCGGCAACCACCTTCAACTAGCATCGCAACCAGCTTCGACTAAAAAATTACCAATTTTTAAAAAGGCAACCTATTTTTAGTCGCAGCCAGTTTTGAATTTTTTGAAATAATCGCCGGAACATAGAAGAAGCGGAAACCACTTTCGACATCCGGGAACCTCCGGGAACCGCACGGAAACCTTGGGTGGGGCGCAAAGTCTCCAGAGGTTTCCGTTCAGGTTTCCCAGGGGCATAAAGCGCTGTAAGGCAGCAACTCTACCGCTGCGCCACCGTGCCATCAGACATCAGAGAATCCCAAATTAAATGAATAATTCTATTGCTTATTCCCCATGGTATTTCCATATTTCAACATCTTGGAAGTATGCTCACAGGCTCACCACAAAATGTGTTGTCAGTTCACCAAAATATTTTGCAGAACGAGTTAAGAACCAGCTTGGATATTATCTAGAGTTTAGTATTATCTTAGCCACTGGTTTTGCAAGAACCTCAATTCCGATGAATATTATCAGATTGCAGATTAAAAGCTGCATTCCACCAAACAAAATGATTAAATGGAGGACAATAATTCTGAGATAAATAAATGTTTGCTGTGTAGGAATATTCACACAGTTATTCACTGGGGCTCTGAATCTGTAGTTTACTGGTTTGGAGGTTAAAACAAAAAGCTGTGGACCCAACCCCAGGAACTCTCAATCAAATTTCAGACTGAACAAAGGAGTCTGTACCAAGGAACCAAGGTGACGTTTTGGCTGAGGCAGCTTTGAAGAGATATCTAATTGCTGTTCCATGGATAAACATTCCCGAGAAGTGCCTGAAGATAGAAAATATTAAACTAAGGAAACGCCTATTGATGTTTGGAAAGTGTTTTGTGCCATGTGACTATTCAGACACTCCACTAGAAACCCTAGCAATTCTGATTAATATGAATCAAAATATGAAGCAAAACAAGTCTGAAATTTTCAATTAATATATTTGATATTCTATTTAATTTTTACTTCCCATTATATATTCTATTGCAGAAGGGCGGCATGGTGGTGCAGCGGTAGAGTTACTGCCTTACAGTGCCCAGACACCCGGGCTGAATGCTGACTACGGGTGCTGATTGTACGGAGTTTGTACGTTCTCCCCGTGACCTGTGTGGGTTTTCTGAATTCTGAAGTGTTTTTGCTCCAATCTTTTATTTTCCAAAACTTCAGCACAATGGACCTACTTTACTTTCTTAATCTAATCTGTAGGTTTATATTGCTCAAGGTGGTGGCCATTAAGACAACATGCATCATAGAAACATAGAAACATAGAAAACAGGTGCAGGAGGAGGCCATTCGGCCCTTCGAGCCAGCACCGCCATTCATTGTGATCATGGCTGATCGTCCCCAATCAATGACCCGTGCCTGCCTTCTCCCCATATCCCTTGACTCCACTAGCCCGCTAGAGCTCTATCTAACTCTCTCTTAAATCCATCCAGTGACTTGGCCTCCACTTCCCTCTGTGGCAGGGAATTTCATAAATTCACAACTCTCTGGGTGAAAAAGTTTTTTCTCACCTCGGTCTTAAATGACCTCCCCTTTATTCTAAGACTGTGGCCCCTGGTTCTGGACTCGCCCAACATTGGGAACATTTTTTCCTGCATCTAGCTTGTCCAGTCCTTTTATAATTTTATATGTTTCTATAAGATATCCCCTCATCCTTCTAAACTCCAGTGAATACAAGCCTAGTCTTTTCAATCTTTCCTCATATGACAGTCCCGCCATCCCAGGGATCAATTTCGTGAACCCACGCTGCACTGCCTCAATTAAAAGGATGTCCTTCCTCAAACTAGGAGACCAAAACTGTACACAATACTCCAGATGTGGTCTCACCAGAGCCCTATTAGAAGGACCCATTTACTCTCTTTGCATCGTCTTTATAAGTTCCCTGTAACCTTTGACACCCTTTCCAACCTGCCAATGTCCGGTTTAAAAACATCCAATGACTTGGCCTCCACAGCGATCGGTGGAAATGAATTCCACAGATTTACCACCCTCTGGCTAAAATTCCACCTCATCTCCATCTTCTAATGGGCCTGTCCATTCGGTGACAGTGGCGATAATTTTTGCTGTCATGGGTTGACGTAGGTTGAGGTAGAGGTTGTCGCAGGTGCTGTTGTAGGTTGTCGCCAGGCGTCGCAGGTGAATTCCATTAAAACTAGTCCCTGGCAGTCGCCGAAAGAGTCGCCTAAGTGGGACAAGCCCAAAAAGGTATGTCCTTTTGTTCTTGTGAGGGATAAGATGATTAAACCACCACCATTGTGAGAGGCCGAGTGATTGCAGTCACCGACCTTATGATGGGCCGAGTAGCTGGAATCACCAACCTTGTGATTCGAACAAACAGTCAGACCTTCAGAGCTGTTGATAACATTGTAGAATAACAAGATGAGGTAAGGAATGTAGCTGACAATGCAGAAGCTATTCTTTAGGTCAAAGGCAATTAAGTAGGTTAGGCCAACAGATACTGCGCATGCTTAAAAGGTTAAATGATTATTAACTTTACGCCCCTCATGACAAAGAACCTAATTTAAATGTACATGCGATGTATGATGTGGGAGGAGAGGGAATGATTGATGACGCACGGAGGGGAGGGTTGGAAGATTGTGAACCTCGGTACCCTGATTGGAAGGGGTCAGAAGGGGAGGCATCCGATCAATAAAGACTGTATACTGAATTGTATAAAAATAGACGTTTTTCCTTAGCTCGGTGTGTCTCAACTTGGAGAGGCACCCGATTCTGCAGACTCGCAAATAAAGCATTTCTTGTTTCCACGATTTAGTCTCTGAGTAGTGATTGTGAGCACAAACAATATATCTCACAAGTTGGGGGCTCGTCCGCGATCGCCACTCCGGCCGCTTGACGGAGGCACAAAAGGAAGGGAAGGTGCACCCTGCTGATTTCAGCAGTCTCTGATCTCCTTGCTGGTCTAAGATCCTCTGGTCCTGGACTCTCTCACTATGTGGAAACATCCTCTCCACATCCACACTATCCAAGCCTTTCACTATTTGGCACCATTCTGGACTCCGGACCAAGGAAAGGTCCAGTGTGCTCACTGGCGTCCTGCACTGACACAATCAATAAGCCAGAGCTTCTTTCCTAATCTATGAACAACAGCTGCCAGCTACACCTGAAAAACATCAGCCAACCTCCCTCCTGCAGAGACAACATTATTCACAATACAAAGCAATTTACTTCACTGGACGACAAGCTTGTCCAAATCACCTTCTTTCATAAACAAGTTGGCCGCATCCCAGGACTTTATTATATGTTTTACAGCTGCGTGCCTAAAGGCCTCCTGATTCCCTTGCATTTCTAAACAAAACTTGTGGTTCTCTGTCAGCAGAAAACTACATTACAGGCGCAGACATGTTTTAACCCTTAAATGACAGGCACATCAGAGGCCGAGTGATAGAGTCATAGAGCATGGTAACAGGCCCTTCAGCCCAATCTGCCCACATCGACCAACTGTCCCATCTACACTAGTACCACTTACCTGCGTTTGGCCCATCTCCCTCTAAACCTATCCTATCCGTATACCTGTCTAAATATTTCTTAAACGTTGCACTAGTACCTGCCTCTACTACCTCCTCCGGCAGCTCGTTCCATACACCTACCACACTTTACGTGAAAAAGTTACCCCTCAGGTTCATTTTAAATCTTCCCCCCCCACCTTCTCACCTTAAAACTATGTCCTCTGGTTCTCGATTCCCCTACTCTGGGAAAGAGACTCTGTGCGTTTACCAGATCTATTTCTCACATGTCCTTACATATTTCCTTGATTGTCTGCAAGATAGATTATTAAGCTGGAAGGGACAAAGTGGGTAAGGAAGGTGGTAATGACCATGACTAGTTTAACTGCATGCAATCCATGAGTTCCTCAACAGAGCCTGCTCACCGTTAACACAATCAGTGAAGTTCAATTTTGCATAGAGAACTTCAAATCAATATTGAACCACCTTGCCTAGCTTATAAGAAGCCTCGTACCAATTTCAGATGAAAGTGTGTGGGAAGGAACTGCAGATGCTGGTTTAAACTGATGACAGACACAAAAAGTTGGAGTAACTCAGCGGGACAGGCAGCATCTCTGGAGAAAAGAAATAGGTGATCTTTCAGGTCAAGACCCTTTTTCAGACTGAGTCAAGGGAGAGGGAAAGGAGAGATATGAAAAGGAACTTGGGCAGCAGCATGAATATTTTATTACTCTAACCTCAAGTAACCCTTGCATCCCCTCTCTCTCTTTCCCTCCCCCACCCTGATTGCTGCATCAGTTTCACTGTTGTCCTGCTGAGTTTCACTGTTCTTATCACTCATACGAACCTTCTCCACAGCCAACAATGGACCATTGTGGGCTCCGTCTATCCCTGATCATCATTGTAGGTGTTGATTAGTCTTGTTGCATATTCTTCATTCATTTGTTCTATGTACCTTTTCATATCACCGACTAGAGAGCAGTCCTGACCTACCATCTACCACATTGTTGACCCTCAGACTACCTTTAATTAAACTTTACTGAACTTTATCTTGCACTAAACGTTATTCCTTTTATCCTGTAACTGTACACCGTGAAAGGCTTGTTTGTAATTCTGTATAGTCTTTTCGCTGGCTGGATAGCACACACCAAATTTTTTTTTTACTGTACCTGTGACAATAATAAGCTAAACGAGATAAGCTAAAGGGGATATGGGGAGAAGGCAGGAACGGGGTACTGATTGGGGATGATCAGCCATGGCGGTGCTGGCTCGAAGGGCCAAATGGCCTACTCCTGCACCTATTGTCTATTGTCTATTGTCTATTGAAAAGAATTGGAGTGACACGGTGGCTCAGCAGCAGAGTTACTGCCTTATGCCCCTGTCCCACTTAGGAAACTATGTGTCCTTGATAGGACAATGAAATTCTTGCTTTACTTCAGCACACAGAACATAGTAGGCATTGACTACAAAACAGATCAGTGTGTCCATATACCATAATATAAATATATACACACATGAATAAATAAACTGATAAAGTGCAAATAACAGATAATGGGTTATTAATAATCAGAGTTTTGTCCGAGCCAGGTTTAATAGCCTGATGGCTGTGGGGAAGTAGCTATTCCTGAACCTGGTTGTTGCAGTCTTCAGGCTCCTGTACCTTCTACCTGAAGGTAGCAGGGAGATGAGTGTGTGGCCAGGATGGTGTGGGTCTTTGATGATACTGCCAGCGACTGCGATAAATCCCCTCGATGGAAGGAAGGTCAGAGCCGATGATGGACTGGGCAGTGTTTACTACTTTTTGTAGTCTTTTCCTCTCCAGGGCGCTCAAATTGCCGAACCATGCCACGATAAAAGGTATAGCATTTAGTGCATGAAATAACATTGAGGTCTGATTAAATAGAATTCAAAGGTCTCCAATGAGGTAGATGGGAGGCCACGATCACGCTCCAGCTGATGAGAGGACCATTCAGTTGCCTGATAAAAGCTGGGAAGAAACTCCCAGATTTTGATCGTCGAAACAATGATGCAGAAAATCTCACACATTTAATAATGGTTTTGTTATGGCTTATTATTGTCATGTTGGCATGGTCCAAGATTTCTTCAGTGATCTTGGATGGAAGAGTATCTGGGGAAGTAAGAACAAATAGGAGTAGGCTGAAGAAGGGTCTGGACCCGAAACGTCTCCCATTCCTTCTCCCCAGAGATGCTGCCTGTCCCGCTGAGTTACTCCAGCATTTTGTGTCCATCTTCCATTTAAACCAGCATCTGCAGTTCTTTCCTACACAGATAGGAGTAGAGATTGGGTTGGTCAGATCTGTGAACAGATATCCGGAAGGGGAAGCGAGCAAATGACTAGTGTTCTGCTCGCTCCTGATTTTAGTTTAGTCCAGTTTAGTTTAGAGATACAGTGTGGAAACAGGCCCTTCGGCCCACCGGGTCTGCGCCGACCAGCGATCATGCACACTAGTTCCATCCTACACGCTAGGGACAATTTACAGAGGTCAATTAACCTACAAACCTGTACGCCTTTGGAATGTGGGAGGAAACCAGGGATCCCGGAGAAAACCCACACAGGTCATGGGCAGAACGTACAAACTCTGTACAGATAACACCCATAGTCTTGATCAAACCCAGGTCTCTGGCGCTGTAAGGCAGTAACTGCAACACTATGCCACCCCAGGATCTAAACTACATGTTTTTACTCAAATTGTTCCACTGCTCTAAAGTCTTATACTGTATAGACTGTATAGACTAGATAGACTCGGTTTGTACTCGCTAGAATTTAGAAGATTGAGGGGGGATCTTATAGAAACTTACAAAATTCTTAAGGGGTTGGACAGGCTAGATGCAGGAAGATTGTTCCCGATGTTGTGGAAGTCCAGAACAAGGGGTCACAGTTTAAGGATAAAGGGGAAATCTTTTAGGACTGAGATGAGAAAAACATTTTTTACACAGAGAGTGGTGAATCTCTGGAATTCTCTGCCACAGAATGTAGTTGAAGCCAGTTCATTGGCTATATTTAAGAGGGAGTTAGATGTGGCCCTTGTGGCTAAAGGGATCAGGGGGTATGGAGAGAAACCAGGTACAGGACACTGAGTTGGTTGATCAGCCATGATCATATTGAATGGCGGTGCAGGCTCGAAAGGCCGAATGGCCTACTCCTGCATCTATTTTCTATGTTTCTATGGTTTTATGTATTTTCTCTTACATTAATTGAACATTCCTTTATCTAATCTGACGAAGGGTCCCAAGCCGAAACATCGCCTATCCTTTCCCTCTGCAGATGTCTGACCCGTTGAGTTAGTAGAACGTGATCTACCACTAGCACAGCCACATCCCAGAACCTAAAATGGAGGTTGTCAGATTTTCAACATTCATTAGAATTGAGTCCCATTAATTACACCACTACTAATTTTTCTCTAATGCTAATTTCTGAGAGCTCCTCGTCTCCCTGTAGAGTTAATGTCCGCGGCTATTTTCAGGAACTTTTCCGTGGTTTTCTCTCTCGGAAGATATGTGGGCAAATAGGACAAGTTTCAGAAGATACGTGAGCAAATAGGACTAGTTACATCACCGCCCCGCGCGGCTTGGAATGGCTGCGGGACTTTGCTAGCGCACGCCGGGGGCTCCAACAACAAGACCCGGAGCGTGGCCTTGCATCACCCGGCGTGGCTTTAATGGCCGCGGGACAATTACCATCGCCCGCCGGGGGCTTTGACTCTGACATCGGGGGGGAGAGGGGAGTGCAGGGGAGAGATACGTTTTTGCCTTCCATCACAGCGAGGAGGAGATGCGCTGGGATGGATGTCTGTGTAGATTGTGTTGTGTCTTGGGTCTTTTTCTTTTTGTATGTATGACTGCAGAAACAACATTTCATTTGGACCTCAACGAGGTTCAAATGACAAATAAAATTGTATTGTATTGTATTGTATTGTATAGTTTAGATGGGGCATCTGGGTCAGCATGGATGAGTTGGGCAGAAGGGCCTCTTACCATGCTGTGTGACTGACTCTACAGTATGACTACAAGACAAAAGCTACAAAATATGTGTAGGGAGGAACTGCAGATACTGGTTTAAGACATACACAAAAGGCTGGATTAACTCAGTGGGTCAGGCAGCATCTCTGGGGAAAGGAATGGGTGACGTTTCGGATCGACTCTGAAGAAGGGTCTCGACCTGAAACATTCACCTAACCTAAGCCACTGAGTTACTCCAGCCTTTTGTGTCTGTCTTTGCCACAAAACTATGTGTTTAATATCTCTGCCATTTCCTTATTTACAAATTTAATTTCTCCTGTCTCAGACTGATGCAAACAATGTCTGTTTCTCTTTCCAATTGCCCGCATACCTTTATAATGGGAATATTTGTTCAAATGCTGATTTCCTCTCCATCCATACATTCTAATTGAATAATTGGCTTGCAGTTGCTTTCAATATCCTGAGCCAATGGAAAGAATGCCGCCAGATATTTCCATGATATAAAAATATTTTAAACAAAACTGAATTCCTTTCTAATGCACTTACTGAATTATTTTGACTATTCATGGTGATAACGCGATTACATTTTTTGCTAACAAACTAGTAGGTATATATCCTTTTATAAGACTTTTAGTTCATTTTTGTAAACTTGGTTCTGAGGAGCTTGAAGTCATATTTTTGGATTTTAACATCACCTTCTATAGATCTGCTATTGGAAACAGGTTTACATAAGTCCATAAGTTCGTAAATTATAGGAGCCGAATTAGGCTATTCAGCCCATTAAGACTGCCCCGCCATTCAATCATGGCTGATCTATCTCTCCCTCTCAACCCCATTCTCCAGCCTTCTCCCCATGACCGCTGACACCCGTACTAATCAAGAATCTGTGAATCTTCACCTTAACAATATCCAATGACATGCCCTCCACACCCCTCTGTAGCAATGAATTCCACAGATTCACCACCCTCTGACTAAAGAAATTCCTCCTCATTTCCTTTCTAAAGGTACATCCTTTTATTCTGAGGTTATAGCTTCTGACCCTAGACGCTCCCACTAATGGAAACATCCTCTCTACATTCACTCTATCCTGGCCTTTCACTATTCATAGAGTCGTAGAGTCATTGAGTAATACAGTGTGGAAACAGGCCCTTCAGCCCAACGGACCCACGCCAACCAACATGTCCCAGCTACACTAATCCCATCTGCCCGCATTTGGTTCATATCCCTCCAAACTTGTCCTATCCTGTCCTATCCATGTCTATCCATATCTATTCAGTCAGAATCTCTGGAATTCTCTGCCACAGAAGGTAGTTGAGGCCAGTTCATTGGCTATATTTAAGAGGGAGTTAGATGTGGCCCTTGTGGCTAAAGGTATCAGGGGGTATGGAGAGAAGGCAGGTGCAGGATACTGAGTTGGATGATCAGCCATGATCATATTGAATGGCGGTGCAGGTTCGAAGGGCCGAATGGCCTACTCCTGCACCTATTTTCTATGTTTCTATGTTTCTATGAAGAAGGGTCTCGACCCAAAACGTCACCCATTCCTTCTCTCCAAAGTGCTGCCTGTCCTGCTGAGTTACTCCAGCATTTTGTGTCTATCTATGTACCTGTCTAATTGTTTCTTAAATGTTAGGATAGCCTCTGCCTCAACTACCTCCTCTGGCAGCTTGTTCCATATACCCACCACCCTTTATGTGAAAAAGTTACCCCTCAGATTCCTATTAATCTTTTTCCCCTTAACCTTAAACCTATGTCCTCTGGTCATCGATTCACCTACTCTGGGCAAGAGAATCTGGCATTCAGTAAGTGTCAATGAGGAACCCGCTTATCCTTCTAAACTCCAGCAAGTACAGGCCCAGTCTCATCATGTGTTAACCCATCACTCCCGGGATCAGTTTATAGCTTTCAAATGTGCTGTCAAATTAAATAGGCAGAAATGAAGGCTTCCGGTTTAAACCCCCATGGGTTTCAGACAGCAAAGGTAAATGAAGAGGAGACACAAGGAACTGCAGATGCTGGAATCTTGCATAGAACACAAAGCATGAGAGTAACTCAGCGGGTCAGGCAGCATCACTGGGGGGCATGGACAGATGATGTTTCAGGTCAGGACCCTTTTTCAGAAGGTAAATCAAGAATGGAATTGGACAGGAATTCCAACTTTTGAAGATGGAACTTTTAACTCGTGGGTCTCACCTAGATGTTGCTAGTCCCCTGCCTGGCTTGAAGAGAAAAGCAGCTGCCTACAAGGCAGTGAACTCGGAAGTTCACAACACAAAGTTGCCACAGTACCAAAAGCAAACTTTTACCATCCAATACATGAAGTAGGATTTTGTTTGCCCACTGTGGACGGCTTGATTGTAATCTTTTAGGAAGGAGATCTTTTAGGAAGAATTTCTTTAGTCAAAGGTTGGGAATCTGTGGAATTCTTTGCCGCTGAAGGCTGTGGAGGCCTTCAAGGGATATTTTTAAGGCAGAGATAGGTAGATTCTTGATTAGTATGGGTATCAGAGGTTATGGGGAGAAGGCAGGAGTATGGGGTTAGGAGGAAGAGAGAGATCAGCCATGATTGAATGGCGTAGACTCGATGGGCTGAATGGCCTAATTCTGCTCCTATCCACATGCTCATGATCTTATGTATAGTTTTTCTGCCTAGATAGCACGCAACTAAAGGCTTTTCACTGTACCTCGATACACGTGAAAATGACAAACTAAACTAAAAGAACTCTGACCTTAGCAGGTAACTTACTGTTTGCTGGAGATAGAATGTCTATTTAATTTAGTTTAGAGATACAGCACGGAAACAGGCCTTTTGGCCCACCGGGTCCGCGCCGACCAGCGATCCCCATTCATCGACAGTATCCTACACCCACCAGGGACAATTTTTACATTTACCAAGCCAATTAACCTACAAACCTGTACTTCTTTGGACTGTGGGATGAAACTGGAGACCTCGGAGAAAACCCACGCAGATTACGCGGGGAATGTACAAACTCCGTACAGACGGCACCCATTGTCGGGATCGAACCCGTGTCTCCGGCACTGCATTCGCTGTAAGGCAGCAACTCTACCGCTGCGCCACCGTGGAGTAGCAAATGAGGAGAGCAAAGTGAAAAAAGTAAGCAAGAAGATTTGCATTCCCTTAAAACATCAATTTCCAGTATGTATTTAACATGTGCTTCTATGTTGAAATGAAGAAGCTTTAAGACATAGAGAACTAGTAAACACATTCCAATGATCTTTATCATCTTTGTTTAGTTCACTTTACTTTTGTCATGTGCATCGAGGTACAGTGAACAGCTTTTTTTTGTGTGCTATTCAGTCAATGAAAAGACTATACATGGATACAATCTAGATGTCCACAGTGCACAGATAAAGGATAAAGGGTACAGCATTCAGTGCACAAAATAACATTGAGGTCCGATAAAGTCCGATTAAATGTAGCACAAAGGTCCCCAATGAGGTAAATGAAGGCCAGGATCGTTTCTCTAATAGCCCTGTCCCACGGTACGAGTTCATTAAAAAAAAAATCAAACTCATTGTAAGCACGGAGAATGAACGTAACGGGTACGTCGAAGCTCGGGGACGTCTCTTAGCGGCTTGTAACGCTAACAGCAGGTACTCGGGAAGACTCGCTAACGGCAGGTAAGCACGGGAAGACTCGTGAGGATTTTTCAACATGTTAAAAAATGTCCACGAGAGCCCCGATGCACCGACGAGTGGCCATTACCGTAAATCTCCGAGTTCGAATCAGGGCAAACTCGGGAGAGCTCTTGGAATGAACTCGTACCGCGGGACAGGGGTTTAACTCATGAGAGGGCTGGTCAGTTGCCTGATAACAGCTGGGAAGAAAGTAAACACCTTGATTTCACTGACTGGATAGAATGCAACTAAACGATTTTCACTGTACCTTGGTACATAGGGTGATAATAACAAATTATTCAGAGTAAGCTAGCTCATCCACTGCTGCTGTTCTCACTCTCAACCAGACAACCTGAAACCCATTGGACAATTGCAAAGATTAAGGCTTCTGAGTTTGCCCACTGGGTCCTCTTATGTGCCTCAGAGAACGTGAACTCCATTACTTTGGTGCTAAAACAGTTGCCTTTACAATTACCTTGGAGGGTATCATTACTCTCCAGTATTGGCACGGTGGCACAGCGGTGCAGTTGCTGCATAACAGCGCCAGAGACCCGGGTTCGATCCCGACTACGGAGTTTGTACGTTCTGCCCGTGACCTGCATAGGTTTTCTCCAGGTGCTACAGTTTCCTCCCACATTCCAAAAAACGTACAGCATTGTAGGTTAATGGGTTCAGTAAAAAGTGTCATTTGGCCCTAGTGGGTAGGATAGATAGTGTTAGTGTTAGTGTTACGCTGGTCGGCACGGTGGGTTGAAGGGCCTGTTTACGCGCTGCGGCTCTAAGTCTAAAGTCTAAGGAATTATTGGTATTCAACATGGTAAACTTCATCTCCACTCTGAGGCCTCTTAAGAAATGGAGAGCAGCAGGAACCAAGGATAAAGGGTGTCAGGGGTTATGGCGAGAAGGCAGGAGAATGGGGTTGAGAGGGAAAGATAGATCAGCCACGACTGTAAGGCAGAGTAGTCTCGATGGGCCGAATTGCCTGATTCCGCTCCTAGATCTTGTGAACGTAAGCCCAGCCGAAATCCATTAACCTAAATCGCCACCCACCACAGTTCAGCCCCCGAAGACAGCTATTCAATTATCAGTACAATCCATGCTGGCAGCTCCCTCACTAAATGTCAATGAAGCTGATGTGTGAATAATGTCCATGTTTTCTTCTGAGATCATCAGGCACGTAAGTGACACAGTTCGCCCCTGCCACTTCTAGCCTGTTTGCTGAAAATCCTCCCCGTTGACCTTAACAACTGCACATACGTAGTTCTATTCTGTATTGGTATTTCATCACAATTGATAGTGTGTGGCCTGTACTTCCAAAGAACAAGGCTGTGTAAAAGCTAAGGGAAACCATCCAGACCACTTAATTATGAGTCACAGCGAGCAGATTGCCATGTGTTACTGGTGCCAAGACATTACCGATTATGATCTAGAGTGAGATCAAAATCAATCCAACAAATATAACAAGTTGAATTACTTCTTCAGATGATTTAGTGACGTGCGGGTTTGTCTGCACAGTAATAACATGACACTCAGTACATTATGATGGAAGAGACAGGCGGGAACAGCTAGTGTTGCCCTAATTTAGCAAGGCATGCCCCATAATATGCAACTGCGCAAGCACTGTGTACAATTGCTGGATCAGCCCGAGAACCACCAGGCAAATATCTCTGCAATTAAAAATAGATGCGAATAGTTGAACGGTTCCAACTTTTTCTCTTGACCACCTAAGAGTAGAGTGATACAGCGTGGAAACAGGCCCTTCGGCCCAACTTGCAACGCCGACCAACATGTCCCATCTACACTAGTCCCACTTGCCTGCGTTTGGCCCATATCCCTCTAAACCTGTCTTATCCATGTACCTGGCTAATTGTTTCTTAAACGTTTCGATAGTCTCAGCCTCAACTACCTCCTCCGGCAGCTCATTCCATACACGCACCACCTTTCCCGTAAAAAAGTTACCCCTGTGGTTCCTATTTAATCTTTCTCCCCCTCACCTTAAACCTTTGTCCTCTGGTTTTTGATTACCCTGCTCTGAATAAGAGACTCTACCTGATCTATTCCTCTGATGATTTTCTACACCTCTGTAAGATCATGCGTAATCCTCCTGCGCTCCAAGGAATAGGGCCCCAGCCTACTCAACCTCTCCCTATAGCTCAGACCCTCGTGTCTTGGCAACATCCTCGTAAATCTTCTCAGAACCTTTTCCAACTTGACAACATCTTTCCTATAACTTGGTGCCCAGAACCAAAAACAATACTCAACAACGTCTTATACAACTGCAACATGACCTCCCAACTTCTGTACTCAATACATGATAGTTCTTTTTAAAGCAGCAACAGTAGATAGCCAAGCATGTAAGTTCTGGCAAGAAAAAATGATCCACAGAGAGAAGTTAGACTCTGATCTGAAACTTTGATATTACATGAAGCGAATACTATTAAATAATGAATGTGTTAAAAATATTGTAAAAGGTGGCAAATTCTTTAGACAGAGGGTCGTGAGTGCCTGGAACACAGCTAGGAGTGGTGGTGGAGGCAAATACGATAGTGGCATTTAAGAGACATTTATATAGGCACATGGATATGCAGGGAATGGAGGGGTATGGATTATGTGCAGGCAGATAAGAGTTGGTCTTTTCAGATTCAGATTCAGATTCAATCTTTATTGTCATTGTGCAGTGTACAGTACAGAGACAACAAAATGCAGTTAGCATCTCACCCAGAAGAGCGAATATTCGTGTGCTGAACTGTTCTATGTTCTATAAGTTATGTGACTTATAGGACAGCACAGTGGCGCAGTGGTAGAGTTGCTGCCTTACAAGGATAAGAGACATAATGCGGATCTGAAGGGGTCTCTTTGCAGTCAGAGACTGGCATGTTTTGCAGCACGGTGGTGCAGCGGTAGAGTTGCTGCCTTACAGCGCCAGAGACCCAGGCTCGATCCTGACTGTGGGTGCTGTCTGTACGGAGTTTGTATGTTCTCCCCGTGACCTGCATGGGTTTTCTCGGGGTGCTCTGGTTTCCTCCCACACTTCAAAGACATACAGACTTGTAGCTTAATTGGCATCTGTAAAATTGTGTAGGATTAGTGCCTAGTGTGTAGGATTTTACTTCGGAGTCACGTGAGTGACTACGTGAAGAAGCCCGCCAGGACGCATGCATGTCATATCGCTTTCACACTTGCGAAACGACAGGCGGGGTGGAACGTTCCCCCGCAGCGGTAAGTTTGAAACCGCGACCTGCAGGTAAGTGATTTACTATGCGGTAGTTTTTGTCGCCGCGCTGTTTTTACACAGGGGGGGAAGCTGGACAAAATAGTGTCCACAAGTGCTGCGAGTAAAGCTGGCTGGGGAGGACCGCGAAGTTGCGGGAGCCAGCAGCAGCTGAAGGCACAAGCCCCGTAAGGGATCAGCTGTGCCGACTTTTTGTCCCGCGCCGGCCAGAACACCACGGCCGGGCGCGAGACTATTCAGAATGGGGCCGTCGACTTTTGACAAGTCGAAAACGGCAGGAGGCGGGGTGAAACGACGTTCCCCCGTAGCGACAATTTAAATCAGGACCTGCAGGTAAGAGCTGCGGTCTTTTTGTGTTTTCCCATGCTGATTACAGGTGGAGAAACCAACGGGCTGCGACAAAGCTGGTGAGGGAGGACCGCGGAGCAGCGGGCAGCCAGCAGCAGCCAGCGGCACTCAGATCACCGATAGTGGGATCAGCTGTGCCCGATGTCGCCTCCGCACCGGCCAGATCCACGCGGCCGGGCGGTAAGGCTAGACACAAAACAAACATGGTTGTGGACTCAGAGGAGTCCGACTTTGAACAACCGTGGGCAGCCAGCGACCGAGAGCGCTGGAGCCGGATGGAGCGGTGTGTGGAGCATTTGCTCCAACGTGACAGACTCCGGGAGATGGAGTCGGGTCACTGTGGGCCCTATGATAAACCCACAGCAGAACCTCTTGAAGGGCTGCACAGTGCTTCTACCTCATCAGAGGGGAGCACTGCGGGTCAGTTCTGGGTTGACCTGGAAGAGGGGTCCGCAGAAGGAAAGACAAGTGTGCAAGGGGTGCAGGAACTGTGCAAACCTGGGACCACAAAACCACCAATACTATTGTTTGGAGGCAACCTATCGAAGCAAGTCAAGGAGCTCGATGAGGAAGCAAAAACCCTGGGACTAATAAAAGGGACTCCAACAAAAACCCACTACAGCCAAAGACAGCACCCCTACGCACCCACCAGCAGAACTGGTGAAAGCTCGAAGGCCCGGTACTCAAAACATGAATCTTTTTAGGCCATGGCCGCGGCCGGCCTTCTTGGAAGATGCGGGGACCTCCAACGCCAACCAAACCGAAAATCCAGACACCAGCGCAACAACAGCAGCGAAGAACCTACAAAAAAGAAGTAAACCTGCCACTGGTATCTATGGAGGTAGGTGGGTCTGGTTCCCTACAAAATACAGGGAGCATGGAGGTTGGGGGGAGATTACACTCTTTTCTGAATGCATGGAGCATGTTAACAACCGATACTTACATCTTAAGCAGTATCCAGGGATATACAATAGAGTTTATACACAAGTACAGCCCACCAGTTCAACATATACCGAACCGAATGTTCGTGCTTTCTGATATTGAAAAATCAAAAGCGCAAGCTGAACTGGAGCGGCTTTACGTAAAAGGTGTAATTGAGAAAACTCAACACGAACCATTAGAATTCGTGTCCAATATATTTACCAAAAACAAAAAAGATGGTGGTTGTCGCATCATCATAGATCTGACAAAATTGAATACATTTGTACAATATATACACTTCAAAATGGAAACCTTTGTTACTGCTAAACAATTAATTTCCAAAGGTTACTTCATGGCCAGCATCGATTTAAAAGATGCTTACTATTCAGTGCCTATACGAGGTGACCACAGATGTTACTTAAAATTCAACTGGATGGGACAACTCTGGCAGTATAAAGCACTGCTGTTCACAAAAATTTTGAAACCAGCCCTAGCGTTTCTACAGAAACGTAAACACATGGTCATGGCATATTTAGATGACATACTCATTGTGGGCAAAACTTTGGAATTGGTCAAACAAACTGTAACAGCCACAAAACAGTTATTTGAAAAACTGAGATTTATTATCCATCCAGTTAAATCTAAACTAACGCCTTCCACTACTATGGACTATTTGGGGTTCACCATTGACTCAGTTCACATGTCGGTGACTCTGCCTAAGGGAAAGGCTAGAGATTTAATAGAGGCTTGCAATAACCTCATTGACATCAGCAAACCATCCATCAGATTGGTAGCAAAAGTAATTGGCAAAATGGTGGCTGCCTTTCCAGCCACACAATTTGGACCTCTACATTACCAAAACTTACAGAGAGCAAAAATACAAGCACTCAAAATTAATGCAGGTCACTTTGACAGACCTATGAAACTACCAATCGAAGCTAAAATGGAACTAAAATGGTGGATAGATCTGGCTTTGTTCCAATCCAATCATTGTCAGTAACCCTTCCATGGTACTACAAACTGATGCCAGTGCACTTGGGTGGGGAGCTACCAATACCATCACCAGCTGTGGAGGTAGATGGACTGCTCAGGAGGCTTCATTATTACTCACATGGGCATAAACTACCTGGAAATGTTGGGTGCATTCCATGGCCTAAAGTCATATTGTACTGGGTCATATCACCAGCATGTTAGACTACAGATAGACAATACCACCGTGGTAGCATACATTAACCACATGGGTGGAAACAAATCGACATCATGTGACAATCTGGCTAATACAATTTGGCAATGGTGTATCCACAGAGATATTTGGATATCAGCCACTTACCTACCAGGAAGACTAAATTTAGTGGCAGACACCAGGTCACGCAAATTTAATGAAAACACCGAATGGATGTTGAATAAAAAAGTATTTGCTGATATTACAGCAAAATATGGAACACCAGATATCGGTCTATTCGCATCCAGACTTAACCACCAGTTATCAAATTATGTTTCATGGGAACCAGACCCTGGGGCAGCGGCGACAGATGCATTTTCGCTGCATTGGGGGGAAATTGTTTATTTACGCATTCCCTCCTTTCTGCCTCATCAGTCGGGTATTAAGGAAAATACAAGACTCTGCGTCTGGTATTTTGGTAGTACCCGATTGGCCTACTCAACCATGGTTCCCAGTGGTATTAAACATGGTATTAGAACCATGTATCACCATCCCACATAGACCAGATTTATTGCTACATCCCGTAACAAGGGATAGCCACCCATGCCATAAACATTTGAACTTATTAATTTGTAGAGTTTAAAAACACCTCTACTACAACTGGGACTGATGGACCGAACAGTGAACATGATCTCGGCGGCCCAAAGACAGTCAACCAAAAAACAGTATCTGGTCTATATCAGGAAGTGGGAGATGTACTGCCATAAAAACAACATCACCTACAGAGACATGAACATCCCGTCTGTTCTGGAATATCTGGCAGGCCTCCACTATGATGAGGGGCTCAGTTACAGTGCCATCAACTGCGCCAGAAGTGCCCTATCGACTTACCTATGGCAGGGGACAGAGCGTTACTCTGTTGGGACTCACCCACTGGTAACAAAACTTATGAGGGGAATTTTTAATACTAATCCCCCAAGAACCAGGTACTCCCAAATATGGGATGTAAGTATTGTCCTGAAGATGCTCAGGAATTGGTCTCCAGCAACAGCTCTGTCCCTACACAGACTGACATTAAAAACAGTCATGCTAATGGCATTGGTCACGGCACAGAGGGTACAGTCACTGCATAAACTAAGACTGGACAACATGACTTCCTCAACAGAAAATATTACGTTTCATATCTATGAGTTAGTAAGAAGAACAGACAGGGATCAGCAGGCCTCAATATACAATTTAGGTCATACCCAACAGATGACCGTCTCTGTATAGTAAGACATCTGTCGTTATACATGGAGACAACGAAAATCCTAAGAGGCAATGAGAAGGCACTTTTGATCAGCCACAAGCAAACACACAAAAGAGTGACGGTCCAGACCATCTCAAGATGGCTGAAACAGGTGCTAACACAGGCTGGGGTGGATACTAATATTTTTTAATTCCATCATTCCACCAGGGCTGCAGCTACATCGGCAGCGATACAGTTGGATGTACCAATGGACCAAATCCTCAAGGCAGCAGGATGGTCTGGGGGAAAAAACATTCCAATTATTTTACAACAAACCAGTAATGAAACCTGGAACGTTTGCAGAAACAATTTTAAGTTCTGTAAATTAATTTAAACCCATAAAAAGGGGTTATAATTTTGTGTTAACAAATTTTATGATTTCAATGTCAAATTCATGTCCAAATTATGTTAACACAATTCCTCCTACAGTCATCAAGGCAGACATGATGCATGGACTCGTTTCCACGGCATGAAATCACAGAGCTTTAAAATCTTCACGTAGTCACTCACGTGACTCCGAAGTAAAATAGTAAGATTAAACGAGAACTTACCAGTTTGAAGTTTGATCTGTATTTTATGAGGAGTTACGATGAGGAATTACGTGCCATCCGCTCCCACCCTTGATCATATACTTAACTGGTATCTCTTCTCTAATCTTACTATGTTTAGTCATTACAGTTATCTGTGATTTCACACCGCTGCTTTGAAGAATGACACGCATGCGTCCTGGCGGGCTTCTTCACGTAATCCCTCATCGTAACTCCTCATAAAATACAGATCAAACTTCAAACTGGTAAGTTCTCGTTTAATCTTACTATTAGTGCCTACGGGGTGATCGCTGGCCGGCGCAAACTCGGTGGACCATAGGCTCTGTTCATGTGCTGTACTGTTCCATGATCTATAGGTTGTTCGACCAGAATCCATTTTGCAAACATGTGCAACGGCAGGCGACATGGTGTTTCTATGAGTTCTATTTGCCATTCCTTCAGGGATGTGTGATTAATCTACCTAATTTTTATGAATGAATGCCAACACCATTTGCCAAACGTACATCACAGGGATCTTTCTGGAGAAAAGTGACATCACGTTTTTCTTAGGAAATTGAGTCACAATATAAATTGACGAGTCTTTAATCAAAATACCAATATTTTGTGAGTGAAAGGCAAAGGAGAGCCTCACAAGTTGACAAGAATTCAATAACTATCTCCACCTGCACCCAACTGTTTATAATGAAACAAAAAATGTGTATGGTTGTGCCTTATATATTCATTCCAACATCAAAGGATATTACAGCTTACAACCCAGCGGCATGAATATTGATTTATCTAACTACAACAAATCCTTGCATTCCCTCTCTCTCCATCCCTCCCCCATATAGTCCTCGTGCAAATTTCACCTTTTGTATTCCTTTGTCATCACCTCGTCCCCAGCCAACAATGGACCATTGTGGGCTCTACCTTTCCTGAGTCATCGATGCAGGCTCTGCATTGTTCTGCGCCTACCCACACCTCTAGTTTTCCTCTCGCCTGACTCTTAGTATGATGAAGGGTCTCGACCCAAAAGGTCACCTATTCCTTTTCTCAAGTCGAGAGTGTTTTATTGCCATATGTCGGAGGTAGAACAATGAAATTCTTACTTGCTGCAGCACAACAGAATATGTAAACATAATAAATAATATAATAAAATCTCGGGGGGAAAAAAGAACAAACAATAACAGTGCAATAATAATAATTATAATAATAGTCTATTGTAGTTCACAGCTGATGAGGTTGTAGTGTTTAATAGCCTGATGACTGTAGGGATGCTGCTGAGTTACGACAGCATTTTGTGCCTATCTTCGGTGTAAACCAGCATCTGCAGTTCCTTCCTACACATCTAAATGTGACTAGTGGGGTGCCTCAGGGATCTGTGTTGGGTCCACTGTTGTTTGTCATGTACATGAATGATCTGGATGATGGTGTGGTAAATTGGATTAGTAAGTATGCAGATGATACTAAGATAGGTGGTGTTGTGGATAATGAAGTAGATTTTCAAAGTCTACAGAGAGATTTAGGCCATTTGGAAGAGTGGGCCGAAAGATGGCAGATGGAGTTTAATGCTGATAAGTGCGAGGTGCTACATCTTGGCAGGACAAATTAAAATAGGACGTACATGGTAAATGGTAGGTAATTGAGAAATGCATTTGAACAGAGGGATTAGGAATAACTGTGCAAAGTTCCCTGAAGGTGGAATCTCATGTAGATAGGGTGGTAAAGAAAGCTTTTGGTGTGCTGGCCTTTATAAATCAGAGCATTGAGTATAGAAGTTGGGATTAATGTTAAAATTGTACAAGGCATTGGTGAGGCCAATTCTGGAGTATGGTGTACAATTTTGGTCGCCTAATTATAGGAAGGATGTCAACAAAAATAGAGCGAGTACAGAGGAGATTTACTAGAATGTTGCCTGGGTTTCAGCAACTAAGTTACAGAGAAAGTTTGAACAAGTTAGGTCTTTATTCTTTAGAGCGCATAAGGTTAAGGGGGGACTCGATAGAGGTCTTTAAAATGATGAGAGGGATAGACAGAGTTGACGTGGATAAGCTTTTCCCATTGAGAGTAGGGCAGATTCAAACAAGAGGACATGATTTGAGAATTAAGGGACAGAAGTTTAGGGGTAACATGAGGGGGAACTTCTTTACTCAGAGAGTGGTAGCTGTGTGGAATGAGCTTCCAGTGGAAGTGGTGGAGGCAGGTTCGATTTTATCATTTAAAAATAAATTGGATAGGTATATGGACTGGAAAGGAATGGAGGGTTATGGTCTGAATGCAGGTAGATGGGACTAGGGGAAAATAAGTGTTTGGCACGGACTTGAAGGGCCAAGGTGGCCTGTTTCCGTGCTGTAATTGTTATATGGTTATATGGTTATAAGGATCACTCTTTCATTCTTGGCTGAACAGAAGCAGGAGAAAAAATGTGCCGGAAAATTTGTTCAATATCACTTTGTGATGTGAAGTGTTGGGGTCTGGTGAATGTTATTTTACTGGGTATGCTGTGTGTGTGTTTTCAATCGATCCGCTTTATCATCCAATTAAGCAACCAGAAAGAAAGCAAAACAGCCTCTGATCAATTCCCAGAGGTGTTTTAACAAGTTTAATGTATCGAAAAGCAAACCAATCTAACAGATGGAAATAGGCAATTAATTTGGTGTTATTTGAACTGGGCTGCTTCGTCTGAACAAGTATGTTGCCAATATGTGCAATGTGCATATAGAATGGAGCAATTCCAATTCTTCTTGATTGCTCAGTGAAGGATATCGGACAAAGTTTAAAAAAATATACTAGCTGAGACCACCGCACTGAAACAGATGATTTATTAACGTGTTTATCAGCAACAAATGATAGTGATGACATATTGTTCATATGTTTCTCCCACAGCTAGAGTGTCCTTTCCATTTCCTTACCTAATTCTCACCTGCTTCATTCCTCTCCTTATTGTGCTGTAAAGGGGATACATTTATAGACAGTGACATAGCATCGAAACAGGACATTCAGCCCATCACATCCATTCCAACAGTGGTCAACCATTCTGAATAATCCCATTTTCCAGCACGTGGCCCATACGCTTCAATGCCCAAGTGATTCGTGTGTTAATAGACAATAGACAATAGACAATAGACAATAGGTGCAGGAGTAGGCCATTTGGCGCTTCGAGCCAGCACTGCCATTCAATGTGATCATGGCTGAACATCCCCAATCAGTACCCTGTTCCTGCCTTCTCCCCATATCCCCGATTCAGCTATCTTTAAGAGCCCTATCTAGCTCTCTCTTGAAAGTATCCAGAGAACTGGCCTCCACTGCCCTCTGAGGCAGAGAATTCAACAGTCTCACAACTCTCTGTGAGAAAAAGTGTTTCCTCGTCTCCGTTCTAAATGGCTTACCCCTTATTCTTAAACTGTGGCCCCTGGTTCTGAACTCCCCCAACATCGGGAACATGTTCCCTGACTCTAGCGCGTCCAAACCCTTAACAATCTTATATGTTTCAATAAGATACCCTCTCATCCTTCTGAACTCCAGAGTGTACAAGCCCAGCTGCTCCATTCTCTCAGCATGTGACAGTCCCGCCATCCCGGGAATTAACCTTGTAAACCTACGCTGTACTCCCTCAATAGCAAGAATGTCCTTCCTCAAATTAGGGGACCAAAACTGCACACGATACTCCAGGTGTGGTCTCACCAGGGCTCTGTACAACTGTAGAACGACCTCTTTGCCCCTATATTCAATTTCTCTTGTTATAAAGGCCAACATGCCATTCGCTTTCTTCACTGCCTGCTGTACCTGCATGCCGAACACCTCCGCTCAGTCCGCAATAACCTACCTGACCTCCCGGTGGCTCAGCACTTCAACTCCCCCTCCCATTCCCAATCCGACCTCTCTGTCCTGGGTCTCCTCCATTGCCAGAGTGAGCAACAGCGGAAATTGGAGGAACAGCACCTCATATTCCGTCTGGGGTCCTTGCGTCCTTATGGCATTAACATTGAATTCTCCCAATTTGGCTAGCCCGTGCTGTCTCCTCCCCTTCCTTAACCCTCTAGCTGTCTCCTCCCACCCTCCCATCCGCCCACCCTCGGGCTCCTCCTCCTCCTCCCTTTTTCCTTATTTCTTTCCCCACCCCCCATCAGTCTGAAGAAGGGTTTCGGCCCGAAACGTCGCCTATTTCCTTCGCTCCATAGATGCTGCTGCACCCGCTGAGTTTCCCCAGCAATTTTGTGTACCTTGCTTACTTTCATAGACTGATGTACAAGGACCCCCAAATCCCGTTGTGCTTCCCCTTTTCCCAACTTGATGCCAGTCCGAACGTGTTTTCCAATCTTCATAAGTACTGTTGAAGTATTGGGCGACAAGGTGGCGCGGCGATAGAGTTGCTGCCTTACAGTGCCAGGGTCCCTGGTTCGATCCTGACTACGGGTGCTGCAGTATGGAGTTTGTACATTCTCCCCGTGACCTGCGTGGGCTTTCTCCGGGATCTCCGGTTTCCTCCCACACTACAAAGACATACAGGTTTGTAGGTGAATTGGCTATGGTAAAATTGTAAATTTTCCCTAGTGTGTGTAGGAAAGTGTTAGTGTGCGAGGATTGCTGGTCACGGATTTGGTGGGCTGAAGGGCCTGTTTCTGCGCTGTATCTCTAAACTAAGAACCAAAGTAAACTAAACTAAACCAAAGTGCAGCCAGTATGGATTGGGTAACATGCAAAATAAAGCTAATTTCATTCGTCCTCAAAAAAAACCCTTCTTATTTTTCCTTTCTAATTTACACCCATTCTCTTCGGGATGTGTCTGAAACATATAATTAACGTGCCATTTTCATCAGTCTCACAGACTTTACGAGCTGTGTTAATGGCCAGAGTTTCCACTTCTGCGCGCACCACCCTGCAATTTTCCACCCATTCGCACTAATGAATGGAAAATCACAGGCTGACATTCACAGGAGCAGAAAAGCTCGGCTTCTTGTCCACAATAACACTGATGGTTGACAGTTCCTGTCTAGACTCTGGTCCAAGATCTCGTACCTCCTCATTATTTTCATGAACATTCATCATCTTTGGCAAAATTATTAAGTCACAGAAGCATTTACAAAGTTTTTTTTTTAAACCGTGACATCTGGTAAAACTGTCACCAGTTGCAGAGCATAAAGTTGGTACAGTACTGTTACTGGTGAGTTTGTTGAGATTTTGAACAAAAGCTTGTAAGCCTTGCCTGTTGACACAATGAACTGGGGTTAAGAGGTAAGGAGAGATCAGCCATGATTGAATGCCAGCGTAGACTTGTTGGGCCGAATTCTGTTCCTATCACTTATGATCTTATGAACTGCTCCTTAGAAGCTCCCCATAAGACCATTAAAGTGGGTGGGTCTAACAGTATTGACTACAATATAGTGAACAATCTGGGTTTGGAGACACAAGGAACTGCAGATGCTGAAATCGTGAACAAAACACAAAGTGCTGGAGTCAGGCAGCATCAGTGGAAGAAATGGACGGGCAGCGTTTCAGTCCGAAAAAGGGTTCTGACCCAAAACATCGTCTGTCTATTCCCTTCCCAGATGCTGCCTGGCCTGTTGAGTTCCTCCAGCACTCTAACCTATGCTTCCTAGTAGCTCCCTTGCCAGGATTTAGACTTAGGTCTGATGGGGAGAAAGTAGAATTGAAAGTAATGACGTCTCTGTTGAACTTTTCCAAAATCACAAGATTATAAGGAAATGATTCGAAATCATTCACATGATTAGTATTTATTTCTGTGCATAATTTTGGGCAGCACAATGGCACAACAGTCAAGCTACTGCCTTACACCACCAGAGTCCCGGGTTCAATTCTGACTACGGGTGCTGTCTGTGCAGAGTTTGTACATTCTCCTTGTGACTGCGCGGCTTTTCTCCAGGTGCTCCGGTTTCCTCCCACATTCCAAAGATGTGCAGGTTTGTAGATTAATTGCCCCTAGTGTGTAGGATGGAAAAGTGGGATAAGATAGAACTAGGTGTACGGGTGATCGATGGTTGTTGTGGACTCAGTGAGCTGAAGGGCCTGTTTCCATGCTGTATATCTAAACTAAACATTATACCAGGACATATAAGACTATTTACTATAATTGCCTACTTTTTAGATGATGCAATAGAACCTGTAATCGAACTGTCTGAGGAAGGGTCCCAACCCGAAACGTCACCTATGTCTTTTCTCCGTAGATGCTGCCTGGCCTGCTGAGTTACACCAGAATGTTGTGCCTATCTTCTTTTAATAGAACCTAAGTTTCATTAACGGAGCAGGTGTTAGTTCAAATATCTGTTTTATTCTGCTCAATTTCTGTCGACCTGAGCTGAATAGTTTCCACCAGGAGTTGCCTGCGTGCACTAGAAACAATTGTTTAGATGGTTCAAGTGGTTTAATTTCCGTGTTCATGAGAACAATGGTGAGGGGCATGTCAGAACAGGCTCTGCCTGTTTCTTTAAGCCCTGGTTCACCATTAAATACAATTATCACTATTCTGAAGCCCCGTTTTAGATCTAATCCGATTACAGGTGACCTGATGTCACAGCTTTCTGCAGTCTCTAACGCCTTGTCATTCCAATTCAACATTATAATGGGTCAATGGTGCGGCAGGGTGGAGCAGAGGCTGAGTTGCTGCCTTACAGCGCTTGCAGCGCCGGAGAACCGGGTTTGATCCCGACTACTGTGGTGCTGTCTAGGTACGGAGTTTGAACCTTCTCCCCGTGACCGCGAGTGTTTTCTCCAAGATCTTCGGTTTCCTTCCACACCCCAAAGACGTACAGGGTTGTATTGGCTTGGTATAAGTGTAAATTGTCCCTAGTGTTAATGTGCGGGGATCGCTGGTCGGTGCGGACTCGGTGGGCCGAAGGACCTGTTTTCGTGCTGTACCACTGAACGAAAAATTAACCATTTAGAGAGATATGTGCTTACCGTTGCAATGGCAGCACACGTTCTCAAAGTGGCATCATCTACCATCGATAGGCTAAATTAATTTTCTTCCACCAGAGCCCATGAAGAACTTCTCCTCCCCACTCCCATCGGGCAGGAGGTATAGAAACATGAAAGCACACACATCCAGATTCAGGGACAGTTTCTTCCCAACTGTTATCAGGCAACTGAATCATTCCACCGACAACTAGAGAGCGGTCCTGAGCTCACTATTTCTCCCCTGCTCCTATGTTTCTTCCTCTTGCTTCATAATTCGCAACTAATCAATCCTTTTCTTTTGTTGTTTAAATCTCAGGACTCTGGCTATCAAATCCCTCCCTCCACCCCACCTCCCCCTCTCACCTGTGTACACCTATTACCTGCCACGCTTTGTCCTCCTAATCTGAGGAAAGACATTCTTGCCATAGAGGGAGTACAGAGAAGGTTCACCAGACTGATTCCTGGGATGGCAGGACTTTCATATGAAGAAAGACTGGATAGACTCGGTTTGTACTCGCTGGAATTTAGAAGATTAAGGGGGGATCTTATAGAAACTTACAAAATTCTTAAGGGGTTGTACAGGCTAGATGCAGGAAGATTGTTCCCGATGTTGGGGACGTCCAGAACAAGGGGTCACAGTTTAAGGATAAGGGGGAAGTCTTTTAGGACCAAGATGAAAAAAACATTTTTCACACAGTGAATCTCTGGAGCTCTCTGCCACAGAAGGTAGTTGAGGCCAGTTCATTGGCTATATTTAAAGGGGTGTTAGATGTGGCCCTTGTGGCTAAAGGGATCAGGGGGGTATGGAGAGAAGGCAGGTACAGGATACTGAGTTGGATGATCAGCCATGATCATATTGAATGGCGGTGCAGACTTGAAGGGCCGAATGGCCTACTCCTGCACTTATTTTCTATGTTTCTATGTCCTACTCATCCTCTTTTCCAGCTATCTACCACACCCCCCCCCCCCTCGCCCCCCCCCCCCTTAACCCCCACGCACAATTAGTCTCAACTTGAAATGTCACATGTCCATAAGGTTGCCAACTGTCCCGTATTAGCCGGGGCATCCTGTATATTAGACTAAATTGGTTTGTCCCATACGGGACCGCCCTTGGCCCGTATTTGACTGCTACTACTCGGGTCGAGGGGACTGTCAGGTCGGAACGCAGGGTCCGGCCCCGCCTCACCCGTCCCAACGTAGTGCAGCCCATGGAGTGCAACAACAGCACCTCGCCTGTGGCCCCGTCGGTCGGCAGCCCGGCAGCTGTTCGACCTTTGAACCTTCACTTATCGCCGACACAACCACCCCTCCTTCTCATGGCTGTTCATCGGTTCATGAGTTAGATGGGGTGCTGGACTTTGCGCGCGACATCGTGCGGGCCAAAACTCAGCTGGCCCACCGGCTGGGCTTTGTGTGCAGTCCAGCACCCGGGCCAACTCATCATTCACCCAGCCACGGCCGAGTCGGTCAACGAATTGTCGTCAGGAATTTGTCCCTTCTGTCCCTTATTTGGGAGTGAGAAAGTTGTCAACCCTAAATGTCCATGTTCCTCAGGGATGTTGCCTGACCTGCTGAGTTTTTTTCATCAAGTAGTGGTCTTTATTTCCATGCCCTGAACCGATTTTGTTTGCGAGTTGCCACCTATCCTTGGACCTTGTCGAAGATCTTCAAACGTTGGTGTAGACTATATCAAACTGATTGTGTAGAAAGTTACTGCAGATGCTGGTTTATGTCAAAGATAGACACAAAATGCTGGAATAACTCAGCATCTCTGGAGAAAATGGATGGGTGACGTTTTGGGCCGGGACCCTTCTTTAGGTTAGTTTAGTTTAGTTTTGAGATACAGCATGGAAACAGGCCCTTCGGCCCATCAAGTCCGCACCAACCAGCGATCCCCACACACTAACACTAGCACACTCTAGGGACACTTTGCAATTTTACCAAGCGAATTAGCCTACAAATCTGTACATCTTTGCATAGTTGGAAGAGACTGAAGCTCTGCCTGTGCCACCTTGCTGCCCTTTCCTTTAATTTCTTTTACAGTCCCTTAGAATAAATTCCAATAATCTACCCCTCCCAAAGTTAAACTAATCAAACTAGAATTAATCAGAACCCCAGGAGATTGAGGGGGGATCTTATAGAAACTTACAAAATTCTTAAGGGGTTGGACAGGCTAGATGCAGGAAGATTGTTCCCGATGTTGGGGAAGTCCAGGACAAGGGGTCACAGCTTAAGGATAAAGGGGAAATCCTTTAGGACCGAGATGAGAAACACATTTTTCACACAGAGAGTGGTGAATCTCTGGAATTCTCTGCCATAGAAGGTAGTTGAGGCCAGTTTATTGGCTATATTTAAAGGGGAGTTAGATGTGGCCCTTGTGGCTAAAGGGATCAGGGGATATGGAGAGAAGGCAGGTACAGGATACTGAGTTGGATGATCAGCCATGATCATATTGAATGGCGGTGCAGGCTCGAAGGGCCGAATGGCCTACTCCTGCACCTATCTTCTATGTTTCTATGTTTCATCCTCTTAAAAGTAACAGTATAACACTGGTCGTTCTCAAATCCTTTGGCATCACTACTGAATTTACAGAAGATTGAAAATTTGTAATCAGAGCCTCTCCGATTTCTCCCCTTGTTTCATTTGACAGCCTGGGATCTATTTCATCTGGGCCTAGTGGGCTATCCATTTACAAAGATGCTAAACCCTTTAATCCCCTTTTACTATATTTGTCTCATCCAATATTCCACACTTGTTTGGTAGAACAACAGCAGCAACGTCAACCCTCTCTTTTATGGAAACTGTTACAAAATATTCATTACGGGCCTCACTCAGAATCTCCATCACCTCATACGGATTAACGTTATTGTCCCCAATTTGGCTACACTCCATCCTCAGTTATCCTCTTGTTCTCTATATACTTCTAAAATGTCCTAACTTTTCTCTGACTTAACTAGACGATTATTTTCATCCTCTCATTTTGGTTTGGTCATTTTTCTTTTCATTTTACTCCTGTACTTTCTATACACAGGGCTGCACGGTGATACAGCAGTAGATTTGATGCCTCACAGCACCAGTTACCTCACAGGTTCCCATTAAATTTTTCCCTCCTCACCATAAACCTTTTCCCTCCGATTATTAATTCCCCTACTCCGGGGGAAAGTCTCTAGAATTACCGAGTCTATTCCTCTCATGATTTTGTACACCTCTATAAGATCACCCCTCATCCTCCTGCGCTCCAAGGAATAAAGTCCTAGCCTGCTCACCCTTTCTCTCTCCCTGTGGCTCAGGCCCTCGAGTCCTGGCAACATCCTCGTAAACCTTCTCTCCACCCTTTCCAGCTTGACAACATCTTTCCTATAACATGGTGAGGAAAATCGAACACAATACCCGAAATGTGGCCTCACCAATGTCTATACATAACTGTAATTGTGATATATCTTTTCCATAATTGTGATTTATTTAAATGAATTATGACCACTACCACAAAACAGGCTCTCCCACCAATACTCTTTTCTGAAGTGGTTCAGCAATATAGAGCCACTGCCTCACAGTGCCAGCGACCCAGGTTCAATCCTGATCTCAGGTGCAGTTTGTGTGGAGTTTACACATTCTCCCTGTTTCCTCTGGGTACTCTGATCAGCTCCCAAATCCCAAGGACATCCAGATTGTTAGATTAATTGGCACCTAATTGCCTGTAGTGTGTAGCTCAATGGTAGAATTTAGAGTTGATGAGAATGCGGGATTAATGTGGGATTAGTACAAAATGATAGTTGACGATACATATAAACATAGAAACATAGAAAATAGGTGCAGGAGGATGCCATTCGGCCCTTCGAGCCAACACCGCCATTTATTGTGATCATCCCCAATCAATAACCCGTGCCTGCCTTCTCCCCATATCCCTTGACTCCACTAGCCCCTAGAGCTCTATCTAACTCTCTCTTAAATCCATCCAGTTATTTGGCCTCCACTGCCCTCTGTGGCAGGGAATTCCACAAATTCACAACTCTCTGGGTGAAAAAGTTTTTTCTCACCTCAGTCTTAAATGGCCTCCCCGTTATTCTAAGACTGTGGCCCCTGGTTCTGGACGCCCAACATTGGGAATATTTTTCCTGCATCTAGCTTGTCCAGTCCTTTTATAATTTTATATGTTTCTATAAGATACTGTGCAGACTTAATGGGCAAAGGGCTTACATAGAAACATAGAAACACAGAGATTAGGTGCAGGAGTAGGCCATTCGGCCCTTCGAGCCTGCACCGCCATTCAATATGATCATGGCTGATCATCCAACTCAGTATCCCGTACCTGCCTTCTCTCCATACCCTCTGATCCCCTTAGCCACAAGGGCCACATCTAACTCCCACTTAAATATAGCCAATGAACTGGCCTCGACCCCTCTGTGGCAGAGAGTTCCAGAGATTCACCACTCTCTGTGTGAAAAAAGTTCTTCTCATCTCGGTTTTAAAGGATTTCCCCCTTATCCTTAAGCTGTGACCCCTTGTCCTGGACTTCCCCAGCATCGGGAGCAATCTTCCTGCATCTAGCATGTCCAACCCCTTAAGAATGTTATAAGTTTCTATAAGATCCCCTCTCAATCTCCGAAATTCGAGAGAGTATAAACCAAATCTATCCAGTCTTTCTTCATAAGACAGTCCTGACATCCCAGGAATCAGTCTGATGAACCTTCTCTGCACTCCCTCTAGGGCAATAATGTCCTTCCTCAGATTTGGAGACCAAAACTGTACGCAATACTCCAGGTGTTGTCTCACCAAGACCCTGTACAACTGCAGTAGAACCTCCCTGCTCCTATACTCAAATCTTTTTGCTATGAAAGCTAACATACCATTCGCTTTCTTCACTGCCTGCTGCACCTGCATGCCTACTTTCAATGACTGGTGTACCATGACACCCAGGTCTCGCTGCATCTCCCCCTTTCCTAGTCGGCCACCATTTAGATAATAGTCTGCTTTCCTGTTTTTGCCACCAAAATGGATAGCCTCACATTTATCCACATTATACTGCATCTGCCAAACATTTGCCCACTCACCCAGCCTATCCAAGTCACCTTGCAGTCTCCTAGCATCCTCCTCACAGCTAACACTGCCCCCAGCTTAGTGTCATACGCAAACTTGGAGATGTTGCCTTCAATTCCCTCATCCAGATCATTAATATATATTGTAAATAGCTGGGGTCCCAGCACTGAGCCTTGCGGTACCCCACTAGTCACTGCCTGCCATTGTGAAAAGGACCCGTTTACTCCTACTCTTTGCTTCCTGTTTGCCAACCAGTTCTCTATCCACATCAATACTGAACCCCCAATGCCGTGTGCTTTAAGTTTGTATACTAATCTCTTATGTGGGACCTTGTCGAAAGCCTTCTGGAAGTCCAGATACACCACATCCACTGGTTCTCCCCTATCCACGCTACTAGTTACATCCTCGAAAAATTCTATAAGATTCGTCAGACATGATTTACCTTTTGTAAATCCATGCTGACTTTGTCCAATGATTTCACCACTTTCCAAATGTGCTGCTATCCCATCTTTAATAACTGACTCTAGCAGTTTCCCCACTACCGATGTTAGACTAACTGGTCTGTAATTCCCCGTTTTCTCTCTCCCTCCCTTCTTAAAAAGTGGGGTTACGTTTGCTACCCGCCAATCCTCAGGAACTACTCCAGAATCTAAAGAGTTTTGAAAGATTATTACTAATGCATCCACTATTTCTGGAGCTACTTCCTTAAGTACTCTGGGATGCAGCCTATCTGGCCCTGGGGATTTATCGGCCTTTAATCCATTCAATTTACCCAACACCACTTCCCGGCTAACCTGGATTTCACTCAATTCCTCCAACTCCTTTGACCCGCGGTCCCCTGCTATTTCCGGCAGATTATTTATGTCTTCCTTAGTGAAGACGGAACCAAAGTAGTTATTCAATTGGTCCGCCATATCCTTGTTCCCCATGATCAACTCACCTGTTTCTGACTGCAAGGGACCTACATTTGTTTTAACTAATCTCTTTCTTTTCACATATCTATAAAAACTTTTGCAGTCAGTTTTTATGTTCCCTGCCAGTTTTCTTTCATAATCTATTTTTCCTTTCCTAATTAAGCCCTTTGTCCTCCTCTGCTGGTCTCTGAATTTCTCCCAGTCCTCCGGTATGCTGCTTTTTCTGGCTAATTTGTACGCATCATCCTTCGCTTTGATACTATCCCTGATTTCCCTTGTTATCCATGGATGTACTACCTTCCCTGATTTATTCTTTTGCCAAACTGGGATGAACAATTTTTGTAGTTCATCCATGCAGTCTTTAAATGTCTTCCATTGCATATCCACCGTCAACCCTTGTAGAATTAATTGCCAGTCAATCTTGGCCAATTCATGTCTCATACCCTCAAAGTTACCTTTCTTTAAGTTCAGAACCATTGTTTCTGAATTAACAATGTCACTCTCCATCCTAATGAAGAACTCAACCATATTATGGTCACTCTTGCCCAAGGGGGCACGTACAACAAGACTGCTAACTAACCCTTCCTCATTACTCAATACCCAGTCTAAAATAGCCTGCTCTCTCGTTGGTTCCTCTACATGTTGATTTGGATAACTATCCCGCATACATTCCAAGAAATCCTCTTCCTCAGCACCCCTGCCAATTTGATTCACCCAATCTATATGTAGATTGAAGTCACCCATTATAACGGTTTTGCCTTTGTCGCACGCATTTCTAATTTCCTGTTTGATACCATCTCCAACTTCACTACTACTGTTAGGTGGCCTGTACACAACACCCACCAGCGTTTTCTGCCCCTTAGTGTTTCGCAGCTCTACCCATACCGATTCCACATCCTCCAAACTAATGTCCTTCCTTTCCATTGCGTTAATCTCCTCTCTAATCAGCAACGCTACCCCACCTCCTTTTCCTTTCTCTATCCCTCCTGAATATTGAATATCCCTGGATGTTCAGCTCCCAGCCTTGGTCACCCTGGAGCCATGTCTCCGTGATCCCAACTATATCATAGTCATTAATAGCTATCTGCACATTCAACTCATCCACCTTATTACGAATGCTCCTTGCATTGAGACACAAAGCCTTCAGGCTTGTTTTTACAACACTCTTACCCCTTATACAATTATGTTGAAAAGTGGCCCTTTTTGATTTTTGCCCTGGTTTTGTCTGCCTGCCACTTTTACTTTTCACCTTGCTACCTATTGCTTCTACCCTCATTTTACACCCCTCTGTCTCTACGCTCACACATTTAAGAAACCCTTTCCCTTTAACTCCATCCTCCACTATCCCATTCGACACCCCACCCGACAGGCCCTTAAGTCATTGATATTTTTGTAGACAAATTGGTGTCAATGGTATTGTTCCTTGCTGTTGGTGTCAATGATGGATCATCGTCCTATAAACTATTTAAGCTGTTTCAGTGCTGTTCCTATGACAACCATGTCTTAATAATGTAGCACCAGAACAGAATTGCACTTGAATAAATTCCATTCTTCAACCCATGCCTTATCCCACATTTCGCCCAATCCCACAGCGTTGAATGCAATCAAATGTCTAGAAGCCTAGAAAACACACAAATAATTTATTTTAAATTACATTCCATTTTTTTTTAAATGATGTGCTTTATGATAGAATTTCCAGGCCAATTTCTTCTCTCCTTCATTATCTTTTCCTTCCTCTACTGACAGAACAGATCACAGTTCTTAAGGGCCTGTCCAACGAGCATGCGACCTGCATGCGGCAAGCGCGACCAAACCAGAAGCGGGGGCTGCGCGGAAGTCAAGTGATCCCTGTACAGGGCCGGTCCCACCAACATGCGCCTGCATGCGGCGAACGCGACCAAACCGGAAGCGGGGGCCACTCGGAGGTCGAGTGAGTGACATGAAGTTCGAGCAAAGTCCGCGGGAAGTTTGCGCTTGACATACGGCGTCGAGGCGGCTGCGGGCTGGCAGGCCGTTGCCGTGCGGAATTTTTCAACAGTGTCAGTTTTTCGGAGCCCCGCGCGATGTCGGGACCAGCTCCGCACAACTCCATACGGCTCCGGCGATCGAAGTGGGACTGGCCCCGCAAAGCCGTACGGCTCAAGCGACCATGTTGGGTCGCGCTTGCCGCATGGAGTCGCATGCTCGTGGGACAGGCCCTTTAGGTCGCGCTTGCCGCATGGAGTCGCATGCTCGTGGGACAGGCGCTTAAGTCATTGATATTTTTGTAGACAAATTGGTGTCAATGGTATTGTTCCTTGCTGTTGGTGTCAATGATGGATCATCGTCCTATAAACTATTTAAGCTGTTTCTGTGCCTCACTGCCTAAATTAATTAATAAACTCTACATTATTAAACTTTAGTTATACTTTTGTAATAGTAAAAAATTGAAAGGCTAGTCTTTAAATTTGCCGTGCCGCCACCTGTCATCATAAAGAACGTACTGCTGTTGGGCATCTGAAATTTTAATAAAGGCCAATTAATAATTGAGAGATTGGGTTGAGAGGAGAAGAGAAACTAAGGTGGGCGTTATTATGGTATGAGCAGTTTGTAATTCATTATAAGATGAGCGGAAAGTGAGTTTGGAGAAGGAGGGACATCTTCTGCTTCTTGCGAATGAAGCATAAACCAAAGGAATAGTTAGATCTCAAGCCGGGTGTTGAGCAGTCAGGTTGTTGTCTCTGCGTCAATGTCTGCCAGGCCCTGAGCACCATCTGGTGAGTGGTAGAGCGGGCACCCAGAGATGACATGGTTGGCTGTCTAGAAGCAGGGTTATGCCCCATCATTGATCCATTCAGCCCCACAACTCACTGCAACTTTCCCCTGGTTATCTGAACCGTCTCCTCAAGGATGGTTAAAATATACAGGAATTTTCCCCACAAGGAAGAGAGGAATCTTCGTGATGGTGCTGCAACAGTTTGGTTCATGTGGATATGTTGAGTTTGGGGATACAGCATGGAAACACGTCGAAGGTAGACACGAAATGCTGGAGTAACTCAGCGGGACAAATAGCATCGCTGGAGAGAAGGAATGGGTGACGTTTGTGGTTGAGACTCTTCTTCAGACCCAAAGCATCACCAATTCCTTCTCTCCAGAGATGCTACCTATTCCAGTGAGTCACCCCAGCCTCTTGTGTCTATCTTCGGTGTAAACCAGCATTTGCAGTTCATTTCCTACACATGGAAACATGTCCCTCAGAATACCGAGGCCATTCCGACCATCGATACACTAGATCTATGCTATCCCATTTGCACATCCTCCACACCAGGGACAATTAACCTACAAACCTGCACGTCTTTGGAATGCGGGAGGAAACCGGAGCATCCGGGGAAAACCCATTCGATCACAGGGAGAATGCACAAACTCCACACAGACAGCACCCGTGGTCAGGATCGAACCTGGGTCTCTGGCGTGGTGAGACTTCCAGTACATGAGAGATGGTGGTTGGATGGTCGGTTGTATGTCTGAGTGGTCCTTGCAATTATTGAAACATTCACAAATGTGTGGGTGGTCAGATAAAGTGCTGGGATCACAGGATTGAATGCCGACTAATGGGATTAGTAGATGGGTGTTACTGATAAGATAAGTAACCATGAATGAGATTGAATGTTAAAGAAGGAACTGCAGATGCTGGAACAATCGAAGGTAGACAAAAATGCTGGAGAAACTCAGCGGGTGAGGCAGCATCTATGGAGCGAAGGAATGGGTGACGTTTTGGGTCGAGACCCTTCTTCAGACAAATGAGGGGATGGGGGGGGCGGGAAGAAGAAAGGAAGAGGCGGAGACAGTGGGCTGTGGGAGAGCTGGGAAGGGGAGGGGAAGGAGGGAGAAAGCAAGGACTACCTGAAATTGGAGAAGTCAATGTTCATACCGCTGGGGTGTTCGCAATAACAAACCTGATCTCCTGGTGGCTCAACACTTCAACTCCCCCTCCCATTCCGAATCCGACCTTTCTGTGCTAAGCCTCCTCCATGGCCAGAGTGAGTCCCACCATAAATTGGAGGAGCAGCACCTCATATTTTGCTTGGGTAGTTTACACCCCAGCGGTATGAACATTGACCTCCAATTTCAGGTAGTCCTTCCATTCTCCTTCTTTACCCTCCCCTTCCCAGCTCTCCCACAGCCCACTGTCTCCGCCTCTTCCTTTCCTCTTCCCGCCCCCCCATCCCCTCATTAGTCTGAAGAAGGGTCTTGACCCGAAACGTCACCCATTCCTTCTCTCCATAGATGCTGCCTCACTCGCTGTGTTTCTCCAGTCTATGAGATGAGATTGATGCTCAGCCAACTGAATATACCATTTCTAGAGGAACTCACTCCAAACACCTGAATTAAAGCATTAAACTCCTTCCTTTAATATTTAGAGCAGCACTCCTACTGTTTATCATCATCCATTCTCCTACTCACTACCACTGAATACGTTTCTAGATGACCTGCCCTGATCTTGAGTGGCTACGCAACATGCTGGAGTAACTCAGCGGTACAGGCAGCATCTCTGGAGAAAAGGAATAGGTGACGTTTCGGGTCGAGACTCTTCTTCAGAATGCTGATGCTTTTTGTCTGTGAGTCACAGTAATTACTTTCAATATGAAACACAAGAAACAGCCTCCAAAATGTACAACGAGGTTAAACATTTGTATTAGTATTGGAATCAGGGATAAAATGTACTTAGTCCACAATCTTGGGACAGATTGTTCCACTGTTGAAATTCTGGAGCAATTCAAATTTTACTGCTTCCTGGCAATTTAGCAGAGTTTTATGGCGATTACAGACAGCTTAGGAAATTTGGAGAGGACTTGTTTGTAATTAACATCACAAATGGAATGTGTGGTAATGGCATAACATTGTAATACTTTCATCAGGTCTAAAAATATATGAGTTTCACTGCATATAAATGATTAATACACAAATACTGCCAGGCACATTCAGGAAACATATTGAAGATGTGTTCAGAGTATGTCTGGTATTTGACATGAAAATAACATTAAATGGTTGAAGAGTATTTTGACAAGTTTTGCTCTGTTGCGCATTTGAATAAGTGCGTGTTAACATGTGGGCGGCACGGTGGCGCAGCAGTAGAGTTGCTGCCTTACAGCGCCAGAGACCCGGGTTCGATCATGACTACGTGGGGCTAGTCTGTACAGAGTTTGTACGTTCTCCCCGTGACCTGCGTGGGGTCTTCTCTGAGACCTTTGGTTTCCTCCCACACTCCGAAGACATACAGGTTTGTAGGTTAATTGGCTTGGTATAAATGTAAATTGTCCCTAGTGTGTGTGTAGGATAGTGCTGGTGTGCAGGGATCGCTGGTCAGCGCGGACTCAGTGGGCTGAAGGGTCTGTTTCCACGCTGTATCTCTAAAACTAAAACCACAACTAAACTAAACAAAATTAAATGGTTGAATAGAATTGCGCTTATTTGACAAATTGTGTTCTATTGAGAAGTTAGTAGATTGAGGGGGGATCTTATAGAAACTTACAAAATTCTTAAGGGGTTGGACAGGCTAGATGCAGGAAGATTATTCCCGATGTTGGGGAAGTCCAGAACTAGGGGTCACAGTTTAAGGATAAGAGGGAAGTCCTTTAGGACCGAGATGAGAAAATCATTTTTTACACAGAGAGTGGTGAATCTCTGGAACTCTCTGCCACAGAAGGTAGTTGAGGCCAGTTCATTGGTTATATTTAAGAGGGAGTTAGATGTGGCCCTTGTGGCTAAAGGGATCAGGGGGTATGGAGAGAAGGCAGGTATGGGATACTGAGTTGGATGATCAGCTATGATCATATCGAATGGCAGTGCAGGCTCGAAGGGCCGAATGGCCTACTCCTGCACCTATTTTCTATGTTTCTAAGTTGAACAAGTGCTTGTTAACATGGAGATAGCTTAATATTGAATATGGAGTTAGATATTGTCCAATAGCATAAGTGCGTTTAGGTAGTTCAGATACTACTTTGGCTTTGGGCTTGGTTTTCCCATTTGCGCACTTATCCTGGTGTTACAGCACAAGTACTTGTGTTTTATTAGTAATTCAGGGGCACCTTGTTGTAATCCACAAGCAACTTGCCTCATTCCTCTCCAGGTCACTAAAAATTCCTGGCAAATACTGAACCTAGACCACAACCTCTGCTCAGAAAAATGCTTCATGTTCATTCCAGGAAATAAGGTCCTGACCCGAAACGTCGTCTGTCCGTTCCCTCCAGATGCTGCCTGACCCACTGAATTACTCCCACATTTTATATTTTAATCTTCCTCACAGCTCATAAATGATAGGAGAAAAATTAGGCCATTCGGCCCATCATGTCTACTCCGCCATTCAATCATGGCTGATCTATCTTTCCCTCTCAATCCCATTCTCCTGCCTTCTCCCCTTAACCCCTGACACCTGTCTTGTGCTCATGTGGCAGTGGTATGTTGGATGTTTAAAATAATGAGCAGTATTTAGACCAGGTGTTAAGAGCAGAAATTCCAGAAACATATTTTGTGCTAACTATTTATTTGAAAGAAGACAAGGTTTATCGTAGAAACAAGAAACTGCAGGTTTGCACAAAAGGACACAAAGGGATGGAATAACTCAGCAGGTCAGGCAGCATCACTGGACAACATGGATCGGCAATGTTTTGGGTCAGACTATGTATCCTTTTGCGTAACCTCTCCATGATCTCCAGATGTGCTTCTTGAGCCGTTGTGTTACTCCAGCACTTTGTGTCCCTTTGTGGCAATCTGAAGAACGGTCCTGACCCGTAACATCACCTCTCCATGTTCTCCAAAGATGATGCCTGGCCCGCTGAGTTACTTCAGCACTTTTTGGCCTCAGAGTTTATGGTGCTTGTTTCCAAACAATTTCTATTGGTGATTTTGCTTCTCTATTGACTGCCCCCCCGCTGCATGGATCGGGCATGTTTACCTCCAAAGCATCTTCTGAGATATCTATTTTGGTCAAATTTGGGTCTGTTGGTCATCCCTACATCCAATTCCACTGCCCTGGGCGGCTGCACTGTCAGCTACCAAAACCCTCAGCTGTGAAATTCCCTCCCTAACCCTTGCTATCCAGACTATTTCTTTAAACCTATCCTTGGGATGAAACTTTGTCCTAAGTTTGTTTTGTGACTCCTATTGACTTTAGTTGAATAACTTCCCAGTGTCACACCTTGGTACATGTTGTTGCATTAATGCCACCATTGAAATTAATGTTGTTAATGATTAATTAGCCACTGTGCTGAAGTCAGTCGTAGAGTCATAGTGTCACAGCGTCGAAACAGACCCTTCGGCCCAACTTGCCCACACCGGCCAACATGACCCAGTGACACGAGTCCCACCTGCCCGGGTTTGGCCAATATCCCTCTCAACCTGTCCTATCTATGTACGTGTCTAACTGTTTCTTAAACGTTGGGTCAACCTTGAACATTTTAACATTTCCCCCACCATGGGGAGTTAACTTTGAAGGAAAATGATGGAAATATTTCAGGCCACATCTGTTCCTGCGTCTTTGTGAATGTCAGAGGCATCCGAGCAGATTTGCCAGCTGGAAGATCTGAAGCAGAACTTAACTGGCGGCTCTCAAAGAATTTTGGTGAGCGGAGGTTGCCAGCAACATTGGGAAAGGCCCTCAGAGAGAAGCAGACTTAATGTTTCAGATCAGCGGCCTTTCATCTCTCTCCACAGATACAATTTGATCTGCCGAGTCTTTACAGCATTATCTAATATATTTCGGATTTTGAGCTTCCATGCTATTTTGCTTTTACGTTGAACTTGAAAAGTGCATGGGGTGGGTGGGTATCATGACTTAGAAGGAGATATCTCAGGAAAAATTCTTGATTACTGCAGTTGTCAGAGGTTATGGGGAGAAGGCAGGAGAATGGGGTTAGGAGGGAGAGATAGATCAGCCATGATTGAATGGCGGAGTAGACATGATAGCCTAAAGCCCCTGTCCCACGGCGATATTTTTCGGCGACTGCCGGCATCATATCAGTGTCACCAAAAGATTTTGAACATTTCAGCGGTGACAAAAAAAATGTTGCCACACTTGAAAAAACACCGTGCGTCATACGTCATCACGCCGCGTCACGCCGCATCACGCGCAATTTGTTCGGTGACCTGATACGTCAGTCAATGATGCCGGCAGACGCCGAGAAAATCGCCAAGTGGGACAGGCCCTTAATTCTGCTCCTATCACATGATCTTATGATCTTATTAAAAAAAAAAGTGGGATAGCTCTGAAGAAGATCCTGTGACCTAAAATGACTGAGGAAAGGTCCCAAACCAAAATGTTACCGATCCATGTTTTCCAGACATGCTGCCTGACTCGCTGCATTACACCAGCACTAACGATCATTTGGGGTGGCATGGTGGTGCAGCAGTAGAGTTGCTGCCTTACAGTGCCAGAGATCCAGGTTCAACCCTGACTACGGGTGCTGTCTGTATGGAGTTTGCACGTTCTCGCCATGACCGTGAGTTTTCCCCGGTTCCTCCAGTACTCTAAAGACGTAGAGGTTTGTAGGTTGATTGGTTCCAGTAAAGATTGTAAATTATGCCCAGTGTGTTTAGGACAGCTTTAGTGTACGGTGTATGGGGATCGCTGGTCAGCGCAGACTCGGTGGGCCAAAGGACCCGTTTCCACGCTGTATCTCTGAAACTAAACCTTTTTGGTGTAAACCAGCATCTGCAGTTCCTTGTTTCTTACTAAAATGTTAACTCTGTTTCTCTTTCAACAAATGCCGCCATGTCTCTGCAACTGGTGTTGCCTCTGCATATGATGCATTACAATGCTGAGAACGATATTCTGCACCCTATATCTTGCCCATTCCTTTACCTATTGTACTCAAGATTGGCTTCATTGTATTTATGTACAGTTTAGTTTAGTTTAGTTTAGTTTAGTTTAGTTTAGTTTAGTTTAGTTTAGCTTAGTTTAGTTTAGTTTAGAGATACAATGTGGAGACAGGCCCTTCAGCCCACCAAGCCCATGCAGACCAACAATCACCCTGAACACTAATGCCCCTGTCCCACTTAGGAAACCTGAACGGAAACCTCTGGAGACTTTGTGCCCCACCCAAGGTTTCCGTGCGGTTCCCGGAGGTTTTTGTCAGTCTCCCTACCTGCTTCCACTACCGGCAACCTCCGGCAATCACCTGCAACCTCCGGGAACCGCACGGAAACATTGGGTGGGGCGCAAAGTCTCCAGAGGTTTCCGTTCAGGTTTCCTAAGTGGGACAGGGGCATTATCCTATCTTACACAATAGGGGCAATTTACAGAAGCCAATTAACCTATAAACATGTGTATGTCTTTGGAGTGCGAGTGGAAACCTGCACGGTCACAGGGAGAACATACAAACTCCGTACAGACAGCGCCCGTAGTGAGGATTGAATCCCGGTCTCTGGTGCTGTGAGGCAGCAACTCTACCGCTGCGCCACTGTGCCACCCTGAATATTATCTGAATTGATTTGATGGCATGCAAAGCAAATCTTTTCACTGTACCTTGATACATGTACCGACAATAAACTTAACCTAACCTTATAAGTGTTCCCAGCATTGGTTTTTATTTCGTTTTTCCCCAGCATCTGAGAGTGCTTTTGACATTTATTCACTTTTTGCAGTTTTCTATTTCTTACAAGTGTCCACCGAATCTAATAATGAAGCAGGTGCACGTTGACACTGGGGTGAAAACTGTTGGGTGTGTAAAATCAAGAACAAAAAAAGCCAAAATGGACAGGAAGGGAAGAAAAGCAGGGGATTACCAGGATTATCTGACAGGAAGGTTAAGGGAGAAATCCACCGATTGATCGCTGAACTGTGAAATTGCCTCTTGGCCGAATCGAGATTTCCATGTTAGTCATGAGTAGCAACAACGACATTAGAAAACAAAAGCGGAAAAATGGAGTTTAACTTCATGTGTATATTTAGTAAAATGAAAAATAAATGAATAGAAGGTTGTCGTTTAGTTTGGAGATACAGCACGGAAACAGGCCTTTCGGCCCACCGAGTCCGCACCGACCAGCGATCCCTGCACATTAACACTATCCTATACACACTAGGGACAATTTACACATACACAAAGCCAATTAACCTGCAAACCTGTACGTCTTTGGAGTGTGGGAGGAAACCAAAGATCTCGGAGAAAACCCACGCGGTCACGGGGAGAACGTACAAACTCCGTACAGACAGCACCCGTGGTCGGGATCGAACCTGGGTCTCCAGTGCTGCAAGTGCTGTCAGGCAGCAACTTTACCGCTGCGCCACCGTGCCATAGGCCAGCATTTGGGCCGTTAACAGTGCACCTCATGCAACTGCTATTTCATGAACGATTTGCTGCATTAGATGGAAATGCATTTTTGTGCAGCAAGAGATTCTCTACTTAAACCTTATTAACATAGAACATTGAAGTAGGCTCCCTTAGTGGTCCTGCAGAAATCTACGGTATTTCGAACCAGATGCTTTGGTTGTTTCAGAAACTAGACAAATTGTTACTGGACAAATGGACACTCAAGGAACTGCAGATGCTGGAAACCTGAAGAAAACATGAACTTAGAACATAGAACATAGTATATATAGTACACTGCAGGAACAGGCCCTTCGGCCCACAGTGTTTGTGCAAACATGATACCAAGTTTAACTGATCAATCTACCTGTATACGATCCATATCTCTCATAGACACAAAGAGCTGGAGTAACTCAGCGGGACAGGCAGCATCTCTGGAGAGAAGGAATGGGTGAGGTTTCGGGTCGCGAAACATCATCCATTACTTCTCCCCAGAGAAGCTGCCTGCCCCGTTGAGTTACTCCAGCATGAGTTACTCCGCCAGTTCCGGCCAGCCTAGAATTCCAGAGCCCCGGCTGCAGGGGGGGGCAAATTCGACCCGCCGATCGGCCGCGGAAGTCCCAATGAGGTAGAGATCGGCCTCCGCACCCGACCTAGGCGCCACATTTTCGGGGGGATTTCCGGTGGGGGGAGGGGGGAATTCAAGTGTGCAACCGTACATTTTGTCCAGAGTAAAGGAGGTGCTGAACCACCAGTTGCTGACCTGGGCATTTAAACTAATACAATTACATACAGGAAATCCCCTTGTACTTGGAGTTCTGTTTGCAACTATTCATTATGATTGAAATGATTGGGGGGGTGGAAGATTGCAACCTTCACGTGGTCCGCCATGTTTCGACTAATGCAATCAATTCGACGTGCACAAATGGAAGATCAAATGGAACAAGTTGTCCAACAACTTTAGGCTGTGCACGCCACACGAAAGAAGAAGAATAAATGATTGGGGATGTGGGCTGATTTCCCAGCCTAAGAGATGGGAAATATGTAGATGTCCACACTGCCATGCAGCACTGCAAGGGGAGTCCAACTTCAGATCAGGGCCATAAGCTCTGCGGAAATTCAGGATTTCAGACTTTGATCAGATCTTGACGTTCTGCCCAGTTACATCTGCAACAGCTGGCAACTCCTGATTTTCACATGGAGGATCCTGGCCTGGAGAAGGGCTTGGAGATTTTTAACAAGTTGGGTGGCAACCACGACTCAGATTGAACATTTTAAATGGAAGCACAATGCAGTCTCTTAACAGAAGCCCAAAACCCAAAGGAGAATGGCTAATAAGTACCATTGCCGGAGAAACTCAGTGGATCAGGCAACATCTGTACAAGGTGTCTTCCTGATGGTGCGTTCCTCCTGCAGTTTTGTTTGCTCACGATTCCAACAACTGCAGTATTTTCTGTCTGTAATAATTTCAATTGGCAGTTTTGTTTACACTGTAGTCTTAGGTATATTACAGACAACCAGAGTGTATGCAATCAGTTTTGTGAACATAATTTTCTCAATCCAATAGTCACTAGTCAATAATGCTTTATTTCACAGGTACAGTATGCAACTACACAGTGAAATTCACTTTGAATATAATACACATGCTGGCACTGCCATATTTGGCGTTATTATTCAAAGTCCGGATAGCCCGCACACTCGATGTATTAGCACAGGAACATAGAAACATACAAAATAGTTCCAGGGGTAGTCAATTCGGCCAATATTATCATGGCTGATCATCCAGAATTAGTACCCTGTACCTACTTTCTCCCTGTATCCCTTGATTCCATCAGCCCCAAGAGCTATATCTAAGTCTCTCTTCAATACGTCTAGTGAATTGGCCTCCACTGCCTTCTGTGGCAGAGAATTCCACAGATCCACAACTCTCTCGCTGAAAAAGTGTTTCCTTTATCTGGAGTATAGAAGTTGGGAGGTCATGTTGCAGTTGTATAAGATGTTGATGAGACCACATGTAGAATATTGTGTTCAGTTCTGGGCACCATGTTATAGGGAAAATATTGTCAAGCTTGAAAGGGTTCAGAAAGATTTACCAGGAATAGAGGGTGTGAGCTATAGGGAGAGGTTGAGTAGGCTGGTCTCTATTCCATTGAGTGCTGGAGGATGAGGGGGGATCTTATAGAGGTGTAGAAAATCATGAGAAGCAGGATCAGGTAGATGCACAGAGTTTCTTGCCCAGTGTGGGAATCGAGGACCAGAGGACATAGGTTCAAGGTGAAGGGGAAAATATTTAATAGGAATCCAAGGGGTAACTTTTTCACACAAAGGATGGTGAGTGTATGGAACAAGCTGCCAGAGGAGGTAGTTGAGGCTGGGATTATCCCATCGTTTAAGAGACAGTACATAGGTAGGACAGGTTTAGAGGGGTATGGACCGAGCGCAGACAAGTGAGACTAGTGTAGCTGGGTCATTGTTGGCCAGTGTAGGCAGGTTGGGAAAAATTTATTCCTATGAAGAAAAAAAGGGGTAAGGGTATGAACAGTCAGCCATGGCTCAGTAAAACTATAAAGGATAGTATTCGGCTGAAGGCAAGGGCATATAAGGTAGCCAGAGATAGTGGAAGGGTAGAGGATTGGGAAGCATTTAAAGGTCAGCAAAAAATAACTAAGAGATTAATTAAGACGGGGAAAATAGACTATGAAAGGAATTTAGCGAACAACATAAAAACTAATAGTAAGAGTTTTTATAGCTATATAAAAAGAAAAAGGGTGGCTAAGGTGAACGTTGGTCCATTGGAGGGTGAGACTGGAGAGTTGTTGGTGGGGAACATGGAAATGGCAAAGGCATTAAACGAGTATTTTGTATCAGTCTTCACCATAGAAGACACAAAAAATATTCCAACGCTGGATAAACAGGGGGCGGTAGGAATGGAGGAGCTAAATACTATTAAGATCACTAAGGAGGTGGTATTAGGGAAATTAATGAGACTGTAGGAGGATAAATCCCCTGGGCCTGATGGATTACATCCAAGGGTCTTGAGGGAGATAGCGGTGGGGATTGTGGATGCATTGGTGATAATTTTCAAAAACTCCCTGGAGGCGGGAACGGTCCCAGTGGATTGGAAAATGGCCAATGTAACACCTATATTTAAAAAAGGAAGTAAACAGAAGGCGGGTGACTATAGACCGGTTAGTCTAACATCGGTGGTGGGTAAAATGTTAGAGACAATTATTAAAGAAACACTAACGGGGCACTTGGATAAACATGACTTCATCGGACAGAACCAGCATGGTTTTGTGAAGGGGAAATCCTGTTTAACGAATCTGCTCGAATTCTTTGAGGAAGTGACAACCCGGGTGGATAAAGGGGAACCGGTGGATGTGGTATACTTGGACTTCCAAAAGGCTTTTGACAAGGTGCCACATAAGAGACTATTGCTAAAAATAAAAAATTATGGGATTGGGGGTAATATATTAGCATGGGTAGAGGATTGGCTAACAAATAGGAAGCAGAGAGTGGGGATAAATGGTTCATACTCGGGATGGCAACCGGTAACTAGCGGGGTTCCGCAAGGGTCGGTGCTGGGACCCCAGTTGTTCACAATTTATATAAATGATTTGGAGGAGGGAACCAAGTGTAATATATCAAAATTTGCGGACGATACAAAAATGGGAGGAAAAGTAGGGGATGAGGAGGATAGGAAGAGTCTGCAAAAGGATATAGATAAGCTAGGTGAGTGGGCAACAACTTGGCAGATGAAATTTAATACTAATAAATGTGAAGTCATTCACTTTGGGAAAAAAAATGATAGGGCAAGTTATTTTCTAAATGAGGAGGAGCTGCGTTGTAATGCAACGCAAAGGGATCTAGGGGTATTAGTACATGAATCACTAAAAGTCAGTATGCAGGTGCAGCAAGCAATCAGGAAGGCCAATGGAGTTTTGGCCTTTATTGCTAGGGGGATTGAGTATAAAAACACGGAGGTCTTGCTGCAGCTGTACACAGTATTAGTGAGACCACATTTGGAATACTGTGTACAGTTCTGGGGTCCATACTTAAGAAAGGATGTACTAGCCCTGGAGGCAGTGCAGCGAAGGTTTACAAGATTAATTCCTGCAATGAGGGGATTGACATATGAGGAAAGGTTAAGTAAGCTGGAACTCTACTCTTTGGAGTTTAGAAGAATGAGAGGCGATCTCATTGAAACATATAAGATCGTGAGGGGCCTTGATCGGGTGGATGCACCGAGGATGTTCCCAATGATCGGGGAAACTAGAACTAGGGGACATAGTTGCAGAATAAGGGGGGGCTCTTTTAAAACTGAGATGAGGAAGAACTTCTTCACCCAGAGGGTGGTTAATTTATGGAATTCACTGCCCCAGGGAGCAGTGGAAGCAGAAACGTTAAATATATTTAAGTCTAGAGTAGATGGTTTTTTAGCTGCCAAGGGGATAAGGGGCTACGGGGAGAGGGCAGGGATATGGACCTAGGTATGGTTAGTATAGTAAGACCTGAGTGATCTCCTGGATAAGTGTCGATCGCCTGGATTGGGGTCGGAGAGGAATTTCCCGGATTTTTTTCCCGAATTGGACCTGGGTTTTTATCCGTTTTTTTGCCTCCCCCAGGAGATCACGCGGTTCTTGGGGTGGAGAGGGGTGATAGCGGTATAAAGGGGAGGGTAGTGTCTTGTGTTCTGTGTCTTGTGTCTACTGTTTGTGGGTGAGTGTGTCTGTTTAGTGTTCAGCCATGAGCGAATGGCGGTGCGGGCTCGACGGACCTGGTGGTCTACTCTCGCACCTACTTTCTATGTTTCTATGTTATGGGCCGAAGGGCCTGTTTCCACACGGTATCAGTCTATGACTCTATGACACTATGGAGAATACCTGCATGGTCACGGGCAGAACGTGCAAACTCCATAGACACAGCACCCGCAGTCAGGATCGAACCCGGGTCTCTGGCACTGTGAGGTAGTAATACTACAGCTACGCCACTGTCCCGCCCTGAGTATTATCTGATTTCTTTGGATAGCATGTTCCCGTGATCTGATGTCCCTCACCTCTTCTCGCCCGGCCATCTTTGCGTCCCGGGGGCGCCTCCTGCAGCCCACCTGAAGGCGCTGGAGGCGTGACCCCGTTTCACCCTCCCATTGGTCTTCTCAATCATCTCTGGAACAGGAGCGAGCAGTCACGATTGTTGAAAAGTCCAGATCTGGAGACCTGTCAAATCAAACTGAAATGAAAGGACTAATGCTAAATTAAAATCACAAGCGCACAATAGTAGGAAAAGAGCATATACCGTACAGGTGAAATGGAGTTAAAGGGGGAGGAGTGTTAGGTATGGGATAATTAGGATAAGTATGTAGCCCTGTGTAACTTCATATTAGTTTTTCTTATTAAGAAATGTATATAAGTTTTGCTGTGAATATGTGTTCTGCATTTGATTTGTTGTTAATGAGTTAGATCATTTTTCCTGTGTGGTGATTGGTTTGGGTGCGGGAGCTGGAATTGTGGGTAATCGAAGTCCAGGAGAGAGACAGAAGAAGCCTAGGCTAACTGCTACCCCTTCAGCTCGGAGGGTGGATTAAAGACTGTCGCTGTATGGACTTTGTGATTACGAGGAGAGTGAGAGCAGCGGTTAGCTGAGCCCTGGAGACAACGAGGGAGAAGGAAGATTTCTGCCACATGGGGTCCTCTCTGGTCAGCCAACTCCCCGCCATCTTGTGAGCTTCTGCACTGTGCACTTGTCGGCTTCCACTGTATTTGGCCGCGACGCTCTCCAGCTTCGACCAGGCCTGCAACTTGGGGTTATTCTTGTTTTGTTTTTAATGTTGCCGGCTTGTGTGAGTGAGTGTGTGGGCCCACATAGTAATTAATACTTAAAGGTACTATAAAATATTGATTTATTGAGTGTTGTTTTTTTTTGAATATCTGTGTGAGAAACACCAGTAAAACACCATATTTTTGGTTATTGATATTTTATTTTGTATTCCCCTGACCAACATATCATTTATTTTAATAAATAGAATAAATGTGAAGGTAATTCATTGGAACATAGTTGTCAGTTGATTTATTTTAACTGTTTCTACAGTAGGGTATACCATTTAATATTGAAATTAAAGGTGCCCTATTGTCCAAATTAAGAGAGTGCATAAATACTTAAATTAAGGGTTAACTAACACCTATAAGGGAATTAAAGTTTACAAACCTGGGGCGCAGCTCATGTAGAGGGCAAAGAAGCGCTACACAAAATGGAGGCATCGCTGAGATTGATTCCCATTTCATTTACTGTTAATTTTTGCCTTTAAGAAGTGTTTTTGTTTCCTGACTTTTGTATTAAAGTGCCTATAGCAGTTGTAGTATAATGGCTACTCAAGTAGACGCTCAGTTAGCAGCTAAGCTTCATCGCTGGTGTAGTGAAGCATGCTTAGACCCAAACCATGCTTTTGTCCTGTTTGACGTGCCGACTAATACTGACCAAGCAGACATTGAAGAGACTGTTCAGACAGTAAAGGCACTTGGGAGAGTAAAGGTACGGGACGTCCAAAGTGACATTCAGACTGGCAGCAACATGGTACTCTGTGAATGCCTCATGGTACTCTTGAAGTTGTACAGCCAGATCGCATTCCCCCCCAACTGCAGCCAGTGAAGGGAGGCTCAGAATGGAAAATGTTCCTCTTCAATGAACCTGTGAGCCCAGCTGAAGATTTTTTAGCTAGGCTAAACAAACTAATGACTGATGAAGGAAAATCAGTAAATGATGTTCAAGCCATGCTGACTACAGAGACTCCACAAGGAAGCTCCCCAGAGTCCATCATCCGAGCAGTGGGAGACCAGTTGGGAAAAACGATGAGACCTACCAGTGAGAACAATGCATTTCGACGTCTGCGGATGTTCTCTGGAAACCTTCCCACACCGCCAGGAGAGGAGAGCCTTGACCATTGGCTCGAACAAGCCTATCAAATGATTGAAGAATGTGACTGCTCTGAACGTGAGAAACGAAAGAGAATAGTCGAGAGCTTAAAGGGGCCGGCCCTGGAAATAATTCAGGCTGTACGACTAAACAACCCAGATGCTAGCCCTGACTGCTATGTAAAGGCCTTGGAAAGTGCCTTTGGCACGCCTGTGTCAGGAGAAGACTTATATTTTGCCTTCAGGAGCCTTCACCAACAGTCTGGTGAAAAGCTCTCTGACTTTTTAAGGAGGCTGGAACGCTCATTGATCAAAGTAGTGCAAAAAGGAGGCCTTCTCAGCCACAGAGCCGATCATGCTCGAATTCACCAACTCATTAGAGGTGCTACTGACTCTGATATGATGCTGTTACAGCTGAGATTGAGAGAAAGAAAAGAGAAACCTCCTACCTTCTTAAAGCTCCTAAATGAGATTCGTGAAGAGGAGGAATATGAGACAGCTCGACGAAAATTAACTACAACAGTAAGACAAGTACAAGTCAGAGACCAAGCCAATACCAAAGCTACAGAAGACCAAAAGTCAAAGGCAACGATGAGGTTCACTCTCTGAGAATAAACACTGTTCGTTCTGAACAATCCCCATCACCTTGTAATCCACCAATGGATGTGGTCGGCCAAGTGAAATGGCAGGGCCCTGGGACTCTAAGAATCCCACCTGGAGGAGCACACTATGCTGTCTGTGAAGTGGAGAAGCAGCAACCTATGGATAAAAGCATCCTAATGGTGGAGGCTGATGAAAGTACCAACCTTCCTGCTGGTGTGCTGGCTCCGCCAGTAGTCCTGCCACCCTCAGCTATGGATACCAAGGGCTTCACACTCATGCTGTGAAATGAATCTCAAAAAGATTCCCCAGTGCTAGCCCAAGTGTACCTGGTTGACTCTGTCATTGAGCCAAAGAAGTCTCCGAAAACAATGTCAATTGGTCCTGAGCTCTTCAATTTTGGGGATTCACCCATTCCCGAAGCATGGAGAGCTAGGTTAGCCAACAAGTTGTCAGAGAGAGCTGATGTATTCTCATTGGAGGAATGGGATGTGGGTCTAGCGAGAGGTGTGACACACCACATAAGACTCAGAGACTCTAGACCATCCAGAGAGAGATCCCGCAGAATCGCATCTGCAGACATTGAGGATGTTCGGCGCCATCTCCAAGAACTGCTGGCAGCCGGAATAATCAAAGAATCCCGAAGTCCGTATGCCTCTCCCATTGTCATAGTGAGGAAGAGGAATGGCAAAGTGAGAATGTGCATTGACTATCGTCTGCTGAACTCCAGAACCATCCCAGACCAGTACACCATGCCGCGCATATATGATGCACTTGATTGTCTGACTGGCAGTAAATGGTTCTCTGTGCTGGATTTGAGAAGCGGATATTACCAAGTGGAAATGTCTGAGGCAGACAAAGAAAAGACAGCCTTTATTTGCCCTCTTGTTTTTTTCCAGTTTGAGCGGATGCCCCAAGGCATCACAGGTGCTCCTGCAACCTTTCAAAGATTGATGGAGAAGGCTGTAGGAGACATGAACCTGATCCAAGTTCTTGTGTATCTTGATGATATCATAGTGTTTGGAAAAACACTAGAGGAACACGAAGAACATCTCCTCAAAGTTTTGGATGGGCTGGAGGAATGTGGACTCAAGATCTCCATTGACAAATGCCAATTCTGTCTACCAAAAGTGAAATTCCTGGGGCACATTGTCTCCGCCGCCGGCGTCGCAACCGACCGGGAGAAAGTTAGTGCCGTCACCAATTGGAAGAAACCCATTGACCTAAAGCCCCTGAGGTCGTTTCTAGGATTTTGTGGGTACTATCGGCGGTTCATTGAGAACTACTCTGCCACTGTCCGCCCTCTCACAGACCTAACTAAAGGGTACCCTCCAGCTCAACGCAAAAACAAAAACAAAGCCACCTTCAAGGACAAGAAAGACTACTTTAAAGTCTCAGAGCCTTTCAGCGACCGTTGGACCTCAGCTTGTGATGACGCCTTTTACACCATCATCCACAAGCTCACGCATGCTCCTGTGTTGGCTTTCGCGGACCCGACAAGGCCCTACATATTGCATGTAGACGCAAGCCTGAATGGCCTGGGAGCTGTGTTGAATCAAGAGCATCCTGAAGGACTCCGTCCAGTTGCTTTCGCCAGTCGCAAGCTCAGCCAGTCAGAGCGGAACTATCCCATCCACCAGCTAGAATTTCTAGCTTTGAAGTGGGCTGTAGTCGATAAGTTCCATGATTATTTGTATGGCACCAAATTCACTGTGAGAACGGATAATAATCCGCTCACGTATGTGTTAACCACTGCCAGGCTTAACGCCACAGGCCACAGGTGGCTAGCTGCCCTCTCCACCTATGACTTCAATGTTCAGTATAAGCCTGGTCGTGAAAACATTGATGCGCACTTGCTTTCCAGAAATCATCAGGAGACAGAGGATGGATGGGTGGATGTTCCTACTTCTGGGATGAAAGCTCTCTGCCGAAGAATCGCTGCATGTGGTCCCGGCGAAAGCACCACTAGATGTGTCGACCAACTAGGTGCTTCCCCCGATGCTATTCCTGCGATGGAATCCCACACAGATTCCAACCTCACTCAAGTGGAGGGAAATGAGCTTGAGCAGTTGAGCCGTAAAGAACTGATAGAGGCCCAGAGATTAGACCCTGTCATCAGTGTGGTAATGTCTCAAGTGAAGCTAGGCAAATGTGACCCAGCTCCTAAACATCCAAATGCTGATGTCGCCTTGCTGCAGCGAGAAAGTTCCAAGCTTCGGATAAAGTGTGACCTCCTGTACAGAGTCATTAAGAGACCCTCTGGAAGAGAGGTGAGTCAGCTTATCTTACCTGCTCAGTACAAATCAATGGTTCTGAAGTCCATGCACGACGACATTGGTCACCTCGGCATTGAAAGAACCACAGAGCTTGTCAGAAACCGATTTTACTGGCCCAAAATGGCCTCTGAGATTGCAACCTACATCCAGAACTGTGGGAGATGTGTGGCCCGGAAGTCCCTTCCACACAGAGCTGCCCCTATGCAACAGATCACGAGTAATGGACCGTTGGACTTGGTCTGCATGGATTTCCTTTCTATTGAGCCCGACTCCAAAGGCATTGCCAATGTGCTGGTCATCACAGATCATTACACAAGGTATGCTCAGGCATTCCCGACCAAAGATCAAAAGGCCCTCACCGTGGCTAAAGTCCTCTTTGAAAAGTTCTTTGTTCACTACGGACTGCCAGCCCGCATCCACTCAGATCAGGGTCGCGACTTTGAGAGCAAAATTATCAAAGAGCTCCTGACCATGCTGGGCGTTCGCAAGTCGAGAACCTCTCCGTACCACCCTCAGGGAGACCCCCAACCTGAGAGATTCAATCGTACTCTCCTGTCCATGCTTGGCACCCTTGATCCAGCTCTAAAGCCCAAATGGAGCCAACATATAAGCCAGCTAGTGCATGCTTATAACAGCACCCGAAATGATGCAACAGGGTGCTCACCCTACTTTTTAATGTTCGGGAGAGAGGCGCGGCTACCAGTGGATCTTTGTTTTGGCATTGGTTGGGAGGAAGAGGATGGTCTTAAGCATCACCAATATGTGGCCAAAATGAAAAAAGAGTTGCGGGATGCTTACCAGCTAGCAGCTGAAGCAGCTTCCAAAAACCATGAACGGAACAAAAGACTCTATGATGCAAGAGTGAGAAATCAGACACTGCAAGAAGGAGACCGTGTCCTGGTTCGCAATCTTGGCATCACTGGAAAACACAAGCTACAGGACAGATGGAACCCCTTGCCCTATGTGGTGATAGCACAGTTGCCCAATCTTCCGGTGTATTGTGTGAAACCAGAGAGAGGAACAGGCATAGTGAAAACAATGCACAGAGATCACTTGCTTCCCATTGGTTACTTGGTAAGACTGCCTACTCCTGCAGAGAGGAAAACACAACCAAAGAAACCAGTAACCAGAGCACAGAAAGCCAAGTGTCAAGCCCAAAACCCAGAACATGTGAGTCAAGAGCCACCGACTTCAGAGTCTGAAGAGGAGAGTAATTACTACTTACCCCAGCTAAAGCTTTGTCTACGTCCGCAAACCCAAACCCCAGAACATGTGAGTCAAGAGCCACCGACTTCAGAGTCTGAAGAGGAGAGTAATTACTACTTACCCCAGCTAAAACTCTGTCTACGTCCGCAAACCCAAGGCCTGGAGGCTGAACACAGACATGGTCCGGTCATGATAGATACAGCTATCAGCGTCTGCTCCAATGATCATGACTCACCTGAAGAGGAGGATCAAGTGGATGAACTGCCAGTAGCAACAGAAGATCTGGAAGAACCCTTACAGCCACACCAAGACTCTGTGGTGGACACAGAGCTGGGGGAGGGAGACGTCCCCACCCCTAGCACCTCGGCTGTGGTTGCTGAGTCCTCCCAGACACCCTGTGCCAGACGGCTTGTGAAACCTGTCCTACGCCTCAGTTATGACAAACTTGGACAGCCGACTGACAGTCCTGTGACGATAGTTTATAGAGGCCTGATTATTCAAATATGCTGTGACACAGAGACCACAGACACTAGTGAACCAAGATTAACGTTAAGTTCAGAATCCATCTAAAGAGCCCAAGTAAGCAGATGTGTTTAGTGCACAGTAGGTTAGCCTGATAGGGACATCAGACGTTTAGCAGGGGGAGGGTGTAGCCCTGTGTAACTTCATATTAGTTTTTCTTATTAAGAGATTTATATAAGTTTTGCTGTGAATATGTGTTCACAAAATTTGATTTGTTGTTAATGAGTTAGATCATTTTTCCTGTGTGGTGATTGGTTTGGGGGCGGGAGCTGGAATTGTGGGTAATCGAAGTCCAGGAGAGAGACAGAAGAAGCCTAGGCCAACTGCTACCCCTTCAGCTCGGAGGGTGGATTAAAGACTGTCGCTGTATGGACTTTGTGATTACGAGGAGAGTGAGAGCAGCGGTTAACTGAGCCCTGGAGACAACGAGGGAGAAGGAAGATTTCTGCCACATGGGGTCCTCTCTGGTCAGCCAACTCCCCGCCATCTTGTGAGCTTCTGCACTGTGAACTTGTCGGCTTCCACTGTATTTGGCCGCGACGCTCTCCAGCTTCGACCAGGCCTGCAACGTGGGGTTATTCTTGTTTTGTTTTTAATGTTGCCGGCTTGTGTGAGTGAGTGTGTGGGTCCACATAGTAATTAATACTTAAAGGTACTGTAAAATATTGATTTATTGAGTGTTGTTTTTTTTTGAATATCTGTGTGAGAAACACCAGTAAAACACCATATTTTTGGTTATTGATATTTTATTTTGTATTCCCCTGACCAACATATCATTTATTTTAATTAATAGAATAAATGTGAAGGTAATTCATTGGAACATAGTTGTCAGTTGATTTATTTTAACTGTTTCTACAGTAGGGTATACCATTTAATATTGAAATTAAAGGTGCCCTATTGTCCAAATTAAGAGAGTGCATAAATACTTAAATTAAGGGTTAACTAACACCTATAAGGGAATTAAAGTTTACGAACCTGGGGCGCAGCTCATGTAGAGGGCAAAGAAGCGCTACACAAAATGGAGGCATCGCTGAGATTGATTCCCATTTCATTTACTGTTAATTTTTGCCTTTAAGAAGTGTTTTTGTTTCCTGACTTTTGTATTAAAGTGCCTATAGCAGTTGTAGTATAATGGCTACTCAAGTAGACGCTCAGTTAGCAGCTAAGCTTCATCGCTGGTGTAGTGAAGCATGCTTAGACCCAAACCATGCTTTTGTCCTGTTTGACGTGCCGACTAATACTGACCAAGCAGACATTGAAGAGACTGTTCAGACAGTAAAGGCACTTGGGAGAGTAAAGGTATGGGACGTCCAAAGTGACATTCAGACTGGCAGCAACCTGGTACTCTGTGAATGCCGTGAAGTTGTACAGCCAGATCGCATTCCCCCCCCAACTGCAGCCAGTGAAGGGAGGCTCAGAATGGAAAATGTTCCTCTTCAATGAAACTGTGAGCCCAGCTGAAGATTTTTTAGCTAGGCTAAACAAACTAATGACTGATGAAGGAAAATCAGTAAATGATGTTCTAGCCATGCTGACTACAGAGACTCCACAAGGAAGCTCCCCAGAGTCCATCATCCGACCAGTGGGAGACCTGTTGGGAAAAACGATGAGACCTACCAGTGAGAACAATGCATTTCGACGTCTGCGGATGTTCTCTGGAAACCTTCCCACACCGCCAGGAGAGGAGAGCCTTGACCATTGGCTCGAACAAGCCTATCTAATGATTGAAGAATGTGACTGCTCTGAACGTGAGAAACGAAAGAGAATAGTCGAGAGCTTAAAGGGGCCGGCCCTGGAAATAATTCAGGCTGTACGACTAAACGACCCAGATGCTAGCCCTGACTGCTATGTAAAGGCCTTGGAAAGTGCCTTTGGCACGCCTGTGTCAGGAGAAGACTTATATTTTGCCTTCAGGAGCCTTCACCAACAGTCTGGTGAAAAGCTCTCTGACTTTTTAAGGAGGCTGGAACGCTCGTTGATCAAAGTAGTGCAAAAAGGAGGCCTTCTCAGCCACAGAGCCGATCATGCTCGAATTCACCAACTCATTAGAGGTGCTACTGACTCTGATATGATGCTGTTACAGCTGAGATTGAGAGAAAGAAAAGAGAAACCTCCTACCTTCTTAAAGCTCCTAAATGAGATTCGTGAAGAGGAGGAATATGAGACAGCTCGACGAAAATTAACTACAACAGTAAGACAAGTACAAGTCAGAGACCAAGCCAATACCAAAGCTACAGAAGACCAAAAGTCAAAGGCAACGACGAGGTTCACTCTCTGAGAATAAACACTGTTCGTTCTGAACAATCCCCATCACCTTGTAATCCACCAATGGATGTGGTCGGCCAAGTGAAATGGCAGGGCCCTGGGACTCTAAGAATCCCACCTGGAGGAGCACACTATGCTGTCTGTGAAGTGGAGAAGCAGCAACCTATGGATAAAAGCATCCTAATGGTGGAGGCTGATGAAAGTACCAACCTTCCTGCTGGTGTGCTGGTTTCGCCAGTAGTCCTGCCACCCTCAGCTATGGATACCAATGGCTTCACACTCATGCTGAGAAATGAATCTCAAAAAGATTCCCCAGTGCTAGCCCACGTGTACCTGGTTGACTCTGTCATTGAGCCAAAGAAGTCTCCGAAAACAATGTCAATTGGTCCTGAGCTCTTCAATTTTGGGGATTCACCCATTCCCGAAGCATGGAGAGCTAGGTTAGCCAACAAGTTGTCAGAGAGAGCTGATGTATTCTCATTGGAGGAATGGGATGTGGGTCTAGCGAGAGGTGTGACACACCACATAAGACTCAGAGACTCTAGACCATCCAGAGAGAGATCCCGCAGAATCGCATCTGCAGACATTGAGGATGTTCGGCGCCATCTCCAAGAACTGCTGGCAGCCGGAATAATCAAAGAATCCCGAAGTCCGTATGCCTCTCCCATTGTCATAGTGAGGAAGAGGAATGGCAAAGTGAGAATGTGCATTGACTATCGTCTGCTGAACTCCAGAACCATCCCAGACCAGTACACCATGCCGCGCATAGATGATGCACTTGATTGTCTGACTGGCAGTAAATGGTTCTCTGTGCTGGATTTGAGAAGCGGATATTACCAAGTGGAAATGTCTGAGGCAGACAAAGAAAAGACAGCCTTTATTTGCCCTCTTGGTTTTTTCCAGTTTGAGCGGATGCCCCAAGGCATCACAGGTGCTCCTGCAACCTTTCAAAGATTGATGGAGAAGGCTGTAGGAGACATGAACCTGATCCAAGTTCTTGTGTATCTTGATGATATCATAGTGTTTGGAAAAACACTAGAGGAACACGAAGAACGTCTCCTCAAAGTTTTGGATGGGCTGGAGGAATGTGGACTCAAGATCTCCATTGACAAATGCCAATTCTGTCTACCACAAGTGAAATTCCTGGGGCACATTATCTCCACCGCCGGCGTCGCAACTGACCGGGAGAAAGTTAGTGCCGTCACCAATTGGAAGAAACCCATTGACCTAAAGCCCCTGAGGTCGTTTCTAGGATTTTGTGGGTACTATCGGCGGTTCATTGAGAACTACTCTGCCACTGTCCGCCCTCTCACAGACCTAACTAAAGGGTACCCTCCAGCTCAACGCAAAAACAAAGCCACCTTCAAGGACAAGAAAGACTACTTTAAAGTCTCAGAGCCTTTCAGCGACCGTTGGACCTCAGCTTGTGATGACGCCTTTTACACCATCATCCACAAGCTCACGCATGCTCCTGTGTTGGCTTTCGCGGACCCGACAAGGCCCTACATATTGCATGTAGACGCAAGCCTGAATGGCCTGGGAGCTGTGTTGAATCAAGAGCATCCTGAAGGACTCCGTCCAGTTGCTTTCGCCAGTCGCAAGCTCAGCCAGTCAGAGCGGAACTATCCCATCCACCAGCTAGAATTTCTAGCTTTGAAGTGGGCGGTAGTCGATAAGTTCCATGATTATTTGTATGCCACCAAATTCACTGTGAGAACGGATAATAATCCGCTCACGTATGTCTTAACCACTGCCAGGCTTAACGCCACAGGCCACAGGTGGCTAGCTGCTCTCTCCACCTATGACTTCAACGTTCAGTATAAGCCTGGCCGTGAAAACATTGATGCGGACTTGCTTTCCAGAAATCATCAGGAGACAGAGGATGGATGGGTGGATGTTCCTACTTCTGGGATGAAAGCTCTCTGCCGAAGAATCGCTGCATGTGGTCCGGGCGAAAGCACCACTAGATGTGTCGACCAACTAGGTGCTTCCCCCGATGCTATTCCTGCTGTTTATTCCTACCTCACTCAAGTGGAGGGAAATGAGCTTGAGCAGTTGAGCCGTAAAGAACTGATAGAGGCCCAGAGATTAGACCCTGTCATCAGTGTGGTAATGTCTCAAGTGAAGCTAGGCAAATGTGACCCAGCTCCTAAACATCCAAATGCTGATGTCGCCTTGCTGCAGCGAGAAAGTTCCAAGCTTCGGATAAAGTGTGACCTCCTGTACAGAGTCATTAAGAGACCCTCTGGAAGAGAGGTGAGTCAGCTTATCTTACCTGCTCAGTACAAATCAATGGTTCTGAAGTCCATGCACGACGACATTGGTCACCTCGGCATTGAAAGAACCACAGAGCTTGTCAGAAACCGATTTTACTGGCCCAAAATGGCCTCTGAGATTGCAACCTACATCCAGAACTGTGGGAGGTGTGTGGCCTGGAAGTTCCTTCCACACAGAGCTGCCCCTATGCAACAGATCACGAGTAATGGACCGTTGGACTTGGTCTGCATGGATTTCCTTTCTATTGAGCCCGACTCCAAAGGCATTGCCAATGTGCTGGTCATCACAGGTCATTACACAAGGTATGCTCAGGCATTCCCGACCAAAGATCAAAAGTCCCTCACCGTGGCTAAAGTCCTCTTTGAAAAGTTCTTTGTTCACTACGGACTGCCAGCCCGCATCCACTCAGATCAGGGTCGCGACTTTGAGAGCAAAATTATCAAAGAGCTCTTGACCATGCTGGGCATTCGCAAGTCGAGAACCTCTCCGTACCACCCTCAGGGAGACCCCCAACCTGAGAGATTCAATCGTACTCTCCTGTCTATGCTTGGCACCCTTGATCCAGCTCTAAACCCCAAATGGAGCCAACACATAAGCCAGCTAGTGCATGCTTATAACAGCACCCGAAATGATGCAACAGGGTACTCACCCTGCTTTTTAATGTTCGGGAGAGAGGCGCGGCTACCAGTGGATCTTTGTTTTGGCATTGGTTGGGAGGAAGAGGATGGTCTTAAGCATCACCAATATGTGGCCAAAATGAAAAAAGAGTTGCGGGATGCTTACCAGCTAGCAGCTGAAGCAGCTTCCAAAAACCATGAACGGAACAAAAGACTCTATGATGCAAGAGTGAGAAATCAGACACTGCAAGAAGGAGACCGTGTCCTGGTTCGCAATCTTGGCATCACTAGAAAACACAAGCTACAGGACAGATGGAACCCCTTGCCCTATGTGGTGATAGCACAGTTGCCCAATCTTCCGGTGTATCGTGTGAAACCAGAGAGAGGAACAGGCACAGTGAAAACAATGCACAGAGATCACTTGCTTCCCATTGGTTACTTGGTAAGACTGGCTACTCCTGCAGAGAGGGAAACACAACCAAAGAAACCAGTAACCAGAGCACAGAAAGCCAAGTGTCAAGCCCAAAACCCAGAACATGTGAGTCAAGAGCCACCGACTTCAGAGTCTGAAGAGGAGAGTAATTACTACTTACCCCAGCTAAAACTCTGTCTACGTCCGCAAACCCAAGGCCTGGAGGCTGAACACAGACATGGTCCGGTCATGATAGATACAGCTATCAGCGTCTGTTCCAATGATCATGACTCACCTGAAGAGGAGGATCAAGTGGATGAACTGCCAGTAGCAACAGAAGATCTGGAAGAACCCTTACCGCCACACCAAGACTCTGTGGTGGACACAGAGCTGGGGGAGGGAGACGTCCCTACCCCTAGCACCTCGGCTGTGGTTGCTGAGTCCTCCCAGACACCCTGTGCCAGACGGCTTGTGAAACCTGTCCTACGCCTCAGTTATGACAAACTTGGACAGCCGACTGACAGACCTGTGACGATAGTTTATAGAGGCCTGATTATTCAAATATGCTGTGACACAGAGACCACAGACACTAGTGAACCAAGATTAACGTTAAGTTCAGAATCCATCTAAAGAGCCCAAGTAAGCAGATGTGTTTAGTGCACAGTAGGTTAGCCTGATAGGGACATCAGACGTTTAGCAGGGGGAGGGTGTAGCCCTGTGTAACTTCATGTTAGTTTTTCTTATCAAGAGATTTATATAAGTTTTGCTGTGAATATGTGTTCTGCATTTGATTTGTTGTTAATGAGTTAGATCATTTTTCCTGTGTGGTGATTGGTTTGGGGGCGGGAGCTGGGAATTGTGGGTAATCGAAGTCCAGAAGAAGACAGAAGAAGCCTAGGCTAACTGCTACCCCTTCAGCTCGGAGGGTGGATTAAAGACTGTCACTGTATGGACTTTGTGATTACGAGGAGAGTGAGAGCAGCGGTTAGCTGAGCCCTGGAGACAACGAGGGAGAAGGAAGATTTCTGCCACATGGGGTCCTCTCTGGTCAGCCAACTCCCCGCCACCTTGTGAGCTTCTGCACTGTGCACTTGTCGGCTTCCACTGTATTTGGCCGCGACGCTCTCCAGCTTCGACCAGGCCTGCAACGTGGGGTTATTCTTGTTTTGTTTTTAATGTTGCCGGCTTGTGTGAGTGAGCGTGTGGGCCGACATAGTAATTAATACTTAAAGGTACTATAAAATATTGATTTATTGAGTGTTGTTTTTTTTTTGAATATCTGTGTGAGAAACACCGGTAAAACACCATATTTTTGGTTATTGATATTTTATTTTGTATTTCCCTGACCAACATATCATTTATTTTAATTAATAGAATAAATGTGAAGGTAATTCATTGGAACATAGTTGTCAGTTGATTTATTTTAACTGTTTCTACAGTAGGGTATACCATTTAATATTGAAATTAAAGGTGCCCTATTGTCCAAATTAAGAGAGTGCATAAATACTTAAATTAAGGGTTAACTAACACCTATAAGGGAATTAAAGTTTACGAACCTGGGGCGCAGCTCATGTAGAGGGCAAAGAAGCGCTACACAAAATTGGTGTCTTGTGATGTCTTGGGCAAGTACGCATGAGCAGGGGGAGACTGGAGGTGGCGTACTGCAGTAAAGAAGCTTGTATGATTCCTCCCGTGTCCGAGCCTTTATTCAAGTGTTCAAAGCATCCGAATACACAACAATTGGCGACGAGGATAAAAGAACGAAGATAAGAACAAGGCCAGCAAGAAGAATCGAAAACAAAAGTTAAAAATAGAAGTAGTATTTGGAAACAAGTGAAACAGCACCAAGCCAAATGGTTTTGAATTGGCGCCAAAAAGAAAAAAGGTAGGAACGGGAAGCAATAGCTCAGGGAAGAGCTAGGAAAACAAGCAGGGGCAGTAAGGGTCACCAAGCACGGTGTCAGCTTACCTGGAATGTATCCAGGGCTGTGCAGCCCACAGCCAAGCCCAAGCAGCAACCACAGACGTCAGGTGAGGGCCTAGTACCGTGTAGGCCACGGACAGGTCCAGAGAGCCACCGACAAGAGGCTGAGTCTTCAGCCCAACCGGGAACAGTCAACCCGGTGGAGGGAGAAAACAGAGAAAGCCCGGTCGGGATCAGAGTCAGCCCGAACGTGAACAGAAAAGCGGACAGGCCCGCGAGAGAAGTTGACTTGCGGCTAAAACTTGAACAGTATAATCTAAGAGACTGTCCTAAAAACTGCCGCGATCGCCAGCAAAGGCATGCAGGACTGATTATCTACAGCACCCGATTAGCAGCCGGTTTTCAGCTGCTAAAAGACTAAACTGTTAAATACCTTAAGACCTACAACATCCAAATGCCTTCAAAGTAATGGCTGAAGCAATAAATCAAGTGGAACTGTAAATTAATTGCTGAATCTGCCAAAATAAAAAGGGGGGAAAAAAAATGGAAAAGAAGTGTTTGGTCATTGAGTGAAATCCAGTTCATCATTTCGGGGTGGATAAATCAGATCCCTTTCAAGCGGGGAATCTGCACAAAAACATTAGAAGACTTGACAAGACCTTTGTGAGTCAAGCAACAATTATCAGAACTCATGTGTAAAATTGTTCCTGCATTGTGCCACAGAATGCTACTTATCGAAATTAATGTGTCTTATTTGCCCTTTGGAATCTTGAAACAGCTTTATGTTAAGAAATAAATTACATGCAAACACCAGCAGGAGCGTGCATAGCAAACTGATAGGGAGAAATGCCTAGACCTGATTTTCTGCAATGCAGAAAGAGGCCATTCAGCCCATCGGGTCCAGGGTGGTGAATCTGTCCAATTCATTGCCACAAACGGCTGTGGAGGGAAAGTCAATGGATATATTTGAGGTGGAGATTGACAGATTATTAATTAGTATGGGTGTCAGGGGTTATGGGGCGAAGGTAGGAGAATGGGGTTGAGAGGGAAAGGTAGATCAGCCATGATTGAATTGCAGAGTCGACTTGATGGACAGAATGGCCTTATTCTGCTCCCAGAACTTATAGAAACATATAAACATAGAAAGTAGGTGCCGGAGTAGGCCATTCGGCCCTTCGAGCCAGCATCGACATTCAATATGATCATGGCTGATCATCCTGAATCAGTACCCGTTCCCGCATTCTCCCCATAACTTGATTCCGTTAGCCCTAAGAGCTATATCTAACTCTCTCTTGAATACATCTAGTGAACTAGCCTCCACTGCCTTCTGTAGCAGAGATTTCCACAGATTCACAATACTCTGGGTGAAAAGGTTTCTCCTCATCTCAGTCCTAAATGGCCTACTTCTTAAACTATGACCCCTGGTTCTGGACTCCCCCAACATCGGGGACATTTTTCCTGCATCTAGCTTGTCCAATCCCTTCAGAATTGTATATGTTTGTATAAGGCCATTAAGATCCATGAACTTATGAATTTATGAATGTTAGCTTCAAACAACCCCAATCCCATTTCATATTTCCTGCATTCCTGCCTCTTTATTCTCTCTCATATGCCCATCAATCCTCGATTGTCTTTGCCAATTACCTAATTTAAGGGATCATTTTCAGCAAGTAATTAATCTATCAGAGTGTCGTTAGGGTGCAGGAGGAAACCAGAGCACCCAACATAAACCCACACAGTCACAGGAAGAAAGATCAAAGCCCACAGAGACAGCCCTTAAGGTTACGATCAAAACCTGTTGCCTGGCTGTAGGAGATGGCAGTACGAACAGTTGTGACAACGCACTCCTCAGTCATAACTGGCGCAGAGGATTAAAGGTCAGTTCAGGAAAATAAATCATATAATTAAGGGGGCTGACTACAACATTAATTACCAGACCCAAGTGGTTTCAGTGGGAATAATTAATGTGATCATACAATCAGTGATCACTTTATCATCATTAAATTTAATGGGGAGGCTCGTGGGAGAGAAGGCTTCCATTTGCTTTGTCCATCCTAACGACAAAAGTCATCCATTAATTTGTGGAGAATCAGAACTCATGATGTATCTATTTCATCACAGCTTTCTTAATTTTTAAAAATTAATTAATAATGGCATCTTAGGGCTAATGGAATCAAGGGACATGTGGAGAAAGCAGGACCAGGGTACTGATTCTGGATGATCAGCCATGATCATATTGAATGGCAGTGGTGGCTCGAAGGGCCAAATGACCTACTCCTGCACCTATTTTCTATGTTTCTATGTTTCTAGTCGATCCACCAAGTCTACACGCCATTCAATCGTGGCTGACCTATCTTTCCTCTCAACACCATTCCCCTGCCTTCTCCCCATATCCTCTGACACCCGTACTAATCAAGAATCTATCAAACACTGCGCCGTGCATAGTGCATGATATGAGTTTGGACCTAGCTATGACTCTATGACTCTATGACAAGAACATTTGCCAGCTCCATAGAATAGCTAGATATCTGTTTAAGCTGGGTTTGTACTAGCTTGGCTACTCACTAACCCTAAACATGCCGAGCATTCTGTACCGACCCTACTAAGTTCATCAAGATCAATTTCTGTAACTAACGCTAATTGAGCGAAGATTCCTCTGTAAGGTCAACCTTCATTAACTGCAAAGTGAGACATTCTTGCGACATGAGTGAAATTAGTCATCAACCCCAGAAAATGTCGAACTACATTCAGGCACGGCACTGTGGCGCAACGGTAGAGTTGCTGCCTTACAGCGCACAGACCCCGCTTCGATCCTGACTACAGGTGCTGTTTGTAAGGAGTGTGCACATTCACCCCGTGACCTGCATGGGTTTTCTCCGCGAGCTCAGTTTTCCATCCACACTCCAAAAATGTACAAGTTTGTAGGTTAATTGGCTTGGTATAATTGTAAATTCTCCCTAGTGTGTATGATAGTGCTAATGTGTGGGGATCGCTGGTCAGCACGGACTCGATGGGATGAAGGGCCTGTTTCCCGCTGTATCTCTAAACTAAACTAAACTAAACATTCATTCCATTAAACGTAATGAATAGCATGATAAGTTTTCTTCAGAATTCAATGTAAAATGATGAAAGTCACACAACACAGAACTTTTGTCATTGTGTTTTATGCGACTCTGATTTCTGCTCAATAACTCACAGACAAGGATCTATGGTGCAGAAATATGTCCAATGAATTGAGTTAGGCTGAAAATACAGAAAATTCCAGATTAGTAACGGTAGAATGTGCATGTTAGCTCCAAAGGCGAATTTTCAAAAACAACCAGGAGTGCTGTCATGAATCCTATGCATGAACGCACAGCCTGTCAAATGTTTTTGTAATATTGCATATAATGGATGGGATTTATATAGCGCCTTTCTAGAATACTCAAGGCGCTTTACATCGCATTATTCATACATTCCTCAGTCACACTCGGTGGTGGTGAGCTACTTCTGTAGCCACAGCTGCCCTGGGGCAGACTGACGGAAGCGTGGCTGCTAATCTGCGCCTACGGCCCCTCCGACCATATTAGATTTCCTGACATTAATATTGGATTGAAATCAATTTCATTTAATATTGAGGGACTAACAGGTGACAGGTGATCAAACAAAAGATATTTCAGACTGGCTGCCCATGAACAGTGTGTTCCAGAGATGATTTATTTACCATTTTTTGTCTTTGTTCTACAACTGCCACAAGATGACGTGGCAGCTGTAATTCCAACCTGTGTGTCCAACACCTGGATCCGATCCAAGTGCAGACTCAGGTAAAACAAGGGTGGGTCCTTGCTCCGTCACTTTTCCATTCTCATGGTGCAATATTGTACCTCACGTCCAACTACCTTCCTGTCAGAATAGAGTTAATTTGTGGCGTGAATGGGGAACCGTCCAACCTCCATGCCAGAAGCAAGGTCTCAGTTTAGTTTATTGTCAGGTGTACCGAGGTACAGTGAAAAGCTTCTGTTGCATGCTATCACGTCAGTGGAAAGACAATACATGATTACATTCCAGCCATCTACAGTGTATAGATACATGATAAGGGAATGTACACAAAAATGCTGGAGAAACTCAACGGGTGCAGCAGCATCTATGGAGCGAAGGAGATAGGCAACGTTTCGGGCCGAAACCCTTCTTCAGACTGCTATCGAGTCTGGGTAAGGATGTGGTCGTAGAGTTAGAGGGAAGGGGGAATCACAGAGAGGGAGCAGTTAGAGAGGAGGTTGTGAAACTGTCTCCGGAGGGAGGAGGAGAACTTCTTCAAAGTAGGCATACCTTGAGGAGATTTCGCAGTGGAGCAGACAAATAACGTCTAGTGTAAGGTAAAGCCAGCAAAGTCCGATCAAGGATAGTCCAAGGGTCACCAAAGAGGTAGATAGTAGTTCAGCACTGCTCTGGTTGTGGTAGGTTGATTCAGTTGCCTGATAATAGTTGGGAAGAAACTGTCCCTGAATCTGGAGGTGTGCGTTTTCACACCTCTGTACCTTTTGCCTGATGGGAGAGGGGAGAAGAGGCAGTGTCCAGGGTGCGACACGTCCTTGATTATGCTGCTGGCCTAATTAATGGTTAGGTCACATCTAACCTCATCCATTACAATGTAGTATGCAGGCAACACTGATGTCTGTGCACACTCAGAGGTCAAGTTCCAAGTCATGGTTGGCTCATTCAGTGACGCTTTCAAATGGCTGGCCTTTGCACTAAACATCTTTAAATTAAAGATTAACTACCAATCTGCCCTCAGAGCACAGTGATTACTTCCCAGCAATAAAGGCCCATTATGAAAACCTCGAAAATATGGATCACTTTCCAAATCGCAATGAGGTTAGACATTGATAATGAAATTCACCACACACTCCAGTGGCTCTGACTATGTTTAGATTAGTTTAGAAACACAGCACTGAAACAGGCCCTTCGGCCCGACCGAGTCCAGGCCGACCAGTGATCGCTGCACACTAACACTATCCTACACACACAAGGGACAATTCACAATCATACCAAGCCAATTAACCTACAAACCTGGATGTCTTTGGAGTGTGGGAGGGAACTGGAGATTCCAGAGAAATCCCACGCAGGTCACGGGGAGAACGTACAAACTCCGTACAGACAGCACCCGTAGTCAGGATCGAACCCGGGTCTCTGGCGCTGTAAGGCTGTAACTCTACCGCTGCTATCTATTAAAAAAAAACAATGTTCAAAGACAAAGATATCGAATCAGCACTGATCCCATTACCAGAAAATAGTGAATGCTAACTTCCGGTAGACTTTAGACAAAACAAGGCAAATACCACAAAGTGCAGGAGAGGTACCCCAAGTGCTATGTTGCCAACATCCTTCAAATCCATTGGCAGAATAAGCAAAACAATACCAGCATCCCCTGTCAGGTCATCAAGTTTCTTATTATATTCATATAGATCAAATAAATGGTCAAATGAATGGTCGCTCAAGAGAGTGAACACGGATTTCTGTCTGCCTGAAATCAGACTTCCATTATAGGTACCATACATAATTTCAATTTACAGTCATAGAGTTATCGAGTCATAGAATCATAGAGGCTCTTCTGCCCAACTTGTCAACAACAACATGTCCCATCTACATTAGTCCCACCTGCCTGCATTTGGCTGATATCCTTCTAAACCTGCCCTATCCATGTACCTGTCTAAATGTTTTTTATACATTGCAATAGTACCTCCCACAACTACCTCCTTCGGCAGCTCGTTCCATGCACCCACATTTCTTTGTGTGAAAAAGTTACCCCTCAGGTTCCTATTAAATCTTTCCCCCCTCACATTAAACCCTATGTCCTCCGGTTCTCAATTCCCCAAATCTGGGCAAGAGACTCTGCGCGTCTACCCGATTTATTACTCTCACCATTCTGTACACTTTTAAAAGGTCACCACCTCATCCTCATGCGCTCCAAGGAAGAGAGTCCTAGCCTGCTCAACCTCTCTCTATAGCTCAGGCCCTCAAGTCCTGGCAACATCTTCATAAATCTTCTCTGCACCCTTTCCAGATTAACAACATCTTTCCTATAACATGGTGGCCAGAACTGAACACAATACTCTAAATGCGGCCTCACCAACGTCTTATACAACTGCACATGACCCCCCCCCCCCAACCTCGACACTCAATACTCTGTCTGATAAAGCCAATGTGCCAAAAGGTATTTTTGACCACCTTATCTACATGCGATGCCACTTTCAAGGAACTATGCACGTGTATTCCTAGATCACTCTGTTTTACAACACTCCCCGAGTCTTTACAACCTCATTCACTGTGTAGTTCACTGCCAATTCCTTTTATTTTGAAAATGTATGATTCAGTATAATACCGAGTTGAATCGTACGGGTGTCAGAGGTTATGGGGAGAAGGCAGGAGAATGGAGTTAGGAAGGTGAAATAGATCAGCCATGATTGAATGGCGGAGTAGACTTGATGGGCCTAATGGCCCAATTCTATTCCTATTCCTCATGACCTAATGACTTTATGAATCATGTTTCAAGCAGTATCTGGGCATCAGCATGAGATTCATATGGCATCTGTATTTTAGTATGTTATTTTAATGTTGTTTTCAGTTTACTGGGGCCACTTTAATCTTAGGCATAGTGCCATGTAGATAACAATTCCAACTTTGTATGTACCATCCTTCAGGCAGGATTTTATCATCTGCCATCATAAACAGATATGTTTCTTTGATACTCCTGAAATTACTGAGTTATGTAAAACACAACAGAAGAAAACAAGATGAACACTATACACTACGCACTTCTCTAGAGACAAGGATAGGAGGTCTATTGTGGGAGGCTGCATTTCTAGACTGCCACTGGTGAGTGGGACAATAAATGTGCAGCATAATAGGTGAGTGAATCTCTCAATACTGACGTCAAGCGCATAAAAGGCTTTTAAGATGAGCTGGCAAAAATAGCACAGGTCTGTTTTGTTGGGAAGTTTATGAGTGGCACGGTGGCGCAGCGGTAGAGTTGCTGCCGTACAGCATCAGGAACCCAGGTTTGATCCTGACTACGGGTGTTTGTCTGTACAGAGTTTGTACATTCTCCCCGTGACCGGCGTGAGTTTTCTCCAGGATCTCCGGTTTCTTCCCACACTCCAAACTTAGAACGGAGATGAGGAAACACTTTTTCTCACAGAGAGTTGTGAGTCTGTGGAATTCTCTGCCGGTGGAGGCTGGTTCTCTGGATACTTTCAATAGAGAGCTAGATAGGGCTCTTAAGGATAGCGGAGTCAGGGGATATGAAGAGAAGGCAGGAACGGGGTACTGATTGGGGATTGATTAGCCATGATCACATTGAATGGCAGTGCTCACTCGAAGGGCCGAATGGCCTACACCTGCACCTATTGTCTATTGTCCAAAGATGTACAGGTTTGTAGGTTAATTGGCTTTGATAATTGTAAATTGTCCCTTGTGGCATGTGTAAGGAACGGGCAGGAGGAGGAATACAGGAACTTGACCAGTTCCTTTTGTGCCTGGAGTGAAGAGAACTGTCTCATCCTGAGCACAACTAAGACTAAAGAGATGGTGGTTAACTTTGGCAGGTCCAAGCTCCTCCTTCAGCCGGTCAACGCTGCAGGGGCTGACATTGAGGTGGTGCAGACATATAAATACCTTGGAGTGCACCTTGATAACAAACTGGACTGGTCTGTCAACTCTGACTCCCTCTACAAAAAAGGCCAGAGCAGACTCTTTTTCCTCAGAAGGCTCAAATCCTTCAATGTGTAATGATATGCTGCACATGTTTTACAACACTGTGGTTGCAAGTGTTATTTTCTACGCTGTTGTCTGCTGGGGCAACACCATTAGTGTAAAAAACAACATGAAGCTGGTCAAACTGGTTAAACGAGCTAGCTCAGTGCTGGAGGGGAGAGTAGACTCTGGGATGGAGGTGCTTGAGAGGCGTATGAGGCACAAGGTGCAGGTCATCCTGAAAAACCCCGGGCATCCCCTCCATATAATTCTGGAGAGTCAAAAGAGCACTCGGAACAACAACCGGCTCCTCTCCCTGCCCTGTAGAACGGAGCGGTTCAGGAGATCCTTCACCCCTGCAGCCATTAGATTTTATAATTCGGACTGCTAGGCTGTAGGGGGATGCATTTTGCAATTTTAAATTTTTAATTGTTAATTATTGGTCTTTTTTAAGTATTTATTGCTCTCAGGTAGTGTCCACATTGTATTCTATGTATTTTCTGTCTGCGTTCGTTTTGAATCTGTGGGTTTGTTGGTTGGGGGCTTCTGGACATCTGAATTTCCCTGAGGGGATCAATAAAGTATTTATTATTATTATTATTATTATTATTATTATTATTATTATTATTATTAGTGTGTGCAGGATAGTGTAAGTGTACGGGGATAGCTGATCGACAGGGACTCGGTGGGCTGAAGGACCTGTTTCCTCGTTGTATCTCTAAACTAATGTAAACTAAACTGTGACAAAATGCAACAGGCACTAATGTTGTAGAAGGTACTGGTGAAAATTCCAAAAGCCCATTTTATGTGGAAGTGACACTTATATGAAAATAATTCCCTTATTGCCACCATGCAGCACCATTCAAATTCCATTAAACAAAGACAAAAACTGCAGATGCTGGAAATTTAAAGTAAAAATAGAAAATGCTGGAAACACTCACCAGGTCAGTAATCGTCCGTGGAGAGAGAAACACAGTTAACATTTTACATTAAGAGATTCAAGAGATTCAAGATTAAAGAGAGTTTATTGTCATGTGTCCCAGATAGGACAATGAAATTCTTGCTTTGCTTCAGCACAACAGAATATAGTAGGCATAAATAAATACAGGACAGATCAGTGTGACCATATACTATTGAATATATATATATATACACATAAATAATCAGATAAAGTGCAATGGGCTATTAATGATCTGAGTTTTGTTTGAGTTGAGGTTAATAGCCTGATGGCTGTGGGGAAGAAGTGTAAAGTGTAAAGAGGTGTTAAAGCCATAATAATTCATTTAAAATGAAATAATGTATATTCACACAATGCAATATGCTTTAGCCTTAGAGACTGCCTGGCACCAATAGGTGGTCACAGTTAAATTCAAGGGAATTCACTGTTGCTACCGAGCTCCATTCTTTACTGAATGCTCTGATACATATATGACACGGAACATAGTCCTTCAGCCCAACTCACCAATGCCAACCAAAATGACCATCTGAACTGGTCTTTTTTGCTCGTGTTTGGCCTATATTCTTCTGAACCATAACATTACCTGATCTTGCCACCACCTTAACTCCTTTACTTGTGTTCTCCGGGCGCTCCGGTTTCCTCCCACACTCCAAAGATGTGCAGGTTTGTAGGCTAATTGACTTTGGAAAAATTGTAAACATTGTCCCTACTGTGTGGGAAAGTGCTAGTGTAGACAATAGTCAATCAACAATAGACAATAGGTGCAGGAGTAGGCCATTCGGCCCCTCGAGCAAGCACCGCCATTCAATGTGATCATGGCTGATCATCAACAATCAGTACCCTGTTCTTGCCTTCTCCCCAAATCCTTTGACTCCGCTACCTTTAAGAGCTCTATGTAACTCTCACTTGAAAGCATCCAGAGAACCAGCCTCCACCACACTCTGAGGCAGAGAATTCCACACTCACAACTCTCTGTGTGAAAAAGTATTTCCTCATCTCCATTCTAAATGGCTTACCCCTTATTCTTAAACTGGTGCCCCCGGTTCTGGACTCCCCCAACATCGGGAACATGTTTCCTGCCTCTAGCGTGTCCAAACCCTTAATAATCTTATATGTTTCAATCAGATACCCTGTCATAAGCGGGTGATCGCTGGTCAGCCTGGTCTCGGTGGGCCGAAGGGCCTGTTTCCATGCTGCGTCTCTAAAATCGAAAGTCTAAAGCAATACTTCCCCCAAAATGGTATTGATATTGAATATTTATGCAAAACACGCTCTATTTCTGAAGGAGGCCACCCAGACCGTACTATCTGCTTGCAACTACAGGCGGAAAACACAGGGGTCAAACCCCATTCTTTGTTTTTGATTTTTGTAAATGGTTAAAGAAGAGGGGTTTGGGTTTGGATTGTTTATTTTTGTAGGTGTGGTTTTTCTTTTGTTCTTTTGGTTTTTTTATGTTTCACCATCGCACGTGATTTCTGTGGCTTTGCTGATATTTACTGTGAGTAGTTCACGAGGTTCGATTCTTTTATTTTTGTTATTTTCCCATTTGCCTGCAGTAATATTACTCATGCAATTTACGCTGTCTCATTGACAAGTTGATTCCCAGTGCTCGAACAACATTATTCTAATTTTCCATTATCATGTATTGACATTCCAATAAGAGGCAGCATTTTATATATATATATATATATATATATATATATATAGCCTGTTCTATTAATTAGACATGGATTGTATTTAATTTAATTTAATTTAATTGAATTGAATACATTTTATTAGCCAAGTATGTATACATGCAAGGAATTTCACATTTATGCTGCAGAAACATCAATGGAAGTTGACAAAAGCTCCAGATCAAACAACCAACTGAAATGGCATTGCAACAGACTGGCCTTTGTTTTATTTCTTTGCTCCTTTACAAATACAAATCATATCATGTTGAACATATTTGAGTAGCTTTCTCAAGCCTTTTCAGATCTGCATTATGATTCTTTGTGGAAATGTAACTAAGTGAATGACTTTTGTTCTGTTCAACAATGACGTTAGACTCCAACATTTTTATGTTCATCCTGAGCTGAAAGTTCTGAGTACAAATGTACAAGATCCATCTTGACTGAAGGAATTGCTCACAGCTAAAGACTACACCTTAGAGCCGTTGAAAAAAAAACATGATAGCAATAGCAGCGAGCCAGCACGCAAGACAAATCATGTCAGGACTTTCTCTTTAAATGCTACATTTATTTCAAGTGGAAATTAAGAATAATACTGGCCAATAAATCATCCATGTTTAAGTGAGGTTATGCAATGTGACGATAGTTTTTTTCATTTGATAAGGGCGGCACAGTGGCGCAGCGGTAGAACTGCTACCTCACAGCGCGAGAGACACCGGTTCGTTACTGACCTCGGGTGTTGTCTGTATGGATTTTTGTACGTTCTCCCTGTGACCGCGTGGATATTCTCCGGATGCACCGGTTTCCTCCTGTACTAGTGATGTGAAGATGTGCATGTTTGTAGGTTAATTGGCTTCTGTACATTGCACCTAGTGTGTGGGAAGCAAAAGTGGGATAACATTGAACTAGTATGAACGGGAGATCAATGGTTGGTGTGGACTCAGTGGGCCAAAAGCCCTGTTTCCAAGCTGTATAACTAAACCAAAGCTAAACTAAACTCAACCCAGGTCTGGAACGTTCAATAGTACGCTAGGCCCAAGGCCTCAGATGACATTTGACATATTCTCTTCAATGTGTACAATGTGCCTTAGAGCTGGGCTAGCAGTAAAGAGAGGGCTGGAATTTGACAGCTTTGTCAAAATCTGTGTTTCCGGGGGTGAGGGGGAGGGGGAGGAGGGGGGAGTGAGGGGGGGCTGTGGGTGGACATTGGGTGTAAAACCTGAGAATATAGGGCTATGGGAGAGGTATCCCAGAGATCAAAGCAGGGTACAGATATTGGCATTTTTGTGAGGAAGTGGCAGTTGTTGAGAGAATTGGGATCTAATGATCAAAGAGTCTGAAGAAGGGTTTTGGCCAGAAACGTTGCCTATTTCCTTCGCTCCATAGATGCTGCTGTACCCGCTGAGTTTCTCCAGCATTTGTGTGTACCTTCTAATGATCAAAACCTGCGTCTGGAAATGAAAAGATGCAATGTAAATCCACCAGCACTCTAATAAAGCTGGAGTAACTCAGCGGGTCAGGTAGCATCTCTAGAAAAAATGTGTAGGAAGGAACTCCAGATTCTGGTTTGCACTGAAGTTAGACACAAAATGCTGGAGTAACTCAGGGGGTCAGGCAGCTTCTCTGGAGAAAAGGAGTATAGGTGAGTCTGAAGAAGGGTTCCGACCCGAAATGTCGCCTACTCCTTTTTTCCAGATGTGCTGCCTGACCTGCTGAGTAATTCCAGCTGTGTCTAGCATCTCTGGAGAAAATGGATTGGCGACGCTTCAGGTCGGAGCCCTTCTTCAGGCTGACTGTGGGGGAGGAAGGGGGGGAACTTGAAGCCAGAAAAGACCAGGACAAACCACGGCCCGCAACGGATGATCTCAGGCAGGGAGGTTCCCAGATAGGCTGCCTATTTGCATGGGACGATATGCTCCTATAATGTACGCATCGTTGCAAACTTTGGAACTGACTTTTAATGGAGGAAGGGGGACAAGGGGGGGGGGGGGAGAAAACGAGGGGGGGGGGGGGGTAGTGTTTGTAGAAGTTAACCTGGCATCTGCAGTTCCTTTTTAAACACATAAATACACTATAATAATGTTACTATGGGAGGTACCAATGATAGATTTTCTATAGAAATAATGTGACAAATTTTCAAAGGAAAAACTTCAAAGCGGCCCAGTTCAGAAAATGACGGAGTTGAGGGGAGTTTGCATCATCGTTGGAAGGAAATGCTCAGTGAATTATCCACAGACATGATTCAACATGAAAATAGTCGCAATTATGTTCCACTTCAAACTAATCGTGTTGGAAGGATTGGAGCAGTGAGACTAAATCCCTTGTGTACATTTTCTTTCTAATCAAATGCCAACTGACAAGATCCCAGTCTCAGAAACAGGAGGTAGATCTTTGCTGATGCTGTTTGACATTTGACAACAAGTGTGACAGTACCCTTGTCGTTGTAGATAAAGCCAACTGCCTGGTAGACACAAGGAACTGTAGATGCTAGAAATAAATCTAACTGCAGAATTAGATTTAGCTCTTAGGGCTAACGGAATCAAGGGATATGGGGAAAAAGCAGGAACGGGGTACTGATTTTGGATGGTCAGCCATGATCATATTGAATGGCGGTGTTGGCTCAAGGGGCCTCCTTTCACCTATTTTCTATGCTTCTATGCTGGAATCTTACGTAGAACACAAAATGTTGGAGTACCTCTGCAGGTCAGGCAGCATCTCAGGAGGATGCATATCATCCAGGGAAAGACACAAAATGCTGGAGTAGCTCAGCGAGTGAGGCAACAACTCTGGAGAACATGGATGGGTGACATTTCGGGTCAGGACCTTTCTTCAGGCTGATTGTAGTATGGAGAGTGTGGGGGGGGAAACTTGAATTGAATTTAAAAAATGCAGGGCCGGCAACAGATGACCTCTGGCAAGGTGGGTCGCTGTTAGGCTGGCTGTTAGCTATAGACAGATATAAGCTTAAGAAGGATACATCATTGTGAACTGTGGAAATTGTTAACCAGCTTTTAGTGGAGGAAGGGGGGGATAGGGGGGAAGGGGGAGGGGTGGTAGAGGGAGAGGAGGGGGAAAGGGGAGGGAGATTTTTGTAGAAGTTACCTAAAATTGGAGAATTCAATGTTCATACCGCTGGGTTGTAAGCTGCCCAAGCGAAATATGAAGTGCTGTTCCTCCAATTTGCGTGCGGCCTCACTCTGGTAATGGAGGAGGCCCAGGACAGAAAGGTCCATGTGGGAATGGGAAGGGCAGTGAAAGCAACTAACAACCAAGAGACATAGAAACCCAGTAGGGTGTGGTGGATCGAGCGCAAGTGTTCAGCGAAACGGTCGGCGAGTCTACGCTTGGTCTCGCCGATGTACGGGAGCCCACACCAGGCACAGCAGATACAGTAGATGAGGCTAGAGAAGGTCCTCTAGGGATGCTGCCGTACCCGTTGACTTACTCCAACGCTTTGTGTTCCAAGCCAACTTACTCCTTCTTCTCCAACTGAGCCTTTGAACTGGGGAAGGCAATATTATTTGCCTTTATGTTTAGGGAAGAACTGCAGATGCGGGTTGAAACCGAAGACGGACACAAAAGGCTGGAGTAACTCAACAGACAATAGACAATGGGTGCAGGAGTAGGCCATTTGGCCCTTCGAACCAGCACTGCCATTCAATGTGATCATGGCTGACCATCCCCAATCAGTACCCCGTTCCTGCCTTCTCCCCATATCCCCTGACTCTGCCACATTTAAGAGCCCTATCTAGCTCTCTCTTGAAAGCATCCAGAGAACTCAGCAGGTCAGGCAACATCTCTGGCGAAATAGATCACCTATTCATTTTATTTGCCTTTATTTTGCCTCACAACATAGAAGGAGGCCATTCAACCCTTCAAGTCGATGCAGGATTTCAGAGCAGTCCTTTCCTTTTGGTTTATTTTAACCACAGCATTAACTTCAGAGGTAGAAATGGCAGTCAGTGGAGTGGTATGTTCTTCCTGTGGGGGACGAGGGAGAATTGGGCCCAACAACTCTGTTTGCAGAAAGGGTGTCCATCTGCAACTCCTCTCAGTCTCCATGGATTAGTTCAAATTAGTTTAGTTTAGTTTAGTTTGGTTTAGTTTCGAGTTAGCGCAGAAACAGGCCCTTCGGCTCACCAAGTCCACACCGACCAGCGATCCCCGCACATTAAAACCATCCTATACACACTCCGGACAATTTTACATTTATACCAAGCCAATTAACCTACAAATCTGTAATTCGTTGGATTGGGGGAGGAAATCGAAGATCTCGGAGAAACCCACGTGGTCACGGGGAGAATGTACAAACAGCATTTGACGGCACTGGGCCTGTATTCGCTGGAGTTTAGAAGAATGAGGGGGGACCTCATTGAAATGTACAGAGTAGTGAAAGGCTTGGATAGAGTGGATGTGGAGAGGATGTTTCCACCAGTGGGAGAGTCTAGGACTAGAGGTCATAGCCTCAGAATTAAAGGACGGTATTTTAGGAAGGAGATGAGGAGGAATTTCTTTAATCAGAGGGTGTTAAATCTGTGGAATTCTTTGCCACAGAAGGCTGTGGATGCAAAATCAGTGAATATATATAAGACAGAGTTAGATAGATTCTTGATTAGTACGGATATCCGAGCTTATGGGGAGAAGGCAGAATGGGGTTAGGAGGGAGAGATACTGTAGATATGCCATGACTGAATGGCGAAATAGACTTGATGGGCCGAATTCGACTACTATCACTTATGATCTTATGAACTCTGTACAGACAGCACCCGTAGTCAGGGTCGAACCCGGATCTCTGGCGCTGTAAGCGATGTAAGGCAGCAAATCTACCGCTGCGCCCTCATGCTGCCCGATAGTTGGACGTTACAGTGAAGCCAGGGCCACAATTTGTCCAAGTTGCATCTTGACAGATCAAAGTATCTAAGACCCAACCTCAAAATGGACCAAAGACTTCCCATCAGGTTCTCTTTATTTCTCCGCAAAATCATGGTCCCTGTGGCTTTGAGGCTTTAGTGTAATCTGCAGCTTAAACCAAATCTAAATGGATTCCACGTGTTAGTCTTGGCCCTAGGTGTGTCTAGATGGCAAGGAATATATTACAATGATCATATATGCGTCACTGGTAAAATAGACTGAAAAAATGTAATCGTGCTGCCAGCACAAGTGATTTGTTCTTTTTTACTGGTAATAGCGCAATGCAATTTGAGGGATTAGTTTCACAATGTACTATGTAATAACTTCCAGAACAGATAAAAAGCACATGGAAATAATTAGGTTAAAAGTTATTCAGTGGCTTGACGCATTACATGAATCTCAATGATCAACTACATATGATCAGATTATCCTGTGTCAAATGCAATGGAAGTTGTTGATAACTCATGATCTATTTGCTCTCGATATGATATCATGATATCATATGACTCATGATATTTTGTGCTGTTCTCAGCTCACATGCATGCAGTAACAAAATAGTTAATTTTCTTTAGTATTACTTCCTGGCATATTCCGTTTTATATGTCTGCACCCTTCTCATTATTACTTTGTAAGTTCATAAATTCTTGGAGCAGAATTATGCCATTTGGCCCATCAAGTCTTCTCTGCCATTCAATCATGCCTGATCTATCATTCCCTCTCAACCCCATTCTCCAGCCTTCTCCCCATGACCCCTGACGCTCGTACTAATTAAGAATCTATCAATCTCCACCTTAAAAATATCCATTGACTTGGCCTCCACAGCCTCCTGTGGCAATTAAGTCCACAAATTCACCACCCCCTGACTAAAGAAATTACTCCTCATCTCCTTTCTAAAGGTATGTCTTTTTATTCTGAGGCGATGGCCCCTGGTCCTCGACTCTCCCACTAGTGGAAACATCCTCTCCACATCCTGCATCTATCAAGTCCTTTCAATATTCGAGTGGGTGGGAGAAAAATGTGATCACAGTGCATTCCGATATATCGGAGGAATATCAACCAGACTGATGAGTGAGGTCCTAATACTAAAAATTAACAGCACAGTGGGAACCCACAATCACATCGACCATTGAATTTTCTACAAGTGTGTCAGGCTCCAATGGAATATCCCCCTCAAGAGAAGTTGGTTGTCTGGATTAAAGATGTTAATTTCTCACCAAACATTATCTTAACATAAGTTTTTTAATTTAATCCTCTAATGTGCGATATTCCTGAACCTATTGTAAAATCGTAGTGAAAACATGTAGCAGTGGAGAGGAGCTGAGGGGCTGGGAAGCAAAACTGGCAAGAAACACAGCACCTTCACTGGAATTACACTGAAAGGCTTTCTGAACAGTAATTATGTCATTAAGCAGGAAAGCGTGCAGAGAAGATTTACATGGATGTTGCCGGGACTCAAAGCCCTGAGCTACAGGGAGAGGCTGGGCAAGCTAGGACCATTCTTTAGAAAGAAGCAGGAGGCAGAGAGGTGATCTCATAGAAACAGAGAAACATAGAAACATAGAAAATAGGTGCAGGAGGAGGCCATTCGGCCCTTCGAGCCAGCACCACCATTCATTGTGATCATGGCTGATCATCCCCAATCAATAACCCGTGCCTGCCTTCTCCCCATATCCCTTGATTCCACTAGCCCCGAGAGCTCTATCTAACTCGCTCTTAAATCCATTCAGGGATTTGGCCTCCACTGCCCTCTGTGGCAGGGAATTCCACAAATTCACAACTCTCTGGGTGAAAACGTTTTTTCTCACCTCAGTCTTAAATGGCCTCCCCTTTATTCTAAGACTGTGGCCCCTGGTTCTGGACTCGCCAAACATTGGGAACATTTTTCCTGCATCTAGCTTGTCCAGTCCACTTATAATTTTATACGTTTCTATAAGATCCCCCCTCATTCTTCTAAACTCCAGTGAATACAAGCCTAGTCTTTTCAATCTTTCCTCATATGACAGTCTCGCCATCCCAGGGATCAATCTCGTGAACCTATGCTGCACTGCCTCAACCACAAGGATGTCCTTCCTCAAATTAGGAGACCAAAACTGTACACAATACTCCAGATGTGGTCTTACCAGAGCCTATACAACTGCAGAAGAACCTCTTTCCTCCTATACTGAAGTCCTCTTGTTATGAAGGCCAACATTCTATTAGCTTTCTTCACAGCCTGCTGTACCTGCACGCCAACTTTCATTGACTGGTGTACAAGGACACCCAGGTCTCTCTGTACCTCCCCCTTACCTAACCTAACCCCATTGAGATAATAATCTGCCCTCTTGTTTTTGCCGCCAAAGTGGATAACCTCACATTTATTTATATTATACTGCATCTGCCACGCATCTGCCCACTCACTCAACCTGTCCAGGTCACCCTGCAACCTCCTAACATCCTTTTCACAGTTCACACTTCCACCCAGCTTTGTGTCATCCGCAAACTTGCTAGTGTTGCTCCTAATTTCCTCTTCCAAATCATTAATATATATGGTAAACTGTTGCGGCCCCAACACCGAGCCTTGCGGCACTCCACTCGCCACTGCCTGCCATTCTGAAAAGGACCCGTTCACTCCTACTCTTTGCTTCCTGTCTGCCAACCAATTTTCTATCCACGTCAACACCCTACCCCCAATACCATGTGCTCTAATTTTAGTAACCAGTCTCCCGTGCGGGACCTTATCAAAGGCTTTCTGAAAGTCTAGATACACTACATCCACTGGCTCCCCTTCATCCATTTTACTTGTCACATCCTCAAAAAATTCCAGAAGATTAGTCAAGCATGATTTTCCTCTCATAAATCCATGCTGACTTGGACTAATCCTTTAACTGCTATCCAAATGCCCCATTATTACCTCTTTAATAATTGACACCAGCATCTGTAATTCCCCGTTTTCTCTCTCACTCCTTTCTTGAAAAGTGGGATAACATTAGCTATCCTCCAATCCACAGGAACTGATCCTGAATCTATTGAACATTGGAAAATGATCACCAATGCGTCCACTATTTCTAGAGCCACCTTCCTGAGGACCCTGGGATGCAGACCATCAGGCCCAGGGGATTTATCATCCTTCAGTCCCATTAGCCTACCCAATACTATTTCTCACCTAATGGAAATTTCTTTCAGTTCCTCTACCCACTTAGATCCTCGGTCCTCCAGTACTTCTGGGAGATTGTTTGTGTCTTCCTTAGTGAAGACAGATCCGAAGTACCTGTTCAACTCTTCTACCATTTCCTTGTTCCCCATAATAATTGCACCCGTGTCTGCCTTCAAGGGACCCACATTTGACTTTGCTATTCTTTTTCCTTTAACATATCTAAAGAAGCTTTTACTGTCCTTCTTTATATTCCTGGCCAGCTTCTCCTTGTACTTCATCTTTTCAGCCGGTATTGCCCATTTTGTTTCCTTCTGTTGTCCTATGAAAGTTTCCCAATCCTCTGGCTTCCAGCTACTCTTTGCTGTGTTATACATATATGTTGTGTTTTAGAGATATATAAAATCATGAGGGGGAATAGATAGGGTGAAGGCAGAAAGTATTTCACCCAGAATAGGAGGATTCAAGAACCAGAGGACACAGGTTTAAGGTAAGAGGGGAAAGATTTCATAGGAACTTGATGGGCAACATTTGGGTGTGATGGGTATATGTGCTTCCTTGTGCTAATTATTCTATATACCCAACTTAACTATGAGCCAGAGGAGGTAGTAGAGGCAGGTACACAAGGGGGGATAGTTGAAGCACATACTATCACAACATTTAAAAAACATTTGGACAGGTACGTAGATATGAACGGCGGAGAGGGGTATGGATCAAACACGGGCAGGTGTGGCCAGTGTAAAAGGGGCATCTTGCTCAGTATGGGCAACTTGGGCCGAAGGGCCTATTTCTAAGCTCTATGACTCTATGACTGTAAATATTTCCTTTGGAAACTTTGAGAAATAATTTGCATGCTTCCCACAGGTGTGTCAGAAGCTAGCAATAGAGCTTGAGTGAATATGAACAGAATGGAGTAATAAGGTGATATATGGAATCTTGTGCAGGGAAGTGTGAGGTGCCATATTCTGACAGGGAGGAGAAAAATTAATTATATCATGTATAGGAAGAAGTTCTTAAGCAGATGCAAGAACTGAGAGACCGTAGGATAATTTTGGAAAATTCTTTGACTGTAAAGCTAGAGAAAATGGTGAAAAAAATATTTGGAACTTGGGCTTGGTAGCTAACGACAGAGAACATAATAGCAAAAAATGTTATTTTCCACCATCTAAAATAATGGAGTATCACGATCAATTCTGGGTACCATCATTTTGGTACTGAAAGGTTTGACTTCAATGTTTCAAGCAGCAGCATGCACAGGAATGTAAACTATCTGAGTTTAGGAGGGGCAAGCATGTGAGTGCACCTGCCCAGAAACCCATACTTTCGCAAATGATTATTGGAACGACCCATGCTCATGCTTGTTGTTTTCTCCCACCCATCTCCAGTGCCTCGGAGCCTGAGATGAGAAGCAACAATCCATTGCATAAGATCAGAGAAACTGGGTTGTGTTATTCCTTGAGCAGATTGAGTTCAGAGGTTTAATGACAGCATTCAAAACCAAAATGATTCCCTGTATTGGAATGGGTGAAAAGCAAGAGACAGGCACTTAAGGTGATGGCAGAAAGAATCAAAGAAGGTATGAGGAAAATACTTTCAATGCATCAATCTCCCTAGCTAATAGTCCCTTCTTCCCACCGGCACAGAACAGGATTTCTTGCAGGCCTTTAAGGCTGCATTAGGCAACATTGAGGCATCCACAGATCGGGGCAGTACAGTGCAGTCCATTTGGTCAAACCATTCATTTTGTACAGCGGTAGAGTTGCTGCCTTAAGCCCCTGTCCCACCTAATTCACGACCTCTGCCGAGTTTGCCCTTGACTCATACTCGCAGCATGGTTGTCAGGAGGTCGTAGGTAGGTCGTAGGTAGGTTGTAGCAGGCTGTGATGATAGTCGTGCCATCAAGTAGGTCGGGGCGGTTTTCTAGCCTGATGAAAATTGTCCACGAGTAAAAAAGGTTGTGAATTAGGTTGTGAAAATGGGACAGGCCCTTTGCAGTGCCAGAGACACTGATCTTGAACATGGAAAGGCGATGTTTCGGGTTGGGACCTTTCTTCAGACCCAAACAATCACCTATCCTAAGACAGCACAGTGGGACAGTTAGTGGGATGAGAGAGACAGTTCAACACTTCCCTTAAAATTGTTAGGAGTTAATTTCATGATCAGAGAAGATCTAATTTAGAGATACAGCATTGAAACAGGCCCTTCAGCCCACCGAGTCTATGCTGGCCATCGATCACCTGTTCACACTAGTTCTATGTTACCACAGTTTCTCACCCCCTCCCTACATAGACAATAGACAATAGCTGCAGGAGCAGGCCATTTGGCCCATCGAGCCAGAACCGCCATTCAATGTGATCATCACCAATCAGTACCCCGTTCCTGCCTTCTCCCCTTACCCGCTGACTCTGCTATTTTTAAGAGCCCTATCTAGCTCTCTCTTGAAAGCATCCAGAGAACCTGCCTCCACCGCCCTCTGAGACAGAGAATTCCACAGGCTCACCGCTCTCTGTGAGAAAAAGTGTTTCCTCGTCTCCGTTCTAAATGGCTTCCTCCTTATTCTTAAACTGTGGCCCCTGGTTCTGGACTCCCCCAACCTCGGGAACATGTTTCCTGCCTCTAGTGTGTCCAAGCCCTTAACAATCTTATATGTTTCAATGAGATCCCCTCTCATCCTTTCCTTCTAAACTCCAGAGTGTACAAACCCCGTGCTCCATTCTCTCAGCATTTGACAGTCCCGCCATCCCGGGAATTAACTTTGTAAACCTACGCTGCACTCCCTCAATAGCAAGAATGTCCTTCCTCAAATTAGTGGACCAAAACTCCACACAATACTCCAGGTGTGGTCTCACTAGGGCTCTGTACAACTGCAGAAGGACTTCTTTCCTCCTATATACCTGCATGCTTACTTTCATAGACTGATGTACAAGGACCCCCCAGATCCCGTTGTACTTCCCCTTTTCCCAACTTGACGCCATTTAGATAGTACATATTAGGGGCAATTTACAGAGGACCAATTAAGTTACAAACCCACACATCGTTAGGATGTGGGGGGAAGCTGGAACACCTGGAGGAAACCCACGCGGTCACAGGGACAACATGTAAGTTCCTCACAGACAGCACCTGATGTCAGGATCGAACCCGTGTCACTCTATGGCAACAGCTGTAAGGCAACATCTCTACCAGCTGTGCCGTATAAAGGCTAAGATTTTAAATAATTCATGTCCCCTCTACACTGCGCACCTGTGGTCGAACTATTTAAAGACAAGTATGCAGAGACTAAAGGAGGCATATAACGATGCCATGAGAACACTGCTAAGGCAACCTAGATGGTGTAGTGCCAGTAATATGTTTGTGGCTGCAGGAGTCAGTACTTTAGAAGCTATCCTAAGACAGATATTTGATATGCAATGCATTTTTAATGTAATGTTTGCCCCTTGTCTGGACCTTGAGTCCCATAATAAGTTTATTATTATTATTATTATTATTATTATTATTAAATGCCACTAATACATTATGTTTACAGGTTTTGCAGTGGATAGTATTGTTATTTAAGATCCAAGGCAATGTGCTGCCCTCTACAGGGACATTTGACCTACATTGGCAAAGTGCCTGACTTGGCATCCCCTTAAACATCACCATATGGAGGAAACCTCACAATGTTTCACTCCGAGTCTGAATGAGGAAAAGGTAAATAGGTTTCTAATCCAATACTAGAGTATGGACTCCAAGAGAAATGAAGAGAATAAGGGGGTGGCATAGTGGCGCAGTGGTAGATTAGATGCCTCAGAGTGCCAGAGACCCAGATTCGATCCAGACTACGGGTGCTGTCTTTACAGAGTTTGCACGTTCTCCCTGTGACTGCATAGGTTTTCTCCGGGTGCTCCGTTTTCCTCCCACACTCCAAAGATGTGCAGGTTTGTAGGTTAATTGGCTGCTGTGAATTGGACCTTGTGCATAGGATGGAACTCGTGTACAGGGTGATCATTGGTCAGCGTGTGGTACACAAAAATGCTGGATAAACTCAGCGGGTGCAGCAGCATCTATGGAGCGAAGGAGATAGGCAACGTTTCGGGCCGAAACCCTTCAGGTTTTGGCCCGAAACGTTGCCTATCTCCTTCGCTCCATAGATGCTGCTGCACCCGCTGAATTTCTCCAGCATTTTTGTGTACCTTCGATTTTCCAGCATCTGCAGTTCCTTCTTAAGCACGTTGGTCAGCGTGTACCCAGTGGTCCTGTTTCCATGCTGTATGTTTAAACTAAACTAAACAGAACTAAGGTTGGGTTTAATTGAGCAAGATAAATAAACATAAATGGAGCGAATGAAGGAGGATATTATGTTGGTAGTGGTGCTATAGTTACAGTAGATGAAGTGGAGATGACCGGGTTATCCCCATATCATTCAAGCTTGGTGACCACATTGTTGTACGTGACTGAAACTGATTTTATGCAGGAAAAATGTACCCGATGTTGGGGGAGTCCAGAACCAGGATTCACAGTTTAAGAATAAGGGGTAGGCCATTTAGGACTGAGATGAGTTAAAACCTCTTCACCCAGAGAGTTGTGAATCTGTGGAATTCTCTGCCACAGAAGGCAGTGGAGGCCAATTCACTTGATGGTTTCAAGAGAGAGTTAGATTTAGCTCTTAGGGCTAAAGGAATCAAGGGATATGAGGAGAAAGCAGGAACAGGGTACTGATTTTAGATGATCAGCCATGATCATATTGAATGGGGGTGCTGGCCTGAAGGGCCGAATGGCCTACTCCTGCACTTATTTTCTATGCTTCTATGTTACATCTGTAATTTTTATGTTCCTATCCTCCACGCATTAGATTATTTAATCACATTGCCCCATTTTATTGGAGAATTTCTTGCCCTCAGTTTGCTCTTAAAATAGATTGTATTTCCTGGTCAAATTAACCGTGTTTTGTGATTGAAAGAGGTAAGTGAGACATACAGCCTGCCACAACAACTCTCTGGTTGACAGGCTCTAATGACACAATCTCTAATGATAGTTGAAATGTTTTTTTTTATAATAAATGACTGTTCAGTTCCATCGAATGTAGACACAAGGAACTGCAGATGCTGCTTTACAAAAAGGGACACAAAGTGCTAGGGGTAACTCAGCCAGTCAGGTCGTATCTCTGGAGAACATGGATTTTTAGGCTTCACTTTAGACTTTAGAGATACAACAAGGAAATGGGCCCTTCAACCCATCGGATCCGCACCGACCAGTGATCACCTTGTACATACTAGCATTATCCTACACACTTGAGACAATTTATAATTTTACCGAAGCCAATTAACCTACAAATGTGTATGTCTTTGGAGTGTGGGAGGAAGCCGGTGCATCAAGAGAAAACCCATGTGGTCACAGGGAGAACGTACAAACTTAGTGCAGACAGGGTCCTTAGTTCAAGTCAAGTTCAAGTTCTAGGTCAAGTGAGTTTATTGTCATGTGTCCCTGTATAGGACAATGAAATTCTTGCTTTGCTTCAGCACACAGAACATAGTAGGCATTTACCACAAAACAGATAAGTGTGTTCATATACCATAATATAAATATATACACACATGAATAAATAAACTGATAAAGTGCAAATAACAGAAAATGTGTTATTAATAATCAGAGTTTTGTCCGAGCCAGGTTTAAAAGCCTGATGGCTGTGGGGAAGTAGCTATTCCTGAACCTTGTTGTTGCAGTCTTCAGGCTCCTGTACCTTCTACCTGAAGGTAGCAGGGAGATGAGTGTGTGGCCAGGATGGTGTGGGTCTTTGATGATGCTGCCAGCCTTTTTGAGGCAGCGACTGCGATAAATCCCCTCGATGGAAGGAAGGTCAGAGCCGATGATGGACTGGGCAGTGTTTACTACTTTTTGTAGTCTTTTCCTCTCCAGGGCGCTCAAATTGCCGAACCAAGCCACGATGCAACAGGTCAGCATGCTCTCTACTGTGCACCTGTAGAAGTTAGAGAGAGTCTTCCTTGACAAACCGACTTTCCGTAATCTTCTCAGGAAGTAGAGGCGCTGATGAGCTTTCTTGATAATTGCATTAGTGTTCTCGGACCAGGAAAGATCTTCAGAGATGTGCCCAGGAATTTGAAACTCTTGACCCTTTCAACCATCGACCCGTTGATATAGATGGGGCTGTGGGTCCCCCTCCTACTCCTTCCAAAGTCCACAATCAGTTCCTTGGTTTTGCTGGTGTTGAGGGCCAGGTTATTGCGCTGGCACCATATGGACAGTTGCTCGATCTCTCTTCTGTACTCTGACTCATCCCCATCAGTGATGCGCAGAAACCCAGTTCTGCGAGTTTGGTAACCAGCTTGGAGGGGATGATTGTGTTAAATGCTGAGCTGTAATCGATGAATAACAGCCTGACATATGAGTTTTTGTTGTCCAAGTGGTCCAGAGCGGAGTGGAGGGCCAGCGAGATCGCATCCACCGTTGATCTGTTGTGGCGGTAAGCGAACTGCAGTGGGTCCAGGTATTTGTCGAGGTAGGAGTTGATTTGCTCCATGATCAACCTCTCAAAGCACTTCATCACCACCGGCGTTAGTGCCACTGGTCGATAGTCATTGAGGCACGTCACCTTACTCTTCTTGGGCACTGGTATAATTGATGCCCTCTTAAAGCAGGTGGGGACCTCAGACCTCAGAAGTGAGAGGTTGAAAATGTCCGTAAAAACTCCAGCCAGTTGGACGGCACAGGTTTTTAGAACACGACCGGGTATACCATCAGGTCCAGGTGCTTTTCGGGGGTTCACCCCTCTGAAGGATTTCCTGACGTCGGCCTCTGTGACTGAGACTGAAATGCCATCACAGCGAATGGGGGCTCGGGAAGGCACATCAGTATTCTCCCTATCAAAGCGTGCGTAGAACGCATTGAGCTCGTCAGGGAGCGATGTTTCGCCGACATTCGAGCTGCCTCCTGGTTTCGCCTTGTAGGAGGTGATTGCATTCAGGCCCCGCCACAGCTGCCGAACATCTGTCTCATCCTCCAGTTAGGATCGAACCCGGGTCTCTGGTGCTGTAAGGCAGCAACTCTACCTGAAGGTGGCCGGTTCGAATCCTGCTTGGAGTGTGTACTGTCGTTGTGTCCTTGGGCAAGACACTTCACCTACCTTTGCCTGGGACTAGAGACGGAAATTAGCTACTGATTGGCTACAATCTCGCATATTTACATGCAAATGTTCATTAATATGCACTGTCCCTATAAACAAATTATTATTATTATTATTATTATTACCGCTAATGGATAGACAACGGTTTGGATCTGAAGAAAGGTACCAGCCTGAAACATCACCTATGCATGTTCTCCAGAGATGCTGCCTGACCCACTGAGTTACTCCAGCACTTTGTGTCATTTTAAGTTCCGTAAAGATCATGTGGACATTCCAGACACCTGATTTGAATTCCATTGTATCAGTAATGTAATTTAAATTCAGTTACGAATCTGAAATGTAGAAAGAAAACTTGGCTCCGTAAAACACATCTGGTTCACTAAAATCCCTCAGAAAGGAATCAGCCATCCTTCAGAACAACAGCAATGTAGTCGGCTCCGAAGCTGCCAAGTGGGCTAATGAACAAATAAAGAGTTAACCTGTTAAAAGCCAACAACCATTTAAATTGAAAAGCCTAAACATGTTCTTTTATGTTTGGTACATATATGTAGTTAAGCAATCCAATAGTGTGTTTTTCCACTTATTTCAATGCAGAAAGGGTGAAAAGCAAGAGAAAGAGACGTTGGGTGATTGCAAAAAGAATCAAAGAAGATATGAGGGCAAGATTCTCACTGCATCAAATAGATATGTAGAAACTGGGAACTGCAGATGCAGGTTTACCAAACAAAAGACACAAAGTGCTGGAGTAATTCAGCAGGTCAAGTAGAATCTCGGGAAAACATGTTTTGTGTCAAGAGTCTTCTACAGAATGATTGTAGTAGAGGGGAGAAGGTTGGAAGGGAGGTGGGTGCAGGACAAAGCCAGGCAAGTGATAGGTGAATACAGATGATAGACACAAAAAGCTGGCGTAACTCGGCAGCATCTCTGGAGAGAAGGAATGGGGCTGAAGAAGGGTCTCGACCCGAAATGTTCTTCCGAAACATTCCTTCTCTCCAGAGATGCTGCCTGCCCCGCTGAGTTACTCCAGCTTTTTGTGTCTATCGTTGGTTTAAACCAACATCTGCAGTTCCTTCCTACACGATAGGGGAATACAGACGGCGATGGTTTGAATGGTAAATGGTTGGACAAAGGCCAGAGGTGAACAGACAAAATCCTGTGAGATGAGGAGATAAGGACCACAATGGTGAGTATATCTACATTTCAAGTCAAGTCAAGAGAGTTTATTGTCATGTGTCCCAGATAGAACAATGAAATTATTGCTTGCTGCAGCACGACAGAATATTTTAGGCATAAATACCATAGAATATATATATACACACATAAATACACAGATAAAGTGCAATAGGCTGTTATAGGTCATAGTTCGTTTGAAGTTGTGTTTAATAGTCTGATGGCTGTGGGGAAGAAGCTGTTCCTGAACCTGGATGTTGCAGATTTCAGGCTCCTGTACCTTATACCTGATGGCAGCGGAGAGATGAGTATGTGGCCAGGATGGTGTGGGTCCTTGATGATGCTGCCAGCCTTTTTGAGGCAGTGCCTGCGATAGATCCCCTCGATGGTAGGGAGGTCAGAGCCGATGATGGACTGGGCAGTGTTTACAACTTTTTGCATCCTTTTTCGCTCCTGGCCGCTTAGGACCATGATCAAGACAAGACTGTTTTATTGTCATATGCACAGAAACGGAACAATTAAATTCTTGCCTGCAACAGTACAACAGGTTTGCAAAGACAATACACAATAGATAATTTAATAAACAATCATTGAAAAGTTCAATAGATGAAACCACAATATGGTTTAAAAAAACACAAAACAAAGCACAGCCCAAAGTCCCTAGTGCAACCAAGGCAGTTTGTAGTATGGAGTTTAGTAGGAGTTCGTAATATTTAATAGCTTAATGCTGCTTTAGCAAAGATACTGGCAAAATAGAATTAAACCTTTCAATTTAACTGCACTTTGGAAGTTGCTGTTCAATTTACTTTTTAACATACTGAATATTTATAGAACCACCAGACATCTAGGACAAGAGGCCATAGACAGAATTAAAAGACGTTCTTTTCGGAAGGAAGTGAATTAATTCCCACAGGAAGCTGCGGAGGCCAAGTCAATGGATATTTATAAGGCAGAGATAGATATATTCTTGATTAGTTCAGTGTCAGGGGCTGTGGGGAGAAGGCAGGAGAATGAGGCTAAGAGGGAGAGATAGATCCGCCATGATCGAATGGTAGAATAGACTTGATGGGCCGAATGGCCTAATTCTGCTCCTATTATTAATGAATTATGCACTGTTAATTTGAATACAAAGTTCCTTTTAAGTGATTTTATTGCATTTTGTGTTGCAATATAGTTGCTCAAATGCCTAACATCTAGAATGATGCTGAGGGAGAATGAATGACATTGGTATCAAGAGAAGATGGAGTTCAGTAAAATGCAGAAAGTTGTGACCACTGCCCAGTCCATCACCGGCTCTGACCTCCCCACCATCGAAGGGATCTATCACAGTCGCTGCCTCAAAAAGGCTACCAACATCATCAAAGACCCACACCATCCTGACCTCACACTCATCTCTCCGTTGCCATTGGGAAGAAGGTACAGGAGCTTGAAATCTGGAACATCCAGGTTCAAGAACAACTTCTTCCCCACAACCAGCAGGCTATTAAATACAACATCAAACAAGCTCTGAACAATAAGAGTCTATCATTACCAGTACACTTTATCTGTTTATTTATTGTGTATATATATGGTCTATGGTATATAGACACTGAACTTTTATCTCCTGTTCTGTATTACGTTTACATATTCTGTTGTGCTGCAAGAATTTCATTGTCCTATCTGGGACAAATGACAATAAAACTCTCTTGACTCTTGACTCATATTGCTGTCAACAGCCAGCTTGATTCATTCATACTGTTACCTCTATATCTGGACAACAAATGTACAAACTGTACTGTCAACCTGAGTGAATAATCCAAGTTGACAGTATCGTTCTTTGAGAGTATTGTCTTTTGTATGGAAATTGGAAATAATATCCCTTATTTATTATTCAAGAGGTTGTTAAGGATTCTTTGTCCTCATTTGAAGATGAGCAGGGATATCTTAGAAACATAGAAATTAGGTGCAGGAGTAGGCCATTCGGCCCTTTTCGCCAGTAGACCATTCGGCCCTTCGAGCCTGCACCGCCATTCAATATCATTCAATATCAATCTTCTGACACCCTGGCTAATGTGAGACTTTTAACCAACCTAGATCACATTATCCGGCCATTTAATGGACTTCAAAAGTAATCCAGCAAATAATGAAGCACTTATTTGCTGCATTATTGTCATGTAATGCAAATTCAGTCCTTAGGAGTATCAACTCAAATTCAGACAGCCATAAAAACACTTCATAGCTTAAGGGTTTTGGACAAAGATTAATTGTGTCCATTTATTTAGGTAATTTAAGAAAATTATTATTTTTACATTTCATTTAAATTTGCATGTCAAACAAAACAACAACAGTGACCTGATAAAGTGCACACAATTATGCAAAGTAGGGTAGGCAATCAAAATATTTTACCTCAGGGCACCAAATGAAGAGGACATCAGTTCAAAGTGTGAGGAATAAGTTTTAAAGGGGACAGACAAAGCGTAGAAGGACACAAAATGTTGGAGTAATTCAGCAGGCAGCATCTCTGGAGAGTTGGAATGGCTGACATTTCAGGTCGAGACCCTTCTTCAAACGGGTCAGACGGGTCTTCTGAAGAAGGGTCACGACCTGAAACGTCACCCATTCCTTCTCTCCAGAGATGCTGCCTGTCCCGGTGAGTTACTCCAGCAATTTGTGTCTGTCTTCAGTTTAAACCAGCATCTGCAGTTCCCATCCTACATAAGGCGTAGAAGGATGCAATGTGATAATCAATTATTTGTTTAATTTTATACTGATACGAGATTGATCCCTGGGATGGCGAGACTGTCATATGAGGAAAGATTGAAAAGACTAGGCTTGTATTCACTGGAGTTTGGAAGGATGAGGGGGGTCTTACAGAAACATATAACATTATAAAAGGACTGGACAAGCTAGATGCAGGAAAAATGTTCCCAATGTTGGGTTGTCCAGAACCAGGGGTCACCGTCTTAGAATAAAGGGGAGGCCAGTTAAGACTGAGGTGAGAAAAAACGTTTTACCCAGAGAGTTGTGAATTTGTGGAATTCCCTGCCACAGAGGGCAGTGGAGGCCAAATCACCGGATGGATTTAAGAGAGCTAGATAGAGCTCTAGGGGCAAGTGGAGTCAAGGGATATGGGGAGAAGGTAGGCACGGGTTATTAATTGGGAACGATCAGCCAAGATCACAATGAATGGCGGTGCTGGTTCGAAGGGCCGAATGGCCTCCTCCTGCACTATTTTCTATGTTTTTATGTTTCTATCTATGATAGCAACTAAATCGGAAAATATTGTTTAGTCTCCCAAGACAATGGAGAACACGTTCCTGTTCCACAAAGTACACAGGCCTTTTCCATCTACTGGAGAGATTCATGGGCCTGTCCCACTTAGGTGATTTTTTCGGTGACTGCCAGCGACTGTCATAGTTATGGCAGGTCGCCGAAAAACCGGCGACTAGTCCCCTCTACAACAATGTCTACGACAATGTCTACAACAACTTACCACCTAGTCGACGTCAAGCTACGGCAAGCTACCGACAACCGGTGACTCATTAGGACGTCCACCTACGACAACCTACGTTCACCTGCAACAAGCTACGACCCTGTCGCGACAACTGAATACAACTTAAGACAATTCATTCGCCGGTACCTGCCGCCGGTTGATGTAGGTAGTCGCCAAAGGAATTCACCGAAGTCAGCACCGGCGACAACCTACGACAGCACCTACGACAAGCTACGCTCATTGGCGTCAAGCCAACTGTCGCCGAAAAGTTTTGAACATTTCAAAACTCAGCGGCGACCAGAAAAACGCTACGAGAGGAGACTACTCACGACCATACAGGCGACACCCCGGCAACCATGTGGCGACAGCCTAGTCGCCTGTAGATGCTTAAAAAATTGCCTAAGTGGGACAGGGGCATCAGTTCAACTTGACCAGAAGACAGTTACTGCTGATGGTACAGCACTCCCTAAGAAGTGTGTTGGAGCACTGATCTAATTTATACCAACTCAAAGGGAGTGGCACAGTTGGTGTAGCACAGTGGCGCAGCAGGTAGAACTGCTGCCTCGCGGCGCCAAAGACCCGGGGTTCGATTCTGACCTCCGGTGCTGTCTGTGTGAAGTTTGCATGTTCTCCCTGTGACTGCGTGGGTTTCCGCTGGGTGCTCTCTATTCCTCCCACTTAGACTTAGAGATACAGAGATACAGCAACGAAACAGGCCCTTCGGCCTACCGGGCCCATGTCGACCAGCAATCCCCGCACACTAACACTATCCTACACACACCAGGGCCATTTTACAATTATACCAAGTCAATTAACCTACAAACGTGTAGATCTTTGGAATGTGGGAGGAAACCGGAGTTCCCAGAGAAAACCTACGCAGGGAGAACATACAAATTCCATACAGACAGTACCCGTAATCAGGGTTTCTGGCACTTTTAGGCAGCAATTCTACTGCTGCATCACTGTGTTGCTGTGCCTTCACAAAGACTTGCAGGTTTCCAGGTTAATTGTCTCCTGTAAATTGCCCCAAGTGTGTTGTGAAGTGGATGAGCAAGTGGGATAACATAGGACAGATGTGATGGGTGATAAATGACCGGTGGGCCAAATGGCCTGGTTCCATACTGTATCTTGCATCAATCAATCCCCTGAGTGGTCATGCATCTTCTGGTCCTGACATAAGTGTGTCATCAGGTAAGTTACAGTTATCACACATTTGTGCCTGTACTTGGCGGTTGCAATATATTAGTGGAGTGCCTAATTATCTTTTGGGTTTGAGTTCAACACAATGCTGGAGATATTTTGTAATTGGGATTCTCTTTAAGGGTTAAAACCCAGAGCATTTGGGAAGTTTTGAGTACTGTTTACTGAGGTAAGTGTACCATAATGTGCTTTGTGGCCATTTACTACAGCAGCTGAGATGAAGGGGGAATTGTTATGTCGATAAGCCCTCTCGACACTGATGAGCACAATTGAAGCTGACAAAAACAATTTCTGTGTTAGCTTGGTTTGCTTTCCAGCGTGAATTCATGCTTAAAATGGTAGAATGAAATTCATGAACACAGTTTAGTTTAGTTTGGAGACACAACATGGAAACAGGCCCTTCGGCCCACTGACTCCGCACCGACCAGCGATCCCCGCACCTTAACACTACCCCACAGACTAGGGATAATTTACATTTATACCAAGCCAATTAACCTACAAACCTGCACATCTTTGGAGTGTGGGAGGAAACCGAAGATCATGGAGAAAACCCCCCCGGGTCACGGGGAGAATGTACAAACTCCACACAGACAGCGCCCATAGTCAGGAACGAACCCGGGTGTCTGCTGCTGTAAGGCAGCGACTCTAACCTCTGCACCACTGTGCCACCCAAAGTAGTATGTCAATAGTGTGAGGAGGGTGGGGAAGTGGATACGGTTTTGTGCATTGGGTGGTGGTATCACCACAGACGGCTGTGGAGGTCAGGTCAAGAGATAGATAGATTCTTGATTAGTAAAGGTGTCAGGGCTTATGGGGAGAAGGCAGGAGAATGCGGTTGATATGCAATCAGCCATGATTGAATGGTGTAGTAGACTAGATGGACCAAATGGCCTAACTCTGCTCCTATAACTTATGAACATGAACTTATTGGTTATGCCATTTATTTTCGACTTAGAAATACAGAAATATAAAATTAACAATAAATATTTACCGGTCTGAACTACATTGGTTTCCCCACCGAAGGCCCAACCCTCCTTTGGTGGAAGTAGAATTTTGTTTTAAAGCACCTTACTAACAAGGAGAGATGAAGGGAGCAAAGAGGCACCTCCCCCTCAATTTTACATGGTGTTTCCGTAACCCAGAGTAGTTCGACAAAGAGCCAGAGGGTAAACAGAGCGGAGGCAGGAGGAATGTATGGAGAGCATGGTGCCTCAGTTGGAAAGTTTATGCGTATTGTTCTATGGAGAAGGGAGATATCCAAGGGGTTGGAAACGTATCTCAGCATAAATCATTTTAAGGTGATGGGGAAAAGATTTAATAGGAATCTGAGGGGTAACTTTTTCAGTGTATGGAACAAGCTGCCAGAGGAGGTAGTTGAGGCTGAGACTATCCCACCGTTTAAATCGCAACAGTTAGACAGGTACATGGATAGGACAGGTTTGGAGGGATATGGACCAAACGCAGGCAGGTGGGACGTGTAGCTGGGACATGTTGGCCGGTGTGGCCAAGTTGGGCCGAAGGACGTGTTTCCACACTGTATCACTCTATGACTCTATCTTGCAAATGGAAATGGGATAAAAAAGTCCCAAAATGGCAAGGTGGAGGGAATGGGGTTGGGAAAAGACACACTTGGGAGCAGGATAAAGTCAATGTAATGGATGATTGGAAAGCCATTCAACAGACAAGCTGGAAGGATAGCCACAAAGTGCTGAAGTAACTCGGTGGGTCCAGCAGCATCTCTGGAGAACGTGGGTAGGTGATGTTTTCGGGTCAGGACCCTTCTCAAGACTGATTGGGGTGGGGGAGAGGGTGGGGCGCAGTGAGAAAAAATGAGGAAAGATGCATCAGGAGGTGATTAGGAGAGGATTGTTGTTGAGTTGGGGAGAAGGGAAAGAGGAAGGAAAGAAATAGAACAACTGAAATGTGAAGCTATCCTCAACCCCCCCTTACGCAAGCATTACATATTACTTTCAAATGCTGCTTCTACTGAGTTTCTTTCACTGGGTTGAAGGTTCCAGTTGTATTGTTGTGAATGGATCCTTACATGTTTTAATCAAACAAAACTCAATTTTACATGAGTGAAGAAGTCAGGCGTATTGTTTAAAAGTGATGTCTAGGTGAATCATTGTTGTTCCTTGACCAGAACTGGCACTAGATTCTGCAAGATGTTACACTTACGGAGATTGATAGATTCTTGATTAGTACAGGAGTCAGAGGTTATGAAGAGAAGGCATGAGAATGGGGTTGATAGGGAAAGACAGATCAGCCAGGATTGAATGGCAGAGTAGACTTGATGGGCCAAATGGCCTAATTCTGATCCTATAATTTACAAAATTATGAACTTCTTGGGATTCCCCACACTCCACTGCTGAAAACTGAGAAATAGTTGGAGATATTGTATATGTTTATAAATGATGTCTTCACTACGTTTGCAATCAGTGTGTGGTATTGTGGTGGACAAAGTACTGCAAAAGTTAATCCTGCAGGTTTGTTCCATACCCAACACAGATGTGTTACAAACACTGACAAAAGTTCAATATTCAGATCCCTTATCCGAGTGCTGAAAATTCTAGCTAGGTAAATTTGGCTACAGGGAAAAGTTGTGCAGACTGGAACAATATTCCTTGGAGCGCGGGAGAATGAGGGGTGATTTTACAAAAGTGTATAAGATCATGAGAGGAATAGATAGGGAAAATGCACAGTCTTTTACCCAGAGTAGGGGAATCAAGAACCAGAGGACATCGGTGATGATGATGGGGGACAAATGTAATAGGAACCTGAGCGGTAACACTTTTACACAAAGGGTGGTAGATATATGGAACAAGCTGCCGGGGGAGGTAGTTGAGGCAGGTACTATCACAGTGGTTGAGAAATATTTAAACGGGTACATGGATAGTATACTTTTAGCGGAACATGTGACAAATGCAGGCGGGTGGGAGTAGTGTGGATGGGGCATGTTGGGGGTTGGTGTAGCAAGTTGGGCTGAAGGGTCTGGTTCCATGCACTATGACTCCATGACTCTATGAAAGATGGCCACTCAAAATTGCTGACAGAGCATTTCATGACTGGTTGTTGCCAACTGTTACTGCCCCAGAGTACATGCTGAAGGATGATCTCCTTCCCTGTAAAACTGATTCCCTTCCCTCTACCTCTGCCCCACCCTCAAGCACATACACACATCTCCAACCATTTGTAGACAATGTATTGGAGAACAAAACATAAGGTTGTGCATTGCGCCTCCAGTGACATTGGTTGGAACTCTATTACCTAAGGGGAGTTTACGTGTATATTTTATAAAATACTGATTATTTGTAAAGGAAAGCAACCAAATTAAAGTTACACTATCTTGTATTTTCTCCACAGACCTGCAATCTAGTTCTTTGCAATTGTATATCTAAATCTGTTTGAGTATAGGAGCAGGGAGATTCTACTGCAGTTGTACAGGGTCTTGGTATTGCGTACAGTTTTGGTCTCCAAATCTGAGGAAAGACATTCTTGCCATAGAGGGAGTACAGAGAAGATTCACTAGACTGATTCCTGGGATGTCAGGACTTTCATATGAATAAAGACTGGACAGACTCGGCTTGTACTCGCTAGAAGTTAGAAGATTGAGGGGGGATCTTATAGAAACTTACAAAATTCTTAAGGGGTTGGACAGGCTAGATGCAGGAAGATTGTTCCTGATGTTGGGGAAGTCCAGGGCAAGAGGTCACAGTTTAAGGATAAAGGGGATATCCTTTAGGACCGAGATGAGAAAAACATTTTTCACACAGAGAGCGTGAATCTCTGGAACTCCCTGCCACAGAAGGTAGTTGAGGCCAGTTCATTGGCTATATTTAAAAGGGAGTTAGATGTGGCCCTTGTGGCTAAATGGATCAGGGGGTTAGGAGAGAGGGCAGGCACGGGCTACTGAGTTGGATGATCAGCCATGATCATATTGAATGGCGGTGCAGGCTCGAAGGGCCGAATGGCCTACTCCTGCACCTATTTTCTATGTTTCTATGTTTCTATCTCTTTTGTGAATTACTATCCACAGGATGTTCTAACATGGAGGTTATTCTCCGGCGGCTCTTGAGAACGGTTGAATCCAGCTCGCATCAGCCGTGATCCAATATGCCACCGCGCTCCTTTAAAGCAGTGTGTGGCAATATCAAATTTCCAAAACGTACAGAGGACTGATGAGAATGTAGGAAGGAACTGCCGCTAGTATCTCTGCTGCAGATGCTGCTTTACATCGAGTGGAGACAGAAAATGCTGGCGTAACTCAGCGGGACAGGCAGCTTCTCCCGGTAGAAGGAACGTGTGACGTTTCTGGGTCGAGACACTTCTTCAGACTGGGAGTCAAGGGAGAGAGGGGCATAGCGACGTGGAAGGGTGAGGTGTGAAAATGAGGGATGAAAGGGCAGCCCTGGCCGTTTGCACCTGCACTTGATCTGTCACTCTCGCTCCTTCCTCTCCCCCTCTCCCCGTCTCTGCGCTCTCTCTCTCTCTCACACACACAGTATATCTGTCTCTCACACACACACACACTCTCTCTCTCTGTCTCACCCCTCCTTCGGTCCTTAGGTAACAAACTATGATTGGACGGATAGCCATACATATTAATGAGACTCGGGTATAAACCAGAGGCGCCGGAGCCGAGTCGCTCACAATCCCAGTGTGCAGTGGAAAAGTATTTACAGCGCTTACTGCCTTAGAGCATCGCCTGACGCGTGGGTCCCTTGCAGCCTGGCCATGAGGGGTTTTCTCAGCGCTATCTTCCTGCTCCTCGTCCTGGTGATTTGCTCCATTGAGGTGGACGGTAAGTTGACCCGCCGTCGCTTCTTCCACTCTGCCGACCGCTACCACATTTCCAAGACCCCACTTCACCACGAATCCTTCCCCACATTCCAAAATCCCCCTTCGCCGTGAATCCGTTTCCATTCCAAGATCCCCATTTCCAAGATTTCCCTTCGCCAAATAATTTGTAAATCACACAGCGCGGAAACAGGCCCTTCGGCCCAACTCCTCCATGCTGTCCCAATCAGAGCCAGTCCCATTTGAACAAGCTTCCCGACTCGAAACGTCGCCTGTACCCGTTCTCCGGGGATGCTGCCTGGCCCGGTGAGTTATTCCAGCACTTTGTATCTGTTTTTGTAAACCAGCATCTGCAGTTCCTTATGTTTAGTCCCCCTTGCCCATATCGCACTGATTACAAAAATTATTTAAAAAAACATCGATATAATATTTGCTCATATCACTACAAAACGCGTGAAAATTACTTTGGAAACGTATGGAAAATGTGTTATGTAAGGTCCAGCTTACAAAACTCCCATATAATCAACCTCCTTGACGTGGGTGTAGCGCGGAGCGTTTCGTTAGTTCGCTGTCTCTTTTGAGGTGTTAACGCGAGCATATACTCCGACCAGCCTGACTGTCCCCCTGATTAAATGTTATCTCTGCATGCTTCGTTGTCACCTTCCCCTCGCTAACAATGACCTATTCTACATTGTCATTGAACCGCATCCACTTTGATGACTCGTTTTCACACCTTACCCTTCCTTATCTCTGTAACTCCCTGACTCTCAGTCTGAAGAAGAGTCTCGACCCGAAACTTCGCCCATTCCTTCCATCCAGAGATGCTGCCTGTCCCGCTGAGTTACTCCAGCATTTTGTGTCTACTTCTGCCTTTTACTGCAGCTTACAAATGTAGGTGCATTCGGAAGAGACCGAAGCTCAGTTACAAGGACGTTCAGAAGGTAGAAATGAAAGCGCGATATCCTTTCTGTAAAGTGAAAATGGTCTAGTGAGTACCTCGGAACTTTGCACAACTTGTTTCTCAACAAAGTAAAGTTTGTTCAATTCTGTCCGTGACACTTGCGTAACTTTCCCGTCCTGTGTACTTTATTTTACAGTATCACCACAGGTCGGTACGGTGGCAAGCAATATTGCCTGCATCCCAAACTAACCAGCACCACGAAACTACTGGACCAATTCACCAAATGGAGGTTACCATCCGAGTAAGTTATTCTGCCACTCGGCATCGGGTTTATATTGGGGAAACTCCAGCATTTTCAAATCATTGTTTGGAATTGAAATAGAGACGTGAGTTAGTTATTGGTGAACATTTGAAACGACTGTTGCCAACCCGTTTTCGTTACTTGTTAGCCCTGTATTAAGTTTTCCTCTCGACCCCATTCCCTTCTAAAACAATGCAAGCAAGGAGTAAGATTGCTATTCATTCTGAAGGTCCCGACACGGAAAGTCACCTATCCATGTTCTCCAGAGATGCTGCCTGGCCCGCTGAGTTACTCCAGTACTTTGTGCCTAAGCTCGTCAAACCTCTATTCTGTTTCAATGAATTGTCTTATCAAATGCTCGGATATCTGTATTCTCGGATGTTGTTGTTTGGACCGCTGGCGCAGCGGTAGAGTTGCTGCCTCATAGCACCAGAGACCAGGGTTCGATTCTGACTACAGGCGCTGTCTGTGCGGAATTTACACGTTCTCCCTGTGACCGCGTGGGTTTTCTCCGGGTGCTCCGGTTTCCTCCCACATTCCAAAAACGTTCAGGTTTGTAGGTTCATTGACTTCGGTAAATAATTTAAATTGTCCCCAGGGTAGTGTTAATGTGCGGGGATCGCTGGTCGGTGCGGACTCGGTGGGCCGAAGGGCCTGTTTGAGTGTTTCCGTGCTGAATCTTTAAACTAAACTAAACTGAAGAAGGGTCTCGACGGGAAACGTCACCTATTCCTTTTCCCCGGAGATGCTGGGTGATACTCCAGATTTTTGTGTCTACCTTAAACTAAACTAAACTCAGCGGGTCAGGCAGCATCTCTGGAGAAAAGGAATGGGCGACGTTTCGTGTCGAGACCCTTTTTTCAGACTGAGTGTTAGGGGAGAGGAAAACGAGAGATATGAAAAGGTACAAAGACCAAATGCATTAAAAACATGTAAAATGACACATTTGAAAGTTCTGTAATTAAAAGACAACCCACGGCAACGAGGTTAATTTAAACTTCCAAACTGAAGTAATACTCCATGAGATGAATCAGATTATTTTGTTACATTTCACTTTAGCGTTAGATTTAACTCTTGGGGTTAAAGGAATCAAGTGATGGGGGGGAGGGGGGGGGGGGAACAGGAGCGGGGGTCCCGATTTTAGATTATCAGCCATGATCATATTGAATGGCGATGCTGGCTCGAAGGGCCGACTGGCCTACTACTGCACCTATTTGTCTACGTTTCTAACATGACTGTGGGCGCTCCAGAAAGCCGCTGTAAGACAATTAGACGTGGACAATGAATGTTGGCATCGTCAATGGCATACATATCCCGAATAAATGAATTAATTTTCGCATTTATTGAAAGAAACAGCAACAGAAACCCCCTTCATTGGAAAATATGTCCATGGGCCCTCGGGTTAATCAATGGCGAAACCGCATTGTATTAAGTGTATATTCGGCACAGTTTGAATTATTCTCGGACTCGGACAACCAGGGATCTGATTTAAGTTTAGATACAACAGAAAGACACGGCGCGGAAACAGGTCCTTCGACCGACTGAGTCCACGCCGGGCCATCAACCACCAACACACTAGGGACAATGTCACTATTTTTACCTACAAACCTCTAGGTCTGTGTGTGTGAGGGGCGGGGGGGGGGGGGGGGGGGGGGGGGGGCACCGAAGAAACCTACTCCGTCCAAACACTAGAGACGGCACCGGTAGTTTACAGTGCCTCCATAATGTTTGGGACAAAGACCCATCATTTATTATTAGCCTCTGTACTCCACAATTTGAGATTTGTAATAGAAAAAAAATCCATGTGGTTAAAGTGCACATTGTCAGATTTTAATAAGGGCCATTTTTATACATTTTGGTTTCACCATGTAGAAATTATAGCAGTGCTTATACATAGTCCCCCCATTTCAGGGCACCATGATGTTTGGGACACAGCGATGTCATGTAAATTAAAGTAATCATGTTTCATATCTTGTTGCATCTCCTTTGCATGCAATGACTGCTTGAAGACTGTGATTCATGGGCATCACCAGTTTCTGCGTGTCTTCTCTGGTGATGCTCTGCCTGACCTGAATTGCAGCCATCTTTAGCTTATGCTTGTTTTGGGGGCTAGTTCCCTTCAGTTTTAACTTCAGTTTTTAAAAGGCATGCTCAATTGGGTTCAGATTGGGTGATTGACTTGGCCACTCAAGAATTTACCATCTTTTAGCTTTTGACAACATCCTTTGTTGCTTTAGAAGTATGTTTAGGATCATTGTCTTGCTGTGGAATGAACTGCCGGCCAATGAGTTTTGAGGTATTTGTTTGAACTTGAGCAGATAGGATGTGTCTATACACTTCAGAATCAATTATGCTACTGCCATCAGCAGTTGTATCATCAATGAAGATAAGTGAGCCAGTACCTTCAGCAGCCATACATGCCCAGGCCATAACACCCCCACCACCGTGTTTCACAGATGAGGTGGTATGCTGTGGATCTTGGGCAGTTCCTTCTCTCCTCTACACTCTGATATAAGTTAATCTTCATCTCAACTGTCCACAAGACCTTTTTCCAGAACTGTGGTTGCTCTTTTAAATACTTCTTGGCAAACTGTAACCCGGCCATCCAATTTTTGTGGTTAACCAGTGGTTTGCAGTGTAGCCTCGGTATTTCTGTTCATGAAGTCTTCAGCGGACAGTGGTTATTGACAAATCCACATCTGACTCCTGAAGAGTGTTTCTGATCTGTCGGACAGGTGTTTGGGGGTGGGGGAGGGGGGGGGGGGGTTGTTATTACAGAGAGGATTCTTCTGTCATCAGCTGTGGAGGTCTTCCTTGGCCTGCCAATCCCTTTGCGATTAGTAAACTCACTAGTACTCTCTTTCTTCTCAATGATGTTCCAAACAGTTGTTTTTGGTAAGCCTAAGGTTTCGCTGATGTCTCTAACAGTTTTATTCTTGTTTCTCAGTCTCATAATGGCTTCTTTGACTCTCATTGGCACAACTTTGGTCCTCATTTTGTTAAACAGCAATAAAAGTTTCCAAAGGTGATGGAAAGACTGGAGGAAAGACTATGTGTTCAGAGCTCTCTTATACCTGTATTACGGTGGCAATTAATCACACCTGAGTAATTACAAACGTCTGTGAAGCCATGTGTCCCAAACATTATGGTGCCCTGAAATGGGGGGACGATGTATAAACACAGCTGTAATTTCTACATGGTGAAACCACTATGCATAAAAAGACCCTATAATAAAATCTGACAATGTGCACTTTAACCACATGTGATTTTTTTTCTATGACAAATCTCAAATTGAGGAGTGGAGAGGCAAATAAATAAATGATGGGTCTTTGTCCCAAACATTATGGAGGGCACTGTAGGATCGAACCAGAGTCTCTGGCACTGTAGCGCAGCAACTCCACCGACACGCCACCCTGCCGCCAATGAACTGCACTGATTTTCTTCCCCCCCAGAAACAGTAATTCGCTGTTTCTACACATTCTGCATGCCCTGCGAAGGACCTGGATTGAGACTTGACCCCTTTCGCAGCTTGTACAGGAAACGGCTTTCAGCATGAAGGTTCCACTTGCATTTGCTCCAGTCCAATGTATCCAATGACCTGAATGAGTGGGTCGTTATTGCGAGTTTGTCACCGTGCCCCCTATTCCCTCGCCGCATCCCCAGTTTTAGCAATGGGTTGAATGGTGGAAAGGAGGCCCCTGTTAATTAGTCCAATCCAGTCGAAGAAGGGTCTCGACCCGAAACGTCACCCATTCCTTCTCTCCAGAGATGCTGCCTGACCCGCTGAGTTACTCCAGCATTTTGAGTCTGCCTTCGAGAGCTCTGTTCATTTTAACCGTGTCTCGACGCGCTGGTGCTACCAGGCCTGGGTCTACTTCCATGAAGAGTAAGATCTCTTGATTGAAGGGGAAAAGGCAGGAGAATGGGAGAGATAGATCAGCCATGATTGAATGGCGGAGTAGACCTGATGTTCCGAATTCTGCTCCTATCGCACGACCTTGTGGATTGAGAGAGGCAGAGAAAGGCAAGTCCAAGTCATGGTAAGGTAAGGGACTTGCTCCGTGGATGTCGGCCCGTTGGGAGAGCGTCTTCGCACTTGTGCCTGCCTGTTGGAAATATATCATTTGAAGTAACATCCCTTGCCTATACATTGTTGATCCGAATCTTTCCCACTGAACTGGAGCGAGAAAAGTCGTTTCAACATGCACTGGGTGTGAAACCAGGATTAATACTGACAGTGCGTAGAAATAAAGAACTGCAGATGCTGGTTATTACCCAGAGTTAGACACAAGATGCTGGGGTAACTCGGTGGGTCAGGCAGCATCTCCGGAGAAAAAGGATGGGTGACGTTGCTGGTCTAATGTTGACCTATCGTCTAAGCGGGCGCCTAATAGTTAGCTCTGGTCTATGCGAGCGCATTCTATTGGGCTATAGTCGAAGCGGGCGCCTAATGTTGAGCTGTAATATTGTAGGTACTAACTATTGCAATGTTTAAGACGTATTTGGACAGGTACATGGATAGGATGGATTTGGAAGTATATGGGCCAGACGCAGACAGGGGGGACTAGTGTAGATGGGACATATTGATCGGTGTGAGTAAGTTGGGCCGAATGGCCTGCTTCCCCACTATGACTATTGTCTAAGCGGGCACCTAATATTGAGCTCTGCTCTGTAAGAGATTAAAGGATGACAGTACATCCTGCGTGGCAAGATCGCAACTCCGATAGGCTCCCTCCTACGCGTGAAACAAACGTGTTGGGTGATATAAGACAGTTTGCGAAGCGGCTTGTGGGTCTGGTATACAAATTCCTTCATCTCCTTGAACGCTGTGGCGGTGGGGAAGAGTAGGGGCTGCAAACGTTGACTTGATTTAGGGTTTGATAAAAGTCTGGAGATTCCATCCATCCTCACCCCACACGTACTGCCCGAGTTACTGACTCTTAGAGCATTTTGTTTCCCTTTCTGGTTTCCACCCGCTACACTGGCGTGCCTTCTTTAAATACTCTGTGACATGACATCCGAACTGATTCATAAAAGCCAAGTAATCTTGGGCGGCACAGTGGCGCGCAGTAGAGCTGCTGCCCAAAGCCCCTGTCTCACGACGCGAGTAAAGCCCCTGTCCCACGACGCGAGTATAAGCCCCTGTCCCACGACGCGAGTAAAGCCCCTGTCCCACAATGCGAGTATAAGCCCCTGTCCCACGACGCGAGTAAAGCCACTGTCCCACAATGCGAGTTTACCCAAGAGCTCTCCCGAGTTCGATCCTGTCTATGGGTGCTGTCTGTACGGCGTTTGTACGTTCTCCCTGTGACCGCGTGGGTTTTCTCCGTGTGCCACGGTTTCCTAGCACACATCCAAATATGTTGAGATGTATAGGTTAATCGGCTTCGATTCAAATTGTAAATTAATCCTAGAGTGTAAGATAGTGCGGGGATCGCTGGTCGGCGCGGTGCCGGTGGGCCGAAGGGCCTGGTTCCGCGCTGTATCTCTAAAGTACTAAGGTTAAGTAATCCTTCCCTCGTTCCTATCCTTGACAGGGAGTAGATGGGACGTCCAGAGCCATCGTGCCCCGTGGCTGCGCTTTCCCTGGAGACAGATTCATCGCCCAAAGTCGGATCAAGGATCGTTGTTCCCACCGCAATAAAATCGTATGTTTACTATTGTGGTAAGATGTTGCTTCACGAAACGCCCGGCCAAACCATCCGAATTTGGAGGCGTCAGTCAAGAAGTTTCACGTCCAGTCTACAAACTTCCGTCTCACAACCGTGCAGAAAACTCCACCAAGCGGCCGAATGACAAGGAGAACAGGGGAGAGAGGGCGTGGGGGAGTGTTTTTTTTTTCCAATAAAAGTGTTGGGATTTGATATTTTTTGTATTTCATTACCCGTGAGGTTTATAAAAATATATACTCTTAATCTATTTGTGTGCAGAAGTAATTCTGTTTGTGTTATTTTTGAGCGCTTTGATTGTCTTGTAGATAGAGGCTTCCTTCTGTAAAGGGCGAATTAGGGTAAATAAATGTGAGAACGTGTTGTATTTGCTTCCCTTTCTGTGCCAGAGGAAGCGAACTTGTGCATTGGAGGGAGAAAGCTTTGGATCCCAGGCAACGCTGCAGTACCGCCCCGGCTTGAGATGTGTTTTGCCCCAGACCCTCCCCCCTGTATATCCATCCTTCGGGTTTGCCCACTACACCAGCGCGCTTCGTGTAAATACAGCGGCATTTAAGAATTTGTAATGAGATATTCGGGATAGCGTTTGATTCTTTCGTATTTTTTAAATAAAGTTTAAGAAATGGCTGAAAAAAACGCGTACGAACACTGCATTCTTTCGACGGTATTGTACACCACTTCGGAGTAAAAAGCGTTTCATTTCGGGAAATGATCATAGAGTGATACCACGCCGGCCAACATGTCCCAGCTACACCAGTCCCACCTGCCCGCGTTTGGCCCATATCACTCCAAACCTGTTTAAGAAAGAACTGCAGATGCTGGAATAACCGAAGGTAGACAAAAATGCTGGAGAAACTCAGCGGGTGAGGCAACATTTATGGAGCGAAGGAATAGGTGACGTTTCGGGTCGAGACCCTTCTTCAGAAGAAGAGGGGGAAAAAGGGCATGAAAGAAAGCGAAGATATGTAAAAGGGAAAAGATTAGTGAAGGCAAATGTAGGTCGCTTACAATTAGAGACAGGTGAATTTATAATGGGAAACAAAGAAATGGCAGAGCCGCTCAACGAGTACTTTGGTTCTGTCTTCAACAAGGAAGACACAAACAATCTCCCAGAAATAGTAGGGAATCGATGATCTAGTGGGAGGGAGGAACTGAAGGGAACCCACATTAGTCGGGAAATTGTGTTAGGTAAACTGCTGGGACTAAAGGCAGATACATCCCCAGGGCCTGGTGGTCTGCATCCCAGAGTACTCAAGGAGATGGCCCTAGCATTGGTGATCATTGTCCAATGTTCTCTCGACTCTGGATCAGTTCCTGTGGACTGGAGGGTAGCCAATGTAGCCCCACTTTTTAAGAAAGGAGGGAGAGAGAAAACGGGGAATTGTAGACCAGTTAGCCGTACATCGGTAGTGGGAAAGATGCTGGAGTCGATTGTTAAAGATGTTATAGCAACGCATTTGGAAGTCAGCATGGATTTTTGAAGGGGAAGTCATGCTTGACTACTCTGGAATTTTTTGAGGATGTAACAAGTATAATGGATAACGGAGAGCCAATGGATGTGGTGTATCTGGACTTTCAAAAAGCCTTTGACAAGGTCCCACACAAGAGATTAGTGTGTACAATAAGAGCGCATGGTATTGGGGGTAGGGTATTGACATGGAAGAGAATTGGATGGCAGACAGGAAGCAAAGAGTAGGAATTAATGCGTCTTTTTCAGAATGGCAGGCAGTGACTAGTGGGGTGCCGCAAGACAGTGCTGGGACCCCAAGTATTTGCAATATATATTAATGATATAGACAAGGGAATTAAATGTGACATCGCCAAGTTGCAGATGCTACAAAGCTTGGTGGCAGTGTGCGCTGTGATGAGGATGCTATGAGGCTGCAGGGTGACTTGGATAGGTTGGGTTTATGCAGTATAATGTGGGTAGATGCTTGGCAGATACAGTATAATGTGGATAAATGTAAGGTTATCCACTTTGGTGGCAAGAACAAGAAAGCAGATTATTATCTGAATGGTGTCAGATTAGGAAAAGGGGATGTGCAATGGGACTTATGTGTCGTACATCAGTCACTGAAATTAAGCATGCAGGTATACCAGGCAGTGAAGAAAGCTAATGGCATGTTGGCCTTCATAGCGAGAGGATTTGAGTATAGGAGCAAGGAGGACCTACTGCCATTGTACAGGGCCCTGGTGGGACCACACCTGGAGTATTGTGTACAGCTTTGGTCTCCTAATTTGAGTAAGGACATTCTTCCTATTGAGGGAGTGCAGCGTAGATTCACAGGTTAATTCCCGGTATGGCGGATCTGACATATGATGAAAGAATGGATTGACTAGGCTTATATTTACTGGAATTTAGAAGGATTAGAAGGATAGAAACATAAAATTCTTAAGGGATTGGACAGGCTAGGTGCAGGGAAAATGTTGGGAAAGTCCAGAACTAGGGGTTACAGTTTAAGAATAAGGGGTAGGCAATTTAGGACTGAGATGAGGAAAAACATTTTCAGCAAGAGAGTTGGAATCTGTGGAATTCTCTGCCACAGAAAGCAGTGCAGGCCAATTCACTAGATGTATTCAAGAGTGTTAAATATAGCTCAAAACAGAATCACGAGATATTGGGAGAAAGCAGGAACGAGGTACTGATTCTAAATGATCGGCCAGAATCAGCTCGAAGGGCCGAATGGCCTACTCTTGCACATATTTTCCATGTTTCTATGTTTCTGTGAATTTCTTTAAGTCAGAGGGTGGTGAATCTATGTCATTCTTTGCCACAGAAAGCTGTGGAGCCCAACTCAATGGATATTTTTAAGACGGGGATAGATTCGTGATTAGTACGGGTGTCAGGGGATATGGGAGAAGGCAGGAGAATGGGGTTAGGAGGGAGAGTTAGATCAGCCATGTTTGAATGGCGCAGACGTGATGGGCCAAATGGCCTAATTCTCTTCCTATCACTTCTGACCCTATATATATACAGTTTGACATTTTGAATATAAAGTTATAAGAGGTATAGATAGGTTGGACAGACAGAAATTTCTTCCCAGGGTGGACATGTCAAGTACTACGGTTCATAGCTTTAAGGTTATTTGTAGTGAGGTGGTTCTCCTCACCTTCTCTAATAGTCCTCTGAATATTTACAAAATTCTTAAGGGGTTGGACAGGCTAGATGCAGGAAGATTGTTCCCGATGTTGGGGAAGTCCAGAACAAAGGGTCACAGTTTAAGGATGGGGGAAATCTTTTAGGACCGAGATGAAAAAAACATTTTTCACACAGAGAGTGGTGAATCTCTGGAATTCTCTGCTACAGAAGGAAGTTGAGGCCAGTTCATTGGCTATATTTAAGAGGGAGTTAGATGTGGCCCTTATGGCTAAAGGGATCAGGGGGTGTGGAGAGAAGGCAGGTACAGGATACTGAGTTGGATGATCAGCCATGATCATATTGAATGGCGGTGCAGGCTCGAAGGGTCGAATGGCCTACTCCTGCACCTATTTACTACGTTTCTATGACTGTAAATGCATGAAACATCCAGCAGGTTAGGCAGTCTTTGTGGAATTGAAAACAGAAGGTGGAGGGTGCCTGGAACGTGCTGCCAGGGGTGGTGGTGGAGGCAGCTATGATGACAGTGGCATCTGAGAGGCTATTGGATAGGCACACGGATATGCAAGTAATGGAGGGATATGGACCATGTGCAGAGAGAGATCGCTTCATGGTATTGTGGGCTGAAGGGCCTGTTCCTGTGCTATATTGTTCTATGTTCTACATTAACGTTTCAGGTCCGGGACTAATGAAGAGTGTTAGAATATTAAATCTGTTTCCCTTTCTACAGTTGCTGTCTAATTTGCTGAATGTTTCCAGCATTTACTAAATTTATTTCAGATGGGAAGCAAGTTTAAAAAAAAAATCATTTCTGGCCATCGCAGTTCGGCAATCATTTTTAACTTTACAGTTATACTCTTGTAAAATATCTAACTCTACTTAACTCTTCCTTCGTGATCCAATTAACATCACAGTGAAGTAAATGTGGGTCCCACCGCGAAACATCACCTGCCTATTTCCTATGGAGATGCTTCCCGACCCGCTGAGTTCCTCCAGCACTTTGTATCTATCTTTCATGTCTCGCATCACAGTGAGATTTTTTTCCTTTATCCCTGTTAGGTTCGCACAGATAACAAATTAAAGTCACATTAACATTGCTCAGTGCATTCATTCCAGTGCCTTTGCATCTTAAACAACAGTGCTGCTGAACATGTGCAAACTCAAACACATGGAACGAGGAAATGTCAGTAAAGTCTTCTGTTCTATCCATTTGTACTGATTGTTGAGGAACTGAGCGAAAGGTCAGATAGTTATGGGAGCCAAGCAGTCAGTGTGATAGGCACCAGAAAGTCTGGATTCTAATTCGGGAGTCAAAGCTGCTGCCTCTGTGTACCCAGCTGTTGATGTTATGTTCAGTTTCGAGATACAGTGCGGAAACAGGCCCTTCAGCCCACGCCGACTAGCAATCCCCGTACACTAGCACTTTCCTACACACTAGGGACAATTTACAATCTTTGCCGAAGCCAATTAACCTACAAACCTGTACGTCTTTGGAACGTGGGTGGAAACCGGAGTACCTGGAGGAAAAACCCACGCGGTCACAGGGAGAAGGTACAAACTCCGTACAGGCAGCACCCGTGGTCAGGAGTGAACCTGGGTCTCTGGCGCTGTAAGGCAGCAACTCTACCGCTGCGCCACGGTGCCGCCCCTGTAATCTTATTGTACGTTACAACAATCCAAGCCAGACGTCTCTGACTGATCTTCTGTACTGACCCCAATACAGTACAGCAGGACATACTTGAATAGGACGTACGTGGGCCAAATGCAGGCAGAGCTCCCTTCTCCCATCAGGCAAGACGTATAGGAAACGCACGCCTCAAGCAACTGAACCGTCCTACCAACAACTAGAGAGCGGTCCTGAACTACCATCTATCTCATGGAGATTATCTCTAGACTGACTTTACTGTAGTTTATCGCATTAAACTTTATCCCCTTTATGCTGTATCTGTACACTGTTGACGACTTGATTTTAATCATGTATAGTCTTTTCACTGACTCATTGCACGCAACAAAAACTTTTCATTCGGTACATGTGACAATAAACTAAACAAAAACTAAAGTACACTAAAGTAGACTAAAGTAAAGGACACTACACTAAACTAAACAGATTTCTTCATAATTGTTACTGTTCATCCTCTAATCTGAGATCCATATTAATTGATGGCAAGCATGTTCTTCTGCAATTGTATAGGGCTCTGGTGAGACAACATCTGGAGTATTGTGTACAGTTTTGGTCTCCTAATTTGAGGAAGGACATCCTTGTGATTGAGACAGTGCAGCGTAGGTTCATGAGATTGATCCCTGGGATGGCGGGACTGTCATATGAGGAAAGATTTAAAAGACTAGGCTTGTATTCACTGGAGTTTATGGGATGAGGGGGGGGGGGGATCTTATAGAAACATATAAAATTATAAAAGGACTGGACAAGCTAGATGCAGGAAAAATGTTCCCAATGTTGGGTGAGTCCAGAACCAGGGGCCACAGTCTTAGAATAAAGGGGAGGTCATTTAAGGCTGAGGTGAGAAAAAACATTTTCACCCAGAGAGTTGTGAATTTATGGAATTCCCTGCCACAGAGAGCAGTGGAGGCCAAGTCACTGGATGGATTTAAGAAAGAGTTAGATAGAGCTCTAGGGGCTAGTGGAGTCAAGGGATATGGGGAGAAGGCAGGCACGGGTTATTGATTGGGGACAATCAGCCACGATCACAATGAATGGCGGTGCTGGTTCGAAGGGCCGAATGGCCTCCTCCTGCACCTATTTTCTATGTTTCTATGGGGTTTTTACGGGATAACTAAAAATCCCCTTCTTTGGTGCGTTACAACATCATTCAGCAGGTGAAAGGAATGAAGTAAATTATGTCATTGTGAGATAACATAGAACTAGTGTGAACGGGTGATCAGTGGTCGGCATGGACTTGTTGGGCCAAAAGACCTGTTTCTAAGCTGTATCTTTAAGTTTTAATCGTGAACATAATGATCAACCTTTGAGCACACTACATTTCATTAACATTGGTAAAACAGTGCTATGACTTATCACTGTATAGGTTTCATAAGTTCATAAGTTATAGGAACAGAATTAGGCCATTCAGCCCATCAAGTCTACTCTGCCACTCAATTATGGCTGATCTTTCCTTCCCTCTCAAAGCCATACTACTGCCTTTTTCCCCTTAACCCCTGACACCCGTACTAATCAAGAGTCCGTCAATCTCCACTTTAAAAATACCCGTAGACTTGCCCTCCACAGCCCTCTGTGGCAATGAATTCAACAGATTCACCACCTTCTGACGAGACATTCTCCTCATCTCCTTTCTCTTTTCTGTAATAAAACATCAGAGCTCTACTCATCACATGGTAATCTCTGATGAAGCATGAATGGATTTATCAAATCATTTTAAAATATTCTTCAATAATCCCCAGAAGAATTCAAGTAACTCTTAGGTTGTAGTGTGCTGCCATCTAATGTTTCTTTTTAGTAAATTTCCCAATACATATTATAAAGCCAGCTCAGATTTATACTAATGATTTAAAGTATTTATTTGAACATGGGGTGGCACAGTGGCACAGGGTTAAAACATAGAAACATAGAAAATAGGTGCAGGAGTAGGCCATTCGGCCCTTCGAGCCTGCACCGCCATTCAATATGATCATGGCTGAACATCCAAATCAATATCCCATACCTGCCTTCTCTCCATACCCCCTGATCCCTTTAGCCACAAGGGCCACATCTAACTCCCTCTTAAATCCAGCCAATGAACTGGCCTCAACTACCTTCTGTGGCAGGGAATTCCACAGATTCACCACTCTCTGTATGAAAAATTATTTTCTCATCTCACAGCGAACACTGCCCCCCAGCTTCGTGTCATCCGCAAACTTGGAGATGTTGCATTCAATTCCCTCGTCCAAATCATTAATATATATTGTAAATAGCTGGGGTCCCAGCACTGAGCCTTGCGGTACCCCACTAGTCACTGCATGCCATTCTGAAAAGGACCCGTTAACTCCTACACTTTGCTTCCTGTCTGCCAGCCAGTTCTCTATCCACATCAATACTGAACCCCCAATACCGTGTGCTTTAAGTTTGCATCCTAATCTCTTATGTGGGACCTTGTCGAAAGCCTTCTGTAAGTTCAGATATAACACATCCACTGGTTCTCCCTTATCCACTCTACTAGTTACATCCTCGATAAATTCTATAAGATTCGTCAGACATGATTTACCTTTCATAAATCCATGCTGACTTTGTCCAATGAATTCACCACTTTCCAAATGTGCTGCTATCCCATCTTTAATAAGTGACTCCAGCATTTTCCCCACTACCGATGTTAGACTAACAGGTCTGTAATTCCCCGTTATCTCTCCCTTCCTTTTTAAAAAGTGGGGTTACATTAGCTACCCTCCAATCCTCAGGAACTACTCCAGAATCTTAAGAGTTTTGAAAATTAGGGTCATTTCCTCACTGCATCAAAGACCCGGGTTCAATTCTGACTCCAGGTGCTGTCACTCTCCCTGTAAACATGTGAGTTTCCTCCGGGCGCTCCAGTTTCCTCCCACATCCCAAGGAGGTGCAGATTTGTAGGTTAATCGGCTTCTGTAAATGGTCCATACTGTGTAGGATAGAGCTAGTTTACAGGTGATTGCTGGTCAGTGTTGACTTGGTGTGCCAAAGGGCCCGATTTCCACGGTTTATCTCAAGGAACTGCAGATGCTGGTTTAGAAAAGAAGGCACAGCATCGGTGGATACCATACAATGTGATGTGATGAAATAGAACTTTATCTATGCCAGGAGGGAAATTGGTCTGCCAACAGCTATAAAACACAAGGTACATGAAACATGAAATTAAAGTGATGAGTGGAAAAGATTGGGGATATGCAAAGATGGGGGATGGGGGAAGGGGGGGAGGGAGGGGAGGGGTAGTCAGTCTACTCCACGACTGAAGGGGGAGGATTTGTACAGTTTGATAGCCTCAGGGAAACAGGATCTCCTGTGGTGTTCTGTACTGCATCTTGGTGGAACCATCGTGTCATGGAAGGGGTGAGCTGTATTGGCTAGGATGATCTGCAGTATGAGGAGCATCCTCCCCTCCAAGCCCACCTCCCATGAATGCAACTCCAACCTCAAGACGGAGCCAGCCTTCCTGATGAGCTTGTTAATCCTATTGGCGTCCGCGTCCTTCGCCCTGCTGCCCCAGCACACAACAGCGAAGATGGCATTGGCTACCACCGATTGGTAGGAACATCAGAAGCATCTTACTGCAGACATTGAAGGAGCGGAGCCTTCACAAAAATTACAGTCGGCTCTGTCCCTTCTTGTACAGGGCCTCAGCGTTCCTGGACCGGTCCAGTTTACTGTCCAGGTAAACTCCAAGGTATTTGTACTCCCTGGTAAACTGCACATTCACACCATTGATGGAGAGGGGACAGGGTTGTTCCTCTCCTCCTACATTCCACCATTAGCTCCTGAGTCACGTCAGATCAGACAGCATCTGTGAAGAATGGAATGGAATGGAATACACAAGCCACATACGGTGCTGACAAAGTTACAAAATACCCCTGCCGGTTCTTCCTTTGTTGTCCGTCCCCACCCCAGCCCCGCTCCCCCCCCCCCAGCCCCGCTCCCCCACCCCCACCCTCTCCTGCTTCCTCACAGTGGTCCCCCCATGCTGGATCCTCATTGTTCATTGCTCTTCCCCTCGCTCATGGCAGTCCCCCCATACCGGGTCCTCCTTTGTTCTTCCCCCTCCCTCTCTCACGGCTCATAGACATGGATAAGGGAGAACATGGAAAGGCGATGTTTTGAGCTGGGACCCCTACTCAAACCTTTTTTTCACAGAGGGGGAGCAATGAGAACCCATCTGAGAAAGGAGGGGAACATCTTCAAAGCAGGCATACCTTGAGGAGATTTCACAGTGATGTCAGGGGTTATGGGGAGAAGGCAGGAGAATGGGGTTAAGAGGGAGAGATAGAGAGGGAGAGATAGAGCAACCATGATTGAATGACGGAGTAGACGGCTCCTATCACTTATGAATATGAACTTATGAAATGTAGAAACAAGGAAATGTAGATGCCGGTTTACAAAAGAAGACACCAAATGCTGGACTCGCTCAGAGGATCGGGCTGCATCTCAGGGGAACATGGATAGGCGAGGTGTCAGGTTGGGACCTTCTTCAGACGTGATAGTTGAACCTCCATTAAACACCAATTAGATCACAAATGGAACATTGCATCTAATTCTGCTCATCATTATTGTAACAAAGACGGAGAAGCCCAAAAGAGAATGTCGAAAAGATTGACTAGAATGACCAGGGGTAAAGTATTTTATCTATAGACCGCCAAATGGGGAACGAGAATTGGAAGAGCAAATATGTAAGGAGATAGCAGATATTAGTAGTAAGCACAAGGTAGTGATTGTGGGAGATTTCAACTTTCCACACATAGACTGGGAAACACATTCTGTAAATGGGCTGGATGGTTTGGAGTTTGTAAAATGTGTGCAGGATAGTTTTTTGCAGCAATACATAGAGGTACCTACTAGAGGAGGGGCAGTGCTGGACCTCCTGTTAGGAAATGAGACGGGACAGGTGGCGGAGGTATGCGTTGGGGAGCACTTCGGGTCCAGTGATCACAATACCATTAGTTTCAATATAATTATGGAGAAGGTCAGAACTGGACCTAGGGTTGAGATTTTGATTGGAGAAAGGCTAACTTTGATGAGATGCGAGATGATTTAAAAGGAGTGGACTGGGACATTTTGTTTTATGGGAAAGATGTAGAAGAGAAATGGTGGACATTTAAAGGGGGAATTTTAAGAGTACAGAATCTTTATGTTCCTGTTCGGTTGAAAGGAAACAGTAAAAATTGGAAAGAGCCCTGGTTTTCAAGGGAAATTGGACATCTTGTTCGGAAAAAGAGGGAGATCTACAATAATTATAGGCAGCATGAAGTAAATGAGGTGCTTGAGGAGTATAAGGAATGTAAAAAGAATCTTAAGAAAGAAATTAGAAAAGCTAAAAGAAGATATGAGGTTGCTTTGGCAAGTAAGGTGAAAGTAAATCCAAAGGGTTTCTACAGCTATATTAATAGCAAAAGGATAACGAGGGATAAAATTGGTCCATTGGAGAAACAGAGTGGGCAGCTATCTGCAGAGCCAAAAGAGATGGGGGAGATATTGAACAATTTCTTTTCTTCGGTATTCACCAAGGAGAAGGATATTGAATTATGTGAGGTAAGGGAAACTAGTAGAGTAGTTATGGATACTATGAGTTTCAAAGTAAAAGAAGTACTGACACTTTTGAAAAATATAAAAGTGGATAAGTCTCCAGGTCCTGACAGGATATTCCCTAGGACATTGAGGGAAGTTAGTGTAGAAATAGCCGGGGCTATGACAGAAATATTTCAAATGTCATTAGAAACGGGAATAGTCCCCGAGGATTGGCGCACTGCGCATGTTGTTCCATTGTTTAAAAAGGGTTCTAAGAGTAAACCTAGCAATTATAGACCTGTTAGTTTGACTTCAGTGGTGGGCAAATTAATGGAAAAGATACTTAAAGATAATATATATAAGCATCTGGATAACCAGGGTCTGATTAGGAACAGTCAACATGGATTTGTGCCTGGAAGGTCATGTTTGACTAATCTTCTTGAATTTTTTGAAGAGGTTACTAGGGAAATTGATGAGGGTAAAGCAGTGGATGTTGTCTATATGGACTTTAGTAAGGCCTTTGACAAGGTTCCTCATGGAAGGTTGGTTAAGAAGGTTAAACTGTTGGGTATAAATGCAGGAATAGCAAGATGGATTCAGCAGTGGCTGAATGGGAGAAGCCAGAGGGTAATGGTGGATGGCTGTTTGTCGGGTTGGAGGCAGGTGACTAGTGGGGTGCCTCAGGGATCTGTGTTGGGTCCTTTGTTGTTTGTCATGTACATCAATGATCTGGATGAAGGGGTGGTAAATTGGATTAGTAAGTATGCAGATGATACCAAGATAGGGGGTGTTGTGGATAATGAAGAGGATTTCCAAAGTCTACAGAGTGATTTAGGCCATTTGGAAAAATGGGCTGAAAGATGGCAGATGGAGTTTAATGCTGATAAATGTGAGGTGTTACACCTTGGCAGGACAAATCAAAATAGGACGTACATGATAAATGGTAGGGAATTGAAGAATACAGTTGAACAGAGGGATCTGGGAATAACCGTGCATAGTTCCTTGAAGGTGGAATCTCATATAGATAGGGTGGTAAAGAAAGCTTTTGGTATGCTAGCCTTTATAAATCAGAGCATTGAGTATAGAAGCTGGGATGTAATGTTAAAATTGTACAAGGCATTGGTGAGACCAAATCTGGAGTATGGTGTACAATTTTGGTCGCCCAATTATAGGAAGGATGTCAACAAAATAGAGAGAGTACAGAGGAGATTTACTAGAATGTTTCCTGGGTTTCAACAACTAAGTTACAGAGATAGGTTGAATAAGTTAGGTCTTTATTCTCTGGAGCGCAGAAGGTTAAGGGGGGACTTGATAGAGGTCTTTAAAATGATGAGAGGGATAGACAGAGTTGATGTGATCAAGCTTTTCCCTTTGAGAATAGGGAAGATTCAAACCAGAGGACATGACTTCAGAATTAAGGGACAGAAGTTTAGGGGTAACATGAGGGGGAACTTCTTTACTCAGAGAGTGGTAGCGGTGTGGAATGAGCTTCCAGTGGAAGTGGTGGCGGCAGGTTCGTTGGTATCATTTAAGAATAAATTGGATAGGCATATGGATGAGAAGGGAAGGGAGGGTTATGGTATGAGTGCAGGCAGGTGGGACTAAGGGGAAAAAAAAAAATTGTTCGGCGCGGACTTGTAGGGCCGAGATGGCCTGTTTCCGTGCTGTAATTGTTATATGTTATATGTTATATGTTATATAGGGTTAAATAGAAAAGTAAAGATTGCTCTCCTCGGAGCAGAGATTGGGCGAAGATTTGATGGAGCTACACAAGATCATGACTGGTTTAGATTGGGATAAATTTGTATGTTGTTCCCAAATGGTGGATATTTTAAGGAGCAATGAGATAACATTTGTCCCCTCCGCTTTCAAAACTGCTGCCGTTACACCAATCTTAAAGAAACCTGGTCTTGATCCCTCCTCTCTCATTAACTACCGCCCAATCTCAAACCTCCCCTTCCTTTCAAAAACCCTGGAGCGTATCGTTGCGTCACAACTTCATTCCCACCTCCTTGCGTATAACCTACTTGAACCCCTCCAATCTGGCTTTCGCCCCCTCCATAGCACAGAAACTGCTCTCCTCAAAGTCCTCAACGACCTCCTCACCTCTGCTGACACTGGTTCCCTCAACATCCTCATCCTCCTCGACCTGAGCGCAGCCTTCGATACAGTGAACCATAACATCCTGCTCACCAGACTCAAGGACCTCGGCATTGAAGGCTCTGCACTCAGCTGGCTCCGTTCCTACCTTTCCAACAGATCCCACTTCATCTCTCTCCACAACCACACCTCTGCTACAGCCGCAGTCACTCAAGGCGTTCCCCAAGGCTCCGTACTCGGCCCCCCTCCTCTTCATCATCTACATCCTCCCCCTTGGTCAGATACTCCGCCACTTCAATCTGGACTTCCACTGTTACGCTGATGACACCCAGATTTACCTTGGCACCAAATCCCCCCACAACCCCCCCCTCTCCCATATCAACTCCTGTTTGTCAGCAATAAAAACCTGGATGCAACATAATTTCCTCAAACTCAACAGCGATAAGACAGAATTTCTCCTCATAGGCTCCAAAGCCACACTTAGCAAAATCAATAACCCCACTCTCACCATCGACGGCACCACTGTCTCCCCATCTCCCCAGGCCCGCAACCTTGGCGTGATCTTTGATTCCACCCTCTCCCTTGAGCCTCACATCCGCCATGTCATTAAAACCTCCTTCTTTCATCTCCGCAACATCGCCAAACTCAGACCCTCTCTCACACCGCCTGCTGCTGAAAGACTCATCCATGCCTTCATCTCCTCCCGACTGGACTATTGCAACTCACTTCTCCTTGGCATCAGCTCCACCTACATCAACCGACTCCAACTGGTCCAGAACGCAGCCGCCCGACTCATCACCCACACCAAATCCTGGCATCACATCACTCCAGTCCTCAAAAAACTTCACTGGCTTCCCGTCTCCCACCGGATCACCTACAAAATCCTGGTCCTCACCTACAAAGCCCTCCACCATCTGGCCCCCACATATCTCATTGACCTCCTCTCCCCCTACCAACCCTCACGGTCCCTCAGATCCACATCAGCCGGTCTCCTCTCCATCCACAAGTCCAACCTCCGCAGTTTTGGGGACAGAGCCTTCTCCAGGGCAGCCCCCAGGCTCTGGAACTCCCTCCCCCAACTGATCCGCAATTCCGTGTCCCTCCCCATCTTCCAGTCCCGCCTCAAGACCCATCTCTTCACCTCTGCCTATCCTTAGCCCCACGTCCCCGTCCCTTTTCATCTGTGCATTAATTGCCTCATGCTGTGTTTTGTATTGAATTCTGTCTTTACTTTGTGTACTAGTCATGTCTCTACTATTTATTTAATTCCCCTTACATGTTTTTCCTATACATGCTCAATTTTTGTAAGGTGTCCTTGAGACTCTTGAAAGGCGCCCATAAATAAAATGTATTATTATTATTATTTAGAATATGGGGGCTAAAGATGCCAGGAGAACGTAATTAAAAACATTCCTCTTGCGGAAGGTAAACATAGAAACATAGAAACATAGAAATTAGGTGTAGGAGTAGGCCATTCGGACCTTCGAGCCTGCACCGCCATTCAATATGATCATGGCTGATCATCCAACTCAGTATCCTGTACCTGCCTTCTCTCCATACCCCCTGATCCCTTTAGCCACAAGCGCCACATCTAACTCCCTCTTAAATATAGCCAATGAACTGGCCTCAACTACCTTCTGTGGCAGAGAATTCCACAGATTCACCACTCTCTGTGTGAAAAATGTTTTTCTCATCTCGGTCCTAAAAGATTTCCCCCTTATCCTTAAACGGAAACCCCTTGTTCTGGACTTCCCCAACATCGGGAACAATCTTCCTGCATCTAGCCTGTCCAATCCCTTAAGAATTTTGTAAGTTTCTTTGCTTGCATACCCAAGGTAAAGGGCCTGTCCCACTTAGGAAACCTGAACGGAAACCTCTGGAGACTTTGCGCCCCACCCAAGGTTTCCGCGCGGTTCCCGGAGGTTTTTGTCAGTCTCCTTAATGGTCGAAAGTGGTTTCCGGTTCTTCTATGTTCCGGCGATTATTTCAAAAAATTCAAAACTGGCCGTGACTAAAAATAGGTTGCCGTTTTAAAAACTCGGTAATTTTTTAGTCGATGCTGGTTGAGATGCTAGTTGAAGCTGGTTGCCGGAGGTTGCAGCTACCTGCAACCTCCGGCAACCACCTGCAACCTCCGGCAACTCAGCAGGTCAGGCAGTGTGATGGTGGCAGCACGGTGGCGCATTGCAGCGCCAGAGACCTAGGTTCGATCCTGACAACGGGTGCTGTCTGCACAGAGATTGTCTGTTGTCTCTTTGATCATGTGGGTTCTCTCCAGGTGTTTCGGTGTCCTCCCACACTCCAAAGACGTACCTTAATTTGTAGGTTAATTGACTTCGGTAAAAAATTTAAATTGACCCTAGTGTGTAGGATAGTGCTAGTGTACAAGGTGATTGCTGGTCGGCCCAGACCCGGTTGGCCAAAGGACCTGTTTCTGTGCTGTATCTCCCTCTTAAATATAGTCTAGAGGAGCTCTGGACACTTACTGTGGTGTATACAAAGCTTGCAAAGGGTGGACAAAAATGCTGGGGAAACTCAGCAGGTGAGGCAGCATCTATGGAGCGAAGGAATAAGTGATGTTTCGGGTCGAGACCCTTCTTCAGTTTGAAGAAGGGTCTCGACCCAAAACATCACAGCATTTTTGTTTACCTTCGATTTTTCAAGCATCTGCAGTTCTTTCTTAAACAAGCTTGCAAAGGGAATTGGATACGTTTGGGGAAAAGATAATTTGCCAGACTACAGGGAAAAAGTGGAGAAATGGGATTGAACAGGTTGCTGTGTTAGGACCCGCTGAGTTCTTGATGAGCTCAGTGTCCCCCTTCTGTACTGCAGTTATACTGTGATTCTCAGATTCTGCATAATCCAGGAAATTCCATGATTTTTCCCAATTATTTATTTCTGTGATTAAACACTAGATGGCAGTACATGGCAAACTAGGAGCATAGGGAACATGGACAAAAAAGTGCCAGAGCAACTCAGCAGGTCAGGCAGCTTCTCTGGAGAATGCCACAAAGTGCTGGAGTATCTCAGCAGGTCAGGCAGCATCTCTGGAGAGTATAGATAGGCAATGTTTCAGGTCGAGATCTCCCTTCACAATGGATTAGGGATTTCTTTAGGAAGTATCAAATAATTTGTGCAAGCATTTTCATAAATACATGTCAATGTTAATTATTGGAAGCTGTGAAAAACATTTTTGGTTTGTTTTTTGGGTAAAACATTTATGTGAGAAATAAATTTTAAAAGTTTGTTTCAGTCAGCAGCATTTATTTTTGCAAGTATCCATTATTTTGGGAATGAAGGATGTGTAGGAAGGAACTGCAGATGTTGGTTTACACTGAAGACATAGTGCTGGAGTAACTCAGCGGGTCAGGCAGCATCTCTGGAGATAAGGTATAGGTGGAGTCTTGGGTCGAGACCCTTCTTCAGACTAAAAAATCAGTTGCAGTCAAAAATATATTATCAGGGAGAGGGTACCTGATTATTTCGACAGGTATCAACTGATCAAAGACGAGGACGGACACAAAATACTGGAGTAACTCGGCGGGACAGGCAACATCTCTGGAAAGAAGGAATGGGTCTGATCAGACTGATCAAAGAGTAATTGGAAATGTAATAGCAGATTATTTGCGAGTATTCCAATTTGTATTCCAAGTTGTGTTTGAAAAAAGGTTGCCCCCTCAGGTTCGTATTAAATCTTCCCCCTCTCATCTTAAACATATGTCCTCTAGTTTTTGATTCTCCTTTCCTGGATAAAAGACTGCGCTTTCACCCTATCTATTCCCCTCGTAATTTTGATACACCTCTATGAGATCACTCCTCAGTCACCGACACTTTGAGGAATAAAGTCCTAGCCAGGGACAAAATACTTTTTATTTCTGTCACCCTGTCTACCCCCTATGTAGTCTGTCTCTAGCCCTGCTGAAGGCACAATTCCTACTTTGCAATAATTCTCTTAACGCGCATGAGTTGCTGCCTTAAAGCGCCAGAGATCAGGGTTCGATCCTGACTACTGGCGCTGTCTGTATGGAATGTGTACGTTCACCCTGCGACCACGTGGGCTTTCTCCGGGTGCTCCGGTTTCCTCCCACTCTCCAAAGGCGTACAAAGACTTCGTTAAAATATTGTAAATTATCCCTATTTTGTAGGATAGTGCTGGTGTACGGGGATCGCTGGGCCGAAGGGCCTATTTCTGCGTTCTATCACTAAACTAAGACCAAGCATATGTGCAAAGCCCAAGGGCGTGCATAAGTGCTGTTTTTTCATATCTCGGATCCCTCACCGTGACCTTTTTTTAAAATCTGGGACATTTATAGTTATTGACTGATGCGACGCAAAGATACACCAGTGTCGAGAATCCTAGTTCTTTTGACGTTCCCGCAAAGAGTTGGTTCGCTATCTATAGATGGCGCACCATTCTAGTAAACCATGGAGTAATGGTCGGAGGCTCTGAGGGGATCCGTGGTCTCAACAAGTCTTGGACTTCCGCGGATAAGCGGTAAAATGTTGTGGTCTCTGGCAGACTAGTGGCCTGGTTTTGGCGCAACTTACTCTGTTGATGAACCCGCCATTGAGCCCGATAGTGGAGGACAACTCGTAGATAGTTACTCGATACACTTGGCACCACGCTCTCGGTATTCGCCTAGGGAGGACTACTATGCAAATACTGACTCCATCCATGTGATTGGGGTCACCGACCTTGTGGCAAAGGTTATTGAAACATAGAAACATAAAAACATAGAAAATAGGTGCAGTAGGAGGCCATTCGGCCCTTCGAGCCAGCACCGACATTCATTGTGATCGTGGCTGATCGTCCCGTATCAATAACCCGTGCCTGCCTTCTCCCCATATCCCTTGACTCCACTAGCCCCTAGAGCTCTATCTAACTCTCTCTTAAATCCATCCAGTGATTTGGCCTCCACTGCCCTCTGTGGCAGGGAATTCCATAAATTCACAACTCTCTGGGTGAAAACGTTTTTTCTCACCAAATAATTGCTGGTAAATAATTTGTTTACAGGTATTTATGTTTTGAGATTTGTATGATAATTCATTGAATTTTGCATTCATTGAATCATTAGATCATTGAATCGTTGAATTGAATCATTGAACTGATTAATTGAATCGTTGAATCGAATTATTGATGTTGTATTTTAAAATGCTTTTAATTGGATTTATTTCTGACATTCTCAGAAAGGAGTCAAGAAGCTGTGATGGGCAAAGGTTGTATGGGGCAATTCGTGGCAAGATCTCAGCAGGTCCCGTGTGAATCTAACCAGTGGCTCGGACCTCGTAACCGGCCGGCAGTGGCCACCAAGGGGCGGTAATGGAGCGGGGGCGGATTCGGGAAGACTCGGACCTTGGCACCTCTGCATCTCTGATGTCCCAGGTATCAAACAGCTGGCGTCAGAAATATCAACACATAAAAAAATAATTCACCTTTATATTTTTTTTAAAAATATGCTATTCAACCTCCGTTTACACTTCCCAAAATACAAACTAAAAGTTAGTGAAAGAGCTTCAATCCTGCTTCCTAGCTGGCGACTTGTTTAAAAAAAACGGTCTGGAGAATAATGTGCAGAGAGTCCTGTTGTTCTGCTTGCGTTCTGCTGGCATTGAAATCCCTCTGCAAATCTCGCATCACGCGTGAATTAGCAGAGTCTGGGTACCATGGAAGGTTTTACCAGTGTTATGTGTTGATAGTCACGGTCAGAAACGGCCTCTTCCCCCCTGTTATCGTGGCTTCCGAACAGTCCTTCCATAAACCTGGGTAGAGTCATTCTTCACCTCCAACCATTGAGGCCAGTGAGGAAGGGTACAGAATTGTGAAAGGCTTGAATAGAGTGGATGTGGAGATGATGTTTCCACTAGCGGGAGAGTCCAGGACTAGAGGCCGCAGCCTTAGAATTAAAGGACGTTCTTTTAGGAAGGAGACGAAGAGGAATGTCTTTAGTCAGAGGGTGGTGAATCTGTAGAATTATTTGCCGCAGAAGGCTGTGCAGGCAACGTCAGTGGATATATTTAAGGCAGAAATAGACAGATTCTTGATTAGTGCGGGTGTCAGAGGTTATGGGGAGAAAGCAGGAGAATGGAGTTTGGCGGGAGAGATAGATCAGCCATGATTGAATGGCGGAGTAGACACGATGGGCCGAATGACCTCCTAATTATACGCCTATCACTTATGATCTTATGATCTTTTGACTGCCTCCGGAACTGATGCGCTACAACGTTGATAACTATATTCTGCATTCTGTATCTTCCCCTTTGTTCTACATATTGCACTTGAGTTTGGTCTGATTGTCTTTATGTGTATGTAATATTATATGATTTGATTGGATTGCGTGCAAAACAAAGGTTTTCACTGCACCTCGGTACACGTGACAATAATAATCCTAAACCTAATAGAACTATACAGCACGGAAACAGGCCCTTCGGCCCAACTTGTCCATGCTGACCAAGTTGCATACTCGAGCAGATCTCATCTGGCTGCATTAATTTCCCTAAACCGTTCATATCCATGTAGATATAAGGAACTGCAGCTGCTGGTTTACAACAAATGTACACAATGTGCTGGAATAACTCCGCGGGACAGGCAATATCTCTGGAGAACATGGATAGGTGATATACCTGTCCAAATGTCTTTTCAGCACTGTATTGGAACAGTCTTCACCGCCACCGTTGGTAGCTGGTTCCATACACTCACCACCCTCGTATGGAAAGGATACCGCTCAAGTCCCCTTTAAGTCTTTCCCCTCAAGTGTTAGATTTCCCTACCCTGCGAATACGATTTTGACTACTCACGTTATCTATATTCCCCGTGGTTTTACTGTATATACCTCTGTAAGGTCACGCCTCGGCCTCCTTCGCTTCAGGGAAGAAAAGTTCCACTCTAAACAGGTTACACAGTGGGCTCTCACACGCCTGGCTTGGGAGGTGGCAACTTCACGACTTGTGTGTTAATTTATATCATATTCAGTTGGTTAGAATATAATCTGCGCCTATTCACAGAATACGGCACTTTATCAAGTCCGAAGAAGGGTTTCGACCCGAAACATCACCAGAGATGCTGCCTGTCCCGCTGAGTTACTCCAGCATGTTATGTGTCTATCTTCGGTGTACATCAGCATCTGCAGTTCCTTCCTACGTTTTATCAAGAAAATTTCCAAGTTAACTTTTATACGTGACATTGTGTTCTCTTTTGAAATGTATAAATCTGAAATGTGAAATGTGGTAAATGTCACACGTCATTCCAACCATGTCTAGCTTCTGCCTGGGTTTCTATTCCTTTAATGTGTTTTTTTTTCTTCCCGCGGTGCACTTGTGTGTTGCTTTCTTCATTGCATTGAACAAACAAACTTGAACCAAGATGTAGAAACAAGGAACCGCACACGCTGGTTTATACCAAAGATAGACAGAAAATGTTGGAGTAACTCAGCGGGACAGGCAGCATCTCTGGAGCAAAATGATGGGTAACGTTTCGGGTCAAACCTGAAATCTGAAGAAGGGTCCCGACCCGTAACTTCACCCATCATTTTTCTCCAGATATGTTGTCTGACCCGCTGTGTTACTTCAGCACTTTGCGTCTAAACTTGAACCAAGATCCGATTTCGATCAATTCTATTATTTTTAATTTTAATTTCCCATTCGTTTACCTTCCTGCAAACTTAAGGAAGATTCAGTGCATTCTCGTACTGATCCCCAAAATGTAATTTAATAAATCATTTATGAAAGGTGACCTTAAAAGAGACGAGTATTATTCATAATGTTATCAACAGCAGGATTTCTGATATTAATCCCCTACCTGCGTTATCGCTCACTTGAAAAGTGAGGAGTTTGGGTTATTAACAGAACCTTGGATTGGATAACAGAACCGTATATTCGCAGCATTAGTTTAAGAGTCAAGAGTGTTTTATTGTCATATGTCCCAGACCGAACAATGAAATACTTGCAGCAGCACAACAGAATATGTCAACACAATGCTCTGTAAATTACAGCAATCTGCTAGATCAAAATGAAATCAGTCCGAAACCTAACGTGTAACCCTAAAGAACTATTAGAGTGCCCTTAATATAATGCAGAGTGCCGTGGTTTCAATTCGAGTTTATGAGTTCTTTTGGTAGAAACAAGAGGATCTTTCAGAACGGACAATAAACTAAACTAAACTGAAGGGGTTCGGCCTGTTCCTTTCCCCCAGAGATGCCGTCTGACCCGCTGAGTTACTCCAGCCTTTTGTGTCGATTTAAAACTAAACTTCAAGATGGGGATAAAAAGTTGGTGTTAAACTAGCAAAAGTCAAATAGTCCAAATTGCTGGAATAATCTGAAGAAGGATCCAGACCCGAAACGTTACCTATTCCCTTTTCTGGAGGGATGCTACCAGACCCGCTGAGTTACTCCACAATTTTGTGTCTATCTTTGCAGTAATATTAATGCCATTTATCTCTAGCGCTCAATCATCCAACGGGGAAACCGTAGATTGTTGTTGGCGGTGGGTAGGAGTGGGACTGCGCACGCCTTCTCCACTTCACAGGGTAAATGTGTGGACATATGGCTCATCACCATCTCCCCAGCGCTTCTGCCGAAAGATTCAGATTGTGTGACAAATCACGTTGCGGCCACGAACCGCGCATAAAGGCAGCAAGATCTTGGATCATTAGGCCCAGACAACGGCTCTATCGGACTGAAAGGGAGTTTGCAGGATCGCCGGCTCACCGACTGACCTCCACTTCTCAGTTTCCCTTTTGTTTGGGTTTTGCAAGTTATTGCACTTCAAAACCATATGGTTCATTTGAACCTCTAAGGTGAAGCAGTGTGGACAAAAAAAAAAACACGCGCACACACACACACACACACGCATTGTAATAACTAGTTTGCCGCGTCCCCCGAGACGCTTAAAGGTGCGCCTACAAATTCTTCCTAATTTCCACTTTTTGGGATAAAAATCGACTTAATTCCAGCGCATTGCTACTGATGAATGTAGGCTAAACCATGTACCCGGCACCAGAACAAGGGTTGCAAATCATTAAACTCTACTGAGCCGGCGAAGTCCTTTCAAAATTGAAAACACAACCATAGATCCCAGAGACAAAACTACAAAAGATTTGGTTTCCATAGCTGTTGTAAGCATGAGCGTCCTTTAAAAAAAAAAAATCCAAGTTGAAGCGGAGCCCTCATAGCGTGGAGCGTCGTATACTTGCACAATTGGGCACTGGAGTAAGGAATTAATTACTATTCAGGGGTAATGGCCCTGTTCTGTCTCGGCTGGGCTGTATTTATAACGGCAGTATAAATAACAAAAAACAACTCTCGTGGCCGCGACGCTTCTACACGCCAAAGGGAGGATTAGGATACGGATTAACATTTAAAACTCAACCAGACTTTCTGACTCAGGGTTTCTGAAGCAGTAATCGCATTACCAGCTTGGATTAATGATCACGTTCTTCAAAATTATATATTAAAATCAAATTGGTTAAACGTGGACATGTCTTTCACAGAGTTTCAATAGTCGTGAACATCCATTATATTAAAGATCGTGATGAACCTGAGCAATTTCTTTATCCCAGTGTTGGGCTGTTTTCGTTCCTGATCATTTATTCCTTATTAAAGTCTCCTTAAGACAGGGGGGGGGGGGGGGGGGGGGGGGTGATCAGACTCAAGCACCTGCCATGTAAATTTCGCTAGTTCTGCTGACCTTCCAGACATATCCCATTAAAGGCTTTGCGGAGCTAGTGTGCATGAATATACACGACCCACGGTGGGTTTTTGTGCCTGCCTGTTCGCGTGTATTTCTGCGCGGCTTGTCCAACGCTTGCGGAACACCTCCATTCAGTCGGCGAGGCTCTCTCTTTAATACTCCACATCACTCCCATTCTGACTTTGCCTCCTTGCAATGTGAAATGAAGGTCCGGGATCAGCTCCTCAGAAACTGACTTCATAAATTCATACATTCATACGGTCTAGGAGCATCATTAGGCCATTCATAAGATCACGTGAAATGAGCAGGATTAGGCCATTCGTCCCATCGAGTCTACTCCGCCATTCAATCGTGGCTGATCTATCTTTCACTTTCCTAACCCCATTCTCCCGCCTTCTTCCCATAACCCCTGACACCCGTACTAATCAAGAATCTATCTATCTCTGCCTTAAAAATATCCACCAACTTGGCCTCCACAACCTTCTGTGGCAAATAATTCCACAGATTCGCCACTTGACTCAAGAAATTCCTCCTCATCTTCCTAAAGGAACGTACTTTAATTCCGAGGTTATGATCTCTGGTCCTAGAGTCTCCAACCAGTGGAGACATCCTCTCCTCATCCACTCTATCCAGGCCTTTCGCTATTCGGTAAGTTGACACATTGTAGCCTTTCGAAACGCAACGATATACTCCACAACATAAGACAATCGCCTATTCCAGTCCCGTACCTCACATGAGCAGAATTCTGTTATATTTTCCTCTATCCCCAAATGGTAATTTTAGATTGTATTGTTCTTCTTCGTGTTAGTTATTCTGTTGTTATTGAGTCATAGAGTCATCCAGGGTGGAGAAGGGCCCTTCGGCCCAACTTACCCACAGCGGCCAACATGTCCCATCAACACTAGTCCAACCTGCCTGCATTTGGCCCATATCCCTCTAAACCTGTTCTATCCATGTACCTTTCCCAATGTTTCTTAAACGTTGCGATAGTATCTGCCTCAACTACCTCCTCCAGCAGCTCGTTCCATACACCCACCACCCTTTGTGTGAAAACGTTACCCCTCAAGTTCGTGTTACATCTTCCTCCCCTCACCTTAAAACTATGTCCTCTGGTTCTGATTCCCCCACTCTCGTCAAGAGACTGTGGGCGTCCACCCGATCGATCTATTTCTCTCATGACTTTTGAACACATGATATTGTTATACTCTATGCCTGCCTCATATCACCCAATCCTTCCTGGACTCCACTCTATCTTGCATTTCCCTCTGTCATCTTTCCACTCCCGTTAGGATGGCACGGTGGCGCAGCGGTACATTTGCTGCCTCAGAGCGCCAGAGACCCCGGTTCGATCCTGACTACGGGTGCTGATTGCATCTTGTCTGTACATTCTCCCTGTGACCGCGTGGGTTTTGTCCGGGTGCTCCGGTTTCCTCCCACATCACAAAGACGTTAATTGGCATCTATAAATTGTCAAATTGAATTCAGTTTGTACGTTCGGCCTGCATCGTGTTCGGCATAGACATTGTGACGAAGGCTTGTTCTCCTGATAGAAGCAGGGACCTATTATCAGAACTGGGAAAAGTTAATGATACAATCAATTGCAGGGGGCGAGGGGGCGCTGTAGCCTTTACATACAACGCGGAAACAGGTCCTTCGGCCCACCGAGTCCGCGCCGACCAACGATCACCCCCGTACACTAGCACCATCCTACACACTAAGGACATTTTACAGAAGCCAATCAACCTACAACCCTGAATGTCTTTGGAGTGTGGCAGGAAGCCGGAGAAAACCCACACGGTCACAGGGAGAACGCTCAAACTCCGTACAGACAGGGATCGAACCCGGGTCTCTGGGGCGGGAAGGCAACAACTCTACCGCTGAGCCAATGTGCCGCTCCTGTGATGGGAATGTGAGCCGTGTTATCCCTCGAGTAACAACCCATGGTACTTTCCCACTTAATTCAACCCTCCCGTCTTATTCAATTAGCTCCTGATTTCCCCCAATATCTCCCAACAATATCCATCATAATTTTAATTGAAATCAACGAATGAGCTTCCGCTGTGCTCAAGAAACATTCCTAGCAATGCACTTGTTTCCGCTTTAGGATTAAACGTCTATAATAAACGGCAGACTACACCCTGCCCACAAACAAAGTGGATCTCTTCCACAATTTAGCAGGATAATAATAATCCTTCTTCAAGCCCCCGTCTGAGGAAGGGTCTCGACCCGAAACGTCACCCATTCCTTCTCTCCAGGGATGCTGCCTGGCCCGCCGAGTTACTCCAGCATTTTGTGTCTATCTTCAGGATAATAATCAAGTTTTTTTTTCAGGGCAGAACAATACACCCCAAATCTAAAGCGTTGCTAGAAGCGAGTGTGACCGTGTACAATAAAAGAATATATACATTGTGTTTGCAGAAACCCCCTTCACGCCGCGAGTGGTTGAACGAAAAGAGAGGGGGAAAAATAATGTCATTGGACTGTAACAAGCGGAAAGAATAGAGGAAACAATGGGTTTAGAAATAAGTTTGGACAGACAACATGAATAGTGAGACTGAAAGGGGGCGGCCTGCGGAAGAGGACAATGGAAGTGCTAATCACCTTGATATATTGCACTCGCCCCGGGACCGAAAACATTGTGTAATTATTTATAAACGACTTTTCCACCCATGGAAATAACATAATAGAATAGAAAGAAACTGCAGGTTCCACGTAAGCTGGTCTAAAGTGGCGGTTCCCCAGAGAGGTCGGGTGCAAGAAACAAAATAATTATGCCTTTATTCCGCAGCTAGCGGGATTAAACAAAAAGCATCGCATCTTGCATTCCGCCAGCCTGGTGCTTCTCCACGCTCACTTTGACAGCGCTCAGCACCCAAGGATTCATCTTGGAAATTGACAAAAGTTTACCTTTGCAAACAAACTTATTGCTTCGAACAGGCCTCCCAGTCACTGTCCATGTGCCCTCTCCTGCCGGAACCCCTTCTGACAGTAGGTCGCTCGCTGTCTCTCTGTGGACGACGTTTCATCATTCCTGCCTTTCCAAATTATCCATCAGAAATACGATTTATTGCTCGCCTAGTTCAACGGGCTTAACATCAAAACAAAGATGTTCGATTACTACGTTTACAAACTAATACATAGCAGTTAAAATGTGTGATGTACACGCATAAACTATGACCTTGCACTGTTGTTTAGTTACTTGTCTGTGAGTATATATACATAATATATAAGACATAATACATAAAAGACAACAGATATATAAAGATAGTACTCTGTAAAAACCGCAATAAACAACAACAAAGTATATAAATAAATAAATATATTATATACAATAAAATTATATATACATTGTATATATACTGAATATATATATATATACAGTATATATATATACTGTATATATACATTGAATATAAACATATATATATATGCTTTTTGTTTACATATATGTTTACATATGTAAAATCTGTAATAAGCAAAAATATGTTTAGTCTATATGGAACGATTTTGCAGTTTATATATATATACGTAATAAACTGCAAAATCGTAACATATATATATAGACATATAGATGGAACATTTTTTCAGCTTATTGCAGATTTTACAACCATGTTTATATATCGGTTGTGCTGCTGCAAGTAAGAATTTCATTATTCCTTTTCGGGACATAGGGCAATAAAAAACTATTGAATTGTCTCTTGAAGTGTCTTCAGTCTCTCCCCGTTAATATTTTAGAACCTAGCAGTAGAATTCGCTGTCTGCGTAGAAGAATGATTAGAAAAGGTCCGTTGTTACAAGATGAATGAACATCTGCCGGCATGTATTTTGGGCATGTTCCGGCTCTCAACCAAGCCTCCCGCCGCCCACGACGTCAGAAGGACAACCTATACGAAGAAAGAATGTCGTATAAAGTAACCAGGTTGTCAAATTCAGTTGATATCCAAGGAGAGAGATTTAACACAACTTTATTTTCTCCATGCCAACATCGTTAGTTATAAATTGTGCAACGAGGCAAATTAAAACTCAATAAATATTAAAACTAAAAGCCAGACCAATATACGGACCCATTATAAAAATCTAGTTCTTTATTATTTCCTTTATTATTTTCTTTGGTTTGTATTTTCACACTGCTCTGTATGTGAAATTATGCCAATTCTGGTTCAATTAAACGTCCCTACCAAAAGAGATGAACTAGTTTTGTTTAGATAAATTTAGTTTAGATTAGTTTCGTTTAGTTTATAGCCACGTGGACCAAGTTACAGTGAAAGGCTTTTGTTGCGGGCTAACCAGTCAGCGGAAAGACAATACACGATTACATTCGAGTAATCCACGGTGTACAGATACAGGATGAATGGAATAACGTTTAGTGCACTTTAAAGTCCAGTAAAGTCAGTTTAAAGACAGTCCGAGGGTCCCTCTCACATGAGATATTAGCTCAGGACCGCTCTACAGTTGCTGATAGAATGGTTTACCGCATAACACGCTACAGGAGGATGGATTTGCTCACGTCTTTAGTAATACACGCACATTTTTGCGATGATCCCGGTGAATTTGTTATAGTTATTCGTGTAATCGTGCCTAGATATTCTATAACCGCCGCCACCGCCCTAACACACGTCCCCGCGTAGCCGAATGAAAGATAGACTCAGTGCTATCAAATACAATTCAAAATATTGGGGCAGATCAGAAACATAGAAGGTTAGAGTTTTTATAGAAAATAAGCAGTCAGCTGGTAAACTGGTGGTCGTGTGCACTGCTTGTGAGGTTACCTAATGTCACAATGCGGTTGCTCGCTTTAACAGAAACTCGAGGCTGCGAACCGGACGCCAAGCTGTGATGTGCCGAGGAACCACCTTCGATAGAACTAAACTTCCCAAATATTAGAACTACCCAACCGTTTACTAAATTGCCCTTTCAAATCTAGATTCTCGCGTTAGCGCAATGGGAAAGATAATGATCTATCTTGATCACTAAATTGAAACGCCGACACCCGTGAGCAACGAGAGATTAGTTGTATGTGGTCGGATGGTCGGGGTTGGTTCATTATTGATCTAAACACTTGATACTAGTAGACCCGAGGTTGAATTTTGTGTGGGGAGCGCATTGAGGACGTAGAGAATGCACTTCAGTTTAGGGCGCATACGCGTGGAAAACCAGCGTGCACGCAATGTTTCGGATACAAAGTTGTGTGAGGGTAGTTGGATTTTCCTCGAGGGCGGGAAATTCACACCGAGCATTGAAATGTACTTGAAATGCACCGGGTGTCAATTACCACAAGACAGATGGATTTAGTTGTCCAATGAAACACGTTACACAGGCTCGCGAAACACTAAAGACGAAAGTTAGACACAAAATGCTGGAGTTCTTCAGACTGGGGAGTCAGGGGGAAGGGAAACGAGAGGTGTAGACGGTGATATAGAGAGATATAGAACAAAGGGATGAAAGATGTGCACTTTGGAACTTTCCGCCGTGCCACATAAATGTAGCTCTTCCTTATTGGTAAAGGTAGCGTTTCGTGAGTAGGGAGGAACTGCAGATGCGGGTTTATCGCTTTCCCCTAACACCCAGTCTGAAGAAGGACCCTGACCCGAAACACCGCCTATTCGTTTTCTCCAGAGATGCTGCCTGCCCCGCTGAGTGGCTCCAGCTTTTTGTGAATATCTTTAGTGTTTCTCGAGCCCGTGTAACCTGTTCTAACCGTGCGATGATAATACGATGATTCTGTTCTGAAGACTGAAGTCCAACAGATAATATTGTTCTCATGTTTAAGAAGGAACTGCAGATGCTGGAAAATCGAAGGTAGACAAAAGTGCTGGAGAAACTCAGCGGGTGCAGCAGCATCTATGGAGCGAAGGAAATAGGCAACGTTTCGGGCCGGGGGGGGGGGGGGGGGGGGGGGGGGGGAGAAGAAAGGAAAAGGAAGAGGAGGAGCCCGAGGGCTGCACTTTCAAATGCTCTGACTTCTGACCAGTATCGCTTTTACCCTCTTTACATGGAAATGGGAACAAAAACATTGTTTAGAAGCGTGGATCAATATTTATTACCCGAAAGGTTGTGTGCAGTTATATGTAATGGGTGCGTTCGTCAAAAACATTATTTGCAAGCGCCGTTGTAAATTATTAATTATGATCCCCAACGATAATGAAACTGCTCACAGCAGTACTGTGGACTTCAAGCCAAAAACAAGCTTGAGATGGTGTCTTTTTGTAAAGGTTGATTGTTTGAGGCGTAATTTAATTGCATTCTATTAAAAACCTATGTAGGATTAGTAAACATAGATAACTGGCCGAGTCTTCCGTGTGTCCCAATCAAGAAAGCGAGCAGGACTATCACTCCGAGCCACTGCTAAAATTGAGAATCCACTGGATATTTTAGTTTCGAAATACAGCACGGAAGCCGGCCCTTCGGCCCAACAAGTCCGCCCCGACCAGCGATTCCCACACACTAGCACAATCCACTAGGGACAATTTACCCAAGCCAATTAACCTGCAAATCTGCATGTCTTTGGGATATGGAAGGAAACCGGAGCACCAGGGGGAAACCAAATAGGGTAACGGGAAGAACGTGCAAACTCCGTACAGACAGCACCTGTAGTCGGGATCGAACCCGGGTCTCTGGCGCTGTGAGGCAGCAACTCTACCGCTGTTCTACCGTGCCGCACTCTCTTCGTTAGCATGCAATTGGCAGAGTAATAACAGTTTAACATCTAATGTTGCTTTCCAATTAGGAAATAGACTGCTGTAAAGCATTTTACACAGATCTCTTACAGGAAAGAAGGGGATTCGATCTTGCCGCCACAGCCAGTCATAAAAACAGTTGTTTTCCACGAGCAGCAGTACTACTCAATAACCCAAAGTCCATAGCCTTTTGCTCTGTTATTTTATTTCATTCTTCACATGTTTAAATTATAATGTTATATTCTTAAATGTTTACTGTATGTCGTGTTGTTATTTGCGAGCAAAGCACCAAGGCAAATTCCTTGTATGTATACGTACTTGGCTAATACAATGTATTCAATTCAATTCAATCCCATTGAGATTCTATAAGCAAAAGCGGGTAATGTATTTGGTGGTACACAAAAAGGCTGGAGAAACTCAGCGGGTGCAGCAGCATCTATGGAGCGAAGGAAATATGCAACGTTTCGAGCCGAAACCCTTCTTCAGACTAGTGTATTTGGTGTCTTTGACAACATAGGGACTTCTCAGAGGGCGTTATAGGCAAGGAAAGAACTAGCGAACTTTGATAAATTCCGTTTACAAGTGTCCCAATCTTCCAATACCTTTACGGTGCCACTGATCAGACAATTACCTCAGAATGGTCCCACACCCCTTTCAAGACTACAATGTTTTTCCTTCGCGGTTGGAAATTCGTCCAACTCAGATTTTGAACAGAATGGGACCCCCCTTGCACCGTGTCACCGCAGCAGAGTTATTGGCCAACTGTTGTATGCAGGATGGGGATAATTGCACTGCCTTTTATTTATCAGATTGCAGTACATCTATTTCAAAGCAATTGTTGAGCGAGGAATGCTTCCAAACCGTAAGACATAGTCCTAAATAAACGAGTCTCCGGACTTGTTGTTATTGCACTTTTCAGTATAACGTTGAACTGCCGTCAACATATAATTAATAATAATAATATTACAAAAAAAGATCCATATTATTACTGTGGGCATAGATTCACATACAGACTAGACCGGATAATGGCTGCATGTTTTCCTCGGAAGAGGGCATGATTTTTCTACAACTATTTTTGCAACACCCCTGGCACTTCCCATGCTAAATTTGATCTTGATATCACGTTTTAATTCCAAAGTTATTTCACTAAAGTTAATTTCTCCAGCTGTTATGCTGGTGCATTGTGTCCCAAGTACCTAGTAACACAAACCGGGACGTTTCCATAATTGCTACAACGCTATCAATTAGACCCGAGTGGCAAGCATGGGTCAGAAAAAAACGAGTCTTGTCTCGAGGTCATCGGGTTCAAATTACTACCTCGGAGCCTAATTGAGAGCATAACTATGACCGACAGATCACTGCAGTGCTGAGGAAAGTTGCAACAGTTGGGCTGTTCTTTCAAGTAATACGGGAAACTCCAGCTTTCTCGGCTCTCATTTGGAATAGCAGAATCCACTGCTGTCAGTGAACGAACATTAGTGGAAGGGATATATATTGGAAAATACAGAGAGAGGACTAACTCCACCGATTAGGCCAAGCGTGTGGCGATTGAAGGGTTAAAGTTTCAGGTCGATGACCTCTTTGATGGAAAGGTCGTCGAGTTGAGCAGGATTTTCAGCATTTGCTGTTCTTATTTCAGACTTGCACCATCTGCAGTGTTTCACGTCGTATCACTGAGACATATCATACGGATATTATCATATTGCTGCGAGTGAGATTTGACTATACGCAATACAAATTCTGTTGTGCTGTTGCAAGTAAGAATGTCATTGTACTGTTTGGGACATGTGTGACAATAAAACACTCTTCACTGTTGCCAAGAGCGACTACATCTCGAAGCGTAGTTTATTGGCTGCTAAGTGCTATTGTGCGTTTTAAGATGTTATCAACTGATATGTTCCCTTTGTCTGAAGAAGGGTCTCGACCCGAAACGCTACTCATAGTCAGGATAAAACAGGCCTACATTTAAAAAAAAATAACATCCACATATTCTTCTGAAGAAGGGTTTCGACCCGGAACGTTGTCTATTTCCTTCGCTCCATAGATGCTGCCTCACCCGCTGAGTTTCTCCAGCATTTTTGACTTCTTTCCACATATTCTTCAACCGGCTGAAGGGTAAAACAGGTCCACTCGCTTAGCAAGGCGGTGCGAAAGAATGGGCAAAGCACAGAGTGTTGTATTAACTCAGCGGGCCAGGCAGCATCTCTGGAGAACATGGATAGGCGACGTTTCACAGAGTGTTGGATTAACTCAGCGGGCCAGGCAGCATCTCTGGAGAACATGGATAGGTGACGTTTCCGCACAGGGCCCTTCTTCAGACTCCAGTGTGAAAACACGACTGACTTTCATCGTAGGAACAGGTTTAGAATGAAGCAATGTACCTACGTGTACTGATCTCTTTTCTCTTGTGGAATTTGAGTTAGGTTGCTCCTCTCTTGAATGGTTTGATTTTCCTGCTGACAGAAAAACTCAGATTATCGGCTGTTATCGGCTTGGATAATCTATTAAGCGTACTTTTACCTTATTTATTTTACACATATGAATGTGCATTTTCAGCCCAGAAATTATGCTTTGAGTCATAAAGAGTGATAAAATCATACGGCGAGGAAACGGGCCCTTTGGCCCAATCCGACCAACGTGTCCCATCTACACTAGTCCCACCTGCCTGCGTTTGGCCCATATCCCCCTAAATCTATGCTATCCATGGATCTGTCTAAATGTTTCTTCAACGTTGCGGTAATACCTGCCTCAACTACCTCTACTGGCAGTTCGTTCCACACACCCACCACCCTTCGTGTAAAAAAGTTACCCCTCAGGTTCCTACTAAATATTTCTCCCCCTCACCTTAAACCTATGCCCTCCGGTTCTCGATTTCCCTACTTCGAGCAAGAGACTGCGCGTTTACCCCCATCTATTCGCAATATAGATCGACAAAGGATAATAAAGAACTTACAATTTCTCTTCCCATCACATGCTGAAAGCCAATATCAGGGGGTTATTTTATTTCAGTACATTTACAGATGAAGAAAATGTAGCCGTTCCACAAAGTGACGGCTACAGGCGCCTTATTATCATCGGACCTTTAGGTTTTTTTTCTTGAAGTATCGGCATTGAAAGCCCGAATCGTCTCGGCACAGAATGAGACTATTCGGCCCATCAGTCCGTACTGCCCCCCCCCCCCTCCACAATTGCCTGTTTAATTCCCTTCCGAGATTCTAATGGACTCCGTTTCTATTACCAAAGTGGAAAATGCCTTAAATTCTGGATTCTGTCAATTGCATAATCTTAAATACACATGCGGCCATTCTAATATTGGAATGGGGATTTCGTTTTTACTCCAACGATTGAAGATGGTTGCTTACTCCGGTTTTGCTCCGGCTGGCCTTGTTCACCGAGCGGTGACAGTCGAAGATCACAAGAAAGAAGATCATACGTGATAGGAGCAGAATTAGACCATTCGGGCTACCAAGTCTAACCCGCCATTCAATCATGGCTGATCTATCTCTCCCTCCTAACCCCTTTCTCCTCCCTTCTCCCCATAACCTCTAGCGCCTGTCAACACGGTAAAGGAGGCCAACTTCGCATCAAAACAGACAATATAGACCGGCGTGATGCAGTTACATCTACCAGGAGCCTTCTGTTCTGGTCAACTATAGTCTGAAGAAGGGTGTCGACCTGAAACGTCACCTGGTCCTTTTTCTCCAGGGATGCTGCCTGACCCGGTGAGTTACGCCAGCACATTGTGTCTATCTTCGGTATAAACCAACACCTGCAGTTACTTTCCACACAGATCTGATTACCCTCTCTTTGCTAGAGGGTAGACAAAAATGCAGGAGAAACTCAGCGGGTGAGGCAGCATCTATGGAGCGAAGGAATAGGCGACTTTTGGGTCGAGACCCTTCTTCAGACTGATGTGGGTGGGGGGGGGGGGGCGGGAAAAAGAAAGGAAGAGGAAGAGACAGTATGCTGTGGGAGAGCTGGGAAGGGGAGGGGAAGGAGGGAGAAAGCAAGGACTACCTGAAATTAGAGCAGTCAATGTTCATACCGCTGGGTTCGCCTATTCCCTCGCTCTATAGATGCTGCCTCACCCGCTGAGTTTCTCCAGCATTTTTGTCTCCCTTCCATGTATACAACATCTAAAGTTCTTTCTCAAACCTCTGTTTGCTATATGTCATTCTATAGGCAAATAACGCCCGAATCGCCATGAATTCCAAATAATCTCCACATATCCCAAAGTATCCCCTAAACGAACTGTATTACAAGTTATCTTTTTTCAATTCTTTCTCACCATGGGTATAGTCAGTAACCCAGATATTTGAACAAAACGTTTCCACCAGAGGGGGAGGCTCGGACTAGAGGTTATTGCCTCATAATTGAAGGACGTTCTTTTAGGAAGAAGATGAGGAGGAATTTCTTTAGTCAGAGGGTGGTGAATCTGTGGAATTCTTTGCCAGAGAAGGCCGTGGAGGCAAATTCAGTGGATATATTTAAGGCAGAGATAGATAGATTAGTACGAGAGTCAGAGGTTATGGGGAGACGGCAGGAAAATGGAGTTAGGAGGGAGAGATATATCAGACATGATTGAACGACGGGAAAGACATGATGGGCCGCATGGCCTAATTCAAATCCTAACTCATATGAAAATCTTTCTCACGCCTACAGTGAACGCTGTGGCGCTATTAAAATACTTAACACTAATTTTGAAAAATTGCCTGATACAATTATTCAATTGGTTTAGGCCACAGCAATATTCATATAATACAATATATATTTACTTATACTATTACATTTTACAGGGAGACGGACGGATAATGGGGTTGAGAGCGATAAAGGAAAGATAATGGGGTAGGGAGTGTCATATGTTGATAGAATGGAGCGGCTGGGCTTGTATACTCTGGAATTTAGAAGGATGAGAGGATGTCATATTGAAATATAAGATTATTAAGGGTTTGGACACGCTAGAGGCAGGAAACATGTTCCCTATGTTGGGGGAGTCCAGAACCAGCGGCCATAATTTAAGAATAAAGCGTAAGCCATTTAGAACGGAGATAAGGAAAACGTTTTTCACACAGAGAGTTATGAGTCTGTGGAATTCTCTGTCGGTGGAGGCTGGCTCTCTGGATGCTTTCAAGGGAGAGGTAGACAGAGCTCTTAAAGATAGCGGAATCAAGGTATATGGGGAGAAGGTAGGAACGGGGTACTGATTGTAGATCACCAGCCATGATCACATTCTTGCCATGGAGGGAGTACAGAGAAGATTCACCAGACTGATTCCTGGGATGGCAGGACTTTCATATGAAGAAAGACTGGATAGACTCGGTTTGTACTCGCTAGAATTTAGAAGATTGAGGGGTGATCTTATAGAAACTTACAAAATCCTTAAGGTGTTGGACAGGCTAGATGCAGGAAGATTGTTCCTGATGTTGGGGAAGTCCAGAACAAGGGGTCACAGCTTAAGGATAAGGGGGAAGTCTTTTAGGACCGAGATGAGAGAAACATTTTTCACACAGGGAGTGATGAATCTCTGGAATTCTCTGCCACAGAAGGTAGTTGAGGCTAGTTCATTGGCTATATTTAAGAGGGAGTTAGAAGTGGCCCTTGTGGCTAAGGGGATCAGGGGGTATGGAGAGAAGGCAGGTACGGGATACTGAGTTGGATGATCAGCCATGATCATATTGAATGGCGGTGCAGTCTCGAAGGGCCGAATGGCCTACTCCTGTACCTAATTTCTATGTTTCGATGTTATCACATTGAATGGCGGTGATGGCTCGAAGGGCCGAATGGCCTACTCTTGCACCTATTATCTATTGTCTGTTGTTTATTGTCTATAGATCAGCCGTGATAGAATGGCGGAGTAGACACGATGGGCCGAATGGCCTAATTCTGCTTGATGTCATGGTGTTATGGTATTTACTGAATATGCACACTATGCAAAGCAAAATTGCAAACATGTTCGTACTAATACAAGAGATGGGTAATATAACTATGAATAGACACAAATACTGGAGTAACTCAGCGGGACAGGCAGCATCTCTGGATAGAAGGACCGATGAAGAGTGTGAAGAAGGGTCTCGACCCGAAACGTCACCCATTCCTTCTATCCAGAGTTGCTGCCTGTCCCGCTGAGTTACTCCAGCATTTTGTGTCTATCTTCGATGTAAACCGGCATCTGCAGATCCTTCCTACATATATAACGAACGATGCGCTATAGTCTTGGACTTACAATCAGTGTGCGTATATCTGGGCATGTAAGCTTCACTGAGATGCAATAACGATACTGTGCACCCTGTATCTTTGCTCTATTTGCTCATCTAGAGTGTAATGTGATTGTATTTCTGTGTGGCATTATCTGTTTGGATTGCATGTAAATTCACTGTACCTCGGTACAAGTGACAATAATAAATCTAAACCTACTCTCAATAGAAACTAACACCGCGGTGTCTGCATTTTAAAACGCCAATCACTTTGAGTAATATTTAATAACGGGTGTCGATGCTGATGTATTTTTTTCTGAACCCGATTAAGACTTACAGCACGAACTACAGCGAACTCTTTAGTTGGAGGGTCGTGAATCTGTGGAACTGTTTTCCATAGACGGCCGTGGAGGCCAATTCAAGGGATATTTTCAGGCAGAGATTGATAGATTCTTGAATATAAGGGTGTTCGTGGTTACAGGGAGAAGGCATGAGAATGGGGTTGAGAGAAGGGTCGCCACCAAAACTTCACCCATTCCTTCTCTCCAGAGATGCTGCTTGTCCCGCTGAGTTACTCCAGCACTATGTGTCTATCTTCGGTGTAAACCAGCATCTGCAGTTCATTCCTACACGATAGATCAGCCGTGATTGATGGGCCGAATGGCCTACTTCTGCTTCTATGACTTATGACATGGAACTTATGAGCTGTAACCTTGAGTATAACACAAAAGTGCAGGAGGGGGCCCGGCAGCATCTCTGAAGGACATGGATACTCATATCACTTATGAACTGATGAAATATCTAACACTTCCCTCAACGCGTTGCAAACTTCAAAGTTGCAATAAAAGAGATTAAAAACTCCAACAACGCGGCAGGAAATATTTTCTCCGCAAACGCTCGGTGAAAATCGGACCATGGGCAGCAAGTAAATGGGCCGTTTGTTGGCGGTGCGGTGCGGTGCGGGCGCGGGACTGGTCGAGTTGCAGCGAGCGGGGAGGTTGCACTGGGCGAAAGCGTGCCTGACCCGCGGGGTTAATCAGGGCTCCGCCACCCGGTCTAATGAACCTCGCCGGGCGGGGTCCGAGAAACGCGTGGCTGCCATACAAAAAAAGCAAACTCTCATTGGTCTTTCTCGCGTGCCGCCGATCCCAAATGCCGCTGACATTGGTCGGTGGGGACAGCGCGTTAATTAAAGGCACGCTTCCCTGGGACGCGGCCAGTGCCAGAGACCGGGGTTGTAAATAGGTACAAGAGACAAAGCTTATGCAAATCGCAGGCGGCGTGGCACGGGGCAGACATGATGCAGTCACCCACTCCTATTCGAGGCGTGGGGGGTGGGGGTAGGTATTGTCTCAAAGCGTATATAAACCGTTTTATTTAGTCGTGTGCCATACTCGCTGCTCACACGAGCTCATTGCACCGATCAGAAGAAAGCAACTTCAGTCGCGTGTCGCTGGAAGAAGTCATCGCAAGAGGGAGAGGGCTGACACAATCCCGCATCCACCCTTCTCAATGTAAGTAGTTGAGTTTAGTTTAGCTTAGTTTATTGTCACGTGTACCGAGGTACAGTGAAAAATAATTTTTGCGTGCAAACCAGTCATGATAAAGGAATCAAGAAGGAACTGCAGATGCTGGAAAATCGAAGGTACACAAAATTGCTGGTGAAACTCAGCGGGTGCAGCAGCATCTATGGAGCGAAGGAAATAGGCAACGTTTCAGCCCGCCCGAAACGTTGCCTATTTCCTTCGCTCCATAGATGCTGCTGCACCCGCTGAATTTCTCCAGCATTTTTGTGTACCATGATAAAGGAATAACGTTTAGTGCAAGGTAAAGTATTCGCCTCATTTTATCCCACTGGATATTTAAAATACCCGTGTTAAAATGCCGTACTTAAGGTAAAACAATTCTGTTGATTTAAGACATGCTGCCTGACCCGTTGAGTTACTCCAGCACTTTGCGTCTTTTTTGTTGTTGTAAATAGGTATCTGCAGTTCCTTGTGTTTCTGTTGACTTTTCATCTGCTCCCCTTTTACCCCTTGCAGAATGGAGTACTCACATTCCGATTATGAAAACAGCGAGCTCTCTTTCCCAATGACAGACGAAGAAGACAGCGCGAGTTTCATCATTTCGTCGCCCATCTCGTCGGCGGGCAACTCTTCCGCCGGGCTGTCGGCAGGACAGGCGCCAGGTTCAGCCTGCGAGCGACCGGACGATGCGAGGGACAAGAAGCGCAAGCCGAGGGGTCGGTCGAGGGCGAAGCCTCAGGGCGGCCTGCACCTGGTGAAGAGAAGCCGGAGAACCAAGGCCAACGACCGCGAGAGGAACCGCATGCACAACCTGAACTCGGCCCTCGACAACCTCCGCGGCGTCCTGCCCACCTTCCCCGACGACGCCAAGCTCACCAAGATCGAAACGCTGCGATTCGCTCACAACTACATCTGGGCTCTGTCCGAAACTCTGAGGTTGGCCGACCAGTGCGTGGACAGTGGCAGAAAGCCAGCGATGCTGCCCGCTTACCTGAAAGCACTGGAGCCTCCTAGCCCCGGCAGCGATGCGGGATCGTGGCTGACCACGCCGTCCTCCTCCCCCGCGACTACTTGTACCTCCAACCCCACCAGCCCTTCCACCTCCGAGGACTACTCGTACAAAAGACAATCAGACAGCTTCTTCCCATTCCGCACTATACAGAAAGAGTTCCTGAACGAGGTGTCTTACTTCAATGATTATCACTGAAGGACTTCAACCCCCGAACTCACAAAGTGACTGTTTCACAACTATGCCTTATAATTACATGATCGGTGTTCCTTCCAGAAATTGTCAGCAGGGGAAATGAGTAGGATGTTTTTGTTAGAACACAAAGTGATGGATTTAATATAAGCGGGTCAGGCAGCATCACTGGAGGACATGAATTTGGGTCGTTTTGGGTCGCGACCCTTCTTCACTCAGGACATTGATGGGCGACCCGAAACGTCCAGAGATGCTGCCTGACCCGCTGAGATATAGAGTCATACAGCGTGGAAACAAGCCCATCGGCCCAACTTGCCCACACTGACCGAAGATAGACACGAAACACTGGAGTAACGAAGCGTGACAGGCAGCATCTCCGAAGAGAAGGAATGGGTGATGTTTCGGGACGAGACCCTTCTTCTCGAAACGTCACCCATTCCTTCTCTCCAGAGATGATGCCTGTCCAGCTTTTTGTGTCTATCTTCGGGTTAAACCAACATCTGCAGTTCCTTCCTACACATTTTGCCCACATTGACCAACATGTCCCATCTACACTGGTCCCACTGGCCTGCGTTTGGCCCGTATCCATGTAAACATATTCTATCCAATTACCCCAGCACTTTGTGTTCTGCGTAAGATTCCAACATCTGTAGTTCCTTGTGCCCAAGATATAGTTTTACGTATGTTATATAAAATGGTAGTTACTTCGTTTAGATAGAAATGCAACACACCGTGAACATTTTGTCAATTTGCTATTTGCTAAAGAGACTGAGGTTAGAAGTAAAATGATTAGCATCGCTCGAAAGAGGTGTCAGTTCTTTGTAAACCCGTCTTAAACTGTTTGCCTCTTGTGCACTTTCTGATGTTTCACAAAAGCTTCCATTGTCGGCCCCCGCAGAATAGTCACCGTCCCCTGTTAAAGCGAGTTAGGGTCAACGAGAGAGAGAATGAGAGAGTGAGAGAGGGGGGGAGGGGGACGGGGATGTGTTGCTGCATGCGAGGTGAGAAGTCAGCTTTACAATTTGTAGAGTCCTAATGAAGAAAAATGAGCGTGGAAATTTAGTTTGAACGCCCTGACAATGGGATGAAAGGAGCGGAGAAAGGAGACAAGAGACAGCGAGTTCATGCATTATGGATCCCGACCTCCGGCGCAGTTCTGAGACTCTAGCCCTTTTGGCCACAGATTTGAGGCCAATCTGGCCACGACGTCCCTGTGTGATATTTATTCAAAAAGAAGCATTCATATGAAGATGTATTTTTTTTTGTATATAAAGAGTTTATTCTATTATGTATTCGGCCCAACTTTAATACTTTGGTTCTTTATACACGCCTTTTGTAAATAAAGATTTTAACTTTTTTACAAAGTATATGATGTTCGCTTCATTTTGGTTTTAAAACACCGACAATCATGTGTGGGGGAAAAAATCACTTAATTTGTGGTTGAGATTTAAAATGTACATTTTCGGAGTGAAATGATACGGAATTTTCTCTGTTTCAAAATAATTCAATAGATTTTGTATACCTGACCATGACTCATCCCGTGTTACAGCTTAATAATTGAACATGCACCGGTCTTCTGTCTAACATTGGGAAATTAATTACATTTAAGCCAATTAACCCACACCTGTGTAGGAAAGAACAGCAGATGCTGGTTTAAATCGAAGATGGACACAAAATGCTGGAGTAACTCAGCGGGACAGGCAGCATCTCTGGAGAGAAGGAATGGGTGACGTTTCGGGTCGAGACCCTTCTTCAGACTGATGTCAGGGGAGAGGGTGGGACAGAGATAGGATGTAGTCGGAGACAGTAAGACTGGTGGGATAACTGGGAGGGGGAGGGGGGGTGGAGGGAGGGGGAAAGCAAGGGCTATTTGAAGTTAGAGAAGTCAATGTTCGTACTGCTGGGGTGCAAGCTACCCAAGCGAAATATGAGGTGTTGTTCCTCCAATTTGCGTTGGGCCTCACTCTGGCAATGGACAGAAAGGTCAGATTGGAAATGGGAGGGGGAGTTGAAGTGCTGAGCAACCGGGAGACCAGGTTGGTTAAGGCGGACTGAACGGAGCTGGGTCTCGCCGATGTACAAACCTGTAAATCTTTGGAGTGTGGGAGGAAACCGAAGATCCCGGAGAAAACCCACGCAGGTTCACGGGGAGAACGTATAAACTCCGTACAGACAGCACCTTCGTTCAAGATCGAACCCAGGTCTCTGGCGCTGTACGCCAAGTGGGACAGGACCGCTACGCCACCGTGCCGCCTTCATACTTTAATTTAAAAAATCTATGGGACTTCAAATCTTGCAGTCGAGGTTCTCCGACAATATGCATTAATAATAATCGCAAATATAACGTGACATTGATCCTGTTAGAAACAAGGGAAACGCCCACTTCAAGCTGTCAGGCAGAGAGAATTAATAAGGACTCTTATACAACTGCAACATGACCTCCCAACTTCTATTCTCTATAGAAGTTGGGAGGTCATGTTGCAGTTGCATAAGACGTTGATGAGACCGAATTTAGAATATTGTGTTCAGTTCTGCGCGCCATATTATAGGAAATATATTGTCAAGCTTGAAAGGGTTCAGAAAAGATTTACAATGATATTGCCAGGACTAGAGGGTGTGAGCTGAGGGAGAGTTGAGTAGGCTGGAGCGCAGAAAGATGAGGGGAGATCTTATAGAGGTGTATATAATCATGAGAGGAATAGATCGGGTAGATGCACAAGAGTTTTTTGCCCAGAGTAGGAGAATCGAGGACCAGAGGACATATATTCAAGGTGAAGGGGAAAAGATTTAATAGGAATCTGCGGGATAACTTTTTCACACAAAGGGTGGTGGGTGTATGGAACAAGCTGCCAAATGAGGTAATTGAGGCTGGGACCATCCCATAGTTTAAGAAACAGTTAGACAGGTACATGGATAGGACAGGTTTGGAGGGATATGGACCAAGCGCAGGCAAGTGGGACTAGTGTAGCTGGGACATTGTTGGCCGGTGTGGGCAAGTTGGGCCGAAGGACCTGTTTCCACACTGTATCACTCTATGACTCTAGTCAGTCAGATGATGCGCAAAAGGGCACAGAGTGCTGGAGTAACTCGGCAGGTCAGGCAGCATCGCTGGAGAACATGGGTGGTTGACGTTTTGGGTCGAGACCCTTCTTCAGACGGATGAGACACCCTCTTGACTGACAATGGGTTTCCTGAGGACGAGGGGATCCCGTAAGAGATTCAATGCAAGACTCCAGCTCAGCTATAAAATGACAATGCAAAATTCCACGGGGAAAAGAAGTGCGACTTGTATGAAATAGTTTTAAGCATCAGTGTGTAGGAAGGGACTGCAGACGCTGGTCCACACCGAAGAGACACACAAAATGCTGGAGTAACTCGCAACATCTCTGGAGAAAATGAATGGGTATCGTTTCGGGTCGAGACCCTTCTTCAGACTGAGAGTCGGGGAGAGGCTTCAGACTGATAGATAGATCAGCCACGATTGAATGGCGGAGTAGACTTGGTGGGCCGAATGGCCCAATTCTACTCCTATCATTTATGGCCTGATGACTGAGCGTCGGGGAGTCCGGAAGATAGACACAAATAGATATAGGGTCTCGACCCGAAACGCCACGCATTCCTTCTATCCAGAGATGCCGCCTGTCCAATTTAAACATCAGTTCTTTGTTTCAGAGGAGCACTAGATTAGGTTTTAAAATATTTTCATTTACTCTAACTTTTGTTTTTGGAATGTAATGAAGGCAGAACGAAAGTCTTCATCTATTGAATTCAATTTTGTTTTTTTTTGCCTGAGCTGAAGCCTGTAGCTTGGTTCTTGGCGATGGACAGCCGCCTCCCAACACATGAACTGTTTCGCTCAGAGTCCTTCAGCTAAATCCTGCATTTGATCGACCCAGGCGGTACGGACAATCTTGTTGTAAACGCACGCGTCCGCCATCGAACTGGGGCTTTAGCTGCCTCGAGAGGATACAAAAAAAATCGTATTACAATAACACGGCGTCATTCATCTCAATTGGGGGAGGGCTGACAGCACAGCATCGCCGAGGGGAGGAAAAATAACAACCACGCGGTCGGATCCCATCGACTTAAACCGACACCACAGTCTGGAACAAGACAAACACGCGCGGAGCGAATGAACTCAACATCCTTGATCCAAATCATGACCACTGTCTGGTTTATTCAATAATATTAATGGATGGCGTTATTTTGATTGGACAGTCCTTCATTTTATCACTAAAGTCTACATTAAGAAGATAAGGCAGAACATCGAGACTGACACTTAGGGTTTGAATCAATCATATGCAAATAGACGTGTAGAAGAAAATGCAGACCCATATATATATATAGACTCATACACACACACACACACACACACACACTCACACACAAATATATGTCGAAGAAATAGCAAACCCAGAATATTTCAAATATATATATGTATGTATATATGTGTGTATGTGTAGGTGTGTTTGCATATAAATATATAAATATTTCTATCTACACAAACACACACATATATATGTCAACCCAGAGTATTTCAGATATTATATATATATGTGTGTGTGTGTGTGTGTGTGTGTGTGTGTGTGTGTGTGTGTGTGTGTGTGTGTGTGTGTGTGTGTGTGTGTGTGTGTGTGTGTGTGTGTGTGTGTGTGTGTGTGTGTAGAAATATTGATATGCAAACACACCTATAAATCTATCTATCTGCATACACGCATATATACATACGCATATAATATCTGCAATATTTACGGTTTGAATTTTCTTCTACATATATATGTATGTGTGTGTGTGAGAGAGAGTGAGTGCATATATATCAAGTAGAACAGTACAGCACAGGAACAGGCCGTTCGGCCCACAATGACTATGCCGTCCATTATGCCATATGATGTAATTCATTAAGTCTTAAATATTCATTTATTACCCATATTCTCCTGTTTAGACATTTTATCACATTTAATCTGTCGGAGAAATAGAGAACTGCAGTTGTGGGTTTACTAAAAAGACACATAGTTGGAGTAAATGTTGGAGTTGACAACGGGTCAGACAGCATCTCTGGAGAACGTGCACATGTGACGTTTCTGGTCGTGACCGTTCTCTAGACTGGTTGGAAAGTTATTAGAGGCTTGCTGTTTACATTTACAATTGTTTTCATTTGAAGCTGTAATATTTTCGACTGAAAATGGATCACAGCGCTGAGCCCACGTTATCTCCAATTATGTTTTTTCCCCTCAGGGTTGGGGCAATTATCCATTAATTTAGGCCAAAGAACTTGGCTTTGCCTATTCTTTGACTTATGGATACAGAACGGGCAGAGAAAGAAAAGGATAGACACAAAATGCTGGAGTAGCTCAGCGGGTCAGGCAGCATCTCTGGAGAGAAGGAATGGGTGACGTTGCGGGTCGAGACCCTTCTTCAATCTGACGCTTCTTCAAAGTCACCCATTCCTTCTCTCCAGAGATGCTGCCTGACCCGCTGTGTTACTCCAGCATTTTGTGTCTACCTTCGATTTAAACCACCGTTGCATTCTACACCGAGGAAGAAAAATGTCCATCTCAAATTTCAATGCATTTCGAGTCAGTCCCCGCAACATCCTGCAGCTGAGAATTCAAAGATTCACAACATTGTGTGTGAATATGTTCCTCAAGAACTAGTTTAGTTTATTATCACGTGCGCCGAGGTACAGTGAAAAGCTTTTGTTGCTTTCTCTCCAGTTAGCAGAAAGACGATACATGATTACAACCGAGCCATTCACAGTGTACAGATACAAAGTACACTCAACTCCAAATGCTCCCGTAGACAAACTACCCCTTACAGCTTCGCTGGTCTACTCAGTGTCCGAGTTTCTCCTTCCCCTGTCTCTCAGTCTGAAGAAGAGTCTCGACCCGAAATGTCACCTATTCCTTCTCTCCAGAGATGCTGCCTGTCCCGCTGAGTTTCCACACCATTATGTGTCTATGTTCGGTGTAAACCAGCATTTGCAGTTCCATCCTACTCACCCAGTGAAAATGTAGGCCCTGACTTGAAGCAAGCTGCCATTACTCAGAGTAGGTGTGTAGAAATGAATAGCAGATGCTGGTTTATGTCGAAGATAGACACGGGCAGATGGGACTACTGTGGATAAGGCGTCTCAGTCGGTATGTGCAAGTTGAGGCGAAGGGTCTATGTTCATGATCTATGACTCCATGACACCAATGCCTCTATGTTAGAGGTGATTACATATAATAGAAGCATATGTCTGAACTACACAACAAAGCAAGCAGCATCCGGCGATAGAAAAACAGTTAATGTTTCAGGCCGACCTTTGATCAAAATTGTAACTAGTCTGAGGACGAATTGAAACTGATTATAGAGCTACCATCCAACCCAATTCAGATGCACTAAAGATAGACACAAAATGCTGGAGTAACTCAGCGGGACAGGCAGCATCCCTGGATAGAAGGAATGGGCGACGTTTCGGGTCGAGACCCTTCGTCAGACTGAACCTGGATCATGGTGTGTCAGAAGGATCTGCAGTTGCTGGTTTAAACCGAAGCTTGACACAAACAGCTGGAGTAACTCAGCGGGTCAGACAGCACCTCTGGAGAGATGGAATAGGTGACGTTTCGGGTCCGAAACTTCACATATTCCTTCTCTCCAGAGATGCTGTCTGACCCGTTGATTTACTCCAGCTTTTTGTGACTAACCTGAATCATGGTTCATGATAGAAACAGCAATGTGCGTTTCTGGTGCCTCTTGCCACCAGTTCTGCTGAATGCTATTATGCAGTCTCGCATTCTCTGCCACAGAATGTAGTTGAGGCCAGTTCATTGGCTATATTTAAGAGGGATTTAGATGTGGCCCTTGTGGCTAAAGGGATCAGGCGGTATGGAGAGAAGGCAGGTACAGGATACTGAGTTGGATGATCAGCCATGATCATATTGAATGTCGGTGCAGACTCGAAGGGCCGAATGGCCTACTCCTGCACCTATTTTCTATGTTTCTATGTTTCTAAACAGGTGCAAATAAAAGATGACAAATATATCGGCAAAAGATGCCAACGACTAACTGTTGCAGATTTATATATTAATGTCGATTGAGCGTAATCCGCACTCCATTTTATACACATGTTTACACTCTAGAGATGCTGCCTAACCCGCTGAGTTACTCCAGTACTTTGTGTCGATCTTCAGTCCAAACCAGCATCTGCTGTTCCTTCCTTCACTTGCAATCCAGAATCTTAAACACGGTCCGTTTTTGTGTTGTTTTTTTTTGCTTAACGTGCAGGAAAGAACTGCAGATGCTGGTTTCCACCTGAGGTTGACACAACATGTTGGAGTGACTCATCGGGCCAGGCAGTATCTCTGGAGAAAAGGAATAGGTGACTTTTCGGGTCGGTACCCTTCTTCAGAGTAAGAGAGGAGGTGGGGCTGATCGCGGTGGGTTTTGTTCTGGTCTTATCTCGCCTCCAGTTTATCCCCCCACCTCCCCCTCTAGTTTCAGTCTGAATAAGGATCCGAAAAGTCACCTACTCTATTTCTCCAGAGATGTTGCCCGACTCGACTCCAGCCCTTGTCTATCTACATTTTTGCTTAATACTCGGATTTTAAAAAACCCCCATTACTTTTGAATTACGGATTGGATATTACAAACTGCAGCTAAAATTTCCGCTATAGAGCTAGAATAGACCAATGTATTTGATCACAAAAATGCTGGAGAAACTCAGCGGGTGCAGCAGCATCTATGGAGCGAAGGAAATAGGTAACGTTTCGGGCCGAACCCCTCTTCAGACTGATATGGGGTGGCGGGGAGATTTTCCAGTATCTGCAGTTCCTTCTTGAACACAATGTATTTGATCAAACGGCTCTATTTTGTGTTACATGACGAGTATTTCCATACGTTGATCAGTAACAACATAAGCGAGAAATGTGCAAACAGCCAAGAAGAAGAATTGATAAAAGTTGAGTGCAGGCGTATCTCCGGGCAAGAGACAGGTAGGGTTTTTTTTTTTTAAAGAATGCCCGCTGATATGGTGAAATGCAATGCTGGATTGGAAAGAAAGGTCTTGCTCCATTCAGCAGTAAACATTTCCGATCGAGTCTCTCTGCACCTGCCCGCCTGAACCCGGCCTTTTGTCTCGAACAGCCTCCAGGGTCTGAAATTCAGCCCTGCCCCAGTAGTAGCGAGGTCAGCTAGAGGCACGGGGCATCTCCAGGGACCGCAGAGATACAGCTCCTTCCAAATGGCGCAAACAAAAGCGCCAAAAGCTGAGGATCACACCAACCCCTCTGATTAAAAAAAAAATCAGCCTTTGGATTTCATTTGTGATCAAACGCCTCGTCGCTTTTCTTTCTTGTGTCTTGTCTCCTTGATTTGAATTGTTTATCTGACTCATCTTATTTCTTTCCAGTATTTCACCAAAGACCTTCTTGTTCACACACTACATGGACTATCTTTCACCAATGGTGTGATTTGATAGGCAGTCAACCTAAATTCACACAGAGGGAGGCGGGTATATGGAATGAGCTGCCAGTGGAGGTAGTTGAGGCAGGTACTATAACAACATTGAAGAGACATTTGGGCAGATCCATGGAATTTGAAGGTCTAGAGAGGCTATGAGCCAAATGTGGGCAGGTGGGACTCGTGCAGATGGGGCATCATGGTCGGCATCGGCAAGTTGGGCCGAAGGGCCTGATTCCATGCTCCATGACTATGACACAAATGCATTGTTGGGGTGATGTTTGGAGAAGAATGCAATCTGATATCTTCAGTCGGGTTTAGTATTAAATATTATTGTATACGGACAGTTACTTGATTAGTAAGAATGTCAAGGTTTATGGGGAGAAGGCAGGCGGATGGGGATTGAGAAGGCAAAATAAATCAACCATGATTGAATGGCGGAGTAGACTCGATGAGCCGAATAGCCTAATTCTGCTCCTTAGACATGAACCTCTGAACCTATTGTCACATGTACCGAGTTGGTGTGAAAAGCATGCTAATGAACAAATCAGATAATACCTTATATACAGTAGATACAATCAACTCAAGCACCATAGGTAGAGTGAAGGGAAAGATGCAAAGTGTAACATTGTAGCGCACCAGATCCAGAGACAAGGTCTACTTTTGTCAATGAGGTGGAGGTTAATCAGGACAGCATCCTAGCTTATGGAAGAACCACTCAGAAGTTAGATAACAGAGGGGAAGAAGATGTTCCTAAGTCTGGTGGTACACACTTTCAGTATCTGTATCTTCTGCCCGACAGGAGCAAAAAGAAGTAGAAATGACCGGGGTGGGAAGGTCCGATAATGTTGGCTATTTTTTTGAGGCTGCATGAAGTGTAGCTGCTGTCAATGGTGGGAGTCTGGTCTCCGTGATGGACTGGACTACATCTACAGCTCTTTGCAATTTATTGATATCTTCTGGCGAGCTGTTCCCAAACCAAGTTGTGATGCAACCTGACTTTATATGGTGCATCTGTAGAAACTTTTAAAAGTCATTGGAGACGTACCAAATATCTTCAGTCTCCTGCGGAGTAGAGGCTTTGATGTGCCTGCCTTCTTAGCTGCTGCTTCAATGTGGTTGGTCTATAACAGATTGTTGGTAATATTTATACCAAGGAATAAGAAGGAAATTGTGATATTGGTGCAGAAACTAATATAATGCTGTTTATTGCTTATTGGTATTTTGAAATATATATATATATATTTCTATGGCGAAAATAGAAGAAAAAAGCTTGGAATTGTGTTTTGGTGTGATTTTCAGGAAAGTATTGGGACCTGTAGCAGTGCAGTGCAATCCCCAACTTACCTGCTTCTAAGGGGTTATTTAGGAGTAAAATATAAAGTGCTGTGGGAACTCAGTGGGTCAGGCAGCATTTGTGAAGGGAATGGACAGATGATGTTTATGGCATGGGATCCTTCCTGAATAGTTTGGTGAAGGACCTCGATCCAAAACATAATCTCTCCATTCTCTCAACAGATGCTGCCTCTCCCACTGAATTTAATGCTCAAGATTCCAGCATCTGCAGTTTCTTTAGTCTTCATAGATGTTTATTTGTTTGTCCTAATTTGAGGAAGGACATTATAGGTATTGAAAGAGTGCAGCGTAGGTTCACCAGGTTAATTCTCGGGATGGTGGGACTGACATATGACGAAAGAATGGGTTGACTGGGCATATATTCACTGGAATTCAGAAGGATGAGAGGGCATTATAGGTATTGAAAGAGTGCAGCGTAGGTTCACCAGGTTAATTCTCGGGATGGCGGGACTGACATATGATGAAAGAATGGGTTGACTGGGCATATATTCACTGGAATTCAGAAGGATGAGAGGAGATATTATAGAAACACATAACATTCTTAAAGGATTGGACAGGCTACATGCAGGAAAAATGTTCCCGATGTTGGGTGAGTCCAGAACTAGGGGTCACAGTTTAAGGTGTAGGCCATTTAGGAAAAGCGTCTTTACCCAGAGAGTTGTGAATCTGTGGAATTCACTGCCACAGAAGGCAGTGGAGGCCAATTCACTGGATGTTTTCAAGAGAGAGCTAGATTTAGCTCATAGGACTAAAGGAATCAAGGGATATGGGGAAAAAACAGGAACAGGGTACTGATTTTAGATGATCAGCCATGATCATATTGAATGGTGGTGCTGGCTTGAAGGGCCAAATGGCCTACTGCTGCACCTATTTTTCTATGTTTCTATTATTCCAATTAGCTTCAGAGAAAATAAAAAAAATATCCAATAACCAAACTGAAGGCTCTTCATCTGAATGCATTTCACATTCATAAACATAAGGTCTGAAGAAGGGTCTCGACCTGAAACATCACCTATTCATTTTCTCCTGACATGCTTCCTGACCCCCTGAGTTACTCCAGCATTTAGTGCCCAGCTTCGGTGTAAACTACCATCTGAAGTTCCTTTGTGCACATAAAAATAACTGATGTATTAATGGTATATTATTGGAAATAAATAGGCATTAACCAAAGACATATTTGCAAGACGAGCAAGGTTAGGAATTAAATATTGCAATATTGTCTCAATTGACAAATCAGAATTATTTGCTAGAATATGGTCTCCATTTATTGATTTTCTGAAAGGGTAAAATTGGTTCAGCGTGGAAACTTGACTGAAAATTGAATCCAGGATTGGATGAATAATTACACTTTATAATCTATGGACCTATCTCCAAAATTGTGTTATTGGTGATTTCTTTAATTTTTTTATTTTTTCTCCCTCCCTTCTTTCTATAGCTCTATCTTTCAAAAAAATCTATTCAAAAAAAAAAAAAACAGAAACTGTATTAATATGTAACTGATAAATAAATTGTGTTTTGGTTATGATATGTATATGCTTCTAATAAAAATATTATTTAAAAAAAAATATATATATTGCATGTTAAAGATGTGTCTTAAGATGCGTGTGTATATATATATATTCTTTAATTTTATATATATATAAATAATGTGATTAGTTAACTAGTTTGTCACTCAAGTACACTTAGATATGGATAAACATTGATAACATTGCCAACAATGTCCATATCCCAATAACAAATAAATTAAAAGTCTGAAATTAACTGGACTGTTTGCAGCCATTGTATTATACATGACCTTAACATAAGCCTTTAGACCCTTATAACCATCATCACTATGACTGTCAATCTCCACATAATAAATATCATTTGACTCTGTCCCTTCCTCAGGGAAATTGCCGATGAAGCTCTTATTCATGTCAGGGTGCTACTGCAAGGAAACAGGCCCTTTGGCCAATCGTGTGCATGCCAGCCATCAAGCACCTTCACGTTTAGACTTTAGACATACAGCGTGGAAACCAGCCCTTCAGCCCCCTGAGTCCGCACCAAACAATGATTATCCCCAAACATTGGCACCATCCTACACAGCAGGGACAATTTACAATTTTTACCGAAGCCAATTAACCTACAAACCTGTACGTCTTTGGAGTGTGGGAGGAAACCGAAGATATCAGAGAAAACCCACACAGTCTCAGGGAGAACGTACAAACTCCACACAGACAGCACCCATAGTCAGGATCGAACCTGCATCTCTAGCACTGTAAGGCAGCAACTCTACGGCTGCGCATACTGATTCAATTTTCTCCCACTCAGCCCATTGCTTTCTAAGCTGCGGCATTGCAAGTGCTCATTTATACAGTCCTTAAATGTTGTGAGAATGCCCACTGCCACCATCCACCCAGTCAATGGACTCGAGATTCCATCCACTCTCTGGATGGAAATAATTCTTCAGTAAAACCCCTTCAAATCTCATCTACACCTCACATTAAACCTATGCCCTCTTAGTCTCTCCTCGTAGCTGAAATCTCCATTTCACACAACATTCTGGTAAATCTTCTCGAAATCCCCCCACTTCAATCACATCCTTCCTAAAGTGCGGTGAAGACCTACACACAATACTTCAACTGTGGCCCAAATAATGTTTTATATAATTGCACCATAGCCTTCCTGCACTTATATTCTATGCCAGAGATGATTATGACTCTTTTTTTAAACTGCTTTATCTAAGTTCATAAGTTCCAAAATTCATATGAGCGGAATTAGGCCATTCAGCCCATCAGGCCTACTCTGCCATTCAATCATGGTCATAGATGAGGCCCTCACTCATGTCTGCTTGCTATCACGCAGCTCCGCCCTTGCGTTATGTCATTTGGCGGGATGCATGAAAATCATACAATGCCACAACATTAGTGATCTGCAGATCTGTACATTTTTGATTTACTAAAGACCGGGCGAGGTAAGGGTGAGAAAGGATGAGTTAACGAGGGAGTTGCGGAGGGAACGGTCTCTGTGGAAGGTGGAAAGGGGTGGAGATGGGAAGATGTGACTAGTGTTAGGATCCCATATGGCAAAACTTTTGGAGGATTATGTGTTGTATGCAACGGTAGAGTTGCTGCCTCACAGCACCAGAGACCCGGGTTTGAGCCCTGACTACAGGTGCTGTCTGGATGGAGTTTGTACTTTCTCCCTCTGACCACGTGGGTTTCCCCCAGATGCTGCAGTTTCCTCCCACACTCCAAAGACATAGAGGTTTGTAGGTTACTTGCCTTCTGTAAATTGTCGCTAATGTGTAGGACAGAGTAGTGTATGGGGATCGCTGGTCGGCACAGACTTGGTGGGCCGAATGGCCTGTTTTCAAGCTATATCTCTAAATTAAACTAAACTAAACCATATGAATAACAATGATAGGATGGTCCCTATTCAAAATATATAGAGAAAACTAAAGAAATTTGAATCCATTATTGGTGAAATGGCATATCTGAAATAAATGTCAAATTATAGAGGATTGCAAAGTGCATGTAAAAGGCAAACGTAGAATATTGGTGTAAACATCAATAAACAAGACGGCGGAAGGTTATACCACCAAAGATATATTTTGTGCTCATTTCTGAGAATTCGTCATGTGTAAAGAATGATTAACAAATGAGATAGATCATAATAGAGTGACAGAGGTTAAACCTGTGGAATTCATTGAGAACATAGAACAGTACAGCACAGGAATAAGCCATTCGGTCCAAATATTCACGCCATACACAATGCCAATTTAAACTCTCCGCTGCCTGCAGGTGATCCAACTCCATCTTCAAGATAGCCGCCGACGACATCACTATTGTTGGACGAAGTACGAATGATGATGAATCAGAGTATAGAAGTGAGATCGGCCGACTGATCATATGGTGCCAGCACAACAACCAGGCTCTCAGTCAGTAAGACCAAGGAAATTATGGTGGACTTTGGAAGAGGAAGGATGAGGACCCAGAAACCTATCTATATCGACGGGACGGGAGTCAAAAGCTTCAAATTCCTGGGCATGCATATTTCTTTTTTTTTTTTAATATTTTTATTAGAAGCAAACACATATTATAAACATTTCATGTATATCAGTCATACATTGTTAATATGCATATTTCTGAAGATCTTTCCAGGACCCAGCACACTGGTGCTATTATAAAGAAAGCCCATCAACACCTCTGCTTCCTGAGAAAATTGTGGAGATGTAGTATGTCAGAGAGGACTCTCCTGAACCTACAGGTGTACAGCAGAGAGCACATTGGCTGGTTGCATCATGGCCTGGTTTGGCAACTTGAGTGCCCAGGAATGAAGAAGACTGTAAAAAGTGGTGAGCAATGCCCAGTCCATCACCGGCTCTGACCTCACCACCATCGAAGGGATTCACAGGAGTCGCTGCCTCAAAAAGGCAGCCAGCATCATCAGAGGCCCACACTATTGTGGCTACACACTCATTTCACCCTTGCCATCTGGAAGAAGGTACAGGAGCCTGAAAACTGTAATGTCCTGGTTCACGAACAGATTCTTCCCCACAGCCATCAGACTATTAAACACTACGACCTCCAATGAACTCTGAACTACATAGACTTGGGGGCATTGGGGTTTTTTTGGGGAGGGTGTGTGTGCGTGTGTGTGTGTGCGTGTGTGTGTGTGTGTGTGTGTGTGTGTGTGTGTATGTGTGTGTGTGTGTGTGTGTGTGTGTGTGTGTGTGTGTGTGTGTGTGTGTGTGTGTGTGTGTGTGTGTGTGTTTTCTCATTCATTACATTGTTTACAGTGTACTATGTTTACATATTCTGTTGTGCTGCTGCAAGTAAGAATTTCATTGTTCTATCTGGGACATAAAACATCTTGACGACTCTTGATATCCCTGCACGCCCTGCATATCCATGTGCCTGTCAAAAAGTCTCTTAAATGCGACTATTGTGTCTGACTCCAGCACCACCTCTGGCAGCATATTCCAGGCACCTACCATTTCTGTATCATTTGGAGGTTGTAAAGTATAAAGGTAAGGGTTGTGCATCTTATAGGGTGGAATGACAGAAACATCCCATTATCCTATCCACATATCATATTATTTTGTAATCTAGTTATCAGCTAGTGGCCGACAACATCATTATTGTGGGAATGATGATATCTGGTCTTGGCCTTGAAGAATTTTCACATGTTTTGGGCCTGATTCCATATGTCAACAATGCAGAAGAGCATGGAAAACAATCCTACTTTCATTTTTTTGATTTCCCAATTACCGGCATATAAATTGGAACAATCCAGTTTTCATTTTTTTGACTGTTTAATTCACCTCAGTCCATTGCATGTGTTGCTTCTGATCTCTTTAGTAACTTTTTTGTTTGTTTCCCCAGCACTTGTTCGTAAAGCTTTGCCAGTTATTTGAAGGGTTTTGTCAGTCGTTGATGTTTGTGTGTATTGCCATGTTATGGATTAAGTAGCCGCTCAAAAGATTGGCGACATTCTCACTTGGATTATTACATTCTTTCCATTCCCAACTTCTGATGAAGCTTTTGGAAGTTGTTTAGAAGTGGTCAGAGATACCCAAAGGCAGTAAAAAACTATTAGCGATAATGGTTTGTTGCATAAATAAGATTATGTTCTTTCTGAAGGAGTTAATTAAAGGTATTTCTAAAACAAACATTTGTGCTACATGTCAAACTGTGGGGCAGATGTTGGTTATTTGTAATGTTTTTGATCTCTTTCCTCTTAACTCCAATCGTTACAGCAATTTCACGGATTGAATCCATCTGTTTTCCTACACACACACACACACACACACACATACGTTTAAATGTTTCCCTATCTGACCACATAGACCAAGAAGTGTACTATGTTTGATCCCTGTTCTTCTTGGTTCTTGGTCCTCCAAAATATTCCAAATGGAATTTAAACTGGAGGTGGACTTAAGCAAAATAGGATTCTTGGAGAAGAAGAGATACCTTAAATTGAGTTGTGTCTGGTTGAGTAACTATGGTAGGGTGAAGACTATTCCATACTTTAATTGTGCGGGAGAACAATGAATTGCTGTACACATCTGTCTTGGTAGCTGGTATCTCAAATTGGATCGAATGCCCTCGTCTGCCCCTAATAGGTTTGGGTTTGGTGTGGGTTTGGTAATCTATGTCGAGCTGACCATTTAACATTTTGTAAAAACAGGTCAAAAGGTGAGCTTTACATCTGTCTTGGAGAGGGTTCCTCATACTGAAATGGTTGATATCATCTCTGTTAGTGATGAGAGAGCAAAAATGGTCTCCTTTCACCTTGGTTGGAGAGTCAGAGAGGAGATTAAGGTGTCACCCAAAAAAACATTCATTAAGAGCTTGAATGACTATAGACCTGTTGCTCTCACTTCGACCGTGATGAAATGTTTTGAACGGCTGGTCCTGGCCCACATTAAGTCCTCACTCCCACCCACCCTGGATCAGCATCAATTTGCGTATAGAGCTAATAGGTCAACGGAAGATGCCATCAACACAGCTCTACATTCTGCACTGACACATCTGGAGCGTCCTGGCTCATATGTGAGGATGTTATTTGTAGATTTTAGTTCTGCATTTAATACCATCATCCCCAGCAGAATGGTGGACAAACTGTCTGATCTAGGTGTTAATGCAAATACATGCGGATGGATTAAGGACTTTCTAACAGATCGCCCACAGACTGTCAGGATGGGGTCCAATTACTCCCCAGTCCTGATGCTCAGCACAGGAGCGCCACAAGGTTGTGTGCTGAGTCCCATCTTGTATACAATATACACTTATGACTGTATACCAACACACAGTACAAACAGGATCATCAAGTTTGCGGATGACACGACTGTGGTGGGACTGATAAACAACAACGACGAGTCTGCCTACAGGGATGAAGTCCAAAAACTGACTGTCTGGTGTACCAAAAACAACCTGGTACTCAATCCATCAAAGACAAAAGAGCTGGTCGTTGACTTCAGGAGGAAGAGGAGAGAGGAACCTGCTCCCTTATACATCAAAGGAGACATGGTGGAGAGAGTCACTGGCTTTAAGTTCCTGGGAATAAACATCTCCCAGGACCTAAAATGGCAAATGAACACCGTCACTCTCGTGAAGAAGTCACATCAGCGGCTGTATTTCCTGAGGTCTCTGCGGAGAGCAAACGTCTCACAGCCGCTGCTGTTGTCCTTCTACCGATGCGCCGTGGAGAGTATCCTCTCCTATGGAATCCTGGTGTGGTTTGCTAGCTGTACTGTGGCTGAGAGGAGGGCGTTGCAGGGAATTATAAAAACTGCGCAGAACATTACAAACGCCCAACTGCCCTCCTTGGATGACATATATAGGGCCCGATGCTTGCACCGGGCCACAAATATCAAGCAGGACACATCCCACCCTGCCAACCACCTTTTTACTCTGCTACCCTCTGGGAGGCGATTCAGGACTCTGAAGGCTCGTACCGGTAGACTAAAAAATAGTTTCTACCCATGTGCGATAAAAGAGCTAAATTCCAACAGAGAATGCTGGGGAAGCAAAATGTAATTCCAAGAAATGCCGCCAAATTCTTTTAAATTCTTTTAAATTCTTTTAAAATACCTATTTATTTTTTACTAATAAGTGTACATATGTGTTAATGGTTGTCGTGTTTGTATTTTTTTAACCGGAGGAGATGTAATGGAATTTTGTTGCACAGTATTGTGCAATGACAATAAACGTATTCATTCATTCATTCACAGTGGTGCAACAGGTAGAGTTGCTGGCCGTATGGAGTTTGCACGTTCTCCCTGTGACTGCTTGGGTTTTCACAGGGTGCTCTGGTTTCCTCCCACATACAAAAGACGTGTTTCATAGGTTTAATTGGCTTCAGTAAATTGTCCCTTATGTGTAGGATAGAACTGGTGTATGGGTGATTGTTGGTTGACGTGTGGGCTTGGTGGGCCGAACTGTATCTCTACAACTAAAAACTCAAATAAATGTTAAAAACAAGAAGGAATTTGAAGCACAATTGCCTTGTTGCATTCTGTATAATTCAGATAACATGCTATCTGTGGACTTTGTTCATTGCCATGAATTCTGCATGCAACCATCGCCCAATGCTCTGATCACTAACTGTATGCATAACATAAAATGTATCTGAATTAAGCTCCATCTGTCATATCTCAGCCTATTTCACCTTTGCATCAATATCCTAAAACTACCCTCACATTGTCAAAGTCTCCACCAATCTCGTCTCATCTGCAAATTTACAAATCATACCACATGCGTCCATATACAAATCGTTCATGTACGTTATAAACTGCAGGGGTCTGGGCCCTGTGGGGCACCGCTGACTATGGGCACCCAATCTCAAAAATAACCCTCGAACATCACCATCAGAGGCCCTTTGCTAAGAAAAGTTTGGATCCATGGGCTTTTGGAACAGCATCACATGTGGGACCTTATCAAAGGCCTCGCTGAAGTCCATGTAAACCATGACTATACACATTGTTATGCTTATTATCTATCCATTCTAGTGCTGAGAAAGTCATTAGTTCCAGCACTGAAATCATTGCGATTTCAAAGTAATTCTAGGAATGACTGGTCTTTACTAGACCTGACGCTACTGGCACAGATGTGGGTGCTTATCTGGAAGTGTGGCATTAGTAGGAGGGGGGGGGGGGAGAGATGGTGGGGGGCTCCAGGTATAGCTAAAGCGATGGGGATCTTTGTAACCCCACCCCCACCCTCCAGCAAACATTCGCTTCATCTCTCTTGAGAAGAAACGTAAACATCTTAAAACAAGGCCACTGTTTCATACAGTGTTACTGCAGAAAGATCCAAGTCCCTTCAACTTCTCCCTGTAGGTGATACACACTAATCCAGGCATCATTCTGCAAACCCCCCTCTCTTTGGACCACTCTTTAGTTGGTGATAGGACGGTTCAATTGCCTGATAACAGCTGGGAAGAAACTGTCCCGGAATCTGAAGGTATGCGTTTTCAAACGTCTGTACCTCTTGCCTGATGGGAGAGGTATTTCTTTTCTTTTCTCTCCCTAATGTATTGAGTTTGACTTGATCGTTTTAATTTACTTTAGAGATACAGCAGGCCCTTCGGCCCATCGAGTCCGCACTGACCAGCGATCCCCGCACATTAACACTACCCTACACACACACACACACACACTTACGGGACAATTTACGATTTTACCAAGCCAATTAACCTGCAAACCTGTACGTCTCTGGATTTTGGGAGAGGAAGGAAACCCAAGATCTCAAAGAAAACCCACGCAGGTCACGAGGAAAATGTACAAACTCCGTACAGACAAGCACCCGTAGCCAGGATCGAACCCGGGCCTCTGGCTCTGTAAGGCAGTTGCTCCATCGCTGGGTCACTGAGCCACCTGTAATATGCAGTATTATTTGATTTGATTCAATAGCATGCAAAACAAGGCTGTTCACTGTACCTTGCTGTATGTGATAATATTAAACCTAAACCAACTTCAAGTGCAATAAATACAATTGGAGGAATTTCTCCCCTTTTAGTTCTGCAAACAGAGTACCCTTGTCAGAAGTGCAATTAATTAAGACATTTTTTCCACTTTCTGAAGTGCTGATGTATTTGATCAATGCGGAAAAGTGGCTAATTGGCTGCTAATCAAGCCCCCTCGCCACTTTTACTTTCCTCCCCATCCCCTCGTGTTTTGGAACATAGGCGGTATAAGTTTGGAAAATATAATACCATTATAAGGTGACAATGGGCTCTTGACGAGTCAAGTGGCGGCTAATTAGGTGTGAGCTGCCGCTGAAGCGGCTCCATTACTGGGATTGATGTGGATCATCACCTGCGGCTCCCTTGCTATCAGAGGGGTAAATGGGCCGCACTTGTACAGATGCTTAGAGGGTCACAGAAGCGTGTCGGGCGCGTCGGGGGCCGGCGAAGAAAAACGTGTCACTCAAAAACTGGGAGAACAGCAGCTGCACTTGCACGCTGACCAATGGAGGCAGTTTTTTTTTTGTCGGAGGGTGTAGGGGCGAACAGAGATAGAAGTCAGGGAAACTCAAGAAGATTAGACAGAAGGAGCCAAACAGATGTGCGTCTAACATTCACCTCTAACCCGTGCACAGCTGCACCTGTTTTACAATAACACCACTTTTGAAGGAATTTATCAACCTGCACTCCTACACATTAAAGCACAGGGACGTTTAGAAAGGCAGGCAGCAGCCTGGTAATCCTTGCAGTGCTAAAAAATATATATATATATATATTTTAAAAGTTTATAGCAAATAAATACATTTATTTTACCCTGGATCTTCATTGAGTGCCAAGGAGTTTTATTTAGGGGATTGATAAATCAAATATTTCAGTGGACTCACTGCACAACGAACAAAAAAGGTAATACAATAATGTAAAAATAGTTAAAAGCTTATTAGACCGATTCAGAACTGTGTGATTTCCAGAACACCCCAAGCCTGTCCTTTCAAGCTATTGTGAAGGCAGCAATTCAAATCTTCTTTTGTCCATATGAATGGGCCCTCTTAAAGCTCTTTTATGCCGACATATTCCCCACAGGCATATGCCCTTTAGCTCCATTACTGACTTACTAAAGTATTCATCTCTTACCTTCTGCTTTTCTTTTTAAACTGCCCCCTGCTCCTGACGACACTAGTGCCATATTCCCCTCCGCTAGGCAGGTTTGCAGGCGTGCATGCGATAGCGCAATATATCTTGCAGCTTTTTAAGCACATAAAAACTTGGCAAGCAATTGATTTTCTCCACTCCGCACTGCCTACCATTTATTACCAGAGATGCCTGAACAAGCTTGACCCCAGAGACAAAAAAAGGCTTGTAGTCTTTAGAAGCAGGAGTGAAAAAAATCCAAGAGGACCTATTACCTCCGCTTACACTAATTAGAGTTGCTTTGAAGGGCTATTCAATGCCTCTGAAAGGCCAGACTACATCTGAATTGCATTGTGTGTTGTTTGCCGAGGCATTTGCATTTGTTTGTGTTGTTGAAAATAGCATGCGGGGCTTTAAAGAAAGTAAAACCATCGATTATTGTTTTTATGAGTAAAAAAAACTTGCATCCAGGATATAATATTATGAGGGATACTAAATTTGCAGAAGAGCTTTAGATTGGGATTCACGTACTTGCTAGTCTGTGTAGGGAGGAACTGCAGATGCTGGTTTAAACCAAAACAGCCGAACTGGATTAACTAAACTCAGCGGATCGGGCAGCATCTCTGGAGGGAAGGAATATGTGACGTTTCGGGTCGAGACCCTTCTTCAGACTGAGATTCAGGGGAAAGGGGAACAAGAGATATCTGAAGAAGGGTCTTGACCCGAAATGTGACCCATTCCTTCGCTCCAGAGATACTGCCTGTCCCGCTGAGTTGATCCAGCATTTCTACCTTCGAGAGATATAGCCAGACTGTGATCAATTAAGTTCACATGAAAAATACTGTTGCTAAATGTTGTAATGCAGGTGATATGTAGCAACATAACAGATTGCAGAAAGGCATGAAATAAACTGGCTGATGGGATAAGAACTGTGAAATCCCAGCTCGAAAGCAGATATATGAAAAGAATTACCAGTAATGTGCACTGATCTCACAAAAGCACTTAACCCACAGACGTATTAGGGCTTGGTTAGGGCTTGACGCTTTTTGGAAATTGGAAGGGAACCGTTTATTCTACTGGGACCAGATTTGTGGTATCTCCTGACTTGTTTCCCAGCTGGTGCTCAATAACATTGCGTATTTCCCCGCATGCAACAAATGCACTCGTTAAATAGAGCCCTCCGTCTCCCAGAAACATAATCCAGTTGTCATGTGCATTTAGACTCAGTACAAAAAAATACACCATTTTCAATTACTATTAATGTTAATATGATGCAAATTCTTAATATTTTTCAATATCCACGTCTCATTAAATTATACTTTAGCCATTAGAGATACAAGATCTCTGGCCTGCCGAGTCCGCGCCGACCAGCGATCACCCCGCACACTAGCACTATCCCACACACTAGCACTACCCCACACACTAGGGAAACGTTATAATTTGCAATTTACAGAAGCCAATTAATCTACATGCCTGCATGTAGGCGGAAACAGGAGAAACCTCGCGGGGTCACAGGGAGAACGTACAAACTCCTTACAGACAGCATTTGTTAATTGTATGTTATAAATGTGTGTTCTTTATAGGCCTGCTGTTGTGCTGCTGCAAGTAAGAATTTCATTGTTCTGCATCGGTACATGTGACAATTAAACACTCTCTTGACTCTTATTAATTGAAATTTCAAGCATTTAGCTTAAATCAGTTCTTTTGTCTCTATACTTAGATGGCATCAGGCAATGGACGTTTTGAGCATTTGACAGCACTGGGCTTGTACTCATTGGTGTTTGGAAGGATTTACCGAATAGTGAAAGACCTGGAAAGAGTGGAGGTGGAGAGGATGTTCCCACTAGCGGGAGAGTCTGGGACTAGAGGTCACAGCCTCAGAATAAAAGGGCGATCCTTTAGAAAGGAATTTCTGAGGGTGGTGAATCTGTGGAATTCATTGCCACAGATGGTGGTGGAGGCCATGCCAATGGATATTTTTAAGGCAGAGACTGACAGATTCTTGATTAGTACAGGTGTCATGGGAGAAGGCAAGAGAATGGGGTTGAGAGGGAAAGATAGATCAGCCATAATTGAATGGTGGAGTAGACTTGATGGGCTGAACGGCCTAATTCTGCTCCACTAACTTAAGGTATTATGAACTTATGGACGCGTTATTATTTGGAGATATATTATTCAGTCTTGGATTATCCTGAAAACAGAATATTTATGTCCAGCTGACAGTGATGCATACAATTAAATAAAAAACGATGTGCCATAATTCAACCCTAAAACCAGACCAAAAAAATTCATAATTTGCCAGTATTTCAATGGTGTGTTTATTGTCACATATGCAATGTGCAAAGGCACAGTGAAATTATTTTCTTACAAACAGCCCAGTAGAGTATTGCCATACCTAATCATATTCCTGATGGGCAAATTCAACAGAAATAGTCTGCTGATCAGCAAGTTTGCGCAGTGGTAGAGTTGCTGCCTTACAGCGCAAGAGACCCGTATTCGATCCTGACTGCGTGTGCAGTCTCTACAGAGTTTGTACCTTCTCCCAGTTACCTGTGTGGGTTTTCCCCGGGAACTCTGGTTTCCACATGCAGGTGAATTGTAGGTGAATTGGCTTGGTATAATTGTAACTTGTCCCTAGTGTGCAGGGGGTCAGTGTCAAGGATCACTGGTCGGCGTGGGCTAAAGGGCCCGTTTCCACACTGTGTCTCTAAGCTAAACTAAATTAAAATCCCACGTGCAAGAGACGCCATGTTTTGGCGCCATTTTCACAATTAGATATTATAAGCGGTGCCCGTTCCAGGCGAGCCCCAGGTTGCTGCGAGCCTCCAGCCATCGCCTTCCCTTGGACGTGTGGTTCAACCTGCGAACTGACGTCCCTCTCCTCGCCCGTCCACCGTTGTGCCCCCGGGGAGCCTCCCGCGGCTGACCTCGAGAGCGCAGTAGGTCAGCCCCCAGTTCTCTCTCCTCTCACAAGTTCACAAAGTATGGGATTAGAATTAGGCCATTCAGCCCATTGAGTCCACCCCGCCAGTCAATCATGGCTGATCTCTGCCTCCTACTCCCATTCTCCTGCCTTCTCCCCGTAACCCTTGACACCCATTCTAATCAAGAATTAGTCTATCTCTGCCTTACAAATATATACTGATGGCCTCCACAGCCCACTGTGGCGATGAGTTCCACAGATTAACTACCCTCTGACTAAAGAGGGCCTCACTCCTCGCCCGTCACCTCCATCGTAATCGCCGGCTCCATCCCATATTTATCCCACACACCGGTATTTTCCCCAGTTACATACAAATAGAAACAGAGCGGCAACAACCAGCATTCCTGCACCATTTCACCCATCATCTAAACCCAGAGCAAACTGCCAGAGAATCACACTGCAAAAGTAATGGCATTAATGCGTGGTAACTGCAATGCGTTACGCAGTGGCTTGGAAAGGTGTAGCAACACAAAATAAAATAAAGAAAGAAATAAGTCCAACATGACCCCTGAAGCAAGTACTTCATGGAGAAGTCTACTTTGAAGAGTCAAGAGTGTTTTATTGTCATATGTGGAGTCAAGGGATATGGGGAGAAGGCAGGCACGGGTTATTGCTAGGGGACGATCAGCCATGATCACAATGAATGGCAGTGCTGGCTCGAAGGGCCGAATGGCCTCCTCCTGCACCTATTTTCTATGTTTCTATGTTTCTATTTCCCTGATAGAACAATTAAATTCTTTTTGTTAAATTATACTTTAGCCATTAGAGATACAGCGTGGAAACAAGATCTTTGGCCTGCCGAGTCTGCCTGGGAGGACTGGGAGAATTTTTTAAAATTAAATAATAAATAAATAAATAAATAAATAAGAAGCTGTACATGAAATGTAACATGTCAATATATACTAGGTATCTATGGTACCATACTATTGTACTTCTAATAAAATTAAAATAAAACAATTTTAAAAACAATAAAATTCTTACTTGATGCAGCACAACAGAATATGTAATATGTAAACATAACATGTAAACATAGATCGTCAGGGGGAAAAAACTTAAACATGTTTCAGCCCGGAAATCCTATGAAGATTAAAATTACTTGAAAGACGTGTGTGTTTGTAAGTGAATTGGCTGCTGTGAATTGCCCTTATTGCGTTGGGAAAGGTGCAAAACTAGAATAACATAGAATTAGCATGAACGGGTGATCGATGGATGGCGTGGACTCGGTGGGCCAAAGGGCCTGTTTCCACGCTGATTTTCTAAAGCTAAAACTGAAACTCGGGTGATTTCATACAGTGTTGCTGCAAAAAGTTATATTTAGGATAGGGTTTTGTTGAGATTAGAAGCAGCGATCTCGGTGTTTTATGGGTGTTTGGCCTGAGTAATGGTAATTAGGTCTCCATTCAAAACAAACTCAATGTTCATTGATTGATGCTTCTTTCATTACTGCAGAGGTTCTTGCAGATGTAAATGATGTGGCTTGCATTGAAATAACAACAGTGGTGTGAGCAGTAAATGCTGCAGAAATCATTGTGGGGCAGGCGGGGTGAGCTGATATTGCCACCCAGGTGAAGCAGTACTTCAGCATTGTCCACCGTGTGTGGTGGAAGGGACTGGCAGATCCAGCGCCAGACCGACAATTGAAGCTAGATGTAGAAACAAAGAACTGCGGATAGAGTCGTAGAGCTCAACTTGCCCATGCTGACCAACATGCCCCATCCACACTAGCCCCACCTGTCTGCTCTCAGCCCATATCCCTCTAAACCTTCCCAATTCATGTACTAAAGATGTACTGAGAACAGGGGAAATTGTTTTAAAAAAAAACTCAAACCTAACAACTCTTTGCCTGGTTCTTTGTTGAATTTCTAACATGGTAGATGTACACATGGAAGAAATAGAATTAATTGGGAACAATCCCACAGCAATTACCGAATTAAAAAGAACAAACTGCTGGAGAAACTCAACGGGCCAAGCAGCATCTGTGGAGCAAAGGGAATGATTGGCGTTTTGGGGCAAGTCTCTGCATCAGGACCAGGTTCCAGATTCCTGATACAGGGTCTCAACCTGAAACATTGACCATCCCATTGCCCCCACAGATGCAGTTCCATCCATTGAGTTTGGCTGAGCTCGACCCAGAAGACCAGAGAGTCGAGGAGGAGGGAGCCACTGGTGACGACGGACGTGAGGAGTGGGCCGGTAGGACAGGGACCGGGGTATTGCATCCGGTACCTTCGATGTTGGCTGCAGGAGGTGCAGTTTTTTTTGTTTTTTTTTTTTTTTCTTTTTTTTTTTTTAATTTTTAAATTTTAAATTTAAATTTTTAACTTGACTTGACTCTCTGAATAGCTGCACAAGAGTTCCTATGTGTGTAAGCACAAATGGCAAATAAAGTTTTTGACCTTTGACCTTTGACCCACCCCCCACCGGGATGCAGGGGTGGTGGGGTGAGGAGAGGGCGGTCGGGTTGCGGGCTGAGCCGATCTCGGGCGACGGAGGAGGCCCTGCAGCAGCCTGGGGCCTACTTGGATCGGGAGCCGCGTGGACCACACTTTGGACTTTATCTACATCACGTCATAACATGGCGACTCCTGAATGCGTGATTGATGCAACAAATGTCACCGTGACAAGAAAGCTTCATTGAACCATTGAGTTCCTCCTGCAACTAGCCTTTTGCACCAGATTCCAGCATCTGCTCACTCTTGTATCAGCAATTACTAATTGCAGTATACAGATACAAAGGGTGGGAATGAACTATTCCAAATCTGTTAATTTTTAGAAGTGATGGGTGTAATGGAGAAGAAAGAAGTGCAGAGAAAATATACGTGTCTCAGTGTCTTTTACATATCATAATTGTACCTGCTTCTACCCCTTCTGGCAGCTCATTCCAGGTATGAACTAACCTCCGTGAGAAAATACTGCCCCTCGGGGTCCTTTCAAAACCATTCCCCCTCACCTTAAACCTGTGCCCTCGACTTTCTAGACTCCTGGGGACAAAAGACTCGGCCGATACAACCTTTGCTGATAACTCAAGCCCTCCCAAATCGGTAAGATCATCCTAAAACCTTTTTCCAGTTGAATGTCATCCATACTATGGCAACATGACCAGAACTGTACACAGTACTCCAGACATGGCCTTTAAAACATTTTGTGCAGCAGTTACATGATATCCCAATTCTTGTAATCAATATGTAGAAATGACCCAAAACATCACCTATCCATGTTCTCCAGAGATGCTGCCTGACCCACAGAGTTACTCCAGCACTCTGTGTCCTTTCTTGTAATCAATACTTAGTTTAGTTTAGAGATAACCCACATAAACAGGCTCTTCGGCACACCGAGTCCACACTAACTAGCGATCACCCCATACACTAACACTATCCCACACACTAGGGACAATTTACAGTTTTACCGAAGCCAATTAGCCTACAAACCAGTACGTCTTTGGAGTGTGGGAAAACCCATGAAGTCACAGGGAGAACGTACAAAATCTGTACAGATAGTGTCCCTAGTCTGGATCGAACCCGGGTCTCTGGAGCTGTGAGGCAGCAACTCTACCGCTGCACCACTGTGCCGCACTGAGTGGGTGATAAGTTTACGAGTGCTTGCTCCTCATTGATTGAGCCCAGACTGGGTTATGAGCAGATGCTGATGTAATAAATTATCATCTTTGCAAAGAAGGATTCTCTGTGTGTGAAGGCAGGTCTCATCAATACAGCACCAGCTGTTAGCATCTTAATCATGGATTGCATGTCATTTCCTCCATAGCCATAGGAACCATGTCACACACTGTCATGAAATATTACTTTGATGGAGTATTGTTTCCAAAATATGTGAAGGAAAATGATGTTTCCATTATTTTGTTTATTAGTCTATTTTAATTACATTCCAGCATAGTGTTCAGCTTCTATTCCCCATGTGACACCTGCACTCGTGGGCCTGCATTATACTGCAGCTTTCAGGTCAGTTTAGTTTAGTTTAGAGATACAGTGTGGAAAGAGGCCCTGTGACCCACCGAGTCCGTGTCGACCAGAGATCACCAGCACGATCTTACACACACTAGGAACAATTTACAATTTACAGAAGCGAATTGATCGACAAAACCTGTACGCATTGGGAGAGTGGGAGGAAACCGGAACAGCCAGGGAAACCCCTGCGATCACAGGGAGAACATACAAACTTTGTACAGTCAGTACCCATAGATAGGATCGAACCCGGGTCTCTGGCACTTTTAATGCCCCTGTCCCACTTAGGAAACCTGAACGGAAACCTCTGGAGACTTTGCGCCCCACCCAAGGTTTCCGTGCGGTTCCCGGAGGTTCCAGGAGGTTTTCGTCAGTCTCCCTACCTGCTTCCATTACCTGCAACCTCTGGCAACCACCTGCAACCTCCGGGAACCGCACGGAAACCTTAGTAGGGGCGCAAAGTCTCCAGAGGTTTCCGTTCAGGTTTCCTAAGTGGGACAGAGGCATAAGGCAGCAACTCTACCGCTGCGCCACCATGCTGTCCAAGGGGTCTGGAGTAAGGTCAGGAATCCTAGAAAAGTGAATTCCTTTCATTAGGGTCCCAGTCTCAGGCAACCTGATGAACAAGGTGGCAACTTGGGGCATGGAGCATGCGTCACAAGATCAGAGAGGTGTGCTGTGGAAATGTGAAAGATTGTACGGAGCCCTGACCATAGCAATAGAGACAAGTTCCAGATTTCATCTAAAAAATTAGTAACAGTCCTTGCACATAATGCCTATCAGTGACAGGCAATCACCTCGTACAATAGGACCATTCTACATACCAGGGACAATTTACAATTTTACTGAAGCCAATTAACGGGCAAGCCTGTACGTCTTTGCAGTGTGTGAGGAAGCTGGAGCACCCGGAGAAAACCCACGCAATGACGTGGAGAACGTGCAAACACCGTACAGACAGCATCCGTAGTCAGGTTCAAAGCCGGGTCTCTGATGCTTTAAGGCAGCAACTCTATCGTGCCACACCCGAACAAGGCATCCAACTAAACTAGCTAATTCCATCTTAATCGCGAGCTTTCGTTGAGCTAATATACTTCGTCGAGTTATAGCAGAGATGAGACATAATAAAGCACAAATTCTAGCCCTCATATGAAAAAAACCTGTTTTATTTATGTTATTGACAACGTTGGATGGGAAAATGTCAAAAATCATGAGTGTTTAATTGTCATATATACTGAAAACCAAAGAGTGAAATTCTAACTTGCACAGCAGTTCTGAAAACACAGTACTCATAGATAACACAGTAAACAAAAATAATGAAAACATTTTAAATCCCCATATATAGATACAAAATGCTGGAGTAACTCTGCGGGTCAGGCAGTATCTCTGGAGGAAAGGAATAGGTGACGTTTCAGGTCGAGACCCATCATCAGACTTAAAAACCCCAATATTAGTGTAAAAAGTCCAAAGTCCTTAGTGGAATCAAGACAGTTCATGAATACATAGTTTACTTAGTGTTTAGAGTGAAAAGAGAAAGTGACCAGGGTGGTGTGGGTCCTTTATGATGCCGGCTGCCTTTCAAAGTTGAGAGGGGGCTCAAAGAAGTAGCACATTTGGAATAATCCTTATTGCCAGTAATGTAAAGAAGAATTGAACAAGATTTATGTCACATTACTGCGTGCAATAAACACCTAAGAATAATTTTGCATGAAGACATGCATAAAATATCATGAATTCTATCATTTAAAATTCATATTAATTAAATAAACCTCCTAACAACCGCCTCTGGTATAATGATCTTTATTTTGCTTTTAATCCTCTGCGTGATTTAAAAATCTCTTTAGCATCTCCTTTGGGAGAACACTGTGTTTGTGTTCCTATTTTCTGCAGGTACAAAGGCTCCATCCATTTCCTTGAGTTGTTGCTGCTCAGCCTTCAGATCATCACAAAACGAAGCTGCCGAGGTGAAAGGTCATGCCAGGGCATCACTGACAGACAAAGTCGCTTTAGCTGCTAATGTAAGCTGTAGTAAGAACATCCTGAAAGCACATCCACTTGAGACTAACTACAAGCTGCTCATGCCTCTCAGAGGAATCATGGTGTTGACTTTTCTGTCATCGGATCCAAGCTTACGTTAAGCCCTGGAGCTACAGAAGCCTATTGCCATTTAAGCAGTGAAATGAATCCTGTTGCTACAATTCTCTTCCATGAAGATAAATACCCTGAAAACAGTGGAGAAACGAAGCATCTCGTCCTCGTCTCACAAGCGTTACATTACTTCCACACCTTGAAGACTAAGAGATTCATCATACTCCTTTCTAAAAACACTTATGAGTGAATTGGTCCAAATAAACAAATAGAAAGAGAATTCCGTGTCCTTAAGAATAGGGCAAAAGTGAAGTGCTTTGAGCGTGTTCATTGGATTGTCACTTACCATTTTTTTTTAAATCTCATTTTACAGTCAAATAGACTACCTCCTTAAAAATTTGATCTGGCCTTTAATTTTCGGTTGCAATTTTTTATTATTGCCCTCTGAAATGTCCCATGTAGGTAATTTGATAACAATCTAGAGATGGCGGGGTCCTGAAGAAAGGTGTAGCCTCAGGGAGGTGAAGGGCTTTAACTGAAGCAAGCTGGCTGAAGAGGAAATAATAGGATTTTCCAGGATTCGCGTTGATCTTCAAATGAGAAAATCTGCTTACTGTTACTTGCCAGAGGACGAGACAATGCCTTTTTACATCAAAAGCACAATGGTTCATCTCAAAGGAATCATTATTAGGGGACTTAACAGGATTCCACACCTAAATACCCAAACTCGCTCATTTAGATTTCAGTGTGATGCCTGCCTTAATTGTCAGTCAGCTCAAGACCTTGTTAAAGTGACTTGTCCTGAAAGAGTCAAAATATTTGATTTCTGTTCCATATGGACCCAAATATTATTAAAAACCTTCTGAAAATACTTGGATCGCAGTGAGTTTGATTTCATGGATGCTGGCTGATATTTTGCTCAAGTAGCAATCAAAAGGTCATTACCTACCAAGTCCGTGAATGCTGCCGAATTACTCAAGACTCCAGGCATGGCATAGAGTCATCGAGTTCTAGAATGATACAGTGTGGAAACAGGCCCTTTGGCCCAACATGCCCACACTGGCCAACATGTCCCAGCTACACTAGTCACATCTGCTTGTGTTTGGTCCATATCCCTCCAAACCTGTCCTATCCATGTAGCTATCTAACTGTTGCTTAAATGTTAGGATAGTCCCTGCCTCAACTACCTCCTCTAGCAGCTTGTTCCATACACCCACCACCCAATGTGTGAAAAAGTTATCCCTCAGATTCCTAAGAAATCATTTCCCCTTCAGCTTAATCGTATGTCCTCTGGTCCTCGATTCACCTCCTCTGGGCAAGAGACTCTGTGGATCAACCCTATCTATTCCTCTCATGATTTTATACACCTCAATAAGTTCACCCCTCATCCTCCAGCGCTCCAAGGAATGGAGTCCCAGCCTACCCAACCTCTCGCTACAGCTCAAACCCTCTAACCCTGGCGACATCCTTGTAAAGGCTGAAGAAGGGTCTCGACCGAAAACGTCACCCATTCCTTCTCTCCAGGGATGCTGCCTGTCCCGCTGAGTTACTCCAGCATTTTGTGTCTAACATCCTTGTAAATCTTCTCTGTACCCTTTCCAGCTTGAATACACCTGTATCAGTGCCTCTTCACACTTGGTGATCTTGTACCATCCATTGCAACAGAAAACATTCATACGTTTCCCTGGTATATTCATTGACCTACACAAGGTTCCTTGTGTCTCCAGCTGTGACCTAATAGCCACTAGTTGCAGAGTGACCAAGGCTGGGGGACTCAATATCCCCAGAATTAGAACAGAAGTGAAAATGAGAAAGGAAGTGAGGTGGCCCTGATTTACAGAATAGGATCAAAGCAATAAAGAGGGAGGATTTTTGCTCAGAAACCAGTTCGAATTGGACTGGACAGAGCTAAGAAGCATCAAGGAGCATGAAAATATTCAGAAATTACAGATGCCTGTAATAAGGATAATACAGTAATCAGTTTAATCTACAGGGGCGGCATGGAGACACAGCGGTAGAGTTGCTGCCTTTTAGCGCCAGAGACCCAGGTTCGATCCTGACTAAGGGTGCTGTCTGTACGGAGTTTGTACATTCTCCCAGGAACCATGTGGGTTTTCCCTGGGTGCCCTGGTTTTTCCAACACTCCAAAGACGTACGGGTTTGTAGGTATGTCAGTTAATTGACTTCGGTAAAATCTGTAAATTATCCCTAGTGTGTAGGATAGTGTCAGTGTATGGGGATAGCTGGTCGGTGCAGACTTGGTGGGCCGAAGGGCCTGTTTCTTCACTGTATCTCTAAAGTAAACTGAACTAATAGAGGACATAATGTTATTGCAATGAGAGTGTCACTTTGTCTATTAAATCTGCACTGGGTCTTTACAAGAGTGATGCATTATTAATTAATATACCTTATTCTTTTCTAATATTTGTATCTTCCTCCACATCAATGGTTCATTATTTAAGAAGATGCAAGGAACTGCAGGTGCTGGTTTTAAAACAAACAAAGTGCTGGAGTAACTCAGCAGGTCAGGCAGCATCTCTGGAGAAAATGGATAGGTGACGCCTTGGGTCAGGACCGTTGTTCAGCCTGAGGAAGACCCCCGACCTGAAACGTCACCTGTCCTTGTTCTATAAAGATGCTGCCTGACCCATTGAGTTACTCCAGCACTTTGTGTCTTTTGACACTTTGTGCCTTTTGATGGTTGTAGGGAAGGAGCTGTTCCACCATTTGGAGTTTTCAGGCTCCTGTGCCTTCTTCCCCATGGCAGGAGTGAAATGAGAGCGTTGGCAGGATGGTGTGGGTCTCTGATGATGCTGGCTGCCTTTTTGAGACAGCGACTCCTGTAGATCCCTTTGATGGTTGGGAGGTCAGTACCCATGATAGACCAGGCAGTGTTCACTACATTTTTGCCGAATTCTTCACTCCTGGGTTTTCGCGTTCCTGAACAGGGGCCGTGATGCTCTCTACTGTACACCTGTAGATGTTCAAGAGATTAATTGTCGACACACTGAATCTCCTTAATCTTCGAAGGAAGTAGAGGCGTACTTTATGATTGCATCAGTGTGCTGGGTACAGGACAGATATTCAGATATATTCACAACCAGGAGTGTAAAGTCATCACTGTCCCGTCAATGAAGACAGGTTTGTGGATCCTCGAAAAAAAAAGTAATCTCCAATTCATTTTGTACATTATAGTTTAATTTTTTTTCATTTTGCTGGAACGAAGGACAACAAGGCCATAGAGACTGTTAGTGAATGCAGTGAAAATACATCAGCATGGTTTGGACTTACACAGCTACGCATTTGTGCACAGAAGCTGGGAATGGACTGAAGGTCAGATGTCACAATGATCTCCCATCTGACCTCTCAATCTGTCATAGCTCACCCTTCTGCTCTTTTTAGTTTTTAGTTTAGTTTAGTTTAATTGAGTTTAGTTTAGTTTAGTTTTAGTTTAGTTTAGTTTAGTTTAGCTAGTTTAGTTTAGCTAGTTTAGTTTAGTTTAGTTTAGCTAGTTTAGTTTAGCTAGTTTAGTTTAGCTAGTTTAGTTTTAGTTTAGTTTAGTTTAGTTTAGCTAGTTTAGTTTAGCTAGTTTAGTTTAGCTAGTTTAGTTTTAGTTTAGCTAGTTTAGTTTAGCTAGTTTAGTTTAGTTTAGTTTAGTGATCCAGCACAGGATCAAGCACTTCGGCCAATCGAGTCCGCATCGACCAGCGATTTCCATACACTATCACTATCCTACACACTCGGGACTATTTACAATCTTTAGTGAAGTTGATTAACCTACAAACGTGTACATCTTTGGAGTGTGGGAGGAAACCGGAGCACGTGGGGAAAACCCACGCTGTCATGGGGAGAACGTACTTACTCCATACCGACAGCAACTATAGTCAGAATTGAACCTGCATCTCTGCTGGTGCAAGGCAGCAACTATACCATTGTGCCACTGTGCCACACACTGTGGGTTGTAAGGCGCTGGGTATGGTTCATATTTCCCCATCCCACCCTTGGCTTTGCACTTGCAAAAAAGTGCACACACAGACATTTGAGTGACATTATTAACTAACATTTTAACATAGAAACATAGAAAATAGGTGCAGGAGTAGGCCATTTGGCCCATCGAGCCAGCACCACCCATTCAATATGATCATGGCTGATCATCCAGAATCAATACCCTGTTCTTGCTTTTCCCCCATATCGCTTGATTCCGTTAGCCCTAAGAGCTGTATCCAACTCTCCCTTGAATACATCCAGTGAATTGGCCTTCACTGCCTTCTATGGCAGAGAATTCCACAGATTCACAACTCTCTGGCTGAAAAAGTTTCTCCTCATCTCAGTCCTAAATGGCCTACCCCTTATTCTTAAACCGTGACTGCCCCAACACGGGGAACAATTTTCCTTCGTTGAGCCCGTCCAATCCCTTAAGAATTTTATATGTTTCTATAAGATCCCCTCTCATACTTCTAAATTCCAATGAATATAAGCCCAGTCGATCCATAGTTTCATCGAATGTCAGTCCCGCCATCCCGGGAATTAACGTGGTGAACCTACGCTGCACTCCCTCAATAGCAGGAATGTCCTTCTTTAAATTAGGAAACCAAGACTGCACACAATATATCAGGTGTGGTCTCACTGCAACTGCAGTCAGACCTCCTTGCTCCTATTCTCAAATCCTATCGCTATGTAGGTCAACATGCCATTAGCTTTCTTCACTGCCCGCTCTACCTGCATGTTTACTTTCAGTGACTGATTTACAAGGACACCTAGGTCTCGGTGCACCTCCCCTTTTCCTAATCTGACATTATTCAGATAATAATCTGCCTTCTTGTTCTTACCACCAAAGTGGATAATCTCACATTGATCCACATTATACTGCATCTGCCAAGCTTCTGCCCACTCACCCAACCTATCCAAGTCACCTTGCAGCCTCAAGGCATTCTCCTCGCAGCTCATACTGCCACCCAGCCTTGTGTCATGCGCTATTTGGAGATATTACATTTAATTCCTTCGTCTAAATCGTTAATATGTTGTAGATAACTGGGAACCCAGCACTGAGCCTTGCGGCACCCCACGAGTCACTGCCTGCCATTCTGAAAAGGACCCGTTAATTTCTAGTCCTTCTTCCTGTCTGCCAACCAGTTCTCGATCCATATCAATACCCTACCCCTTAAACCATGTGCTCTGATTTTGCACACTAATCTCTTGTGTGGGACCTTGTCAAAGGCTTTTTGAAAGTCCAGATACACTGCATCCACTGACTCTCCCTTATCCATCCTACTTGTTACATCCTCAAAAAATTCCAGAGTAGTCAAGCATGATTTCCCCTTCATAAATCCTTCCTAACTTTGACCGATCCTGTCACTGCTTTCCAAATGCAGTTTTAAAACAAGATCAGGAATTGCAATGGTTTATTTTAGCTGAGAGAACCACCGGATGAGAAGAACCACCAGGTGGCGCTAGCAATGGCTGTTTCGCCAACAGTCTGTCTGTCCCTTCCTTCTTTGTTGTTTGTTTGTGTTACATGTATGTTTTTAGTGTTCTTTAGCTTGTTTTAAGTGGAGGGGGTGTTGGGGGAAACTTTTTCTAATCTCTTACCTCAACGGAGATGCAATTTTTTTCCCGTATCGTATCTCCGTCCGCACTGCGGCCTAACATCGAGGAGTTGGTGGCCTTTGCTGGAAACCGACTTTGAGAGCTCTACCACAGGAGCCTGAGACTTAACATCACGGAGCTCGCGATCCCTGTCGTTATCGACTTTGGGGCTCCAACCGCGGGAGCCCGCGGACTTTATCATCGTGGAGCCCACAGTTTCTGGTTAAGTAATTAAGTACGTTTATTGGCCAAGTATTCACATACAAGGAATTTGCCTTGGTGCTCTGCCCACAAGTAACACAACATGACATACAGTGACAGTTACGAATGACTCAGAAAACACTAAACATTAATAATAATAAAACATTAATGATAAAACACCATTGATCAAGCATGTGAACCAACAAAATACCAGATCAAAGGGATGCTACAGATTTTTGGCTGTTGAGTAGAGTACTACTCGTGGATAAAAACTGTTTTTATGTCTGGCAGTGCAGCTTTGACAGTCCGGAGTCGCCTTCCAAAGGGAAGTGATTCAAAGGGTTCGAGACCAACTTCGGGAACTCCAAGCCTCAAGAGCTTTGAACGCCCCGACGCGGGAGCTTCGATCTCACCGACTGCTCAGGGTTCGACAGCCCCGACCGCGGAAAGAATAAAGTGGAGGAAGCTTGGACTTTATTTGCCTTCCATCACAGTGAGGAACGTGGGGAATCCACTGTGGTGGATGTTTATGTTAATGTTTGTGTAGTTGTGTGGCTTGTTGCCATTTTTTTGTATGGCTGTATGGTAAATCGAATTTCCCTGTACCTTATTCATATACGTGACAATAAACTGACCTTGACCTTGACCTTGTGGTATAGCCACGGAGACCACGCCGACCATAGATCATCCGTTCACACTAGTTCTATGTTATCCCACTACCTACAGATGCCAATTAACCCACAAACCTGCACGTCTTTAAGATGTGGGGGGAATCCGGAGCACCCGGAGGAAACCTATGTTGTCACACGGGGAAAATGTGCAAACTCCCTTATTTATCATTTATTTATTTTCTTAAGTTACCTGCAGTTTTGCGTACTTTAAAATAAATTTGTCACATTATGAATTTTTATTTGTTTAATAACATCGTGATTTCTCTTCAGCTGCTTGCAAATGGCTGATCGACAGAAATATTCGGAAACAGGGCAAAAGCCCTCTGACGGCTCCAGCTCCTAGATGGCTGAGAGAACAGTCTGTAAGTCCAAGTTTCTACCACAGGAACCCAGCCTCCTCATGCGGCGTATTATACCTTGTGGAAAGACCACAATAGTTTTGTTTGATTTAGTTTAGAGATACTACACGAAAACAGGCCCTTCGGCCCACCGAGTCTGCACCAACCAGTGATCCCCACACATTAACTCTATCCTACGCACACTAGGGGCAATTTACACATAGACCAAGCAAATTAACCTACATACCTGTATGTCTTTGGAGTGTGGGAGGAAATCGAGGATCTCGGAGAAAACTCGCGCGGTCAGGGGGAGAATGTACAAACTCCGTACAGACAGTACCCATAGTCGTGATCGAACCCGGGTCTCTGGCGCTGTAAGGCATCAACTCTACCGCTGCACCACCATACCGCCCGGCTTAGTGTACTGACAGAACCCAGGAAGTTGTGTGGCTGTAGAAATATACTCTGGACAACAACTGTAAGTCACAATATAGAAACAAGGAACTACAGATCCTGGTTTACAAAAGGAGACACAAAGTGCTGGAGTAACTCAGCAGGTCAGGCAGCATCTCTGGAGAACATGGATAGGTGATGTTTCAGGTCGAGACCCTTCTTCAGACTGTATCACAGACTGGTATCAGTGCAAACCAACAAAATTGATCCTGTAAATCCTCAATAATGTTGCTGGGCTATGAACAATTCGACAATGCTGGCGGCACGGTGGCGCTGCGGTAGAGTTGCTGCCTGACAACGCCAGAGATCCGAGTTCGATCCTGACTATGGGTGCTGTCTGTGCAGAGTTTGTATGTTCACCCCGTGACCTGCATGTATTTTCTCTGGGATCTCCGGTTTCCTTCCACACTCCAGATGTACAGGTTTGCAGGTTAATTGGCTTGGTAAAATTGTCAATTGTCCCTAGTGTGGAGGATAGTGTTAGTGTGCAGGGACCGCAGGTCGGCGTGGACTCGATAGGCCGATGAGCCTGTTTCCGCGCTGTATTTCTAAACTAAACTAAACTAAACTAAAAATTAACATTTCAAGTAGACCTATTGAATGACTAGATTCATCCTTTAGCTATTGACTGGAAGATAGCAATAGTTGGGTCCATAATCTTCACCAAAACACAAAGTGCTGAAGGAACTCAGTGGGTCAGGCAGCATCTGTGGAGGAAATGGACAGGCTGGGACCCTACTTCATCCTTTATTTTCCATTCACTCCTTCGACCTATAGACCAACAGTTGAACACTTCACAGACCTGCTTTGCTATCAGATATTCTTTGGTGGTTTCAAACTTTTAACAAGAATTTCAACCAATTGATACTTACACTGAAGGACACAAAATGCTGGATTAACACAGTTGGTCAGGTGGCATCTCTGGAAAACATGGATAGGTGACAATTTGGGTCGTGACCCAATTAGTCTGAAGAAGAGTCCCAATCTAAAATGTCGCCTATCCATGTTCTCCAGAGATGCTGCCTGATCCATTGAGTTACTCCAGCACTTTGTGTTGTTTTGTCCAAATCAATATCTGCAATTCCTTGTTTCTACAATTATAATTATACAGAAGTAGGGTCCTGACCCAAAACATCGCATGCCCAATCCATTCACAGATGCAGCCTAATCAGCCATGTTCTTCCAGCACTTTGGATTTCACCCAAGATTCCAGCATCTGCAGTTCCTTGTATCTGCATAATCTACAACATGTAATGCTCCAGGTAAGTCATAGAGACATGGAGTGATACAGTGTGGAAACAGTGCCCTTTGGCCCAACTTGCCCACACTGGCAAACATGTCCCAGCTACACTAGTCCCACCTGCCAGCGCTTGGTCCATATCCATCCAAACCTGTCCTATGCATGTACCTGTCTAACTGTTTCTTAAACGTTGGGAGAGTCCCAGCCTCAACTACCTCCTCTGGCAGCTTGTTCCATAAGAGTAAAAACTGTTCTAATTTGATATAATGTTATGGAATGACTAACGCATCTTCTGATTTCGTGATACTCTAATAGTGTTTCATCCCTTGGTTTCTCGAGGATGAATATAATTAAAACATGAAACCTTTGAAGTTGAAAATTGAAGTTAGGAAAACAGATCCTGGTTCATACCGACAGAATTGAGAATTGCTTCAGGTTCCTCATGTACATTAAGTTTCACAGACAAATAAAATCACATCCAACAGCAATTTTTATATTACCCTTGTGCAGCTCAGATATTGGTGAAAGGGGAGAGCAAACTCATTATGTTTTGGTTTCATTAGGTTGGAATTCTGTTGAAAGGTTAAAACCACCAAAGAAAATCTGATAGAGAGGTTGGTTTGTGGAGCATTCAACTGTAAGTCTAAGGAGCGAAGGTAAAACAAAGGATGAAAGCATATTCCATCAGGTTGGTTGCAGAGACAAGACCACATCATTTACCTGCATATCAAGTAACTTTTATTACACAGGTCATAGAATAAAGCCAAGACCCATTTTAAATGTGAGTAAGATTCGGTTTCAACATTTAGACCTCATTTTAAGTCTCCAAAAATTCAATTTATTTCTAAATATTAATTGTGCTTAACTCTGATTTACAATAGAAAACAGAATTTATGTTAGCAATATTAATATAAATGTGAAAAATAACATTAGAAGATAAAGGACCAGTTTGTCTACGACATGTTATTATGTCTATTCTCATTGCATGGTGCACACAGCTTTCTATTAATTTGAACACTTCTTGTTTTCTTCTGTAAGTGAAATGTTCTTCCTCCGATTTCATAAAGTTTCATCTTTAATACACTAACGTCCTCATAGAAACATAGAAACATAGAAAATAGGTGCAGGAGTAGGCCATTCGGCCCTTCGAGCCTGCACCGCCATTCAATATGATAATGGCTGATCATCCAACTCAGTATCATGTACCTGCTTTCTCTCCATACCTCCTGATCCCTTTAGCCACAAGGGCCACATCTAACTCCCTCTTAAATATAACCAATGAACTGGCCTCAACTACATTCTGTGGCATAGAATTCCAGAGATTCACCACTCCCTGTGTAAAAAATGTTTTTCTCATCTCAGTCCTAAAAGATTTCCCCTTTATCCTTAAACTGTGACCCCTTGCTCTGAACTTCCCCAACATCGGGAACAATCTTCCTGCATCTAGCCTGTCCAACCCCTTAAGAATTTTGTAAGTTTCTATAAGATCCCCACTCAATCTTCTAAATTCCAGCGAGTACAAGCCAAGTCTATCCAGTCTCATCTTCAATAAAACATAAAATGCCAGGTACGTCTGTGAGAAAAACAATGTTTCTCAGAAAAAGACACAAAATGCTTCTAATAATTCCGTCAATTGTGGAGACCATCATGGATAAATTAGATCACGTTCTCCTGACTTGTTGACCATAAAACAAATCAGCTTCTCCTTTGATCCCTTTTTTGCTGTGATGATAACCTATGAGTTAAAAAAAGTCACAAAGTGCTGGAGTAATTCAGAGTGTCAGGTGGCATTTCTGTGAACATGGAAAGGTGATGTTTCGGGTTGGGACCCTTCTTCGTGCAGAATCTGCGGGAGGGCGGGAGGGGAAGAAAGCTGGAAGAGAGAAGGGGGCATGACAAAGCCAGACGTGTAACAGGTAGATACAGGTGAGAGGGATTGTCGACAGGCAGATGGTTGGAGAAAGGGCAGAGATTAAAACACCGAAGGTGTGAGACAAAAGGAATGAAGAGTTGCAAATTGTGAAGCTAGAGGAAGGAATGTGGTTGGAAAGGGAGGGGGAGGGGAAAAGTAGGTACGAATGCTGGTGGGGCATGAGGGAGGGGGTGGAGGGGAAATGGTTAACGAGAAGAAGGTAGACAGGGTGGGTTTTGTAGTTAAAATCTGAGAATTCAATATGCATAACATGATTGGCTTGTAAGCTACCCAAGCAGAATATGAGTCTGATCAGGCGGACACACAATCTGTTCAAAAGAGTATTTGCAACATGTTCAGTTTTTTTTCTAATGCAGAATTCTAGCATGCTGGCTAAATCTCTTCAGCCATACTCCAAGATCCTCAATAACCATATAACCATATAACCATATAACAATTACAGCATGGAAACAGGCCATCTCGGCCCAACAAGTCCGTGCCAAACACTTATTTTCCCCTAGTCCCATCTACCTGCACTCAGACCATAACCCTCTATTCCTTTCCCATCCATATACCTATCCAATTTATTTTTAAATGATAAAATCGAACCTGCCTCCACCACTTCCACTGGAAGCTCATTCCACACAGCTACCACTCTCTGAGTAAAGAAGTTCCCCCTCATGTTACCCCTAAACTTCTGTCCCTTAATTCTCAAGTCATGTCCTCTTGTTTGAATCTTCCCTACTCTCAATGGGAAAAGCTTATCCACGTCAACTCTGTCTATCCCTCTCATCATTTTAATGACCTCTATCAAGTCCCCCCTTAACCTTCTGCGCTCCAAAGAATAAAGACCTAACTTATTCAACCTTTCTCTGTAATTTAGTTGCTGAAACCCAGGCAACATTCTAGTAAATCTCCTCTGTACTCTCTCTATTTTGTTGACATCCTTCCTATAATTGGGCGACCAAAATTGTACACCATACTCCATAATTGGTCTCACCAATGCCTTGTACAATTTTAACAATACATCCCAACTTCTATACTCAATGCTCTGATTTATAAAGGCTAGCACACCAAAAGCTTTCTTTACCACCCTATCTACATGAGATTCCACCTTCAGGGAACTATGCACAGTTATTCCTAGATCCCTCTGTTCAACTGCATTCCTCAATTCACTACCATTTACCATGTACGTCCTATTTTTATTTTGATTTAAGAAGTAAGAAGTGGCTCAAGGGTTATGAACTGAAGATAAATCAATATTCAGAAATCAGAGAGGTACATGCTTTATGCATCCAAATAATTTGGAAGCAGAATAGGAGATGAGGGAAGATAGACACAAAATGTAGGAGTGACTCAGTGGGTCAGGCAGCATCTCCGGAGAAAAAGGATGGGAGATGTTTCTGGTCAGGACCCTTTCTCAGACCCGACCCGAAATGTCACCCATTCATTTTTTCCAGAGATGCTCCCTGACCTGCTGAGTTACTCCAGCATTTTGTATCTATCTTTGGTATAAGCCAGCATCTGCAGTTCCTTGTATCTACTAGAAGGTGAGGTAAGGTAAAGCAATAGCAGACAATAATATTTTAGTCTTCTCCAGGACATCCATACAGGGCAGCAAATAGTTCTGAAGCTGCAGAAAGGCTAATGTACATAATTACCTATTTATTTGAGCATTTGCATTCTCTTTCTATACGCGTGCAAGGGAAACCCACTTCTAATAAGAATACCAATTTCATTTGGTGGCACAGCTGATGGAGCTGCTGCCTCAAGGTGCTCCACCCCTCAGGTGCTGTCTGTGTGGAGTTTGCACGTTCTCCCTGCGACAGCGTGAGTTTCCCCCAGGTGCCTCCCACATCCCAGAGACTTGCAGGATTGCAGGTGACTTGGCCTCTGTACATTGCCCCTAGTGTGTGGGAAGCGGATCAGAAAGTGGGACAACATAGTTAAAATCGGGTGATCGAGAGCCAGCATGGACTCAGTGGGCTGAAGGGCCTGTTTCAATGCTGCATCTTTCGATGCATCTTTCAATCAAATAAGCACTAAACCATTTTCATGATGTAAAACTGCTTCTTCAAATTCATCTTGGCTGTCATAAGAGTTTAAGCTAATTCTCAAGTTGACAAGGGAAGCCTTCTTTAGATCATCTTCAATCATCATATTGCTGGTATCCAAGGTTTGGTTTAGTTTATTCTTGCCGTGTGCACCAAGGTTCAGTGAAAAGCTTTTGCTTGCATGCTTTCTGGTCAAATAAAAGACTGTATGAATACAATCTACCCCTCTATAATGTACAGTTAAGGGGTTTACAGGTCTCCAATCAGGTAGATGGGAACTCAGGACTGCACTCCAGCTGATCAGAGGACCATTCAGTTGCCCTATAACAGTTGGGAAAAACTGTTCCTGAATCTGAGGGTATGCATCTTCATACTTCTGTACCTTCACCTTCCCCTCAGCTAACAATGAACCATTCTACACCTCCTTGATCACGTCTCCTTTGATCTGTCATTTTCACACCTTACCCTTCCCTATCTCTAGTCGCCCTCTCCCCTACTCTCAGTCTGAGGGAGGTTTTCGACCGGAAACATCACCCATTCTTTCTCTCCAGAGATGCTGCCTGTCCCGCTGAGTTACTCCAACATTTTGTCTATCTTAAGCAGTTGTAACCTCGACATGGTAAAAATGTCACTCGATTAAGATCCAAGCAAGCATTCAGCATCATACTGTTTCTCTATGCCACCAAATCAAATAGCCTATCAAGGTGATAAATGTTTTAATTTAGCAGCTGCATTTATATTTTGATAGCCTGGAGCTGCTAATCTACTGTCAATTTAAACTGTTATCATTCTGAAGCATCATCGATTTTGATTTTTCGCAAGCTTGAATCAAAGTGCATACAGTGCAAGAAGCAAAAGAGAGGTCCTGACCCGAAACGTCATCTATTCGTGTCCTCCAGAGATGCTGCCTTATCCGCTGAGTTACTCCAGCACTTTGCATTCTACACGAGAGTCCAGCATCTGCAGTTCCTTGTGGCTCCAAGGAAAAGAATCCTTACACTTTAAGTGTTGTTCATTGTGCATAAAAACTCAAAGGTAATACTGCACAACTGGTGTCTTATCAAGCAGGGTGTAGCCAACTATGATCAAAATGGTGTGAAGGCAATCTGAATTGAGACTGATCGAACTGTGGCAGAGTTACGTGAGAGTGTTTACGCAGTGGATACTGCTTTGCAAGCAGACAGATTTCTGCACAACCTTATACTGCACAAGAACACAGGCTGAGGTTTGGCCTAAGATCTGTTGCACTGATGGTATTTGCACTTATCCGGGTCGAACAGGCACCAGAATTAATTGACACTCCTTTGGTACGGCCATTTCCTTGTGATTATTCATGAGCAGACATTGGGTGATAAATTGACCTTCCCGTGGTGTGGAATGATCAATCATCGTGACAAATCAACCCCCCCCCAAAAAAAGCCAAATAATAGATCTGCCAGTCCAGAGCTTCGTACCTTGATGAATAAATGGAGAAATGATTAACAAACCTGCCAAGGCTCAGGCAGCAGAAAATAATTCTCAAGTTACATGATAATGCAAAGTATCTGAGTGAGACCTGCTCTGTCGTGCGTGAATGACTAACAAATTGATGTGGTGACATGAGCAGCTGCCTTGTTCCCTATACCGTGCCTTGCAGATAGTATTACCACCATCCGGCAAGAATACGTCAGTTGGGTACAAGCGTTCGAGTAAAGATATTCCGTTTTTAACTTTCCAGTCGTTCTCCTTTTATGTTATTTTCTGAGGAAATTAGGGCTCTCTTTTCACAAAGATCCCGGTGAATTCGAATGTAAAATTAGTTTTCACTTCAATGTGTCTTTTCCATTTTCTTTCTAAACGGCTATAAAGGGGAATGTATTATTTTAAACCTATAGATAATCCTAAGTGTCCCATGGATAGGTATTCTATGAAACCTGCAATTAATCTGAACCATCACTTAGACAGGTGTAGGTGTGCTGTTCAGTATCTCTCAGTCAGCTTTTGATAACCGGGCTTTGTACTTTAAAACTGCTAATTTCAGGTAGCTTTGGAGCAGTCCTTTTATACACAGCCTCTCAACCTGACAAGATGAGATTCATATTTCTCGGACGGTGAGGAGCAGAAGTTCCACCTGTTCCGTCCCTGAAGTACCATTTCATGAAGTCATAGGAAGGCTCAAAATTTTAACCTTGGCACCCCAGGTGATTTTGCAGTTACCATGAACACCATCACCTCAACTAGGTTGTCTGGTTAGGCTGAAATAAGTTCATAAGTCATAGGAGCAGAATTAGGCCATTCGGCCCATCAGGTCTACTCCACCATTCAATCGTGGCTGATCTATCTCTTCTAACCCCAGTCTCCTGCTTTCTCCCCATAACTCCTGGCACGCATACTAATCAAGAATCTATCGATCTCTGCCATTTAACATATATCCATTGACTTGGCCTCCACAGCCTTCTGCGGCAATGCCTTCCATAGATTCACCACCCTCTGACTAAAGAAATTCCTCATCTCCTTCCTTTAATTATAATTTATTTTTAAATTGTATGACTGACCTGGCCAGTGAAATTTCACTACACCAATGGTGTACACCAATAAATGAATCTTATGAACCTTATGAGGCTATGACCACTGGTCCTAGACTCTCCCATTAGTGGAAACATCCTCTCCACATCCACTCTATCCAGGCCTTTCACTATTCGGTAAGTTTCAATGAGATCCCACTTGTTACTTCGAAACTCCAGCGAGTACAGTCCTAGTGCCATCAAATGCTCATCATATGTTAACCCATTCATTTACAGTTGGTATATACAAAAGTACCGTTGGTCAGATAATATCAATGATGAAGCTAAGGAATAATTTTGTGTAGGAAGGAACTGCAGATGCCGTTTACTCCGAAGATAGACAGAAAAAGTTAGAATAGCTGAGCGGGCCTTTCAGCATCTCTGGAGAAAAGGAATAGGCGACGTTTCGGGTCAAGGCCCTTCTTCAGACTGAGAATTAGGGGAGAGGGAACCGAGAGATATGAACAGTTACATAGAGCAAATTAATGAAAGATATGCATAAAGACAGATCAAAGCCAGCAACAATGATCTAGGAAAAGTGGAGCCCACAATGGTCCATTGTAGGCTGTGGGGTAGGTGATAATGAGTTATACAGACAGTGAAAGTTAGGACAACAGTGAAACTAGTATGTGTAGGAAAGAACTTCAGATGCTGGTTTAAATCGAAGATAGATACAAAATGCTGGAGTAACACAGCGGGACAGGCAGCATCTCTACTAGTAGACACTACTAGTATGACAGCTAGGGTGGGGGAGGTACACAGAGAGAGGGGATGCAAGGGTGACTTGAATTAGGTTAGAGAAATCAATATTCATACCGCTGGGTTGTAAGTTTGGGTAATTATTAGACTTATTTAAATAAAAACAAACTTAAATGAATCCAATTATTTTAGATACGGCAAAATGATGAAAGTCTGAGATAATACACAGATATGTATAGGAATTCAGATTTATTTATCTTTTCATAAGGCACATCTATATAACTAAAAGTCTCATCTTGACCACTTCCTGTCTGCGCTGTATATTGATTTTAGAAAAAACGCTACCCTATATCGCTATGATTTTTGGCCATTTTACTCACAGTCCTCCTCCGCTGATGCAGCCCCGAGGATTTTTCTGATCGATGAAAAATAAAAAAGTTATGAGTGTTTAAAAAATCTTGAGATCAGGTGATTAGTCCTTTCGCCTGTCAATCACCATGATGAAGGCAACGCCCCTTCCGGGGCAGGACTATAAAACCCCGGATGCCTGGACGTGAGTGAGTCACTCTGGAAGATCGCGAGGGAGAGGCCACGACTGCGATTCTAAGCTGTGAATCAACTGAACTGTGAGTCTGCAATGTACTGTGAGTCTGCAATGTGAGTCTGCATGTGCTGGCAACTGCAACGGCAATGGAAATGAAATGAAAATGCAATGAGCTGTTTGGCCTGCCCTGTGCAGGAAATGGCAATGGAAATGATATGAAAATGCAATGAGCTGTTTCTCCTGCCCTGTGCTTGAAACTGCAATGGAAATAGAAATGAAATGAAAATGCAATGAGCTGTATGGCCTGCCCTGTGCTTGAAACTGCAATGGAAATGGAAATTAAATGAAAATGCAATGAGCTGTTTGGCCTGCCCTGTGCTCGAAACTGCAGTGGAAATGGAAATGAAATGAAAATGTAATTAGCTGTTTGGCCTGCCCTGTGCTTGAAACTGGAATGGAAATGGAAATGAAATGAAAATGCCATGTGCAATGGAAATGAAATGAAATTAGTTGTTTGGCCTGCCTGAAACCACTCATTTCAGTCCACAAGGCCCCTATTAACCGAGAGACCAGTCCCTTTTGTCCCAAATGCCTGTATTTGCCCAGGAGGAGCATTTTGGCCCAAAAGGCCAGTGCCAGGCCAGGAAAAGTCCAGAAAAAGTGCCTTTCACTGAGATTTCACTCCGATTTTTTTTTTTTTTTTAAAAAGACCCCGTTAGGCCCATCAGGCCTGTACTAGCCCAGGAGGAGTCCCTTCGGTCCATCACTAAGTATTCCCTCTGCAAGTATTAAACCTCACCTCAGTATTTTTTTACCCACCCTTCACTGGCTCCCTGTGAGATCCAGGCCAGGATAGACTTTCCTCCTTCATTGCTGTGATCAGCAGAAAAAGATGAAAAATGTCTAAAATAGATTTTCCACCCTCTCCCCCTTCTCTCTACAGAGTCTCTCACCTGTTTTGGGCAGAATTTGTGGCAGTTTCTGAGCTGCCAGCCCACCAGGCTTGAGTGACTGAGCTGCCAGCCCACCAGGCCTGAGTGACTGAGCTGCCATCCCACCAGGCCTGACTGCCAGCCCACCAGGCCTGAGTGACTGAGCTGCCAGCCCACCAAGCCTGAGTGACTGAGCTGCCAGCCCAAGAATCCATTTGGTCCACAATGTCCATACTAGCCCTCTGGAAACCAGTCCCTTTGGCCCACAACACCCGTACTAGTGCTCCAGAAAGCCCCCCCCCCCCTCTCCCCCACTGGCCACCAATATTGGAATTGGTGGAGCGGCGGAATATAGCATTGGGGGACCAGCCCTCCCGTGTGATCATTGGACCCAACGGGTCCCACTTAGTCTAGTTAGTAATAAAAGTGTAGATTATTTTCGAAATGGAGAGCGATTTCAGAAATCGGAGGTGCAACGGGAGTGTTGGTGCAGGATTTCCAAAAAGTTAATTTGTAAGTCAAATCGGTAGTATCAGTAGTAAGGAAGGCAAACGCAATGCTCACATTTATTTAGAGAGGACTAGATTATAAAAGCAGGGATATAATGCTGAGGTTTATACGGCACTGGTGAGACCACATTTGGAGAAATGTGAGCAGTTTTTGGCCCCATATCTGTGTAAGGATGTGTTGGTCCTGGAGAGGGTCCAGAGGAGGTTTACAAGAATGATTCCAGGAATGATTGGGTCGAATGGACTATTTCTGCTCCTGGAACTTATGTACTTATGAACATGAATCATGGGATTAATTTTGGTTGATTATTAGATTTACTTAAATAAAAACTTTGCTAACATTGTAAACTGGGGAAATTTCTGAATTAATCTGAATTTCTTTTAGATATCGCAAGTTGATGAAGGTGTGAGATAATGCAATGATATGTATAGGAATGTAAATTTATTTCCAGGAGGCACATGTGAGCCCTTTAGACATGCAGCACCAAGGTCACATTATACATGCAATTAGATGGTTATAAGATTGGTTAAAGATAGTGGCCTTGGTTGCATCTTACATAGAAACATAGAAATTAGGTGCAGGAGTAGGCCATTCGGCCCTTCGAGCCTGCACCGCCATTCAATATGATCATGGCTGATCATCCAACTCAGTATCCCGTACCTGCCTTCTCTCCATACCCTCTGATCCCCTTAGCCACAAGGGCCACATCTAACTCCCTCTTAAATATAGCCAATGAACTGGCCTCGACTACCTTCTGTGGCAGGGAGTTCCAGAGATTCACCACTCTCTATGTGAAAAAAGTTCTTCTCATCTCGGTTTTAAAGGGTTTCCCCCTTATCCTTAAGCTGTGACCCCTTGTCCTGGACTTCCCCAACATCGGGAGCAATCTTCCTGCATCTAGCCTGTCCAACCCCTTAAGAATTTTGTAAGTCTTGCATCTTGCATACCCCATTGACCATTAATACTTCATCATAGGGACAGATCAAACCACAATGTATTCCTAAATTACAGCAATGAGACCAAATTGTAATTTAAAATGATTGAAAATGAAAGTATTTCTATACATTGGCCCTATGATAGATACAACAGTCAATTCTGCATTTGACTCTCTGGAATACGGCACTGCTGCACAAATTAGCTTCAGTATGCATACAGGATTATTCACTTTTTAATATGTCTTGTTATTATATTAGATTGATTGGCTTCTGTAAATTGCCCCTAGTGTGTAGCAAGTGGTTGGGAACATGAGATAGCATAGAACTAGTGTGAATGAGTGATCGATGGTCGGCGTGGACTCGGTGGGCCGAAGGGCCTGTTTCCATGCTGTATCTCCAAACTAAACCAAAAAAAATGTATTCTGTTGCAATCTAACTCTAGTTAATTTACCGTTGATAGACTTTTACTGTAGTTATTGCACTCGCATTGTACTCAAACTCAAACACTGTGCACTTACAAAAGTCAATGAATTCTTACTGTAAACTAATGGGCCTGTCCCACTTAGGCTATTTTGTAGGCGACGAGGCTGTCGCCACATGGTCGCTGGGGTGTCGCCTGTATGGTCGTGAGTAGTCTCCTCGGTCGCCCAAAGAGTCGTAGCGTCTTTCTGGTCGCCGCTGGATTTTCAACATGTTCAAACATTTTCAGTGACTGTCGGCGACAGTGGGTTGACGCCAATGAGCGTAGCTTGACTCTCCTGATGTAGGTGCTGTCGTAGGCTGTCGCCAGGTGATGTGGGCTGTCGCCAGTGCTGACTTTGGTGAATTCCATTGGCGACTACCTACGTCAACCTACATCAAGCATAGGCGGCTGAATTGTCTTCAGTTGTCGATGACAGGGTGGTAGGTTGTCGCAGGTGGGCGTAGGTTGACCTCGGTTGTTGTCTGTGCGGTCGTAGGTTGTCGTAGGTGTGGTCGTAGGTGGACATCCTAATAGGTTGCCGGTTGTCGGTAGCTTGCCGTAGCTTGCCGTAGACTAGGTGGTAGGTTGTTGGAGCTTGTCGTAGACATTGTCGTGGGGGGGGGGGGTCCAGTCGCCGGTGTTTTGGTGACCAGCTACGACGCTGACGGTCAGTCGCCTGTAGTCGCCTAAAAAATAGCCTGTGGGACAGGCCCTTAATTGCTCTTAATGCTCTATCTCTGTACTCATACAATAATTAATGCTACTGCACGCTGACTGTTGCCAATGCTTTAATACTGTAGTTAATGTAACATTGCATTCCCTTTGGTTTCTGAATTATGATTGTACATTTATTGTAATTAATGTAACCTGACTGAATGCTATCTGAATGTAATATGTTTATTGAATTTTTAAAGCTGTTAATGTTCTCCTACTGCATTACTACTGCCGTTTCTGAAGGCAGGCTTTTAAACCAAGAAGCATTGGTGTTTTTAGGTGAAAGTGTAGTCTTTGAAACTGACAGTGTGATCCTTTCAACCATTGCACAGTTAAACCCACAAGGGCGTTACCCATTCCTACTCTCCAGAGATGCTGCCTGTCCCGCCGAGTTACTGCAGCATTTTGTGTCTCTTTTCGTGGTAAATCAGCTATGGGTTAATTGTCTCCACCATATGTGTTTAATAATGTTCCTCATTTAAAATTGCTCTGCAACTTGTGCATAAGTATCCCAAAACTCCACAATACTCACCATTGCCAGGATGTGCTGGCGTTGGAGAGGGTGCAGAGGAGGTTTAAGAGATAGATAATACCAGGGATGATTGGGTTAACATATGATGAACGTTTGACCGTGCTGGCCATGTACTCGGAGTTTAGAAAAATGAGGGGGGGACCTCATTGAAATTTGCTAAATAGTGAAAGGCCTGGATAGAGTGGATTTGGGAGAGTCTAGAACCAGAGGACGTTGCCTTAGAATTAAAACTTGTACCTTAAGAAGGAGGTGAAGAGGAAGTCCTTTAGTCAGAGAGTGGTGAATCTGTAGAATTCATTGCCACAGAAGGCTGCGAAGTCAATGGATATTTTTAAGGTGGAAATTGATAGATTGTTGATTGTTACGAGTGACAGGGGTTATAGGGGGAAGGCAAAAGAGAATGGGTTTGAGAGGGAAAGACAGGCCATGATTGATTGGCAGAGTAGACGATGGGCTGAGTGGCCTAATACTGATCCTGTAACTTATGAATCATCTCAGAAGCAAAGTTTGTGCCAATATTATCATCATATGTTGGGAGTGAAATTTCCACTCTCTACAATGTTAACAAATTTCCGCTCTCTACAATGTTAACAAACACTTTACAATGTACATGAAATGTGATTGCTATACTTGTTTTGCTAAAATGATTAATAAAGAGAATTTAATTTCCAATTAAATTTAATAATATCACAAGGGCGAAGATCTGGCACATAATTTCAATTTGTGATACAAATCATCATTAATTCTGGTTGTGCACACAAAGTTCTCAAGTAATTCAGTGGGTCAGGCAGCATCTCGGGAGAAAAGGAATAGATAACTGTTTTGGTCAGAATCCTTTTTCAGACTGGTTAATTTGTATTCTCCCTCTCCATTCCTGCAATTTGCTGATTACTTATTGGTAATAGATTTTCTAGCTTGTTGGTCCAATTGACAAAAATACAACTGTAGACAACACGAGCGTAGGTAGGACATGTTGGTCTGCGTGGGCAAGTTGGGCCGAAGGGTCTGTTTCCATGCTGTATGACTCTGTGACTCTAACTACTAGTTCAATAGCCACATAACAAACGAAAGATGTGAAACAAACCCAAACTCTAAACTCCAGCTTTGGTTTTCCATTTAAAAAAAAAAAGATGATGATACTTTGGCTCAAAATCGAAGAACATTATCAAAACCTCTAAAGCTTTCGGTCGCTGGAACCACTGTTACAAATTGAAAAGGTTCCCGACATCAGTAATTTCTTACATGAATAACTCATGTACATCCAAAAAATATCCCACCACAACCTCCAAAGGATTTCCTTCAAAGTAAGAAATGAGTAATTATCCTCGAAAGTTTTTATTTTAAGTTTGGGGGGAAAAAAATAAATCTAAAACCCTATAGCATTGTTTTGCCGAGATATTAATCTTTTAGCTGCTAAGACTGCAATAGACAGACAGGTGTGGCAGCTCAGGGCAATTGTCGAACACGCTGTTAGTTACACTAATAAAAACTGAAGTCATATATTTTCCTGTGTGTACATAAAACACAGTGAGTGTTCTCCGCGCGCCCTCAGTCATGACACACCAGATTATTCCGCCTCAAATTATCCATCTGTCAGGATATTTCGAACTCTTTCTCTTCCTTGCGAGTCCAATCGCTGTGTTAAAGTGGCAGGGGGGCCCTTATTAAAGGAGACCTCAGCGGCAGCCTTACAGCTAAACTGCTCTTGTATTACTTTTTGATGAGATTTCAATTTAAGCCTTCAGACAGGGGGAGAAGGTGACTGAAAAACTGCAACAGATGGGGCTGATTGTGCTCTCTAGGCAAATTGAAGGAGACATCTGTAGCTGCAAACTACTGCTGGTCTAAAGCAATTAAGGACTGGTGAAAAGAAGCCTCACCAATCACCCAATAGAATTCGAACTGCTCACATTACAATGGCTTCAGCCACAATTGAGTGGAAAAGATTAGTATGAGGAAAAACAGCAAAGCAGAGTCAGTAAGCCGGCCGGGCTGATTTATATTTCTATCAGAACTTTGAGCAATTTAAAGCAACGCTGTCTGTATTGAAAATTAATCAATGTTAACGAGAATTTGCTTTGATCCTGATTTTCTTCTATTTTTACACTCATGGGTTTAGGTTTATTATTATCACGTGTCCCAAGGTACAGCGAATGCCTTGTTTTGCATGTTATTGCATCGGATCAGATAATATTATACATAAATGCATTCAAGCCAAACTCAAGTCCAATAGATAGACCAAAGGGGAAGTTAGAAACATAGAAACATAGACAATAGGTGCAGGAGTAGGCCATTCGGCCCTTCGAGCCTGCACCGCCATTCAATATGATCATGGCTGATCATCCAACTCAGTATTCTGTACCTGCCTTCTCTCCATACCCCCTGATCCCCTTAGCCACAAGGGCCACATCTAACTCCCTCTTAAATATAGCCAATGAACTGACCTCAACTACATTCTGTGGCAGAGAATTCCAGATTCACCACTCTCTGTGTAAAAAATGTTTTTCACATCTCAGTCCTAAATGATTTCCCCTTTATCCTTAAACTGTGACCCCTTGTTCTGGACTTCCCCAACATCGGGAACAATCTTCCTGCATCTAGCCTGTCCAACCCCTTAAGAATTTTGTAAGTTTCTATAAGATCCCCTCTCAATCTTCTAAATTCTAGCGAGTACAAGCCGAGTATCCAGTCTTTCTTCATATGAAAGTCCTGACATCCCAGGAATCAGTCTGGTGAACCTTCTCTGTATGGCAAGAATTTCCTTCCTCAGATTAAATAAGTTAGAGCAAGAGTTCCACAGACAAAGTCCAATGTCTGCAATGGGAGATAGCTAAATCCTAGCTTATGGAAGGATCAATCAGAAGTCTGATAACAGAGGGGAAGAAGCTGTTCCTGAGTCTGGTTGTGTGCGCCTTCAAGCTTCTGTACCTTTTGCTCGATGGGAAGGGGGAGAAGAAGGAATGACCGGGGTGGGACAAGTCATTGATTATGTTGGGTGCTTTTCCTTGCGAAGTAGCGTGAAGTGGAGATGGAATCAATGGTGGGGAGTCTGGTCTGTGGCGTAAAAGACAATAATTGGTTTGGTTACGGCTGTGTAGGGTTTTATGCTCCTTCGGAATGTGTAAACCTTGTTACCGGCAAAACAAATTTGTGATTTTTATAATTCTGTCTTATCAGCAGTTATGTTGGCTTTAGAACTCTAAATTAGTCACCTATATTAGTTAACCTGCTTGTAGTATGTAAAATGATGAGAGGCATAGATATGTAGGCAGTGGAAATATCAAAAGTGGGCATAGCTTTAAGGCGAGAGAGGCAAAGGAGGTTGGTTTAGTTTAGTTTAGTTCAGAGATATAGCACGGAACCAGGCCCTTCAGCTCACCAAATCTGCGCCGACCAGCGACCCCCGCACATGAACTCTATCCTACACACACTAGGGACAATTTACAACCAAGCCAATTAATCTGCAAATCTGTACGTCTTTGGAGTGTGGGAGGAAACCAGAGATCCCGGAAAACCCATACACGTCGCGGGGAGAACGTACAAACTCCATACAGGTAACACCCGTAGTCAGGATCGAACCCGGGTCTCTGGCTCTGTATGGCAACAACTCTACCGCTGCGCTACCGTGCTGCCTTGTGCGGGGAGGGTATTTTACACAGAGGGTGGTGGGTTCCTGGAAGGTGCTACCATGGGTGGTGGTGGTGGTGGTGGTGGTGGTGGTGGTGGTGGTGGTGGTGGTGGTGGTGGTGGTGGTGGTGGTGGTGGTGATGGTGCTGGTGGAGGCAGATATGATAATGGCGAGTAAGAGACCGTTGGACAGGCAGATGGTTATGGAGGGAAATAGACCATGTACAGGCAAATGAAGTAGTTTATCTTGGCATCATGTTTGGCACAGGGATTACAGGCTGAGGGCCTGTCCCTATGCTGTACTGTTCCAAGTTCCACGTGGCATGAATTACAAATGATGGCATCTTGGTGAATGTACGAGTTCACCCGTGGATTACGTCTGTTGAAAGCAACCAGAATGAGTGGGTCCATGATGAAATTCAACCAGGTAACATTGACTGTTCAACAGGTAACATTAGAAAAATTGTCCCTAGTGTGTAGGATAGTGCGAGTGTACGGGGTGATCGCTGGTCGGCGTGGACTTGTTGGGCCCATTTCCATGCTGTCATTCTAAGTCTATCGAACATCTTTATGGGAAAGGTGGGTGGATTACCGGAGTTGTTGACGCTCCCTGTCATTTGCACTGGGCATTCATATAGCGAGATACAGCACAGAAACAGACCCTTCGGCCCAGCAAGTCCATGCTGACCTTCAGTCACCTGTTTACACAATTCCTACATTAATTCCCTTTTTTTTTTTTGTTCTCCCTATATTTCCTTCAACTTCCTTCAGATTCTATTATCAGAATCTATTTATAGAATATTATCCACCTACACACTAAGGCCCACCTGTATGTCTTTTGGGATATGGGAGAAAACCGGAGCACCTGAAGGAAACCCACAGAATCACGAGAAGAAGGTGCAAACTCCACCACAGACAGCACGGAGGGTCAAATTCCTTCCAGGAATCACGTGGGAAGACAGAGCTCCAGAGTAGGTCCACCATGCGGATCAGATGACCAGCACGCTGGAACTGGCCCAGCGTAGATAGAGACTTGATCCTCTGGATATTGGTCAAGGAAAGGATGTTGGCAATCATTTTGTGTATTTTTGAGGATTCTTTTCAGGTCTTCTTCCAATACTTAAGGTTCAACCGCTCAATTTTAAGTGAAGGGATCAAAAAAAGGTTTTAGGTTAACCTTCAAAGCTGCATAATGTTGGCTACTCAATGATGGAGGTTTCAGGCTGGGATGCATCACAACATGGTTTGGAACAGCTCCATCCAAGTCCACAATAAATCGCAGAGAGTTGAGGATGTAGCACAGGCCATCACGCAAACATACTTCCCTTGCACTGATAGACACAAAATGCTGGAGTTACTCATTGGGTCAGGCAGCATATTTGGAGAAAAGGAAGGTGATACATTGGGTCAGAACCCTTCTTCAGACTGAAAGATATTGGGGGGGGTGGTGTGGGAAGAAAAGGCGAGAACAAATCAGGGCCGCAACTGATTAACTCTGGAAGGATGGAGTCTATAATGATCCGTTGTTGGCTGGATAAGATGTGCTAACGAGAGAGATACAAGGATGTGAACAATGGAAATGGTAGGATGACTATGATGGGGGAGTGAGGAGGAGGGAATGGAGGAGTTACTTGATATTAGACTAACCAACGTTCATACCGCTGGGCTGTAAGCTGCCCAAGTAAAATATGAGGTGCTGTTCCTCGAATTCTTTCCTTTGACTCGATCTACACCACGCTGCCTCAGCAAGGCCACCAGCATAATCAAGGGCCAGTCCCACCCAAGTAAGTCACTCCCTCTTCTCCCATCTCCCATCAGGCAAGAGGTACAGAAATTTGAAAATACGCATCTCAAGATTCAGGGACAGTTTCTTCCCAGCTGTTATCGGGCAAACTTTCTTCAATCAGAGTTTATTGGACTTTAGCTTGCACTAAACATTTATACCCTGCATCCTGTGTGTGTACACTGTGGACGGCTTGATTGTAATTACGTGCAGTATTTTCGCTGACTGGATACCACGCAACAAGAAGCTTTTCACTGTACCTCGGTACAGGCGACGATAATAATAAACTAATCTAAACAGTGCTTTTGCTTCAGTGATAGTACTCAAAATATTCTGTTGAGCAAAAAGACCAGCCATAATGTTCATGAAAGAGGGAACACACCAGATGGGCCAAATACCATCATCCTGCTGCTAATTCATGTGTTCTTAGTTTCTTGATGAAGGGACGATTTGTACATGCAACGAGACGTGGGTGTCATGGTACACCAGTCATTAAAAGTAGGCATGCAGGTGCAGCAGGCAGTGAAGAAGGCGAATGGTATGTTAGCATTCATAGCAAAAGGATTTGAGTATAAGAGCAGGGAGGTTCTACTGCAGTTGTACAGGGTCTTGGTTTGACCACACCTGGAGTATTGCGTACAGTTTTGGTCTCCTAATCTGAGGAAAGACATTCTTGCCATAGAGGGAGTACAGAGAAGATTCACCAGACTGATTCCTGGGATGTCAGGACTTTCATATGAAGAAAGACTGGATAGACTCGGCTTGTACTCGCTAGAATTTAGAAGATTGAGGGGTGATCTTATAGAAACTTACAAAATTCTTAAGGGGTTGGACAGGCTCGATGCAGGAAGATTGTTCCCGATGTTGGGGAAGTCCAGAACAAGGGGTCACAGTTTAAGGATAAGGGGGAAATCTTTTAGGACCGAGATGAGGAAAACATTTTTCACACAGAGAGTGGTGAATCTCTGGAATTCCCTGCCACAGAAGGTAGTTGAGGCCAGTTCATTGGCTATATTTAAGAGGGAGTTAGATGTGGCCCTTGTGGCTAAAGCGATCAGGGGGTATGGAGAGAAGGCAGGTACAGGATACTGAGTTGGATGATCAGCCATGATCATATTGAATGGCGGTGCAGGCTCGAAGGGCCGAATGGCCTACTCCTGCACCTATTTGCTATGTTTCTATGAACTGAAGATGCAGCTCAGACGCTGCTCACTCCACTAACTCATGACAATGGATTAGCTTCAAACTGGAGACAGCTACATGTTTTAAACTACTGGAGTGAAGCAATGTACCAAAGCCAAACATTGCAGCTGACATTATCATAGAGCCATAGAGATGTATAAGTCTGGGGTAGCACAGCGGCTCAGCGATAGTATAGCGGTAGAGTAGTGCCAGAGATCCGAGTTTTATCCTGACTAGGGGTGCTTGTCTGTTTGTACGTGTGTCGACATGGTACGTGGTTTTTCCCAGGATATCCGGTCTGCAGGTACAACCAATGCCATGGCATCACCATGTATCAGAATTCCTCAGACCCTCTCCACTCTTTCATAATCAGCAGGAACCGAAACCACAGAGGACATTGCAGCCAAGATTGAGGTGTTCACCAACATTATTTACATGAGAATGAAAAGCAGGTGCTGGAAAGCTGATAATACAAAATGGTGGAATCCCTCACCAAGTCAGGCAAAACCTGTGGAAAAAGAAAAAAGGATGAATATTTCAATTAGGTGAACTTCGTCTGACAATCTGATATGTTCATACGTCCTAAGGGCAGAATTAGACCATTCGGGTCATCAAATCTACTCTGCCATTCAATCATGGCTGATCTATCTTTACCTCTCAACCCCATTCTCCTGCCTTTTCCCCATAACCCCTGACACCCGTACTAATCAAGAATCTGTCAATCTCCGCCTTAAAAATATCAATTGACTTGGCCTCCACTGTCATATCCATTGACTTTGCCTCCACATTCACCACTGTCTGACTAAAGAAATTCCTCCTCATCTACTTTCTAAAGGTATGGCCTTTTATTCTGAGGGTATGACATCTGGTCCTAGACTCTCCCACGAGTGGAAATTTCCTCTCCACATTCACTCTATCCAGGCATTTCTCTATTCAGTAATTTTCAATGAGCCCCCCCCCCCCTAATCCTTGTAAACTCCAGTGCTCAAATGCTCATCGTATGTTAACTGCAATGCTACATAACCTGATTGGAGTATTTCAGCATTTTGTGTTTTTATTTGTCTACAACTATTTGTGAGCTTGTAACAGGAAACATGGCAGAATCTCCTCTCCTTGCTCCAAGGGCTTTTGAACCACTTAGTACAGTGTCAGATATTGGGAGAGCACAAAGGAGCGTTTTGTCCATTGTATCATATGAGTTTAAACACTGAGATATCGAGACAGTCCCTTATTCTTTCTCCATAAAACCTATAAATTGTTTCCATTCAAATTCTCTAAAGATAGTTACCATTGAATCTACATCCACCACTCTTTCTCCAATACTTAAGCCATTGAAATGTTTTTTTAAATAAAAATGTATAATTGTCTGTTTCCTGGTGACACAATCTGTTAATTCATATTATATTATCAACAATAGTAATTAACAAACCCCATTTTAAAAAAAAGGAGAAATCTAACCATAAACTTGATTTCTGAAGGATATGTTCCTACTTTTGCTGGTTTTAACCCTATTCACAGAGTCATACAGCATGGAAACCCTTCTTGGTTCTTGGTTCTTGGGTCCTCCAGAATATTCCAACTGGAATTTAAACTGGAGGTGGTGAAGGGAGGGATTAAGCCAGAAAGGGTATAAAGAACACACACTATAGAATTTGACATAAAACATCCCCACACAGCAGAATCAACGTTTCCCACTGTGTGGGAAGGCACCAAAGTCAGTCTCTTCCTCCACTGTTCCTCGTGGTCAGGGCCTCCCCAAGCCCTCCGCAGTTGCAGCTACGGGCGGCCTGATGTCCAGGACCGCTCGCCGGGGTGATACAAGTCCGGCATCGGGGCTGCGGGACGTCCTCAGCGGCGTGGACACGTCCTCAGCCCATCTTGCCCACAACAACCAACGCGTCCCATCTACACTAGTCCCACCTGCCTGCGTTTGGCTCAGAAACTAACAATGCACGTGATTCTTGCTAACTCAATCCTGCCTAGCCTGATCTCCGAGACATTTTTGACTTGTTGTTCACCTTGGAAAGGGAAAACCCATCCTGTTAAATATTTGGGAAAGTGTCACAGTGGAGCAGCTGATAGGGCTGCTCCCTCCACAGCTCTAGAAACCTGGGTTCAATCCTGACCTCGGATGCTGTCTGTGTGGAGTTTGCACATTCTCTGGGTGCTCCGGTTTCTTCCCCCATCCCAAAGACATGCAGGTTTTTAGGCTAATTGGCCCCTGCAAAATTGCCTTTGATGTTCAGGGACTGGATGAGAAAATAAATTAACATGGAACTAGTTTGAACAGGTGATCGATTCTCAGTGTGGGCCGGAGGGCCTGTTTACAAGCCAGATCTCTAAATTAAGATAGCAAGTGAGCTATTTTTGTCATACAACCGTCATTCAAGAACAAACATTTTATGTCATGGAATTTTATGCCATGTAATAACATTGTTCATATGGTCAACTTTATAGGCGACACAGTGGTGCAGTGGAAGAGCTACTGCCTTACAGCGCCAGAGACCTGGGTTCGATCCTGACTACGGGTGCTGTCTGTACAGAGTTTGCACGTTCTCCCTGTGAACCTGTTTTCCCTGGGTTTTCTATGGGTGCTCCCACACTCCAAAGATGTACAGGTTAATTGGTCACAGGTTAATTGGCTTCTCCAAATTGCAAATTGTCCCGGTGTGTAGGAGAGTGCTGGTGTACAGGTGATCGCAGTTCGGCGCGGTCTCGGTGGGCCGAAGGGCCTGTTTCCACGCTGCATCTCGAAAGTAAAGGCTCACAAATAAATCAATAACATTTTCGTGGCCAAATTATTTTTTTGAAGAGTGCACTGCCCTTTTAAATTGAATAGAGAGTGGAAGAGAGCACGGGGGAATTGTGGTTTGTGTGACAAGCAAAGGAGGATTTAAAATATATATATTATTTAATACCTGATATTATCGTCAAGGCCTATAATCTGTAAATTGTTTGAGGGACCTATTTTTTTTTTCTGACAGCAAATTGTTCAGAAACAATGAGTGAAGAAGCGGCAGCTCTTGTGGTCAGAATTATGGGGGGGGGGGGGGGAAATAAGGGAAACGAGAGAATGGCCCTGTTATCTGATAACAGTCTCGCTGAAAGTGATAATTATAAATTATTGTTATGGGGCTCCAGTGTAGACCTTCAATAAAAAATGGAACACCAACTGAGCTAATCCTGTGGCGTGCTGTTGTAATTCCATTCCTTAACTTTGTACGGAAGCTAAAGTGGAACCTCTGAGGATTTGGCCAGTGTTAATGAGAGCTGTTATTCATGCATATTTATGATCAGCACATCTTGACTGAGGAAAACAATAATGAAAGCAGCTGATCGGAGGTTGTGCCACCTTTAAATTATACCTTGTTCTTTTGTTGGGAGAAACATTTAAGACCATTGCACAGAAGAATGGGATCTTTTTTTTGTATCAGCACACATCAAAATTCTTTCACAGATTTCGTTTTTATGCTTGTAAGAAAAGAAAAACGTTTGAAACCCACAAAAACTTGATCCGCTGCACATTCTGTTAATAAGGTGAAATCTAATGCGGCGAAACAGTCCTAGTGTTCATGTCAGTCAGGGTTCCTGAGTGCCCTTGCTCCAACGTTGGACTGGCCAAGTAGTTCTCAGTCGCGAAACACATACACCCTACCAGGAGCCCAGTGCATATCGTCCAACAAAGTATTGTTTAACGGGGGAGATGCTGCCTGTCCCACTGAGTTACTCCAGCATTTTGTGCCTATCTTCGGTATAAAACAGCATAGCAGTTCCTTCCTATACAAAGTATAGTTTCATTTAATATAAGGATACAGCACGGAAACAGCCCCTTAGGCCCACAGAGTCCGCGCGGACCAGTGATCCACGCACGCTGACACTAACCCACACACAAAGTTCATGTTCGAGAAGCAGAATTAGGCCATTCGCCCATCAAGTCTACACCACTATTCAATCATATGGCTGATCTATCATTCCCTCTCACCCCCATTCTCCCCAAAACTCCTGGCACCTGTACTAATCAAAAACTAGGGACAATTTACAATTATACCAAGCTAATTAACCTACAAACTTGTACGTCGTTGGAGTGTGGGAGGAAACCGGAGCACCCGGAGAAAACCTGTGCTGGTCACGGGGAGAACGTGCAAACTCCACGCAGCCAGCTTCGGTAGTCAGGATCGAACCTGGGTCTCCGGCGCTGCAAGGCAGCAACTCTACCGCTGCGCCACTGTGCTTTTCAGGCTTTCAGTCGGTGGCAATGAGGCCGTGAAAAAAGACATGCTTTTACATTGCGCCATTTGCTATCCTGTCGGGACAGCTCAAGGCACCGTTTCAGCAAAGAAGATCATTTTGAAGGGTAGACATGGTATAATGATTGTCACTTAGGAACTTGGAGAGGAGTTAGAGCAAGGAAGAAATCCATACATCCCATTGCATCCACAACGCCAAACAGAACAATCCAACTTCTCCCACAGCACTGAAATTCTTTCAGCTACTTACTTGCTCCACTCCCTTTTCAATGTCCTAAATGTACTAGCCACTACTAATCCTGCCAGCGCATTTCAGAGCATAACCATTCATTGCTCCGAAAATATTCTCATTTCAATGTCCTGTTGCCAATATCCTTCATATTTAGCAAAAGACTTGTCGATAGTAAAATCCTACAATGCGCTGATGTCTCCCTGGGTTAAAGTCTAAACTACCCCAACACCGAATCAGTGACTGTGTTGGAAGGAACTGCAGATGCTGGCTTAAACTGAAGATAGACACAAATAGCTGGAGTAACTCAGCGGGACAGGCAGCATCTCTGGAGAGAAGGAATGGGTGACGTTTTGGGTCGAGGCCCTTCTTCTAGAAACATAGAAAACAGGTGCAGGAGGAGGCCATTCGGCCCTTCGAGCCAGACCCGCCATTCATTCATTCATTCTACCCGAAACGTCATCCATTCCTTCTCTCCTGAGATGCTGCCTGTCCCGCTGAGTTACACCAGCCTTTGGTGTCTATCTACCGGTTGAATGACTTTTCGATGTCAGTATACTTGACTGTTGTATACTTTAATCTAACCACGGGTTGTCTTGACTAGAGTGAAAACTACCAGTGGTCTATACATTTAGCTGGGTTTGCGATCTGCCTTGTTTTTCCTCTCACAAGCTCTCCCCTTAATTTAGGAATGCACGGTTTAAAAAGCCTTCATAATAGAATGGATGAACAGCACAGAGTGAGACCAAAACAGAAGGCCATTATTTATTTTTCATCTAACTGCAGGCTACAGCCCATATGGACAGCACTTTAAATGGAAATCCTTTCATAAGACATAGCCATAGAGTTATAGAGCGCAGGAGAAGGCCTTTCAGCTAAACTCTTCCATATCAACCAAAATAGTAAGATTAAACGAGAACTTACCAGTTTGAAGTTTGATCGTTATTTTATGAGGAGTAACGTTGAGGGATTACGTGAAGAACCCCGCCAGGACGCATGCGTGTCATTCTTCAAAGCAGCGGTGTGAAATCACAGATAACTGTAATGACTAAACATAGTAAGATTAGAGAAGAGATACCAGTTGAGTATATGATCAAGGGTGGGAGCGGAGGGCACGTAATCCCTCAACGTTACTCCTCATAAAATAACGATCAAACTTCAAACTGGTAAGTTCTCGTTTAATGTTACTATTTTACTTCGGAGTCACGTGAGTGACTACGTGAAGATTTTAAAGCTCTGTGATTTCATGCCGTGGAAACGAGTCCATGCATCACATCTGCCTTGATTATGGGGAGAATAGTGTTAACATCATTAGACATCAATACGATATTGAAAACCCAACGATAAATATATTAACACCAAATTATAGCCCCTATTTATGGGGTAAATTATATTACAGAACTTAAAATTGTTTCTGCAAATGTTCCAGGTTCAATGACTGGTTTGTTATAAAATCGTTGGAAAGTTTTCTCCGTTGACCATCCTGCTGTCTTGAGGATTTGGTCCATAGGAACATCCAACTTCATAGCTGCCGATGTAGCTGCAGCCCTGGAGGAGTGAGATTTAAAAATGCTAGTGTCTACTCCAGCCTTTATTAGGACCTGTTTTAGCCATCTAGAGATGGTCTGGACTGTCACTGTTTTGAGTGGCTGTTTGTAGCTGATTAAAAGTGACAATTCTTTCCCTCTGATGATCTTAGTATACTCCATATATAATTGTAAGTGTGTTACAATACAGAGACGATCATCTGTCGGGTAGGCCCTGAATTCTGTTTTTAGGCCTGCTGACCCCTGTCTGTTTTGTTTGACTAATTCATTGATGTGAAAAGTTAAATTTCCAGATGAAATAGTCATGTTGTCCAGCCTTAGTTTCTGTAGTGACTGGACCCTATGTGCCGTGACCAAGGCCATCAGCATGACTGTTTTCATAGTCAGTTTCTGTAGGGACAGAGCTGTAGCTGGAGACCAGTTTCTTAACATGGTCAGTACAATGCTCACATCCCATATTTGGGAGTACCTGGTTCTTGGGGGATTAACATTAAAAATGCCCCTCATGAGTTTGGTTACCAGGGTGTGTCCCAACAGAATGCCGCTCTGTTCCTTGCCACAGGTATGTTGACAGAGCACTTCTGGCGCAGTTGATGGCACTATGACTGAGCCTCTCATCGTAATGGAGGCTTGCCAGGAATTCCAGAACAGACGGGATGTTCATAGATCTGTGGGTGATGTTTATCGTTGTGACAGTACTTCCCATTTCTTGATGACACCAAGTACTGTTTTTTGGTGGACTGTCTGTGGGCCGCTGAAATAATATCCACTGTTCGGTCCGTCAGTCCCAGGTGTAGTAGAGGTGCTTTCAAACTCTACAAATTAATAGGTTTATATAATTATGACATGGGTAACTTCCCCTTGTTGCGGGATGAACCAGTAAATTAGGTCTATGATGGATGGTGATGCATGGTTCTAATACCATGTCGAGTATCACCGGGACCCATGGTTGAGTAGGCCAATCGGGTACTATCAAAATACCAGACGCGGAGTCTTGCTGTATATTCCTAAATACCCGACTGATGAGGCAGAAAGGAGGGAATGCATAAATAAACAATCCCCCAATGCAGCGAAAATGCATCTGTCGCCACTGCCCCAGGTTCTGGTTCCTATGAACATAATTCGATAGCTGGTGTGAGCCTGGATGCGAATAGGTCGATATCTGGTGTTCCATACCGTGCTGTAATTTCAGCAAATACATTTTTTTCCAACATCCATTCAGTGTTTTCATTGAATTTGCGTGACCTGTTGTCTGCCACTAAATTTAGTTTACCTGGTAAGTAGGCAGCTGATATCCAAATATCTCTCTCTGGATACACTATTGCCAAATTGTGTTGGCCAGATTGTCACATAATGTCGATTTGTTTCCACCCATATGGGTGATATATGCTACCACGGTGGTGTTGTCAATTTGTAGTCTAACATGCTGGTGATATAACCCAGAACAATATGACTTAAGGCCATGGAATGCACTTAACATTCCCAGGTAGTTTATGCACAGTGTTTGTAATAATGATGCCTCCTGTGCATTCCATCTCCCCCACAGCTGGAGATGGAATTGGTAGCACCCCATCCAAGTGCACTGGCGTCAGTTTGTAGTTCCATAGACGGGTAGCTGATAATGTTTGGATTGGAACAATGCCTAATGTTATCTTTCCACCATTTTAGTTCCATTATGGCCTCTGTTGGTAGCTTCATTGGTCTGTCACAATGACCACCATAATTTTTGAGTGCTCGTATTTTAGCCCTTTGTAATTTTTGATAATGTAAAGGTCCGATTTGTGTGGCTGGAAACGCAGCCACTATAATGCCAATTATTCTTGTTACCAGTCTGATGGATGGTTTTGTGATGTCAATGATTTTGCTGCAAGCCTCCATGAAGGCTGTAACCTTTTCTTTCGGCAAAGTCACTGACATGTGAACTGAGTTAAGGGTGAACCCCAGATGATCCATTGTGTTAAATAACATCTGTGGTCACCTCTAATGGGTACTGTATAGTAAGCATCTTTTAAAACGATGCTTGCCATGTAGTAACCTAGGAAATCAATTGCTTAGCAGTAACAAAGGTTTCCATCTAGTAATGAATATATAGTACGAAAGTATTCAAATTAGTCAAATCTATGATGATGCGGCAACCACCATCTTGTTTATGATAAAGATTTTGGACTCGAATTCCTGTGATTCGTGTTGGGTTTCCTCCATTACTCCATTTTTATATGGCCACTGTAGTTCAGCATGCGCTTTTGATTTTTCTTTGCCTGTAAGCATGAACATTCGGTTCGGTACATGCTGATCTGGAGGATTATGTTTTTGTATAAATTCTATGGTATAACCCTATACTTCTGAAAATATAAGTGTCGGTAGTTAATTTATTCCATGCATCCAGATAGAATTGTAATCTCCCACCAACCTCGAAAGGAACCAGACCCACCTACCTCCATGGTTACTATTGGTAAGTTTGTTACTTTTTCGGCATCCTCCGTGGACGTTGAGGAGCCGGTGTCTGGATCTGTAGTTGGGTCGGTGTTGAGGGTTAGCGCATTCCCCAGGAAGGCCGGTCTGGGCCATGGCCTAAAAAGACCGATGTTGAGTGTTCCTGGCCTTTGAGCTTTCACCAGTTTGTCTTGGCCGACTGGGGTGCTTTTTCCTGGCCGAAGTAGTTTTTAGACGTTGCTTTAATGAGCCCCAGGGTTTTACCCTCTTCGTCAAGTTCTTTTACCTGTTTTGATAAGTTGCCTCCAAATAGTAATATTGGTGGTTTGGAGGTTCCAGGTTTGCATAGGCCTGCAAATTAGGGTCTAAAGCCGGTTGGATGGCACTTCTTCCTAATGCTGTTTACTCGTATTGGTAGTTGCAAAATAAAGCCAGTGCATCCTGGTGATCTTGTGTCATGTCTTTTTTGTTTATTGTGCGGGCGAAAACCGTAATTCCCGCTGTTAGGACTTTCAGAACTTTCTGTAGTTTCAAGTCCCTGGCTCTGATTGAGGCTCCGACATGTTTTCAAATACACTGGTTGACACTGGGAACATTCAGTGTTTTGCAGTTCCCTGGTGGTAAGTGTCTTGCTGTGGTGTCCAATAATGCCTGTCCTTATAGCTGGTTGAATGACAAGTAGTCGATACTTGCAGCTATTTTAGGTTCCAGGTTTTGGCCAGTTTGGTCGGGTTGAATAAACTGGGACACCATATCCAATAGGTTTTCTTGCACCCCATGTGCAATAGGGGTATGTTCTGCACCCCTCTTCAGGGTCAGCCCAGAATTGACCCCCTGTACTCCCCTCTGATGAGGGAGAAACACTGTGCAGCCCTACAAGAGGTACTGCTGTAGGACTTACTAGCTGCCCACTGTGACTAGTCTCCATCTCCCGGAGCCTGTCACTTAGGAGTATTTGCTCCAACAGCCGCTCCAACTGGCTCCAATGCTCTCGGGCACTGGCCACTCGCGGCTGCTCCAGTTCCTGCAGCCGCTCCAACCGGCTCCTATGCTCACGGGCACTGGCCGTCGCGGCTGCTCCTGAAGCCGCTCCTGCTCCAGTTCCTGCAGCCGCTCCAACCGGCTCCAATGCTCACGGGCACTGGCCGTCGCGGCTGCTCTTGTTCCCCGCTCCCAGCCGCTCCAACCGGCTCCAATCCTCACAGGCACTGGCCGCTCGCGGCTGCTCCTGTAGCCGCTCCAACCGGCCCCAATGCTCACTGGCACTGGCCGTCACGGCTGCTCTTGTTCCCCGCTCCCAGCCGCTCCAACCGGCTCCAATGCTCACGGGCACTGGCCGCTCGCGGCTGCTCCTGTAGCCGCTCCAACCGGCCCCAATGCTCACTGGCACTGGCCGCTCGTGGCTATTCAGAGTCAGACTCATCGGAGTCAACGACTCTGTTAGTTTTTTGCTTTGCTCTACCGCCCGGCCGTGGCCGGTGCGGGAGCAAAGTCGGGCACAGCTGTTCCCATTACGGGAGATTGGCGTGCCGTTGGCTGCTGCTGCCGGCTGCCCGCAACTCCGCGGTTCTCCCCCGCCAGCTTTTTCGCAGCCTTCGTGGATCTGGTCCATGTCTCCACCTGTAAGGTAAGTGGAAGGAACGCAGAGTCTCCTTACCTGCTGTTCCCGGCTTTCAAATTCTGCCGCTAAGAGGAACGTCGTTCCCCCTGCTGTGACTCGTTGCAATGCGTGTAGCGATATGACACGCATGCGTCCTGGCGGGGTTCTTCATGTAGTCACTCACGTGACTCCGAAGTAAAATTCCCATCTGTGCTGGTCCCATTTGCATGCGATTGATCCATATCCCTCCACACCTTTCCTGTCCATGTACCTGTCCAAATGTCCTAAATGTTGCAATGACATCAGTCCCAACCATTTGCCCTGTCAGTTTGTTCTGTATATGTACCACAAACCGTGTGAAAAAATCGCCCCTCGTGTTCCATTTAAATCTTTCGCCTCTCATCTTACACCTATGCCCTCTGGTTCTTGATACCCCAACCCTTGCTTTCACCCTCTCGATGCCCTTCAAGATTTTAAGATGGCCCTCAGTCTCTGACACTTCAAGGGGCGGCACGGTGGTGCAGTGGTCGAGTCACTGCCTTACAGCGCCAGCGACCCAGGTTCGACGCAGACTATCGGTGCTGACTGCGCAGAGCTTGTACATTCTCCACATGACCCTGGGTGCTCCGGTTTCCTCCCACATCCCAAAGACGGGCCACAAATACATCTGCCCAGGATAACATTGGTCAAAGTGGCCATCTGCTGTATAGTTGTCCGTCACCACTTATGAATGGGTGTGGCAGGACTGTAGAGCTTTGATCTAATCTAACGGGACGACAGATGGCACAATGGGCTAAGTGTTCGGCTGGCAACCGGAAGGTAGCCGGTTCGAATCCCGCTTGGAGTGCATACTGTCGTTGTGTCCTTGGGCAAGACACTTCACCCACCTTTGCCTGTGTGTGAATGTGTGTGAATGTGTGTGAGTGATTGGTGGTGGTCGGAGGGGCCGTAGGCGCAGATTGGCAGCCACGCTTCCGTCAGTCTGCCCCAGGGCAGCTGTGGCTACAGAAGTAGCTTACCACCACCGAGTGTGACTGAGGAGTGAATGAATAATGCGATGTAAAGCGCCTTGAGTATTAGAAAGGCGCTATATAAATCCCATCCATTATTATTATTATTATTATTAATCTAATGGTTATGGGACAGTTTAGCTCAGCTTAGAGAATGTCGATTCTGTTTTTCAGAAGATGTTGGAGAATGGCAGCTTCATCATGTTAGCACCTCATTTCAGGTAGACCTGTATCAGGTACAGCCATGTGCTTCTCTATTGCAACTGAACCAAGAACTATTTCAACTGGGGCATGTTGGCCGGTGTGGGCAAGTTGGGCCGAAGGGCGTGTTTCCACACTGTATCACTTTATGACTCTATGACTCCAAGACTGGTTATTGGGTCTGATGGTAATGATAGAGTGAGGGGCATACCAGGGCTACACATTCTAGTGGAATAAAACTTTACTGCTGTTCCCAGCAGACAAAATCTCTTAGATGTCAAGTTTTCAACATCCTGATCTATGTAAGTGCCATGCAACATTCTGGAAAATGTTCTGAAGATGTGACTTTATAATCACATTGACTCATATTATAAAGGATGGATGCATCAGCAACAGGTAGGTTGGTAAAGAGGTTGTCCAAGTTAAATGCTCATGTTGGTTAGCTCATTCCCTCTTGCAGATCTGGCGTCACAGTGGCGCAGCGGTAGAGTTGCTGCCTTACAGCGCTTAAAGCGCCAGAGACCTGGGTTCGATCCCAATTACAGGTGCTGTCTATACGGAGTTTGTACGTTCTCCCTGTGACTGCATGGGGTTTCTCCGAGAGCTTCAGTTTCCTCCCACACTCCAAGGACGCACAAGTTTGAGGGTTAATTGGCTTGGTATAAATGTAAAATTATCCCTAGTGTGTGTAGCATAGTGTTACTGTGCGGGGATCCCTGGTTGGTGCAGACTCAGTGCGCCGAAAGGCCTATTTCTATGCTCTATCTCTAAACTAAGCTAAACTAAACTAAACAGATCGATAATGCAGCTAATTTTTTTAGAACACAATCATCTCAGTAAGTGGCAAGGCAAACAAGATGCACTTAGAGTTCCCACCCATCTGCATTGATGTCCTTATGATGTTTGGAGTTTCTTCTAACAAGAAGACATTTCTCTGAAACGTCAGAGGTTGAGTACAGACTTGATGGAAGTGTATAAAATTATGAAGGGCATAGATGGCGTAGACACTCAGAAATGTTTTCCCAGGATGGAAATGTCCAACAACAGTAGAGAGCATAGCTACTGTATAAGGTGAGAGGGGGAAAGTTTAATGAAGATGTGCGGAGCAAGTTTTTAAAAACAGACACTAGTGGGGACCTGTACAAGCACATGGATAGGAAAGGCTTAGAGGGATATGTGCCAAACCCAGGCAAATGGAACTCACTTAGAGGGGATGGAGCATCTTGGATGACGTGGATGAGTTGGGCTGATGTGCATGGTGCATGCTTTAGGACACTATGCCTGTATGACTCTACAGCACACCAACAGGCCCTTTGGCCCGCAATGTCTATGCTAAACTAATGCATGTGATCCATAACCCTCCATTCCCCGCATATTCATGTCAATGGATGCTATAAGTTCTCATGGGGTATAGAATCAATGTTAAAAATACCTGGGGCGACCTTTCCTGAATTGTTACCAGTATGCCCCTATCCCTGGAAACACAGGACACCCTAGAGGTCAGAATAGAAAATTGAATGTTGGATGATATGATTATATCCTAGGCCCCCTCCATTGTCAGAGTGAGGCTAAACGCAAATTGGAGGAACAGCATCTCATATTTCGTTTGGGCAGCTTACAACCCAGTGGTATGAATATTGATTTCTTTAACTTCAAGTAACCCCGGCATTCCCTCTCTCTCTATTTCTCCCCCACCCAAGTCACACCAGCTTCTCGTTTTCACCCAACAAACAGCCTGAAAACTATATCATCCAGGTTCAGGAACATCTTCTTCCATACAGCCATCACGCTATTAAACACTACAACCTCCAATAAGCTCTGAACCATATAGACTATTATTGTTATTATTGCACTATTATTGTTAGTTTGATTTTATGTGTACATTTGCATGCATGCGTGGGTATATATATGTATATGTGGGTTTATGTATATAGACACACATACAACGTTTTTTCTCATTTATTATATTGTTTACAGTGTACATATTCTGATGTGCTGCTGCAAGTAAGAATTTCATTGTTTTATCTAGGACATATGACAATAAAACTCTTCACTCTTGATTTACATGATAATTTTAAAGCTTTCGTTTTTTGCAAAACTCTCACTAGATTTTTTTACCAGTCATCTAATTTCAACAGACAAAAATGTTATGTTTCTAAACTTCTAATTTTAGGTTATCGTGTTTTTTTGGATTCCCACAGATCCAGATTTATTTATTGTCAGTATTTGTTTGCGAAAATGTATTAAAGTTCACAGTTTTTGCCAATCAGCCACACAGAGGTGTGGCGCCACCCCTTGGTACCTCGAGCTATTGCATACTCTTAAGGATACAGACTATAATAAATGGGTTATCTGGCACCCATTAGCCAAATTGATTCGCATATGGCAACAGATGTTACACAAATGCAGTGCAGGTCATGCCAATTTATCTTATTGAATAGGATGTTAAATGGTATAATGCTAAAAGTGCTCAGTGTAGACTATTCATGATGTCACTCGTCATCCAATGTTGACCTGGCACTGACACTAGCAACATACACCTCCACAGCCTCGCATCCCAGCACAGCCGAAAATGTGGTGAGCAACTGGAAGAGAACTAGCAATGCAGCTGTGATAGGAAATATCAGCAACGCACAGTTTAATAAGCAAGTTCGGTATTCCGAAAAACGCAAGGAATCTTGGGATTTGTCAAAGGTCGCTCGCTATAAAGAGAAAGCTGGCTGCATAAACTGTGTATAAATTTTTATCTTTATTCATGATTTATGTGTAAAAATATATTTAACTAGACCAAGTGCAGAGAATCTGTTCCCCCAACGTGCGGTTGTGGGGGGGGAGGCGGCATGCAGCATCACACACACTAACTATCCCCCCCCCCCCCACGCACTCACGCTAATTACCCCCCTTGATATTATATTAATATTATTCATTTGCTCCTTTTACCCCATAACCACCCTATCTACTGACGCATAGCCCCCGACTTGCAGTCACATCTAGAGAGGGGGGGGGGGGGGTAGAGAGTTAGGGCAGAGAGAGAAGGGGCAGAGACAGAGAGAGACCCAGAGACACAGAGAGAGGGGCAAGAGGGATAGGGGGTGGAGAGGAGGAGAAGAGGGAGGGTGGGTGAGAGGGGAAAGGTGGGGGAGGAGGGGAGGAGAGAGAGAGGGTGAGAGTGAGGGGGAGAGAGAGGGGGTGCTGAGAGAGAGGTGGGGAGCAGGGAGTGGGAGGGAGGGGGGAGGGTGGAGGGAAGAGGGTAGGGGGTGTGGAGGGTAGGGGGAGAGGGAGGAGAGAGGGGGGAGGGGAGAGGGGGGAGAGAGAGGGGGGAGGGGAGAGAGGGGAGAGGGGGGAGAGAGGGGAGGAGAGAGCAGGGGGGAGGGGACGAGAGGGGGAGGGAGAGAGGGGGGAGGGAGAGAGGGGCGAGCGAGAGAGAAGGGGGGAGGGGAGAGCGAGGGGGCGGACGGAGATGAGGGGAGGAGGAGAGGGGGGAGGAGCGAGGGGTGAGCGGTTTGAGGGCGGGAGAAGGTGCGGAGAGCAGGGAGAGCGGGAGAGGATAGTGGAGGACGGGGGGTAGGAGGTGGTGGAGGGGAGGGGGGTTTTAGGGAGGGACGGTGGGGTGAGGGGATGGAGGGGAGGAGGGGGAGAAAAAGAGGGAGAGAGAGAGGAGGGGGGGGGCGAGGAGAGGGGGGTGAGAGGGAGGGGGTGGTGATAGGACGAGGGGGTCGAGAGGAGAGGGGGTGAGCGGAGAGGGGGCGAGGAGAGGGGGCGAGGAGAGGAGAGGGGGGGAGAGGAGAGGGGGGCAGAGGAGGTGGAGGAGAGGAGAGGAGGGGGAGAGGAGAGGGGGGGGATAGGAGGGGGGGGAGAGGAGAGGGGGGCGGAGAGGAGGGGGGGGGGAGGAGAGGGGGGAGAGGAGATGTGGGTGAGAGGAGAGGATAGGAGAGGAGGGCTAGAGGAGAGGGAGGGCTAGAGGAGAGGGGGATGGAGAGGAGAGGGGGGGAGGAGGGAGGGGGGAGAAGAGGGGGGTGAGAGGAGAGGGGGGGAGGAGAGGAGAGGGGGGGCTAGAGGAGGGGGTGCTACAAGAGAGGGGGAGAGGAGAGGGGTGAGAGGAGAGGGGGGGAGAGGAGAGGAGAGGGGGGGCTAGAGGAGAGGAGGAGAGGGGAGCTACAGGAGAGGGGGAGGAGAGGATGGGGGAGAGGAGAGGGGGGAGAGGAGAGGGGGGGCGAGGAGCGGGGGGGGTGAGAGGGGTGTGCTGAGAGGGGAGGGAGGTGGGGGAGGGGAGAGGGATGGGAGGGGCGGGGGAGGGGGGAGGGAAGGGGAGGGTGTGGGAGGGGAGGGGGGAGGGAGGGATGTGGGGGAGGGGATGAGGGGAGGGGGGGGAGAAGAGGGGAGAGAGAGAGGAGAGAGGGAGAGAGGAGAGGGAGAGAGGGAGGGGAGAGAGGAGGGAGAGAGAGTGGGGGAGAGGAGGGGGGGAGAGGGGGGGGGGAGAGCGGGGAGAGGAGGAGGGGGAGAGGGGAGAGGGGGGAGAGGAGGGGGTGGAGAGGAGGGGGGAGAGGAGAGGGAGGGGAGAAGGGGGATGGGGGAGAGAGGTGGGGAGAGAGGAGGGAGAGAGAGAGGGAAAGGGGAGAGGGGAGGAGGGTAGAGAGAGAGAGAGGGAGAGGGAGAGGGAGAGCTGGGGAGAGAGGAGGGGAGAGAGAGAGAAGAGAGAGAAGAGAGGGAGAGAGGGAGAGAGGAGAGAGAGGAGAGGAGAGAGGAGAGAGAGAGAGAGAGAGAGAGAGAGAGAGTGCCTTTTTACTTCATGCCAAACCCCCCAAACAACCATTTGCAGGTAGTGCTTTTTTACTTCAAACTAACCATATTTTCATTTTCAAACCACATTAAGGATACTTACTCACAGTTGTGTAGTCATTTGTTCAGTGTCATTCAGAGCTCAGAGTGCCCTCCAGCTTGCAGAGACTGATTGAGGCACACCACTTCCTGGTTTTATAGTCCCTCCCCCTCCCTCCAGCAGGGGCAGCAGAGAGAATGGTGAATTTTTTTTAAACATTAATTTCTCTCTGATTTTTCATTGATGGGAAAAATACTCTGGTCCAGGAAGGCAGACGTGGGCTCTGATCGAGGTGGCCAAAAATGACGGCCGTAGGTGGCGGCGTTCTCTCGGAGATCGCAGCACAGTGGGCCAAAAGCGGTCAAGAACCGACTTTTAGTAATATAATAATAAGAAGATAGAAGATACATAGATAGATCTGAGGAACGGGGGTGCCAGGTATCGGGAGAGCGGGAGAGAGGAGGCAGATGCAAGTGGGAGACAAGGGGAGAGACTGGACCAGAGGAGAGACAATTCTCGGCCGCTGTGAGCACACAGACCCGCACCTCATCCGCAACCAGGATCGAACCCGGGTCCCAAGCCCTGCCGGGCACTTCCGGACAGGGACTGGACACCTGGGAGGGGAAGGGGACCGCCCAGCAGCAACTCAACAGCGCCCGCAGCGCCGGAGAGCCAGGCCCGACGCCGCCAGGCCAGGGCCACCCCGGACACCTCTGGACAGGAACGGGACACCCGGGAGGGGACGGGGACAGCCCAGCAGCAACTCAACAGCACCCTCAACGACGTGTCCTACTTCAATAACTATCACTGAAGAACTTCAACCCCCGAACTCACAAAGTGACTGTTTCACAACTATGCTTCAAAACTTCACCCATTCCTTCTCTCCAGAGATTGTCTCGGACTGCTGATGTGTGCGTGGCATTCCACCGTTTGTCAATCTTCCAAACCTTGTCACCAACCATGCAAAAATCCTTTGTCGGCACAAAAGTAAATGCCAAACGGAAGATTGTTGACTTTAATATTGATTATGTAAATTGTTATCGAGAAAGTTAGTTCTGTATTATTCTGTATTTTTACTTCTATATTGCACTATTACTACGGACTGACGCTAAACTGCATTTCGTTGTACCCATACTTGTATCTGTGCAATGACATTAAAGTTGAATTGAATTGAATTGAATTGAATTGAATTGAATTGAATAGTCCTTCATCTAAATTGAATCATTATGACAATACAAATACTGCCATCTGCTGGTGTAGGATGATTTCCATGTTAAATTGTCATCCGCTCAGACCAAATGTTACTTGTTTAATATCTTGTGGTCCTACTTGACTCAATCTATATATAATGGGCCAGGTTTTTCTTGGTCTGCCAGAGTTGGCAGGGTGGGGGAATCTGTGGAGTTAATTGCCACGGAAGGCTGTGGAGGCCAAGTTAATGGATATTTTTAAGGCATAGATAGATTCTTGATTAGTACATATGTTAGGGGTTATGGGGAGAAGGCAGGAGAATGGGGCTAAGAGGGAAAGATAGATCAGCCAAGACTGAATGGCGGAGTAGGCGTGATGGGCTGAATGGCCTAATCCTGCTCCTATCACATATAAATCATGAACATGTTCTGGAATTCATGCATGTATTCATGGAGAGATAACCTTCATGAAGCTTATTGTTCAGAATGTGATCACAGGATGTAAAGAAAATATCAACAGGATTAGAAAAAGTAAATGTACAATTATGAAAGGGGAATTGAGTTTGCAAACCTACGGGAATTATTTTTTTTCAGATACAGTAGCGCTGCAGTAGAGTTGCTGCCTTACAGTGCCACAGACCCAGGTTTGATTCAGACTATGAGTGCTGTCTATATGGGGTTTATACATTCTCCCTGTGACCACATGGGTTTTGTCCGGGTGCTCCAGTTTCCTCCCAAACTCCAAAGAAGTACAACTTTGTAGGTGAATTGGCATCAGTAAAATTATAAATTATTACAAGTGAGTAGGATAGTGCTAGTGTATTGGGTTATTGCTGGTCGGCGCGGACTCGGTGGGCCGAAGGGCCTATTTAGTCAGGGGTGTTAAGGGGGTTCTGCTCACCAGGGAAACTAAATTAATCTCCTTTCGTTTCTAAAGGAGCTGCAGGGAATGGACCTCAGGGAAAACCATTGCATCTACTCTGGGCTTCCCCATGGCTTATGGACCAATGGAGCGCACTCTTCTCATGCCAGGTTCAGTAGCCTTTTGTCAGCAATTCCATGGCAAACTGTTAGCACTTACCCATATTAAAACCCAAACAAGTTCAGGTTTTCTATGCATGCAAATCTGAATTTGCAAGCTCCAAACTGTACTCTAAAGCAGAGCATGGATTTGGTGAATTCCATGGTAGGTACACTGAGCTCACAGATTATTTTCAATGTTCTCCTGATTAAATCCTACCGATTGTATGCCTCGTTTTCAGCTTCCTCTCAGTTAACAATGAATCATTCTACATTTTCCTTGACAATAGACAATAGGTGCAGGAGTAGGCCATTTGGCCCTTCGAACCAGCACCGCCATTCAATGTGATCATGGCTGATCATCCCCAATCAGTACCCCGTTCCTGCCTTCATCCCATATCACCTGACTCCGCTATTTTTAAGAGCCCTATCTAGCTCTCTCTTGAAAGCATCCAGAGAACCTGCCTCCACCTGAGGCAGAGAATCCACAGACTTGCCACTCTCTGTGAGAAAAAGTGTTTCCTCGTTTCCGTTCTAAATGGCTTACTCCTTATTCTTCGCCCCCTTTGATTTGTGTTCTCACACTTTACCCTTCCATATCTCTATGTCTCCCTCTCCCCTGCCTCTCAGTCCGAAGAAGAGTCTCGACCCGAGACATCACTCATTCCTCTCCAGAGATGCGGCCTGTCCCACTGAGTTACTCCAACATTTTGTGTCCATCTTTGGTGTAAACCAGCATCTGCAGTTCCTTCCTAGACAGATCCTGCACTAAATTGGACTTTGTGCATCATCAAAGAACTTGTTGATTTGAATGGAGACGTTAAGGCTGCAAATTGCAGAACTGGTTGAGAATGGATACTGTTAGAATATATGTGTTGGTGATATTCTGTGCAATTTACCTGCGTGCCTTTTACTCACTGCAAGGTGCAAATAAAAGTTGTGTTCTTACGAGTATTAAAAGACATTTGTTCAGATAGATGGAAGAAACATAGAAACATAAACATAGGTGCAGGAGTAGGCCCTTCGAGCCTGCACCGCCATTCAATATGATCATGGCTGATCATCCAACTCAGTATCCTGTACCTGCCTTCTCTCCATACCCCCTGATCCCTTTAGCCACAAGGGCCACATCTAACTCCCTCTTAAATATAGCCAATGAACTGGCCTCAACTACCTTCTGTGGCAGAGAGTTCCAGAGATTCACCACTCTCTGTGTGAAAAATGTTTTTCTCATCTCGGTCCTAAAGGATTTCCCCTCTATCCTTAAGCTGTGACCCCCTTGTTCTGGACTTCCCCAACATCGGGAACAATCTTCCAGCATCTAGCCTGTCCAACCCCTTAAGAATTTTGTAAGTTTCTATAAGACCCCCCCAATCTCCGAAGGAAGGGTGTTAGTTACAGATTTTAGTTTTAGAGATACAGCATGGAAACAGGCCCTTTTACCCACCAAGTCCACGCCAAACATCGATCATCCATTCACAAGGGTTCTATTTATACCCACGTTCCCACCCACTCATTACACATATGGGGCAATTTTGCAGAGGCCGATTAACCAACGAACCTGCACGTCTTTGAGATGTGGGAGGAAACTGGAACAGCCCCCAAAAAATCCACGCGGTCACAGGGAAAACATGCAAACTCCACGCAGGCAGCACCCGAAGTCAGGATGGAACCCGGGTGTCCGGTGCTGCGAGGCAGCAGTTCTACCTGCTGCGCCACCGTGCGGTCCTCGGCAAGGGTTATCCTGAGCAGCTATGCAAAAGGGGATTCTCTGGACTTCAAGCTGTTAGCGGGGATGCATTGTGAGATAAACATGAAATGCTGCTGAAGGATCATCAACTCAACGAAGACATACGTTGGTCTGCCAGAAGCTTGTCTGGCAAAGGGTTTGTGCACTCTCAGCTCCTGCTGTTGATGAACACTGAATAGTTGTGTCATGCATAGCAGCCCTCAAACACTTGAAAGTTGATTCATTCAAAGAGGTCACCTGAGTATCTTTGGTGCATTGTATATAGAATGTATTAAGCTGATGACTCTATGGATGTATTCCTTTGATTACATTGAGAAAGCCATGTACTGACTTGTATTTATTGAATCTTTTTTTATGAATAAAGTTGATTTTACCAAATTAAAACAAACAAGAAGGTATCAGTGTTTGTAATTATGACGATGAAATTAACAGGTTATCATCAAAACCGATGTAAACCTTTGTTAACCAATATACAAAATGCTGGAGGAACTCAGCGGGTCAGGCAACATCTGTGGAGTGAATAGACAGATGATCTTTTGGATTGGAACCCTTCTTCAGAAAAATGTTTATTCACAAAATAACTTTGTGAATAAAAAACAGATGCAGGATCTGTTGATGGTACACAAATCAGTTGATGGTACACAAAAATGCTGGAGAAACTCGGCGGGTACAGCAGCATCTATGGAGCGAAGGAAATAGGCAACGTTTCGGGCCTAAACCCTTCTGAAGCATCCTAAACCCTTTCTCCAGCATTTTTGTGTACATTCGATTTTCCAGCATCTGCAGTTCCTTCTTGAACAAATCAGTTGATGCTTTCTTTACATTTTGCAGACTGAAGAACGGTCCCAACCTGAACTGTGGCCTGTCCATTGCCTCCACAGATGCTGGACACAAAATGTTGGAGTAACTCAGCGGGACAGGCAGCATCTCTGGAGAATAGGGAGATGTGATATTTGGAGTCATAGAAACATAGAAAATATGTGCAGGAGTAGGCCATTTGGCCTGTTGAGCCAGCACCACTGATCATCCAAAATCAGTACCCAGTTCCTGCTATTTCCCCATATCCCTCGATTCATTTAGCCCTAAGAATTAAATCTAACTCTCTCTTGAAAACATCCATTGAATTGGCCTTCACTGCCATCTGTGGCAGAGAATTCCACAGATTCACAACTCTCTGGGTGAAAAGGTTTTTCCTAATCTCAGTCCTAAATGGCCTACCCCTTATTCTGAAACTGTGACCCCTTGTTCTGGACTCCCCCAACATTGGGAACATTTTTCCTGCATCTACCCTGTCCAATCCTCTCATCCTTCTAAATTCCAGCGAATACAAGCCCAGTCGACCCATTCTTTCATCATTTGTCAGTCCTGCCATCCCGGGATTTAACCTGGTGAAACTATGCTGCATTCTCTCAATAGCAATAATGTACTTCCTAAAATTAGGAGAGCAAAATTGCACACAATACTCCAGGTGCGGTCTCACCAGGGCCCTGTACAACTGCAGTAGGACCTCCTTGCTCCTAAACTCAAATCCTCTCACAATGAAGGCTTTATTTACTGCCTGCTGTACTCGCATGCTTACTTTCAGAGACTGGTGTGCACGCACACACAAGTCTCGTTGCACCTCCCCTTCTCCTAATCTGACACCATTCAGATATAATCTGCCTTCATGTTCTTGCCACCAAAGTTGATAATCTCACATTTATTCACATTTTACTGCATCTGCCATGCTTTTGCCCACTCATCCAACCTGTCCCAGTTACCCTGCAGCCTCATAGCATCCTCCTCGCAGCTCACACTGCCATCCAAGTTTGTGTCATCCACAAACTTAGAGATGTTACTTTTAAATCGCTCGTCTGAATCGTTAATATATATTGAAAACAACTTGGCTCCCAGCACCGAGCCTTGCGGCACCCCACTAGTCACTGCCTGCCATTCTGAAAAGGACCCATTAATTCCTACTCTTTGCTTCCTGCCTCCCAACCAGTTCTCTATCCATGTCAATATCCTACCCCCAATACCATGTGCTCTAATTTTGCACACTAATCTCTTGTGTGGGACCTTGTCAAAAGCTTTTTGAAAGTCCAGTTACACCACATCCACCGGGTTTCCCTTATCCATGCTATTTGTTACATCCTCAAAAAATTCCAAAAGATTAGTCAAGCATGATTTCCCCTTCATAAACCCATGCTGACTTTGACCGATCCCGCCACTGCTTTGCAAATGCGCTGCAAAAACATCTTTAATAATCGACTCAAGCATCTTCCCCTTCTTCAGAATGATTGTAGTACAAATAACCTAGTAGATCATGTGATCATAGATAGTAGATCATGTGCTGTACTATCATAAAACAGTACAGCACATGAACAGGCCACAGTGTCTGTGCCGAACATGATGCCAAGATAAACTAATGTGATCAACCTGCACATAATCCATATCCCGTATAGATTATCTCCATGTCTATATCCATTCCCATCACATCCATCTGCCTAACAAAAGGCCTCTTAAACACCACCGTTGTATCTGCCTCCATCACCATCCCTGGCAGCGGAATCGCTGGTAGATACGAAATGCTGAAGGAACTTAGCGGGTCAGGCAGCATCTCTGGAGAAAATGCTTAGGTGACGTTTTGGGTTGGGACCCTTCTACAGTCCGATATGTTGCCTGGCCCGTTGAGTTACTCCAGCATTTTGTGTCAATCTTTGGTATAGGGGGGTTGCACGTAAGGTCACTGGGTCATAGGGCTTGACGCACGGAGCCGCTCAATCCATCTGGAGGACATCCGTCACTTCCGGTATATGTTATTAATGCTAGAAATGGGTACTTTCCTACCTGTTAAAAACCGCCAAAATGTTGAATTTTTGCGCTGAAAAAATTGTGGGAGTCGGGGTAAGTGTGAGAGACATCTACCCAACTTCAGAATTCCAAAAGTGAAGCGAATTGAAGGTAAAGAGAAGCGAGAACTGAAGGGACTACAGCAGCTAAAGTGCTTGGTAAACATTGGTTATGCAGATATCGGAATTGAAAATATTGGGAATTATCGCGTTTGCTCACTGTATTTCATCAACAGTAAGGCAATATTTGTGTTTTTTCTTGATTCCTTTGATATCTAAAAATTCTCAGAAGTGATCAATCTGGCTGTAAATTTTTCTTCAGATGCGTTTTCATTTTGTATGTAAAAACCCACGGGAACCATGGGCGATTAAAAAAAAATTACAGCCAGATTTATCACTTCTGAGAATTTTTAGATACCAAAGGAATCAAGAAAAAACACAAATATTGCCTTACTGTTGATGAAATGCAGTGAGCAAACGCGATAATTCCCAATATTTTCAATTGTTACACCTAAGGTACTGGAAGAGAGAAGGTGGGAGACAGTGAGAACGGGAGGGAAGCATGGAATGCCAACGTCCCCGGGTGTTGTACCTCTTGTGAACAGGTTCACCCACTTAGAAGCTGTCGGGACAGAAGAGGTGTTTACACTGGGCGGCGGACTGGCTTGTGATGCGAATAGGGCTGTTGAGCCAAAACCAAAAAGGCCTAAGGCAGGCAACGCCATTGTAGTAGGAGACTCCATTGTGAGAGGTACGGACAGGGGTTTCTGCGGCAACAGACGGGATGCGAGGATGGTGTGCTGCCTTCCTGGTGCCAGGATCCAGGATGTCACGGACAGAGTGCAGAAAATCCTCAAGGGCGAAGGTGAACATCCGGAAGTGGTAGTGCATGTCGGCACAAACGATGTCGGAAAGAAGGGGATGAATATTCTGCAGCGTGACTTTAGAGGGCTCGGAAAAATGCTGAAAAGCAGGACCTCCAGGGTTGTTATCTCCGGTTTGCTTCCAGTTCCTCGTGCTGGCGAGAGCAGGAACAGGGAGATACGGGACCTGAACGTGTGGCTGAGGAACTGGTGCACGGGGCAGGGATTTAGATTCTTAGATCACTGGGATCTGTTTTGGGGTAAGGGGGAACTGTACAAAAGGGACGGATTGCATCTTAACAGGTGTGGGACCAGCATTCTGGCAGGCAGGTTTGCCACTGCTACACGGGTGGTTTTAAACTGAATAAGGGGGGTGGGGTGTCGAATGGGCTAGTGGAGGATGGAGTTAAAGGGAAAGGGTTTCTTAAATGTGTGAGCGTAGAGACAGAGGGGTGTAAAATGAGGGTAGAAGCAATAGGTAGCAAGGTGAAAAGTAAAAGTGGCAGGCAGACAAAACCAGGGCAAAAATCAAAAAGGGCCACTTTTCAACAAAATTGTATAAGGGGTAAGAGTGTTGTAAAAACAAGCCTGAAGGCTTTGTGTCTCAATGCAAGGAGCATTCGTAATAAGGTGGATGAGTTGAATGTGCAGATAGCTATTAATGACTATGATATAGTTGGGATCACGGAGACATGGCTCCAGGGTGACCAAGGCTGGGAGCTGAACATCCAGGGATATTCAATATTCAGGAGGGATAGAGAGAAAGGAAAAGGAGGTGGGGTAGCGTTGCTGATTAGAGAGGAGATTAACGCAATGGAAAGGAAGGACATTAGTTTGCAGGATGTGGAATCGGTATGGGTAGAGCTGCGAAACACTAAGGGGCAGAAAACGCTGGTGGGTGTTGTGTACAGGCCACCTAACAGTAGTAGTGAAGTTGGAGATGGTATCAAACAGGAAATTAGAAATGCGTGCGACAAAGGCAAAACCGTTATAATGGGTGACTTCAATCTACATATAGATTGGGTGAATCAATTGGCAGGGGTGCTGAGGAAGAGGATTTTTTGGAATGTATGCGGGATAGTTATCTAAATCAACATGTAGAGGAACCAACGAGAGAGCAGGCTATTTTAGACTGGGTATTGAGTAATGAGGAAGGGTTAGTTAGCAGTCTTGTTGTACGTGCCCTCTTGGGCAAGAGTGACCATAATATGGTTGAGTTCTTCATTAGGATGGAGAGTGACATTGTTAATTCAGAAACAATGGTTCTGAACTTAAAGAAAGGTAACTTTGAGGGTATGAGACGTGAATTGGCCAAGATTGACTGGCAATTAATTCTAAAAGGGTTGACGGTGGATATGCAATGGAAGACATTTAAAGACTGCATGGATGAACTACAAAAATTGTTCATCCCAGTTTGGCAAAAGAATAAATCAGGGAAGGTAGTGCATCCGTGGATAACAAGGGAAATCAGGGATAGTATCAAAGCGAAGGATGATGCGTACAAATTAGCCAGAAAAAGCAGCATACCGGAGGACTGGGAGAAATTCAGAGACCAGCAGAGGAGGACAAAGGGCTTAATTAGGAAAGGAAAAATAGATTATGAAAGAAAACTGGCAGGGAACATAAAAACTGACTGCAAAAGTTTTTATAGATATGTGAAAAGAAAGAGATTAGTTAAAACAAATGTAGGTCCCTTGCAGTCAGAAAAAGGTGAGTTGATCATGGGGAACAAGGATATGGCGGACCAATTGAATAACTACTTTGGTTCCGTCTTCACTAAAGAAGACATAAATAATCTGCCGGAAATAGCAGGGGACCGCGGGTCAAAGGAGTTGGAGGAATTGAGTGAAATCCAGGTTAGCCGGGAAGTGGTGTTGGGTAAATTAAATGGATTAAAGGCCGATAAATCCCCAGGGCCAGATAGGCTGCATCCCAGAGTACTTAAGGAAGTAGCTCCAGAAATAGTGGATGCATTAGTAATAATCTTTCAAAACTCTTTAGATTCTGGAGTAATTCCTGAGGATTGGCGGGTAGCAAACGTAACCCCACTTTTTAAGAAGGGAGGGAGAGAGAAAACGGGGAATTACAGACCAGTTAGTCTAACATCGGTAGTGGGGAAACTGCTAGAGTCAGTTATTAAAGATGGGATAGCAGCACATTTGGAAAGTGGTGAAATCATTGGACAAAGTCAGCATGGATTTACAAAAGGTAAATCATGTCTGACGAATCTTATAGAATTTTTCGAGGATGTAACTAGTAGCGTGGATAGGGGAGAACCAGTGGATGTGGTGTATCTGGACTTCCAGAAGGCTTTCGACAAGGTCCCACATAAGAGATTAGTTTACAAACTTAAAGCACACGGCATTGGGGGTTCAGTATTGATGTGGATAGAGAACTGGCTGGCAAACAAGAAGCAAAGAGTAGGAGTAAACGGGTCCTTTTCACAATGGCAGGCAGTGACTAGTGGGGTACCGCAAGGCTCAGTGCTGGGACCCCAGCTATTTACAATATATATTAATGATCTGGATGAGGGAATTGAAGGCAATATCTCCAAGTTTGCGGATGACACTAAGCTGGGGGGCAATGTTAGCTGTGAGGAGGATGCTAGGAGACTACAAGGTGACTTGGATAGGCTGGGTGAGTGGGCAAATGTTTGGCAGATGCAGTATAATGTGGATAAATGTGAGGTTCTCCATTTTGGTGGCAAAAACAGGAAAGCAGACTATTATCTAAATGGTGGCCGACTAGGAAAAGGGGAGATGCAGCGAGAACTGGGTGTCATGGTACACCAGTCATTGAAAGTGGGCATGCAGGTGCAGCAGGCAGTGAAGAAAGCGAATGGTATGTTAGCTTTCATAGCAAAAGGATTTGAGTATAGGAGCAGGGAGGTTCTACTGCAGTTGTACAGGGTCTTGGTGAGACCACACCTGGAGTATTGCGTACAGTTTTGGTCTCCAAATCTGAGGAAGGACATTATTGCCATAGAGGGAGTGCAGAGAAGGTTCACCAGACTGATTCCTGGGATGTCAGGACTGTCTTATGAAGAAAGACTGGATAGACTTGGTTTATACTCTCTAGAATTTAGGAGATTGAGAGGGGATCTTATAGAAACTTACAAAATTCTTAAGGGGTTGGACAGGCTAGATGCAGGAAGATTGCTCCCGATGTTGGGGAAGTCCAGGACAAGGGGTCACAGCTTAAGGATAAGGGGGAAATCCTTTAAAACCGAGATGAGAAGAACTTTTTTCACACAGAGAGTGGTGAATCTCTGGAACTCTCTGCCACAGAGGGTAGTCGAGGCCAGTTCATTGGCTATATTTAAGAGGGAGTTAGATGTGGCCCTTGTGGCTAAGGGGATCAGAGGGTATGGAGAGAAGGCAGGTACGGGATACTGAGTTGGATGATCAGCCATGATCATATTGAATGGCGGTGCAGGCTCGAAGGGCCGAATGGCCTACTCCTGCACCTAATTTCTATGTTTCTATGTTTCTGAAACTTTTTAGCTGCCAAAGGAATCAAGAAAAAACACAAATAATGCCTTTGTTGATGAAATGCAGTGAGCAAACGGCCAATGTTCGCCAAGCACTCTGTCTGTTGTTGTCCCTTCAGCTCTCGCTTCTATCTACCGTCATTTCTCCTCATTTTTGGAATTCTGAAGTATGCTAAATGTCACACGCTTATACCGATTTCCATAATTATTTACAGTGCAAAAATTGACAATTTCAGCGGGTTTTAACGGGCCCGCTACGCTGGAAACAATGGTCAGTGCCTACCTGCAGTTCATCGCGTGTACTCCATTTGGAGTAGCGTAGCAACAGTACCGGTCGTGGGTCGTGACCCGACTGCCGTGAAACCTCCCTACAAACCAGCATCTGCTGCAGCTCGTTTCTTTACACATGCAGACATTTGCAAGAATTGCAGATGCTGTTTTATACAAAAAGACACAAAGTGCTGGAGGAACTCAGCCGGTCACGCAGCATCTCTGGAGAACATGGATTAGGTGAACATGGAAAACATGTCAGGGGGAAGAGAAATGTCACCTGTCTACGTCCTCCAGAGATGTTGCCTGACCTGCTGAATTACTCCAGCACATTGTGTCCTTTTGTGAATTAACCAGCATCTGCAGTTCTTTGTTTCTACATGGGATGGGGTTTCCAGCAAGAGTATACTTTCTTCAGACTGATTGTAAGGGGGCGGGGAGAAAGCTGGAAGAGAGGAGGGGCAGGACAAAGCTTGTGTGAGCTGCCGAGAGGCGTAGCAGCGACCAGAGAGGCTGCGCTGGGGCGGGCCGTGCCGAGCCAGCGTTCTCCCTAAAGATCCTATGCTATAAGATCTTTGGTTCTCCCCGGCATTCGCTGGCAGTGAGCGGGACGGGGACCCGGGACAATGAGCCGCCTCCCCCTCACCTTTAAAGCCACAGGTACGTTAGCATGGGTTTGTTTACTGTGAGCGAGGAAACAAAAAAACAAGTCCGAGAGTTTCCATTCTGAAGCACTCCCGTTCGACTTGTGCGTTGTAATGCTTGCATTTCCTGCAGTTTTTTAAAAAATGCAGTTCAATCAATGCGGTCGGCAAAGGGACGAAGGCTGCAGTGTTCCCTAACCAGCTGGGCCCCTCGTTGCATTTGGGGATTCCCCACTCTCTTGCATTGTGCAATCATTTACGAGGAGATGGGAGGTATGTGTATGTGCATGAAGCCCAGCAGCGTGGATCTGGTTAGTTATTCCAGCACGTGATGTCCAATATTGACCAGTAAACTATCCATTAGACCAATCCTACATTACACAACATCATCACTATTACACCTCCAGATTCAGGGTAGACAAAAATGCTGGAGAAACTCAGCGGGCGAGGCAGCATCTATGGAGCGAAGGAAATGGGCAACGTTTCGGGTCGAGACCCTTCTTCAGACTGGAAAATATGGTTATTATTTTAAAGTAATACGAACAATTAAATCAGGGTAATGCAGAGGAATTGCTTTATTTTCTTTCATTTCCAACAAATATTTTATCTGCGAGTTTGTGGCAGCCTGGCTTGAATGCAGAATTTCTTCAACGTCTGAAGAAGGGTCTCCAGATTCAGGGGCAGTTTCTTCTCAGCTGCTACCAGGCAACTGAACCATCCTACCAACAACTAGAGAGTAGTCCTGAGCTACTATTTGCCTCATTGGAGACCCTTGGACTATCTTTGATAGGACTTTACTGGACTTTATCTTGCACTAAACGTTATTCCCTTTATCATGTATCTACACTGTGGATGCCTCGATTGTATTCATGTATTGTCTGTCCACTGAGTGGTTAGCACGCAACAAAGGCTTTTCACTGTACCTCGGTACACGTGACAATGAACTAAACTCAGAAATTGGAACCTAATTTTTATTTGTGTAAGAAGGAACTGCAGAACTCCAAAGATGCTGGAGTAACTTAGCGAGTCAGGCAGTATCTTGGATGCTGCCTGACCCACTGAGTTACTCCAGCATTTTCTGTCTAATCCTATTTTTATTATTCTTGCATCAAATCAACACACCTCCTCATCCCACACCCTGATTCTACCCCAACCCGAAACATCGCCTATTCCTTCTCTCCAGAGATGCAGCCTCACCCGCTGAGTTAATCCAGCATTTTGTGTCTACCTGATACTAACTCTCATGGACAAACTGGCTGACCAACTTGCACGTCTTTGGAATGTAGGAGGTACTGGAGGAAACCTAGGGGGTCATGGGAAGAAAGCATGAACTTCACACTGATAGCACAGGTGTCAGGGGTTATGGGGATAGGCAGGAGAATGGGGTTGAGGGGGAAAGATAGATCAGTCATGATTGAATGGCGGAATAGACGATGGGCCAAACGGCCTAATTTTGCTCTTATAACAGGAATTTCTGAGACGGGATTAAATGCTGGTGCCTGGCATTGTGCAGCTGCGACTTTACCTTCTGCACCACTGTGCTATCCAGCTCAGTTTTGATATATTCTCATCTGAATGAGGATGTTGCACATAAATCATTGCGATTCCCTCCATAAGTCACACTGCAGCCATAGACTGAGTTGGAGTCAGCTGCCCTTTGACTCTTTCAACTCCTGCAAAACTTGAACTATTCACACTTGCAGATGGCTAGTATGTTCAGAGACAGCTTATATTTCAAAGTGCATGTTTAATTCCTTACTTGGGTTCATATAAACTGAAGAAGGGTCTTGATCCGAAACGTCACCTGTTCCTTTTTTCCAGAGATGCTGCCTGACCCGCTGAGTTAGTCCAGCTTTTTGTGTCTATCTTCGGTGTAAACCAGCATCTACAGTTCCTTCCTACACATCGTGTAAACACCGTTTGGTGTCCCAATGATTGGTGCACTCTCAAGTCTGACTTGATGACAATCATTAGGGAAAAATGATTGATTGATATAGTATAGAGTGTAGAGAGTGGATGCGAAGGTGAGGTACGTAGAACGTGTGTGATCGGGTGATCGATGGTCGAAGTGGACTCTGTATATCTAAAACTGTACATCTAAGCACCTGTGTAAAATCTGTGAGGGAATTTGAACAAGGGTCAACATTTATGCTGCAGGAAGGAACTGCAGATGCTGGCTTAAATCGATGACGGACACAAAAAATATTTGGGCAGTCATAGTGGTGCAGCGTTAGAGTTGCTGCCTTACAACGAATGCAGCACCGGAGACCCGGGTTCGATCCCAACTACGAGTGCTGTTTGTCCGGAGTTTGTATGTTCTCCCGTGACCTGCGTGGGCTTTCTCTGAGATCTTCGGTTTCCTCCCACACTCCAATGACGTATAGGCTTGTAGGTTAATTGGCTTGGTAAATGTAAAAAATTGTCCCTAGTGGGTGTAGGATAGTGTTAATGTGCGGGGATCGCTGGTCAGCACGGACCCGGTGGGCCGAAGGGCCTGTTTCCGCGTTGTATCTCTAAACTAAAAAAAGCTGGAATATATCAGTGGGTCCGACAGCATCTCGGGAGAAAAGGAATAGGTGATGTTTCGGGTTGAGACCCTTAAGGTGTTGGACATGTTGCCAGTTGAGTATATGCTGGAAAATATGGTTAGAGTAATAGGAAAAATTAAATCGAGGTAATTCAGAGGAATAATTTTCTTTTCTTTCAACTCCAACAAATATTTTATCTGCAGGATTTTGGCTGCCTGGGTTGAATGCAGAATTTCTTCAACGAGTCTATTAAGAATACCACACAAGATGGACAGCATCAGTGACAGTCTTACACAGGAAAACATTCCATGCCTTTCCATCAGTGTCTACCATCCGGAAGATAAGGAAGAAGATGTTTTCAGCTTTATCACATTCAATGAGCCGCAGACGTATGAAGCTTATGAGATAGTGACTTTCGGTAGGAAGAACACTTGCAACTTCCAACTAAAGCACGAACGAGCTTCTCGGTTGCAGTTCCAGCTTGAAGCTTTGGTTGGGGCGGACTGTTCAGATCTTCAGTTTGAGATTAAAAACCTGAGCAACAGATTTGCGCTTTATATCAATGGTAATAAACTGAGCTACCTACAAAAACAGCTCCTGCCTTGCCAATCTGTCATCCAGTTCACTGAATTTCAGTTTCTTCTGGAACATGTCGGGGGTGATTCAGTCTCTAAGTTTGAAGTTGTGATTCAGAAGGGCACCCCTTCACCTCATCTAAAGATGGACGCCAGGTATCCTCGGTCTGAAGCACAATTTTCTAAGTGCCAGCACGATCCACGTGAACCGATAGAAGTTGATGAAGATCTCAACCAATACATGCTTTCATAATAATGAGACATGATTTTTTTTTGAAGTTTACTGCAGTCATCTTTAATTTTGCCCATATTTTTATCCCTATTGAGTGTGACAAAGGAAAGTTGCAAAAAACCATGATCGAATGGTGGAGCAGACTCAAAGGACCGAATGGCCTAGTTCTACTCCTTTGCTCAAATGAAACAGTTGAATTATGTTACTCTTTTGCATGGTATAGCTCAAAAAGAAAGAGCGTTACTGAAATCAGCAAAATGAATACAATTAAAGCCAAAGTTCATAAGTTCTCAGAGCAGTATTAGGCCATTCGGCCCATCAAGTCTACACCCCCATTCAATCACGGCAGATCTATCTTTCCCTTTCAACCCCATTCTCCTGCCGTCTCCCCATAACCCCTGACACCCTTACTAATCTAGAATCTGTCAATCTGAGCCTTACAAATTCTCAATGACTTGACCTCTACAGTCATCTGTGGTAGTGAATTCCACAGATTCCACCCTCTGACTAAAGAAATTCCTCCTCATCTCCTTTCTAAAGGTACGTCATTTTATTCTGAAGCTATGGCCTCTGGTCCTAGACTCTCCCACAAGTGGAAACATCCTCTCCAAATCCACTCTATCTAGGCCTAAAATAGTAACAGATTTTATTATACCTTTACAAATTTATTGTGAATTTTTTTAAGATGGTTTGAAGGCCTCTTGAGCATTAAAGTCACTTTATATTCGCTAAGGAGGTAAACTAAGAAGATTAATGTGTAAAAGATCATTGACATTATAGAATTAACCACTGATTCATTATAATTTACATGGACTGCCTTTAATGTCTGTCTGTTTACTGTTATTTTAGTTCATGCTAGTAATTTTTTCAATAGGTTTTCACCCACACTTGGCTGTTTGACATTGTAATGTTTGCAGTATTTTTGTATGTTTTCTTTTCATTTCCACTAAGCTTTATGGAAAGTTATATTAAACAAGGAGTACATAGATATTATCATTACTAAATGGTACTGAGTAAGACTGTATAAGACGTAGGTGAGACAGCATTTAGAATATTGTGTTCAGTTCTGGGCACCATGTTATAGGAAAGAAATTGTCAAGCTTGAAAGGGTTCAGAAAAGATTTACGAGGGTTTTGCCAGGACTAGAGTTTGTGAGCTATAGGGAGAGGTTGAGTAGGCTGGGTCTCTACTCAATGGAGCGCAGGAGGATGAGGGAGGATCTTATAGAGGTGTACAAAATCATGAGAGGAATTGATCGGGTAGAGTCTCTTGCCCAGAGTAGGTGAATCGAGGACCAGAGGACATAGGTTCAAGGTGAAGGGGAAAAGATTTAATAGGAATCCGAGGGGTAACTTTTTCACACAAAGGGTGGTGGGTGCATGGAACAAGCTGCCAGAGGAGGTAGTTGCGGCTGGGACTATTCCCATCGTTTAAGAAACAGTTAGACAGGTACATGGATAGGACAGGTTTGGATGGATATGGAAAATGCGCAGGCAGGCGGGACTAGTGTAGCAGGGACATTGTTGGCCGGTGTGGGCAAGTAGGGCCGAAGGGCCTGTTTCCACACAGTATCACTCTATGATTAGCCAGGCCCTGTGTCTGTTCTGGTTGTGATAACGTGGAAGAGAAGCGTGTAGTGGGGGAAGATGTGGGAATATGGGGAAAGATGGGGAAACAAGCACAATTATCCCCGGTTTGAAAGATCTGACAGACTGTAGAAACAAAGGCTTTCCGTTCCCATTCAGATGATTTTGTGTAAAATGATTAGGGAATTATTTTATATATTTAAAGTAGATAAGTAGCTCACTGTGGGAGCTGCCTACATGCTATTGATTTAAATTAATTTAAATAAACTGAGTGATGCCTTTAAGAGGCCTAATCCATATATCAGTTACCGAGTCCAGTCATTTCATAGAATCAAACAGCAGGAAAACAGGCCCAACGTACCCATGTCAAGATGCCCCATCTACACGTCCCACCTGCCCGCAGAAGATCATTGGCACACAGCTACCAGCCTTGGAGGGCATCTACCACACACGGTGCCTCAGGAAGGCCGTCAGCATCCATAAAGAATCCTCACACCTCTGTAATGGACTGTTCGAACTACTTCCCTCCGGCAGACATTACAAAGCCTTCTACGCCCGAACCTCCAGACTCAGGAACAGCTTCATTCCCAGAGCTATAGCGGCTCTGAACCGGCCCTGCTGAATGCCTACCACCCCCTCCCATGGACTGTCTCCCTCGGATGGTCACGTCTCACAGACACATTTGCACTTCAGTCTGTTTGAACTGTTTGACTATTTTACTGTTCTTTATACAAACCATGTTCTCGGGGTATCTAAATCTAAATTTTATTAGTTATTTAAGTTATGACATCGGATGGAAGCTGCATACCAAATCTCGTTGCGCTTATGTGCAATGACAATAAAATATATTATTATTATTATTATTAAACCTTTCCATAGACATTAGGTGCAGGAGTTGGCCATTCGGTCCTTCGAGCCAGCACCGCCATTCAATGTGATCGTGGCTGATCATCCCCAATCAGTACCCTGTTCTTGCCTTCTCCCCATATCCCCTGACTCCGCTATCTTTAAGAGCCCTATCTAGCTCTCTCTTGAAAGTATCCAGAGAACCGGCCTCCACCGCCCTCTGAGGCAGAGAATTCCACAGACTCACAACCCTCTGAGAAAAAGTGTTTCCTCATCTCTGTTCTAAATGGCTTAACCCCCCTTATTCATAAACTGTGGGCTCTGGTTCTGGACTCCCCCAACAACGGGAACATGTTTCCATATAACCATATAATATAACCATATAACAATTACAGCACGGAAACAGGCCATCTCGGCCCTTCTAGTCCGTGCCGAACACTTATTCTCCCCTAGTCCCATCTACCTGCACTCAGACCATAACCCTCCATTCCTTTCCCATCCATATAACTATCCAATTTATTTTTAAATGATAAAATCGAACTTGCCTCCACCACCTCCACTGGAAGCTCATTCCACACAGCTACCACTCTCTGAGTAAAGAAGTTCCGCCTCATGTTACCCCTAAACTTCTGTCCCTTAATTCTCAAGTCATGTCCTCTTGTTTGAATCTTCCCTACTCTCAGTGGGAAAAGCTTATCCACGTCAACTCTGTCTATCCCTCTCATCATTTTAAAGACCTCTATCAAGTCCCCCCTTAACCTTCTGCACTCCAAAGAATAAAGACCTAACTTGTTCAACCTTTCTCTGTAAGTTAGTTGCTGAAACCCAGGCAACATTTCCCTCCTCTAGCGTGTCCAAACCCTTGATAACTTATATGTTTCAATAAGACCTTCTCATCCTTCTGAACTCCAGAGTGTACAAGCCCAACGACTCCATTTTCTCAGCATATGACAGTCCCGCCATCCCAGGAATTAACCTTGTAAACCTACGCTGCACTCCCTGAATAGCAAGAATATCCTTCCTCAAATTAGGGGACCAAAGCTGCACACAATACTCCAGGTGTGGTCTCACTAGGGCCCTGTACAACTGCAGAAGGACCTCTTTGCTCCTATACTCAACTCCAACATGCCATTTGCTTTCTTCACTGCCTGATGTACCTGCATGTTTACTTTCATTGACTGATGAACAAGGACCCCCAGATCCCGTTGTACTTCCCCTTTTTCCAACTTGACACCATTTAGATAGTAATCTGCCTTCCTGTTTTTGCTACCAAAGTGGATAACCTCACATTTATCCACATTAAACCGCATCTGCCATGCATCAGCCCACTCACCCAACCTGTCCAAGTCACACTGCATTCTCAATGCATCCTCCTCACAGTTCACACTGCCACCCAGCTTTGTGTCATCTGCAAATTTGCTAATGTTACTTTGAATCCTTTCATCTAAATCCTTGATGTATATTGTAAATAGCTGCGAGCCTTGCAGTACCCCACTAGTCACTGCCTGCCATTCTGACCCGTTAATCCCTACTCTTTGTTTCCTGTCTGCCAACCAATTTTCTATCCATGTCAGCACTCTACCCCCCCCCCCCCCCCCCCCCCCCCCCCCAATACCATGTGCCCTAATATTGCCCACTAATCTCCTATGTGGGACCTTATCAAATGCTTTCTGAAAGTTCAGGTACACTACATCCACTGTCTCTCTCTTGTCCATTTACCTTGTTACATCCTCCAAAAATTCCAGAAGATTAGTCAAGAGTTTAGCCATGATTTCCCCTTCGTAAATCCAAGCTGACTCGGACCGATCCTGTTACTGCATTCCAAATGTGCCACTATTTCATCTTTTATTATTGATTCCAGCATCTTCCCCACCACCGATGTCAGGCTATCCTATCCATATACCTGTCCAAGTGTCTTTCAAGTATTATTCTCCACATCATTTTACATTTCACTTCAATTTAAATGATGTCTGTGAATTCACCAAGAACTTCAGAATACATTTTAAGGCAGATTTAGACAGATTCTTGTTTAATACAGGTGTCAGAGGTTATGGGGAGAAGGCAGTAGAATGGGATTAGGAGGGAGAGATGGATCAGCCATGATTAAATGACAGAGTAGACCTGATGGGCCAAATGGTCTAATTGTACTCCTATACCTTATGACATACAGCACAAGAATAGGTTGTTCAGCCCACAATGTCTATGCTGAAAATTATATCAGATCAAATTGATCTTTTTTGCTTGCATGTGATTAATATCCCTCCACCCCCTGCTATATTTAAGAGGGTGTTAGATGTGGCCCTTGTGGCTAAAGGGATCAGGGGGTATGGAGAGAAGGCAGGTACGGGATACTGAGTTGGATGATCAGCCATGATCATATTGAATGGCGGTGCAGGCTCGAAGGGCTGAATGGCCTACTCCTGCACCTATTTTCTATGTCTATGTCTATATAAGTGCATGTTCATATGCCTCTTAAATGTTGCTATTGTATTACTTCCACCACGTCCCTTTGCAGTCCATTGCAAGCACCTAGCACTTCCTCTGCAAATAAAACCTATGCTCTCTGGCATTTGATATTTCTACTCTGGGAAAAGGATCCTGGCTATCTACCTTATCTATGCCTCTTGTGATTTAATGCACTTCTACCAAGACACCCCTCAACCTCTGACGCTCCAAAGAAAACTAAGTGTGTCCATCCCTCTCCTGATTGCTAATGTTCTCAATTCCAACCAACATCATGGTGAACCTTCTGTGCACCCTGCCCAAAGTCTCCATGTGCTTTCTGTGGTGAGCAGAACTGCACATAATACTCCCAATGTGGCCAAGTTTAACTTTTGTACAGCTGCAACATGACTTCCCAACGTAACCAACTTAGGCAACTGAACCATCCCATCAACAACTAGAGAGCGGTCCTGATATACTATCTACCTCATTGGAGATGCTCAGGGTATTTTTAATTGGTCTTTACTGGACTTTATCCTGCACTAAACGTTATCTCCTTTATCATATATCTGTACCCTGTGGATGGCTCGATTGTAATCATGTATAGTCTTTAGCTGACTGGTTAGCATGCAACAAAAGTTGTTCATTGTACCTCGGTACACGTGACAATAAGTTAAACTATACTCAACACTCCAATAGATGAAGGCAAGTGTGCTCCAAGGTATCTTTTCCATCTGATCTACTTGTATTGCTGCTTTCAGGAAGCTATGTACTTGCACGTCAAGTTCGCTCATTGTTCATAAGTCTCCTGCCATTTACTATATAGTTTCTTCTCAGATTTGACCTCCCAGTTTGACATCTCACCCTTGTAACTGAAAGTATATAATTTACCTGCCAAAGTACAGATAACGCTTTAAATTGTAAAAATACCATCATTATTGCTTTATGAAAATTTTAAAACATTGGGCTTTAACAATCTCCAAACTTTTTTTATTTATTAATTTAATTGCAAGTACAATTACAATGTTTAAAGGAGGAACAAGGAACTACAGATGGTGGTTCACAAAAAGAAACAAAAAAACACAAAGTGCTGGAGTAACTCAGCGGGTCAGGCTGTTTCTCTGGAGAACGTTTTGGTTTCAGGACCCTTCGTCTGAAGAACCCTTCTGCCGACCCAAAACAGAGATGAAGGTACACAAAAATGCTGCAGAAACTCAGTGGGTGCAGCAGCATCTATGGAGCGAAGGAAATAGGCAACGTTTCGGGCCCGAAACGTTGCCTATTTCCTTCGCTCCATAGATGCTGCTGCACCCGCTGAGTTTCTCCAGCATTTCTGTGTACCTTCGATTTTCCAGCATCTGCAGTTCCTTCTTAAACAAAACAGAGATGATGCTGCCTGACCCGCTGAGTTACTCCAGCACTTTGTCTTCCAACATTTAAAGGCATTAAAGGTCCTTGGATAGGAAGGACATAGCAAGATATGGGCTAATGCAGGCAAATGGATTTAGCAAAGATCATGGAGCGGAGCAAGATGGTTCACTCCTGCAACATCCAAGGGACTGACATGTGGTACGCAACGGAGCATAACTTCCGCCATTTCTGTAAATCCAACCCGACCAGTTACGCCTCTCGCAGTGTAATCAGCGTTGCGGGGGAACAGTAAATGTTTAAATGTTTTTTTAATTTTTTTTTAAATGCAGTAAAATGTCATTAATTTCCCCCATCACTGTCAGCACTGCCTTGGTCACTATTTGCTGAAGTAAGTGTGCGTGTGGAAACTTGCGTAATTGTTCATCTGACTGGAAGCCAAATCTGACTGGACACACGCTAATACACACGTACCTTGTACAGGGAGGAACTGCAGATGCTGGTTTAAACCGAAGACAGACACAAAAGGCTGGAGTAAATCAGCGGGTCAGGCAGCATCTCTGGAGAAAAGGAATAGGTGATATTTCGGGTCGACTAGTCTTCTTCAGACCGACAGTCAAGGGAAAGAGAAACGGGGGATATCGGCATATCTTCCATTCATTTGTCCTTAGTACCGTCTATATCTCTTGTTCCTCTGTCCCCTGACTCAGTCTGAAGAAGGGTCTCGACCCGAAATGTCACCTATTCCTTTTGTCCAGAATTGCCGCCCGACCACCTACAATTTGTGTCTATCCTTTAATCTCTCAGCCTCATATAGCAGAATCTCCCTGAATTAACTTAGAAACATAGAAAATAGGTGCAGGAGTAGGCCATTCACCCTTCGAGCCTGCACCGCCATTCAATATGATCATGGCTGATCATCCAACTCAGTAACTTCTGCAAGAATCTTAGATACAGAGCAAAATTGTCTTAAATCTGGATCAAGGACACAAAAAAATCCAGCTATAGCTTCATACACCAACCAATTACTTCTGCCAAAGGTTAGGTCAGTTTCATCAATCTCCAGAACAAATACAGAAGACAGGAACACAATGTTACCGAATTTATTGCAGTATCGCCTTTAATTTACTGGGGAAGGTGTTACTATTGTGGATGCATTGAGCCGAGCAAGTCTTTTTCTTGTGATTTCTCTCTGCTTTGTCTACTTCATTCAACTCCAACCTGTCCCCTTTCATTCTCCAATTTCATTATTGCTGTTGCTGCAATTTTCTGAGAAAAGCGAGTGTGTGGAAACACGATTAGGTCCTTGACATCAATCGCTTGGTGTCGTTTAGACAGGCAGCCCTATATGCCAAACAAGTTAAAACACACACTGCTTCGGAGTCTCAACATATCAGCACCAGTCAAGTAAGTCGTTCCGACCAAAGATCGTTTTTCGTGGGGAACCTGAAGAAATACAGGTCGGGTCGCCTACATGTGCGATTCGAGCAAATTATAGCAGAGCAGTACGTTCCGTTTGTAGATGAGGACGCCATGACAGAAGCCGATTACAGAAATGGCGCTGAAGTTTACCCATCACCTACTACGGCTTTTTCGCGGAGTGCACCATCTTGCTCCGCTCTATGATCTTTGGGATTTAGTGTTAATAGACATTCTCCTAACATGTGCAAACTGCCACCTAATTAACAAGGACAGGCACATCACCCAATGTGTGACACAGTTCATAGAAACATAGAAAATAGGTGCAGGAGTAGGCCATTCGGCCCTTCGAGCCTGCACCGCCATTCAATATGATCATGGCTGATCATATGGCCTAATTTTCATTCAACATACATCAATATGTTCCACATTCATCATGTTGGATAGGAAACTAGATGAAGTGCAAATGAGGGAAAGCCTGCAAAAGTTTGTGCAAGCCAAAGTTAATGGCAGATGACACAATAGTTCCCTCCATTCCTTCTCCCCGGACAAGGTGTAAACAAATGCACTGCAGGCAGTAAGTAATTAGTGAACCACATATGTAGCTGCATATCTTTCACCTGAGCAAAACAATGTTCATTAAAATACATTGATGTGGTAACACCACAATTATTTTAACGCAACTAAAATATATATAATATCAACAAAAAAATTCAAGAAGAGATACATTGTCACTATGCTTAAATCATTGAAAATTTCTCAAAGTATCGATCTGCCACTTCTATCTCATTTACAAGTCTCATTACAAATTTGTTAAGCTTTCAAGGAGCTCAACATATTTCAATGTTAATATTTTATTTTCATAAATTTGCCTACCAATGTCTTCGTACTGAAAGTGATGTGGCTTCATTTTAAGAGAATTTAAACTCAGTGAATGCATTTGTTATTTTGACCTGAGAAACGTAACTTCCAACACATTATTTTTGGCATAGCTTGCAGTTTAAAGTAATTTTAGATTAACTGTAAAGTATTTTACCTTTAAAGTAATTTTAGGTTTATTGCACCATCTAGAGGAACCTTTTAGGTCTTTTTTTTGCTTCTCCAGTCCTCGTGCCTCCAAAAAGAAATTAGCATTCCCACGTCTGTTTGCAAAGCAATAGGCATTTATTGCGCCTAATTTTCATTCAACATACATCAATATTTTCCACATTCATCATGTTGGATAGGAAACTAGATGACGTGCAAATGAGGGAAAACCTGCAAATATTTGTGCAAGCAAAAGTTAATGGCAGATGACATAATAGTTTCACATCTTGATTGTTGCCTATAAAACAATATACATATATTATCTACAATTTTATTTCAACCGTATCCCTGTGATCAGTAAGCAATTTCAACACCACCTTCATAAACTGCAGATACAATGTCATGGGTATGCCTAACATAGGTTTTCAATTCCTATTCGTTTATCTTAGAGATACAGCGCGGAAACAGGCCCTTTGGCACACCGAGTCCGCATCGACCAGCGATCCCCACACATTAGCACGATCGTGCACACGAGGGACAATTTACAATCTTTACCGAAGCCCATTAACCTACAAGCCCGTATGTCTTTGGAGTGCGGGAGGAAACCAGAGCACCTGAGGAAACCCTACGCGGTCACGGAAAGAATGCACAAACTCCGTACAGACAGCACCTGTGGTCAGGATCGAACCTGGGTCTCTGTAAGCAGCAACTCTTAATGCTGCGCCACTGTCCCGCCTTTAATTTTAAAAGACGTTAACATCTTTTACTTGAATGGAATTACTTGATAAAACATCTCCAAACCAGCATAAAAATAATTAAATTGAATAATTTTCGCCAATGATCAAATATCTGGTGTATTGTTTAAGAAAGAACTGCAGATGCTGGAAAAATTGAAAGTAGACAAAAATGCTGGAGAAACTCAGCGGGTGAGGCAGCATCTATGGAGCGAAGGAATAGGCGATGTTTCGGGTCGAGACCCTTCTTCAGAATATCTGGTGTACAATTCTAAACATGTTGGAGGGATCTTGGCCAAGTGTTGAATGCAGCAATATAACAACAGGACTAGCTAAACCAGCTTCTGTCTGCAAATACATTTGCTAGAATATAAAGCTGGCTTTATGCTCTGCATCATTACGTATAAATAAATGTTCCAGGAATATTAGTTCTTCCCATTATGGCATTGGATATGCGGTTCCTTCATTTGATCAGACATTTGTGCTCTGTTGCTGAAATCCTTGTCCAATCCGATAGAAGTATATTTTCATTATGCTGTTCACTATTATTCACACAGCCACCACAAAGAGTGCTGTGGATGGCGTTAAAGTATTGTCATTAATGGAACCTTGAATGGCTTTCAACTTTACTGACCAGTTAACCGGCCATTAAAGAAAGCTATAAAGCATGGCAGTGTTGTAGAAATTATGGACATAAGGAACTGCAGAAGCTGAAATTACAGCATTGTGACGAAAAGATCATTGCAAGCACAAATACAATGGTCGCCGATAACCTAGTTCTGCTATATAATATGAGGAATGTAGAATTCTCCAAAAGTTGCAATGGACTGAGACGAATTGGAAATAATTGCAAGCACAAATGCAATAACTTATGTATGCTAAAGTAAAACAAGCACAATTTTATTTTCCTTCGCTGGTCTAGGTCCGTGTCTGAGCCGAGTGCACCTGCACCAAATGCAGCCAGGGGCTGACCCAGGGGCACTGATTGACAGGTTTGTAGCGGCAGTTGTTTATATCGTTCAAGAGATTACTCCCTCTAGCCGCTAAATGGACTACATGGTTAAAGGGAATGTCTTTGTACGCATGCAAACCCTCCGTTGAGGACCTTCAGAGCTTCTTCACAGATAAATCTTCAAAACACAGTCTTTTGATTAATAAATTCTTTATTGTTGATGAAAAACAATAAGGTACATCGAAACTTCCTCCGACTTGTACATTGTAATCTTCATCGAACTCCAGCTTATTGCATTAAACGTTAGAAAACTCCTCGTGTATCCATTACACTTTGCATGGTCAAAGGGTAAACCTTCCCCATGCTGGTCCAAAACTAAACTAAAAACTAAGCTTCTGTGCAAGAAACTTATCTCCAAACACACCCTAAAATACGTCAAAAACCCCACCCACAATATAACGGGCAGTCTAAACATTAAAGACACATGCCATAATTAATGACTCACAAAACAAGCCAAATGGCCACTACATACCTGCCCCTAATTGTTCCCAGTATATAACGAAGCAATTATTAATAAACATCAAAAAAGTAGCCATGAAGGCTTAACATATATCAAAAGCAAAAAATCAGGGAATTGAACCCCGTGACTCCCCGTCGGGGAATTGAACCCCGGTCTCCCGCGTGACAGTCAGGGATACTAACCATTATACTAACGAGGAAAATAATAGCATGCACTATATATCCGCAATCAGAATTCTTCATCGACTCTTCCATCTTCACTTTTGCCTTCTAGAAGCAATCATAACTTGATTATTAATTTTTTTTAAACACTGGTTTTAGTTTAAAGTCGTACCGTGCGCACCAAACCCTTAAAATCAGGCATGATACCCAGTATATAGTCCAAAACATTACAGTCCAAAGCTTTGATAGCATATAACGTCTTCCTCCATGTCCGATCAACTCGTGGATGTGTTGTAACAACAATGTTGAAGTGTAAAAATCCTTCGAGAGATTAACAGGATTTTTACCAATAAAGTTCAACGTTAGGTTTGATTTAATTTCCGGATCATTAGCAGAGATTTCAAATCCCAGCTCAAGCTTTGTCCATTCTCTGTCTGGCTTACAGAGAGATTTTAGTTCATTGATCCATCTCTTATCGCTTAAGAAGCGGCTCGCTGTCAGTTCTCTGGAAACTTCATCACCAGGATTTTCTTCTGTGATAACATATTTCAGTAGCACAACATTAGTAACTCCCAATGCTCTTTACATTGGCAGATTGTCTCTGTCCAAATCCAACTCTCTGCTTTATTTGGCTCCATCATCTAGTGGAATGCTTTCACAATTGTCGCTGATCCACTTGGAATGTGTGAATCCTCCCTTATTGCAAAGGGAAGTCAGATGTTCTACTGGTTGAATTGCCTCCTGCTCAGTAGACTTGAATTTTAAATAATCATCCTTGTAGAAATTCTTCTTCAACGAGATTCTTACTTCATGAAATTTAGTATTCTCGCCAAACTTGCGTTTCAAAGTCTGGTTGCGTTGCTCTGCCATACAATGATTATTCGATAGAATAACACTTTCTTGTTTGAAAGGTAAGTCCAGACAATAGTGTCTGTCAATCTTTACTGAGTAGTTCATAATATCCATGAACATCAACTCTTCATTCGACATCTCTTCAGATTCCTTGTCGATACTTTCATTGAAGTCATGATTGCATGGCTTCATCACCAGCTTTTCTAATTTATCAGTAGATATTTGATTAACAGCAATGGTAGGATAGTTCCTCTGATTCCTGTTTTCGTTGTTCCTTTTCAAAGAGCCATAGATAACCCATCCAAGTCGGGTTTTTGTAGCATACGGTCCATCACCTTGGCTCCTCATAATCTATATAGGTTCCAATGCCTTCAAAACATTTGTTCCGATAAGTAGATCAACACTAGAATTTATTTCAGATATCTTGACATCCTTCAAGTCTTGATGTTTTGGTATATTTTGACTATCAACAGGCATGGTTCCATGTGTAAACACTTCGGATATTGGTATAAAATTAGCTTCATCCAAACTGAATATCTCCATACTCGTAGTGTAACGACTCCTGCTCTCTTTATCTTTAGTCATGGTACGCAATCGAATCTTAGTCTCTTCTCCTGTGATGTTCAGCCTTCTCGTCAGGTTTTCTGTGCAAAAAGTAGTCGAACTTCCGTGATCCAGAAAAGCATATGTTTGCAACACAGTATTTGTCTTACTGTTCCTTTCCTGTACTGGTAAGATAGAAAAATTACAAGCTTCAACCGCGGCCCCAATATGAGCAGTTACTTGAGGCAAGGTGATAGCATCACTAGTAGTTGGCTTCTTCTTCTGTTCCGTTTGCTCCGGTTCCTCCTCTTCTATTTGCTCTGGTAGTTCATCATCTATTTGTTCCGGTTCTTCTTCTTCCCAATACTCTGGTAGCTCTTCTTCAGTGCAAAGTGCTTCAGGATGATATTGCCTGCACTTATAACAAATCATAGGACTTTTACAGTCTCTCACCATATGTCCTTTTTTCAAACAGATTCCCTTCTCTTTCAAGAAATCCATCTTTTCTTCATATTCTTTCATCTTGAATCTTCAACACCATCTTATGGTGTGACAAACTTCATCACATAACAAATAAAACACTATTTGCTTGCTAGTAGATACATTTCCTTTCATTCCATCTGTCGTTTCCACAGGTCTGGTTGTGATATTTCTTCAGTTTTGGCAAAGGTAGAACCTTTGTTATTTGCGATCAGTTTATGATCTTCAATAGTCCCGTAGTGTGGCTCTAACATGTTCCGTACTTCCCTTTCTAAGAATTTCACCAGGTCTGGTAGCCTGGCTACTTGCTTCCTTTCATACATTATTCCGCCTGCTTCATATCTCCACCTTTCTCTCATTCTTCTCGGCAACTTGCTAATGATGATTCTAGTATTACTCGCAAGATTCATTTCTTCCATGTGGCCAAGATTTCTCATCGAGCTGCAACAACCTCTCAGAAATATCGCATATTTACTCAATGCCTTCCCATCTTCTGGCTTGATTTCTTTCCAAGCATAGGCCTTCTCCATATATACGTTAGCAATCCTCTGTTCATTTCTCAAAATGTTCTTTAAGTAATCTTCTCGCCTTTTTATAGCCATGGCTGACTGGCTCAATTTGACAACTTTCAACAAGTTCCTGAACATCTCTGCTTGTGTACTTCACCAGAAATCGTAAGCGCTCCTTTTCATCCGTAACTTTCGTTTCTAATTCGTCTTCTAATGCCCTTACGAAAGCTTCATACCGCAAAGGATCTCCATCATATGTAGGAACTTCTGCTGGTGGTAGAGTGAGAGAGGTATTTTGTCAAGCTATGATCTGGTTGAATTCCCTCTTCCCTCTCATCTTCCCTCTTCCCTCTCATGCCTGAAGCAAGGTCTTAACCTAAAGCGCCTGCTTATACCTTTTGTCTGCACAGATGCTGCTTGACCCACGGAGTTCTTCCAGCGAAGATAGACACAAAATGCTGGAGTAACTCAGCGGGACAGACAGCATCTCTGAAGAGAAGGAATGGGTGACGTTTCGGGTTGGGACCCTTCCTACACAAGTTCTTCCAGCAGTTTGTTTTTGTTGTGAATTCCAACATCGGCAGTGCCTTTTGTCTTGGTTTTTATCGTAATCTCGGACGTGGAAGTTGAGGATGTGCAAAGCTGCAAAGGCCAGATGGGTGGTAGTTCCTCATGAGACCATCGTCTGCTTTGAAGTACATGTTTTTGTCTCTTCCTTCGGGGGCATGCGACTTTTTCTTGTCGTATCCCCCTTCCCTGCCTCCGTCTGCGCTGAGGCCTAAAGGCGGAGCTGGCGGAGCTGGCGGTCTCCAACTGCGACCGACCTCGAGGCTCCGGAGGCAGAGCCAGCCAGGACTTACAACGCAAGGCGGCGGCGGCCCGACCTGCTGATGCGGCGGGACTCGGAGCTGAGGCTGCGATCCAGCGGCGGCCCGACTCGGAGCTGAGGCTGAGGGACTCGGAGCTGAGGCAGCGGGACACGGAGCTTAGGCAGCAGCGGCCCGACTCGCTGAGGCGGCGTTCCAGCTTTCGGCAGCAGCCCGACGGAGCTGAGGCTGTGGCGGCCCGACTCGGAGCGGAGACGGCATTCCGGCTTTCGGCAGCGACCCGAATTGGAGCTGAGGCAGCGGCGACATCATTTCGGAGGACCACTGGACTGGAGGACGGCATCTTCGGCCTGGATCGCCTCAAGGAAGGAAGAGACAGAGACTAAGACTTTTGCCTCCATCACAGTGAGGAGGTGCTTGGTGAACTCACTGTGGTGGATGTTAATTTGTGTTTATTGTATGTTTTGTTATTTATTATTATTGTGTATGACTGCAGGCAGGGAGAGGGAGAGGGGTGAGGAGAGGGAGATGGAGAGGGGGAGGAGAGAGGGGTGGGGTACGGAGGAGAGAGGGGTGGGGGAGGGAGATGGGGTAGGGGAGGGAGGGGAAGAGTGTGGAGGGAGGGGGAGAGGGGTGGGGGGACAGAGGAGAGAGAGTGGGGAGGGAGAGTGGGGGGGGGGAGAGAAGTGGAAGAGTGGGTAGGGAGGGAGGGGTATGGGGAGTGGTGGAAGAGAGGCAGAGGGGAAGGGGTGGGGGGTGAGGGAAGGGAGGGGGAGAGAGAGGGGGAGGGGTGGGGTAAGTGGGAGAGAAGTGGAAGAGTGGGGAGGGAGGGGTAGGGGGAGTGGTGGAAGAGGGACAGAGGGGTAGGGGGAAGGGGCGGAGGGAGAGAGGGAAGGGGGTGGGGTAGAGAGGGGGAGATAGGATGGGGGTGGGAGGAGGAGGGGGAGGAGAGGGAGAGGGGTGAGGAGAGGTAGATGGAGAAGGGGAGGGGGAGAGGTGTGGGGGAGGGGGGAGATGGGGTACCACCTCCAGTTTAAATTCCATTTGGAATATTTTGGAGGACCAAGAAACCAAGAATTCAGCTTGACTATTCAACAGTGCCAATAACCCATCCTGATAACCTTGGCTTGGTTCCACCTGTTGATTAATTTCAGGTCATCCAAGAAAGACGTTTCATATTTGTTTCAGAATGCTTCAATCTATAATAACTGAAAATTTCATTCAGTTCTCTTAATTTTTAAGAAAGCTTTTGACGGTCCTCGATCACAGCTTTTGTGTTAAGTCAACGGAAAAGCAATAGGGAACAAGATGCTAATTTCCGAGTATGAAAATGGCCATAACATTTTTTAAAGTGAAGATATGAAAGTTAATTAGGTATCAAAGTAAACTTCTTTTTATGCTTTATCTGATGGGATAAATTGCAGACTTGATTTTTTAAATCTCAAAACATGGTGTGAGTCTGAGCCGAGTGTCTGTGTAGCAAATGCAGCGGGAGGATAACCCGGGAGCCTTGATTGACAGGTCTACTGTAGAATATGAGGAATGTGAATTCTTCAAAGCTTGAAATGCATTGTGACTACAAGCACAAATGCAATGACCTAGGAATGCTAGTGGGAATAAAAGCACAATTTTCCTTCTCCTTTCAGCACTGTCGTGGAGCATAGGTCCGTGTCGGAGCCGAGTGCACTTGCTCCAAATGCAGCGGGAGGATGGCCCAGGAGCATTGATTGACAGTTCTACTGCAGAAGGTGGCAATGCCTTGTGATTGCAAGCACAATTGCAATGACCTGGGTATGCTAAAGAAATAAAATGCACAGTATTCCTTTCCCCATTCCGGCACGAGTGTGGACTGCGGAGCCAGGGTGCGAGTCTGTGCAGCAAGTGCATCGGGAGGCTGGCCCGGGAGCGATGATTGACAGCTGTACTGTAGAAGGTTGCAATGCAATGCGATTGCAAGCACAGATGCAATAACCCTTGGCAAGCCAAAGATCTAAAGCGCACAGTATTCCTCTCTCCCCATTCCAGCACGGGCCTGAGCAAAGAAACTGCTTGAGAGTCTGAGCCGGGAGCGTGTGTGCGCGCGCAGCAAGTGGGTTTGGACCGGGAGCATTGATTGGCAGGTCTGCTGCAGAGGGTTGCAATGCATTGTGATTGCAACCACATATGCAATGACCTGCAATAACCCTGGATATGTCAGAGGAATAAAATACACAGTATTCCTCTCCCCATTACAGCACGGGTGCGAAGCCAGGGCTGGAGGTCTGAGCCGGATATGTGCAGCAGGAGGCCGGCCCGGGAGCGGTGATTGACAGCGGGAGGCCGGCCCGGGAGCGGTGATTGACAGCGTGGGCGGGCGGGCGCGCGGCACTGTGGGAGCGGCGGGCTCTGCCCACTCGGAGCGGAGCGGCTGCAAGGGAGACATATTGTTACTGTGTCACTGTAAGTGATTGACATTGTTTCTGCACTTCATTTACTTGTAATCACGGCCAGCCCGTCATTTTTATGCCATCTCCCCGCGCCTGCAGCTCGAGCTTTGTGCATTGATTTTTTTTGTAAGTACCTCAGAGCATTGCAGATGGCTTGCACTGCAGGCCTGACGGTGTCTGCTGCAGAATGGACGGTGATTTTCTGTACAGCTGTTGCAGCTTTGCAATTAGTCATTGTTAAAAAAAAATATTTGATTTGATTTTTGGAGGATTTGCAAGCTTGCTTTCAGCCGATTATTGCAGGGAGTTGGAGCAGCAGAGTTATTGCTGGTGCATCCTGCAAGGAAATACAGCCTGCTTTTACCAATTGCCTTAACGGATGTTTTTAATAACCCTCCCGGCGAACCCGGAAATTGCCTGTCGATTCTTCTCCCGATGTTTCTGCATTATAACCATGCATGCACCGTGCAGCCTCCTAATGCACACGGATAAAATGCAAAGAGCGGAGTTCCCTGCAACAACACAACACGCAGCATCACATTGCAAATGCTGGATTGTATCCTGGTGCAAATATATTCTATTCTGCATGGTAACACGAACTGATAGTTGCATTTAATAAGACTGGGGTGATATCCCCCTCCTCCCCATCCCATGCAATGCTGGTCGCTGACCCACGTATTTTTTACTGCTTTGATGCAGTTTACCCACCTTTTTGTGTGTGTGTTGTCTGCACTGCATTGTTGGTGGCACGGTCTGAATTAATTAAAAACTTTATTAATTGAAACGTGCATGCAATTGCTTCCCTGATTGCTGTGTTCAGCGTTGCAAGCTGCCATCGACTTTAAGAACAAGATTGTTCTTGGTCAGTAATGGAGTCACATTCCCCAGGAGCTATGGTGTGGTTGTCACCTAGCAACAGGCATTAAAAAGAATGTTTCGATGTCTGAGATGGGTTTTTGAGTCGGTAAAGGGTGCGAAAATGTTGACATTTAGCTCTGGTACTCCATATACCTGGTGTGTGTGTGCATGTGTAAGAGTTTTAAAGGTTGGATCTGTCACAGTCTTTCTGGGTGAAATTTCCATGGTAATGAGAATCAATGAGTGTTGAATTTAACAGCAGATCTGCGAATAGGAATAATTAGGCTTCAAATCAATCAACTGCAGAGTATACAGTAGAGCTATTTTTGTATTTTTATTAAATTTGCCTATTGGTAATTATCGCATAAGGCTGCTTCGCTCAATGCTCCCAGTTTGTCGCTGTTGATTTATGCCCTAGGACATTTTTATAATGATGTTTTACATTGTTTTAGTTTCGGGTTAATTACACAATCAAGTTAGACATAACCGCTTCATTTCCTCTAAGTCATTTTCTTTTAGGAAATCGCAGCTTATTTATTGTTCCGAGGTATGTAGGAAATGTTTCAGAAAAAGCTTGCTTACAATAATACTAGATTGGTGAGAGAGTGTAGCAGAACTCTGCTGCTTCTACAAAACAAGTATATCTCAAACCATTTTATTTGCAATAAATCTAGTTATATTTATTAGCTTCTCTTGTGATTTTTATTTTGTGGAGAATGAATAATGTTTCTAAAAATAAGACTGCAGAACTCCACAGAGATCGGGGGAACACCACATTGCTTTAGGTGATCATTAAAAACTTTCAACCCCCTGGTAATTGTGACTGAGCTGGGAGCTGAAGCTGGACCTTGAATCTTAAGCTGTGACAAAACATCAACAAATTGGAGAGAGCACACGGAAATGAAAAAGATGGCATGGTCGTGACATGATCCATTCTTGTTGATTTACTCTGTGGAATTATGAAATAATTCTGAGTTTCAATTCCAGACAATTTAATATTTTTTAAAAATCCTTTTTGAAGTTGAAGTTATGTTGATGAACTCTATTGCTGTTCTAACAACATTTTATGATCTTCGTATAAAGGAGATGTATCTGTCTCATTTCAAATAGCCCTTGCTTTCCTTCTCCCTCTCTCTCTCTCTCTCTCCATCCCTTCCCAGTTCGCCCACCAGTCTTACTATCTCCGACTACATTCTATCTCTGTCCCGAGCACTTCCTTGACATCAGTCTGAAGAAGGGTCTCGACCCGAAACGTCCCCCATTCCTTCTCTCCAGAGATGCTGCCTGCCCCGCTGAGTTACTCCAGCATTTTGTGTCAACCTTAGATGTATCTGTCTGTTTGTCCTCCTCCCACTGTTCACTGTCCTTGGTTTATGAGCAGTGACCTCTGTAATGGTACTAATATTGCTACTTAGGCTGAAAGTAGCTATAATGTACAATACAATCAATCTGACTGTCAAAGCCTGCTTCAGCAGGAGGAGATGAATGACCGGCTGACTAGTTGACCTACTGGTTTCATTATTTTTCAGGGATACTATGTTAGGATGTAATAGCTTGTTATAGCAGCATTTTAAACCAAAGCTGTGATGTGACTCCCCTTCCTGGTGCATTGGCGATAATTTTTCAAAATTGTGCAGTTTCTTTAATTAGGATGTAATTGACATAAGAATCACTTACAGCGCTCATGAAAGATTTATATTTTGTATACAAGAAAGGCATTTCAAAATAATTTCATCACAATTTCTAGTTATCACAATTTCACCTTGAAATTTGATAAATGGATTACACTTCCAACAAAATAAATGAGATCCATACCAAAATTGATGTGAATTTTAAGGTGCTATATATTCAAGGAATACAAGTTTTTTTTTTTTTTAAGAGCAGACAACTGAATTGAGAATGGTTTTGGTGTTAATATTGGTGTTGTGGCATCACCTGCATTGGAAACTGGGATGCAGTTAGATATGCAATAATTGATTGTAGCAACACTATATATAATGATACGGATACTGACTAACACTATCCTACACACCAGGGACAGTTTACAATTTAGCTGAAGCCAATTGACCTCCAAACCTGTATGTCTTTGGAGTGTGGGCGGAAACCGGAGCACCCGGAGAAAACCCACGTGGTCACGGGAAGAATGTACAGACTCAGTGCAGACAACACCCGTAGTCGGTATCGAACCCGTGTCTCTAGCGCTGTAAGGCAACAACTCTACCGCTGTGCCACCATGCCGCCCAGAAACCTGCCAGGCTTGTTGATCCTTGTAAATTGTTTGCATTTCTTTAGTATCCTTGTCAAATGGTGACCAGAGTTCCATGTAGTGTGATTTTCTGTAGCCAAAGCGTGGATTAAAAATTCTATATATTATGTCTTGTCAAGAATTCCTTACAAGCAGTGAAGAATTGTTGTTTAAGAAAAATGAGCAATGGTTCTCCATTAACAAAAGATCTGGGCATTATATTTTTAATATTGCATTTTATTACAATATTAATGCCATGTGTATGCATGAAACAATTTTTAAGGAAATGTTTTCACTCGTCAGTAGACAGATTGGTATGTCAATAATATCGTATGGTCAGTATCTTTTAGAAAGTTAGAAGTAAATTGTTTCGGTAATTTTGTTTAGAGATACAGCACAGAAGCAGGCCCTTCGGCCCACCGGCTCCATACCGACCTGTGATAACCCCGTACGCTAGCATTATCCTACACACTAGGGACAATTTACAGTGTTTACAAAAGCCAATTGACTTACAATCCTGTATGTCTTTGGAGTGTGGGGAAAAAACCGGAGCACCTGGAGAAACCCTGTGCAGGTCACGGGGAGAACGTACAAACTCTGTATAGACAGCACCTGTAGTCAGAATTGAACAAGGGTCTCTGGCTCTGTAGAGCAGCAACTCTACCGCTGTGCCACCGTGCCACCAACAATCTGCTGTTCTGTGGTGAAGGATGAAACATCCAAATTGAAGGTCACGATATACACGTACAGAACCTCGGGTGATATTCTGCTTTAATCCATTGACATTTGTAATACTGATTTTTTTTTTCTCCTGCAATGGTGGTCTGGCATGTCCTTTAGTCCGGACAAACGCACTTGAAATCCTCCTGAAAGTCTCCACGAAAATATGGCGCCTAGGTCGGGTGAGGCGGCCGATCTTGACCTTATCGGGACTTTCTCCACCGATCGGCGGGTCGAATTTGCCCCCTGCGGCCGGGGATCTGGAACTCCAGCCAGGTCGGAGCCAGCAGATCCATTCCCAGAGCCTCCTTCAAGGCCGACTAAGCGGCCCAGTATCTCGGAGGCCCACGTCGGAGGGACGTGCCTGTCCTCCCGCATTTTCAGCAGATTTGGCAAACCTTGGGTTGGCTTGGTAGTCCTGCGGGGCAAGAGGAGCCTCGGCCTGTATTTGCTGAACCCTTGTAGCTTTGTCGGCACCAGAAACATAGCGACTCTTTGTGTACTGTCCAGGTGAGGTCTGCTGTATGATTTTCCTGGATTGTATGCAAAAACAAAGAATTTCCCTACACTTGACAATAAAGTATCGTTGTATCAAGCATCATATTCCCCATCATTGACAGAGTCCACCGATTCCTCATTGACCTCTTCATCTAAATCCCTGCATTGGAGTGGAAGCAAGTCATTCTCAATCCTCACCTACTACTGGGGAAGAAACCTTCAGGATTTTGTCGGGTAGATGGCCAGGAAGCTCTTCCTGTCTCTTACAAGAAGTCGGTTAGAGAACCCATCATGTTTGCCACATGAATGTCAAGAGCCAAGAGAGTCCAGAGTGTTTTATTGTCATGTCCCAGATAGAACAAGGAAATTCTCATTTGCAACAGCACAACAGAATATGTAAACATAGTACAGTGTAAACACTATAATAAATGAGGAGGAAAAAGCTCTGTGTGTACATGTACATATATATATATACATACATATGCACGGGATTCGTGTATCAATGCTGTTGCAGTAAAAGAAAACAAGACTAGTTATAATGCAAGCAGAAATGCTGTCAACGAGTTCTATAACAAATATAGTTTGGTATAAGATTTATGTTGTTCAGTTGATGCCAGAATCTAATATCCCATGTCAATGTGAGAAGTGTGTTAATGAGATGCTGAACTAATAGGCAAGCATTTGCAGGCAGTAGATATTAGTCCCTTTATGTCTTGGGTCATAAATCAATTAGATGCTGGAAATACTAGGACTAAGTTCAATTTTTACAGTGGTTCACTGGATTCTCTCAGCTTTATATAAACTAGCAGCACACACCATGAAACCCGGTTTTGCTTGACGGCTATAATTTCACCGTCAAATGAAAATGCAATGACATTCTGCCTGTGAACCTCACCTAGATTGCTTCTTGCTGGCCCTTCCATCTCTCACCATTCATAAACAAGAGCCCATCCACCATTTTACCACTAGATGATGGTCTGAATCAAATTAGCTGTCAGTTCCTTGTTGAACCCAGGTCTTCCAGGTCTTTTTATTTGTAAACAGCGCTAAAATATGGCGACTGCGCATTTGTGGCTTGGTTGGGCGGCACGGTGGCTCAGTGGTAGAGTTGTTGCCTCATGGCGCCAGAAACCCGGGTTTGATCCTGACTACGGGTGCTGTTTGTGCAGAGTTTGTACGTTCTCCCCATGACCGCGTGCCCCAGATTCATCCCACACTCTAAAACCTGACTTCGTCAGAAGAAGGGTTTCGACCCGAAACATTGCCTATTTCCTTCGCTCCATAGATGCTGCCTCACCCGCTGAGTTTCTCCAGCAGGTTTGTAGGCTAACTGGCTTTATTAAAATTATAAATGATCCTTAGTGTGTGTGTGTGAGTGTGTAAGGCAGTGCTAGTGTAGACACAAAATGCCAGAGTAACTCAGCGGGTGAGGCAGCATGTTTGGAGAGAAGGAACGGGCGACGTTTCAGGTCGAGACCCTTCTTCAGACTGATGTCAGGGGAGTGGGCGGGACAAAGATAGAATGAAGTCGGAGACAATAAGACTAGTGGGAGAACCGGGAAGGGGAAGGGGATGGAGAGAGAAAACAAGAGCTGCCTGAAGTTGGAGAAGTCAATGCTCATACCGCTGGGGTGCAAGCTGCCCAAGTGAAATATGAGGTGATGTTCCGCCAATTTGCACTGGGCCTCACTCTGACAATGGAGGAGGCCCAGGACAGAAAGGGCATGTAGATCGGCTACTGCATGCTAGCCAATCATAGTGCTTGTTAGTAGTAGCCCCGCCTAGTACATGCTTTATAATATTAAGAACTCGCCTACGTCAGGCAGTAGATGTAGCAGCTCGCAGATGTAACGTACTGCAGATCCAATGCTGTAAGTGGTTAATAAAGATGAGTCTCGGAATTACAGGTCAGATTGGGATTGGGAGGGGAGTTGAAGTGCTGAGCCACCGGGAGATCAGCTAGGTTAAGACGGACTGAGCAAAGGTGTTCAGTGAAACGATCGCCAAGCCTGCGCTTGGTCCTGCCGATGTAGAGAAGTTGACACCTGGAAAAGCGGATACAATAGATGAAGTTGGAGGATGTGCAAGTGAGCCTTTGCCTCATCTGGAAAGACTGTTTGGGTCCTTGAATAGTCAATAGACAAAAGGTGCAGGAGTGGGCCATTTGGCCCTTCGAGCCAGCACCACTATTCAATGTGATCATTGCTGATCATCCACAATCAGTACCCTGTTCCTGCCTTCTCATCATATCCCCTGACTCCGCTATCTTTTAAAGCCCTATCAAGCTCTCTCTTGAAAGTATCCAGAGAGCCAGCCTCGACTGCCCTCTGAGACAGAGAATTCTTCAGGCTCACAACTCAGAGTCGAGGGGGGAGGTAAAGGGACAGGTGTTGCAGGAGATGCAATGCAAGATTCTGTAACTTGCTAGAAGACCCAAAACGTTGCATCCATTCTTGCCTCGTTGTTAACAGTGTTAAATTTTGCTGGACTTCCTCCTTATTTTTCCCTTCGAGAACATTCTTAAAGTCAGCCATCTCCACCTCCTGATCTTTGACTTGGCATTTAATGTCGCTTAGATTTTGTTTTTCTGGTGAGCACAACTTGTTAAGTTCCAGAGAAGCTGTTGCCAGTATAGCAAGATGAAGCATGGTTTTTTTCCCCCCAAAAAAATATTCACATATAACCAGCTTACTGCAGACTTAAAAACAGTCAACATTCCCGACTCTCAAACTATTTGAAAGGGCAGAGAAAAATGAGAATTTCACCCATTTCGTTCAATTTCCTCTCACATAACTGCTTAAAATGGTGGAAACTTAGAATGCAGAAAGCTAGCCACGGGGTTTCTGCACTTTGCATTATGTCTCAGCATAAAGCATGTGGATTATGGTCCATTTAGAAGTTGCTTATCAGCTTAAAACATGAAGTGCTTGTTTTTTTTTTTTTTTACCTTTGCTGAGTTCAGTTACACAGGAAGGATATGAGGGTCACTGGTTACTGTGACTAACAGGTGGGAGCTCAACCCTTGGGCACTGGAAGAGCGGGCATAATATTTTATTCCGTGTCTCACAGTTTAAAGTTTGGAGTTTAGTTTAGAGATACAACGCAGAAAAAGGCCCTAAGGCCCACCGAGTCCACACCTACCTGTGATCCCCACACATTAACACTATCCTGCACACATTAGGGACAATTTACCATTATACCAAAGCCAATTAACCTACAAACCTGTACGTCTTTGGAATGTGGGAGGAAACCGGAGATCCTGGAGAAAACCCACGTGGTCACGGGGAGAACGTACTAACTCCATACAGACAGTACCTGTGCGTCAGGATTGAATCCCGGGTCTCTAACTCTGTAAAGGGCCTGTCCCTCTTTCACGACCTAATTCACAACCTTTTTTACTCGTGGACATTTTTCATCAGGCTAGAAAAACGCCCCGACCTACTTGATCCCACGAGTACCTACGACTAGCATCACGACCTACCTGCGACCTACGATCTTGTGACGACCATGCTGCGAGTATGAGTCCAGGGCAAACTCGGCAGAGGTCGTGAATTAGGTCGTGAAAGTGGGACAGGCCCTTCAAGCAGCAACTCTACCGCTGCGCCACCATGCTGCCCAGCGGGATTTAAGTTGGGGTTGAAGGATTTATTCTCACTGCTAGTGTCTATTTTGAATGGGATCAATGCTGGGTCTCAGGGAACCTCTGGCAGTTCTAACTCGTAAGGCTTCTGTTTTACTCTGGTGACTCTGTTTTTACCTTGGTTTGGTTCAGGTCTTTGTGATCATCATGTCCAGCCGAGGGGGAAAGAAGAAGGCGACCAAGACATCACGGTCTGCAAAGGCCGGTGTCATTTTCCCCGTCGGGCGAATGTTACGTTACATCAAGAAAGGCCATCCAAAGTACAGAATTGGCGTGGGTGCCCCAGTGTACATGGCTGCAGTTCTGGAGTACCTAACTGGTGAGTCAAAATATTGTTCGGGCTCCATTAAAAAATAACATCCGGACAGGATTTTGGAAAGTATTAGTTTAGTTTGTTGTCACATGTACTGAGGTTCAGTGAAAAGCTTTTGTTGCATGCTATCTGGTCAAATACAAACTCTATATTCTCCCATCAAGGAAGAGCTTAAAAACGCACAGCTTCAGGATTCAGGGACGGTTTCTTCCCAGCTGTTGTCAGGCAACTGAACCATCCCATCACCAACTGGAGAGTGGTCCTGACCTCCCATCTACCCCATTGGAGACCCTCGAACAACCTTTAATGTGAATTTACTGGACTTTATCTTGCACTAAACGTTATTCCCTTCATCCTGTATCTGTACACCATGGTCAGCCTGATTGTAATCATGTATAGTCTTTCCGTTGACTGGATAGCACGCAGCAAAAAAAGCTTTTCACTGTACCTCTACATGTGACAAACTGAACAACACTTTTCTCATGTGTTATCCTGTCAAAGACAAAAACGAATACGTAATTACATTCAAGCCGAGCGCAGTGCACAGATAAAGGGTACATTCAAGCCGTCCGCAGCAAAGATTATAGAGCAGAGCAAGATGCGCCACTCTGTGAAAAAAGCGTAGTATGACATGGGTATGACATGACGCCATTTTATTGAGCTGCAATTTACAATAATATTAATAAAATTGACAATAATATTAACTAAATATGTGAAGTGATCGATGCTATAAAACACTGTTCCCTACAACACTGATTACACCAAAGATGATAGAGCGGATCGATCTTTGGAACGGATTACACCAAAGATACTAGAGGAGCATTGCCCGCTGCCTCGGGACGCCGACCGCGGGCAGACGCTTGAGGCTCTCCGGCCGACCGCCTCCATCTGGTATCGGGGGGGCCGAGAATCAGCCCTGGATCAACTCGGGAGTGGAGGAAACGTCCTCTTCCCCCAAAGATACTAGAGGAGCCTCTAGTATATCTGCTTTTCCCTGCGACCTGATGTAAGAGCAGATTGTATAACTGGAGTCCGTCCCCGCTACCAAAGATGTCGCGTTCGGCATAAACAAATGGCGGCCGTGACGTTCCGTTACGTACTACACGTCAGTCCATTGGATTTCGGAGGAGTGGTCTATCTTGCTCTGCTCTATAATCTTTGGTCCGCAGTGTACAGATAAACATTTAGTGCAAGATAATGTCTCTGTGACTTCAACTGATTTTGGGTAGTCATGGTATTGAAAAGGTGATCTTACGTTCCAGCAAAATATTTGATGCTGGCTGAAAGCTAAGATCATTAGAAGGAGACAGGAACACACATGTAATGCTGCACCATGTCAAGATTACATTGATTAAACAGAAGTAAAATAATTCCAGGCCACATTTTCAAGTGCCATTCAATTTTAGTCGGAGTAAGTCTTGAGTGGGAGAAAGAACATAAATGATCGCTGATGGGTTAAAAATACGAGACAAATGGGATGGCAAAATTAGATCGGACAGGGTTTTGGAAGGCATTTCATGGAGAATTTGTATTATATAAAACACTTTACTGTTCAATTCACCTTTACCCCATTGAGGACAATGGACTTTGTCTATGGAACTGGTGCGCTACAATGTAGAGAACTATATACTGCACTCTAGTTCAGTTCAGTTTTTTTTATTGTCACGTGTACTGACAATACACGTGCAATGAAAAGCTTTTATTGCATGCTAACCAGTCACCAGAAAGGCAAAACATGAAGAAGAAGGGTCTCGCTTCAAAACGTTACCCATTCCTTCTCTCCAGAGATGCTGCCTGTCCCACTGAGTTACCCCAGCATTTTGCGTCTACCTCTGTAGATTGATGGCTTGGAATTCTGTGCAGCACAGCATCTTTTAACGCATCCTATTATGGCGGTAAAATTAGATTTTGCTGGGCCATTCTCAACAGCTTCAGTGTCCAACTGCCAAGCTATTTGCTGATCTTTACATCAGAAAACTCAGTTCCACTCCTCACATAGAAACATATACATAGAAACATAGAAAATAGGTGCAGGAGTAGGCCATTCGGCCCTTCGAGCCTGCACCGCCATTCAACATGATCATGGCTGATCATCCAACTCAGTATCCCGTACCTGCCTTCTCTCCATACCCCCTGATCCCATTAGCCACAAGGGCCACATCTAACTCCCTCTTAAATATAGCCAATGAACTGGCCTCAACTACCTTCTGTGGCAGAGAGTTCCAGAGATTCACCACTCTCTGTGTGAAAAATGTTTTTCTCATCTCGGTCCTAAAGGACTCTATTCCCCTCTATCCTTAAGCTGTGACCCCCTTGTCCTGGACTTCCCCACCATCGGGAACAATCTTCCTGCATCTAGCATGTCCAACCCCTTAAGAATTTTGTAAGTTTCTATAAGATCCCCCCTCAATCTCCTAAATTCTAGCGAGTACAAGCCGAGTCTATCTAGTCTTTCTTCATATGAAAGTCCTGACATCCCAGGAATCAGTCTGGTGAACCTTCTCTGCACTCCCTCTATGGCAATAATGTCCTTCCTCAGATTTGGAGACCAAAACTGTACGCAATACTCCAGGTGTGGTCTCACCAAGACCCTGTACAACTGCAGTAGAACCTCCCTGCTCCTATACTCAAATCATTTTGCTATGAATGCTAACATACCATTCACTTTCTTCACTGCCTGCTCACCTTATTTCGTGCATGGCAACAATGTCTTGGTTAAAGTACCTTTTACAGTGATTATAATGCTATCCACTATGGGAGTTCAGGAGGGCTTTCGCAGTGAATTTGTCCCGACTGAGAATTGCTAAAATGTAAATAAAATCATATAAACTGTACTTATTCTTGAGCTTTACATTGTTAAAGCTAGTTTTTTTTTTCTGGACCTTCTTTTAAATCCAAAATTGAGTACTATGGATGAAATGTATTTTTACGGTATTAAAAATGTCAAAACAGACCACTTCCAAAAGACGTGGTCTACGTTTTTGGAACCATTACAAGCATAAGGTGCAATAGTAATCTAAAAAATAAAGAAATAAATAAAAGGTACCAGGATCTGGCAACGGGGGGTAAAAAAAAAAAAAAAAACCCCAACAAAAACAGACTTGGTTGGTAGTCCCCTTTCTGCGGAGTTTAATGTTATAATAGAGCGATTGTTTCTCCTTTCTTTTTCCTTCTTTTCTAGGGTCTACTTTCTTTCTTTACTTCCTTCTCTAACTTCTTTTCTAAGGGGCTTTCATTTCTCAACACTCTCTTGCACCTTCACGACTCTTGCGCACTTTCCTTACTTCCTTTACTTCTATCTTTTTCTTAAAGCTCAAAAAATGAAGCGGTACAAAAAATGTATTAAGATATATGTGTTGTGTATTATTGTAACTTACCGTACTTCGAATAAAAATAATAATAAAAAAAATAAATAAAAAAATGTCGGAGTGGAAAATAAGAACTGCCATTAACTTTGCCTCGAAAGCTATCATTAAGGGCCTGTCCCACTTGGCCATCAATTGCGCGTCACGCAGATGGCGAGTGAAGATGTTGCGCATCACAAAACCTTGCGACGCCGCGTGCGGCCGCACGTCACTGCCTATGTCATCACGCTCCATGCAAGCGTTGTGCGTCGTGACGCGTAAATGATGTTGCGTAAATTACGCGCAAATGACAGCCAAGTGGGACGGCCCTTTAGGACTAGGTTAATACCTTATCTGAATCTGGTTAATACATTGTTTCACATAGGCTAGTATAAATATATCCTAAATCCAAATGGAGTCTAGCATTCTGCCTTGCTTTACAGTGTACAAACAGATATTTGCCTGTGAGAAAATTAATTACAGAAAAATGAACATTATTTTTATGAAACTCATTCATGTTTAGTTTAGTTTAGAGATCCAGCGGGGAAATAAGCCCTTCGTCCCACCAAGTCCTCACCAACCAGCAATCCTACACACACGCACACAAGGGATAATTTACAATTTTACCAAGCCAATTAGCCCACAAACCTGTACGTCTTTGGAGCATGGGAAACCAGAGATCCCACGCAGGTCACAGGGTGAAGGTACCAACTCCATACAGACAAACACCGGCAGACAGGATAGAACTCGGGTCTCTGGCGCTGCAAAGCACCAACTCCATCGCCGCTCTACAGTGCCGCCCTCAAACCCTGCACGGGTTTTTTCCGCATGCTCCGGTTTCCTCCCACACTCCAAAGGCCTATAGGTTTGTAGGTTTATTGACTTCGGTAACATTGTAAAATTGTTCCTAGTGTATAGGATGGTGTTCTTCTTAGAACGTTTTGCTGGTTACAAGATTCCAGATGCAAAATACAAGACAAAGAAGAGTTTACTGCATGGGATGTAATATGACTTCTGTTTACTGATGCTCAAGCACGCCAGTTTTATTTTGTGTTCTGCATGCAAGCCAATCTAATTCCATCGACCATGATTTTAATGAACTAAAACTTTTCAGCTGAGATTTTGGAGCTGGCTGGAAACGCAGCGAGAGACAACAAAAAGGGAAGGGTGACCCCCAGGCATATACTGCTGGCTATTGCAAATGATGAAGAACTGAACCAGGTTTGTTGTGGTCTTTAGATTTGCTGAAGTTTTGTTTTGTGATTTCCTTGCTGTGTGCAAAGGTGAAAAAATTGTTAAAAGATTTGTTTACCAAAGCAATTATTTTTGATTCCTTTACTGAAGAAGTTAACAAGATAGAGAGCAGTGGAAGATACGTGTTAATCATACATCATACAGTGTGGAAACAGGCCCTTCAGCCCAACTTGCCCACACTGGCCCAACCTGTCCCAGCAACACTAGTCCAATGAGATTGTCTGAAAAGATGTTCTCAGTGGGAGGCACATACAGAAATCTTGAAATTTAATTTGCCAAGATAAGAGAGAGTATGTGCACAGATTGCGTGTTCTCTGTGACCTTGTGGGTTTCTTGTTGGTGTTCCAGTTTCCTCCTGCACATCATAATATTTTGGTAGGTTTGTTGACCACTGTAAATTACTCTCTAATGTAGGTTAATGCAACAAAAAAAAAACATACCAAAGGGAAATTGTTGGGCAGGTGAGAGAACGGAAATGTTGCAGGATTATATGGAAATATCAGTGAATGTGAGAATAGGACTGATCCTCTGTTAGCATAGATCCAGTGGGCCAAATGGCCTCCTTTTATATTAAAAAAAAAAGTCTGCCTCAAGATGTTTTTTTAATATAGTCAAATTAGTTACATGAATAGTTACATGAAAACTGCCACATTGGTGTTGTAATTACTTTCCATGTCGGCACAGTGGTAGAGTTGCTGCTGGACAGCGGCAGAGATCAGTGTCTATCCTGATTACAAGTGCTGTCCATACTGAGTTTGTACATTCTCCCTGTGACCACGTGGGTTATCTCCGGGTGTTCTGATTTCCTCCTACACTTCAAAGATGTGCAGGTTGAAAGGTTAATTGGCTCCGGTAAGGTGTAAAATTGTCCCTAGTGTGTAGGATAGTGCTGGTGTACGTGGTGATCGCTGATCGGCACAGTCCCGGATGGCCGAAGGTCCTGTTTTTACGCTGTGTCTCTAAAGTCTAAAGTCTGTATCTAGTGGTTGATTTGCATAATCCTTTGGGAATTTTAATGAACATATGGTGAAATCAAGAATGTAAAGTAAACAATGTTGCTTTAGTGACAATGACCTTGTTACGTCGGTCCTTGTTTTCTGTGGAAGAATCATGGGAAGAATGATCAGCTGTTGTTTCATTCCTGCCTCAAAATTTAATTTTGTAATCCTGATGGTCAGACAGTAACGCAGTGGTAGAGTTGCTGCCTTACAGCGCCAGAGACCTGCGTTTGATCCCGACTATGGGTGCTGTCTGTAGGCACTTTGTATGTTCTCCCTGTGACCTTGGGTCAGACAAGGATCTCCCTGTGATCCTTGGGGAGACAGGGTGTCCATGTCTCCTTGTGGGTTTTCTCTGGGTGCTCCGGTTTCCTCCCACATTCCAAAAACATCCAAAGACCTGTATAAAATCATGAGCGGAATAGATCGGGTAGATGCACAGGCTCTTGCCCATAGTAGGTGAATTGAGGATCGGAGAATATAAGTTTAAGATGAAGGGGAAAAAGATTTAACAGGAATCTGAGGGTTAACATTTTCACACAAAGGGTAGTGGGCCTATGGAACGAGCTGCCAGAGGAAGCAGTTGAGGCAGGGACTATTCCAACATTTAGACAGGTACATGGATAGGACAGGTTTGGAGGGATATGGACCAAACGCAGGCAGGTGGGGCTGGTGTAGCTGGGACATGTTGGCCGGTGTGGGCAAGCTGGGCCGAAGGGCCTGATTCCATGCTGTATCACTCTATGACTTTATGCAGGTTAATTGGCTTTTGTGAATTGTCCCAAGTTTGTAGGATAGAACTAGTGTACAGGTTATCGCTGGCTGGTGTGGACTCGGTGGGCCAGAGGGCCTCTTTCTACATTGTATCTCTAAATTAGCTTCTGTACCCTGCATCATGGTGTCCGCATGCTACTCCATACACTCCACAAACAGGTTGATTCTTTAAGCTACGATTGAATAAGATTATTTTGAAGTAAGAGTTTGTTTGGATTATTTGATCTTGTTTGAATAAGTGGAAATATGATAAATATCGAAGGTAGACACAAAATTCTGGAGTAACTCAGCGGGACCCTTCTTCAGTCCCGACCCGAAACGTCACCCATTCCTTCTCTCCAGAGATGCTGCCTGTCCCGCTGAGTTACTCCGGCATTTTGTGTCTACCTTAGATTTAAGCCAGCATCTGCAGTTCTTTCCAACACATGATATATATATATATATATATATAACTTCTTCATAGTAAAAAAAATGGAGTTAAACTATCTTTTGGCCCCCTTTTCCCAGCTGCTCAAAGGCGTCACTATAGCGAGCGGAGGCGTCCTCCCAAACATCCACCCGGAACTGTTGTCGAAGAAACGAGGGTCCAAAGGAAAACTTGAAGCCATCATCACCCCACCCTCAGTAAAAAAAACAAAGTCCTCGCAATCTGCAAAGAAAACTGGAGCAAAGAAGGGCAAAAAGGGACCAGGAAAAGGGGCTAAGGTACAAATTTAAAATACCCCTTACAAAATTTGGTTTTATGATGTAGAAGAACCTATGATTTCCTTTGACCAGATTCTGCTATAAAAGATAAGACAGTTTCATCTCAACGATGTTCGCACTCAGTCTGAAGAAGGGCTGTCGACCCGAAACGTCGCCCATTCCTTCTCTCCATAGATGCTGCCTCACCCGCTGAGTTTCTCCAGTATTTTTGTCTACCTTAGCACTCAGAGGTCATTTTACGTACCTGGGATCAACTCCCCCTCCCATTCCCAATCTGAATTTTCTGTCCTGGGCCTCCTCCATTGTCAGAGTGAGGCCCAGTGCAAATTGGAGGAACAGCACCTCATATTTCGCTTGGGTAGTTTACACCTCAGCGCAGGGGCAGACATCGCTGTCAAAACATGGGAGTGGGACAATTTTTTTGGTGGTCACACGTATATTGGGAGTGAGTTGCACATGCTTAGTTATATTGGACAATAGACGCCCCCCAAAGTTGAAAGAAAATGGCTTATCTTGCATATTACAAATACATTATAAACCTAATGATTGTGTATATTCAAATATCACACACCTCCACATTAACTTGGAATTTGGTAATCAAATTCCAAGTTAATTGAAAAATGCACCTTGCCACTGACTTTATGCAGGGACATATTTCTGTAACCATTCATAACAAGAAGCATTAACATTAACAAAACTCCTAATCCTCACAGCAAATTAATTTTTCCTACCACTGGAGACATGGGAGACTAGATGCTGGAATCTGGAACAAAAAACAAACTGCTGGAGTAACTCAGCGAGTAACTCAGCGAGTCAGTAGGAACCTGTGTAGGGGAATGTTCAATCATTCTTTATTGCCACCTATGCACTGCACAGTGAAATTGTTTTTGCATAGCTTACCCATGCACAAGTCGCCATATTTTGGCAAAGAAAAAGTCCAATGTCCATATGCTGGATGAAGTGGAGTGCTCACCGATCCAGGTAAGCCCCAGGCCTCCGTTGCCCTCGAGTGGCTCGGCCCGCAAACCAACGACCCTCTCCTCGCCCGACCGACCGTCCCGGGGGTGCCTAGTGCAGCTGACCTTGAAGGTGCTGGAGGCAATATCCTGGTGCCTCTCCTGCCAGCTCACTCTCGTCTGTCATCGCCTCCTCTTCTACTCCCTGTTGTTCGGAGCCGAACTCGGCAGCTTCCGAGCTTCCTCTGCAGGCAGCGGCCCACTAGGACCCTCTTCGCAGGTGACCCACCGGGGCTGTGTTTATTCACAGCGGTCCGCCTTACCTCCTTCAGTCAGACGCACAATAATATAACGTGACGAATGACTTGGAATGATCAACATTGTGGGTCGAGGTCCTAATACACAGATTCAAGCCAAAGTAACTGTTAATAAATTAACAGTTTATAAATTAATAGATCAACAGTTAGACTTGTCATTTTCTGAGTGTAAAACAGAGCTCTTTCTCAAAAAGTAAAATGAGTGTTTTCTCGCCACAGAAGAAGCAAGCGGAAGTCAGCAAGGCAGCATCAGCAGATAGCACAACTGAGGGGAATCCTGGAGACACATTTACTATTCTCTCCACCAAAAGCCTCTTCCTTGGACAAAAGGTACAGGTTTTGATACTCGGGCGCATGGAAGAATAGAACTCTGTGAGCTTATACAACCGTGTCTTATTCACGTAGTGTTAATTATCAATCAGCATTTCTAACACAAGACCGATCACTTTGGAAACTGGTAGCTGAAAGAAATTGTCTTTTTAGTTGCAATTGCTTTGAAAATATCTAAATAATATCTAAATTGTGCCGATAGGTGTATTTTCACCCCAACCCTCTTTGTTTGGACAAACCATCCTCTGTGAGAAAATAATTTCACAAGAGGAAGATTTCTCTGCAAACGCTTCCATCACCCTTGAAGTTCTCAGAAGATGTAATTTAAAGACTATCAATGCTTTACAAATAGTAAGTTTGATGATGTGGGGATGCACCTATTGTTTAATTCAGTGACAGTACAGCATCAGATATTCGGAGAGCACAAGGGAGTGTTCTGTCCATTGTATAATATGAGTTTAAACACTGAGATATTGAGACAGTCCCATTCCCTTTCTCTTTCTCCATAAAAACTATAAATCGTTTCCATTCAAAATTCCCTAAAGATTGTTACCATTGAATCTACTTCCTCCATTCTTTCTCCAATACTTAAGCCATTGAAATATTTTTTTGTAATAAAAATTTATAATAGTCTATTTCCTGATGACTATTATCAACAATAGAAATTAACAAATCCCATATTTTTTCAATGGAAAAACCTAACAAACTTGATTTTTGAAGGGTATGTTCCTACTTCTCCAATTTATTGCTGGTTTTAACCCTATTCACAGTCATACAGCATGGAAACAGGCCCTTCAGCCCACCTTTGCCACACTGCCCAAAGTGTCCCATCTACACTAGTCCCACCTACCTGTGTTTGCCCCATATTCCTCTAAAGCTATCCTATCCATGTACTTGTCTAAATGTTTCTTAAACGTTGTGATAGTACCTGGCTCAATTACCTCCTCTGGCAGCTCGTTCCATACACCCACCGCCCTTTGTGTGAAAAAGTTACGTCTCCGGTTCCTGTTCAATTTCCCCCCCCTCACCTTAAACCTAATGTCCTCTGGTTCTTGATTCCCCTACTCTGGGCAAAAGATCCTGTGTGTCTACCCGATCTATTCTGCTCATGATTTTGTACACCTCTGTAAGATCACTATTCTCTGAAGGAGAGATGAGAGTCATAGTGAGAAACCACGACAAATAGTAGACATTTGAAACCCCATAAAAAATTTGTCTGCGCATAAATTATATAAGTTTGGAGATTTCTGAGTGTCTTTCATTACCACAGATTTAAAATATTTTACAAAAGATGATTTGTTTTATTTAACGGGGGGGGGGATAAATTGCACTGATTGTTGTGTGTAGCGACATTGTAAGATTGATCTTAATGAATTATTTTATACATCACTAACCAGAATAGTTCTACTTAATCATTGCAGCATTGTTCCCATTGATGATGGCTGCCACTGTTTTAACATTCCAGGCATGTACCCCACTCCACCTTTCCTGGCTCGGTAGAGCACAGGTTAACGTAGAATCTCATATAACCATGAAACCCCCCCTAAAAAAATCCTGCTTGGTTCACTGGATCTATCTAGATAACAGTTTTTTTGCTGCAACTTTTTCTTTATGAAGATCTTTATTTGCCTCTGCTTAAATTGGATCCTAAATGTTTCCTTGGTAAAGTGTTCTTTGCTTCTAGCAGTCTGCAGTAAAACAAATTTCTCCCAGGGTCGGTGCATGTCTCCGCATGAGAAGACAATAGTTTTAAATCCCTTTGTAGGTTGCGCATGAGGCCGTACCACAATGTTGATTAAACAACGATCTTGGCCAAAAGTAGATATTAAAAAGACACGGTACTTTATTAAGAGGTATATACGAGATTAGGGTTTTCCAGGAGCATCAGAGAACTAGAAAAAATATTTAAAAATAAAATTGATAAACATTTTTTTTAAAAAGGGCAGCTGCAGCCGTACAGCACCAGACACTCTAGTTCGATCCTGACTACGGCTGCTGTCTGATGGAGTTTGTACATTCTCCCTGTGACCACGCGGGTTTTCACTGAGTGCTCCTTTCTTCCTAGAAAATAGGTGCAGGAGTAGGCCATTTGGCCCTTCGAGCCTGCACCGCCATTCAATATGATCATGGCTGATCATCCAACTCAGTATCCTGTACCTGCCTTCTCTCCATACCCCCTGATCCCGTTAGCCACAAGAGCCACATCTAACTCCCTCTTAAATATAGCCAATGAACTGGCCTCAACTACCTTCTGTGGCAGAGAATTCCAGAGATTCACCACTCTCTGTGGGAAAAATATTTTCCTCATCTCGGTCCCAAAAGATTTCCCCCTTATCCTTAAACTGTGACCCCTTGTTCTGGACTTCCCCAACATCGGGAACAATCTTCCTGCATCTAGCCTGTCCAACCCCTTAAGAATTTTGTAAGTTTCTATAAGATCACCCCTCAATCTTCTAAATTCTAGCGAGTACAAACCGAGTCTATCCAGTCTTTCTTCATATGAAAGTCCTGACATCCCAGGAATCAGTCTGGTGAACCTTCTCTGTACTGCCTCTATGGCAAGAATGTCTTTCCTCAGATTAGGAGACCAAAACTGTACGCAATACTCCAGGTGTGGTCTCACCAAGACCCTGTACAACTGCTGTAGAACCTCCCTGCTCCTATACTCAAATCCTTTTCCTCCCACATTCGAAAAACGTACTGGTATGTAAGTTAATTGGCTTCTGTAAATTGCCCCTAGTCTGTAGGAAACAAAAAGTGGGATAACATTAAACTAGTGAACGGGTGATCTGTTCCAATATCCTTTTTTCCCCCCTCCCATTTGCTATTAAATGTTGGCACAATTTCTGTCACTGTCCCCTGTGGATCTTCTGGTCATGCATAATATATCCATAAAACCTCTTCTGCAATAACCTCCCACATAGTAATGACACACTTCATATAAAACAATTGCCTTCTGTATATACCAGAAGATCCATTTACAAAATTAGATCCAGGTGGACAGTCATCATAGAGTCATATGGCGTGGAAACAGGCCCTTCGGCCCAACTTGCCCACATCGGCCAACATGTCCCATCTACACTAGTCCCACCTGCCTGCATTTGGCCCCACATCCCTCTAAACATGTCCTATCCATGTTCCTGTTTAAATGTTTCTTAAACGTTGCGATGGTATCTGGCTCAACTACCTCATCCGGCAGCTCGTTCCATACACCCACCACCCTTTATGTAAAAAAATTACCTTTCAGATCGTATTAAATCACTTCAGGATAGACACAAAATGCTGGAGTAACTCAGTGGGACAGCATCTAGGAGAGAAGGAATGGGTGCCATTTCGAATGGAGTCCCTTCTTCAGACAATGTGAAGAAGGGTATCTACTTGAAGTGACGTCACCCCTTCTCACCAGAGATGCTTTTCCCACTGAGTTACTCCAACATGTTGTCTCTTAACGTCGGTGTAAACCATCTTCCATCACAAACCACTTCAGGCGGTCACGGTGGCGCAGCGGTAGAGTTGCTGCCTTACAGCGAATGCCGCGCCGGAGACCCGGGTCCGATCCCGATAACGGGTGGTGTCTGTACGGAGTTTGTACATTCTCCCCGTGACCTGCGTGGGTTTTTCTCCGAGATCTTCGGTTTCCTCCCACACTCCAAAGACGCACAGGTTTGTAGGTTAATTGACTTGGTAAATGTAAAAATTGTCCCTAGTGGGTGTAGGAGAGTGTTAATGTGAGGGGATCGCTGGTCGGTGTGGACCCGGTGGGCCGAAGGGCCCGTTTCCGCGATGTATCTCTAAACTAAACTAAACTATTTAACAGCGCTGGGGGGAAAGTCTACAGGAATGGTGGATAGGGGAGAAAACTGGAGATTCAAAGAAAACTGCTGTTTTCTGTTTTGTAACAACTGTGTTGTGTTTCTGCAGACCTGGCTGTCTTTATCCTCTGCTTGAATGCGATTTTGTTGTGCTTTTCCACTCCAACCCTTCCTGCTCCTTTTGTTTTCTCCTTCCACCCTATTACTTTTGTATCGATGCTTTTCCTTGCAGTTGCACCTCATTCACAGTGAACTCAGTAACATAGCGAGCTTCGAGGTGGAGGCCATTATCAATCCCACCAGTGCTGACATTGAGCTAAAAGAGGACCTAGGTAAATAATATGTGACTTTGCAGGTAACGTTGACTGAAAGCGTTATGGAATTTCAATTAACAATCAGATTCTGGGCATTTATTACGACGGTAAATTTTATTTATACTCACTGTAAGTTTTTTCAGATGTTGACAGTGAGTTCATTTCCATAATACATTCCAGTTCACCGTTACCTGTTCTAAGAGGTCGGGCAAACCATGCTTTGAAAAATCCTTCCCATTATACAAAGCAAAGTACTTCAACAGCGTTCCATTTCAAAATGTCCAGTTCATAGAAAATGCTGACATAAATCAAGAAAAAGATAGAAACAAAGTGCTGGAGGAACTCAGCGGTTAGGCAGCATCTCTGGAGAAAAAGGATGGGTGACGTTATAGGTCGGGACCCTTCTAAACTCACCCATCTTTTTTTCTCCAGAGATGCTGCCTGACCCGCTGAATTACTCCAACACTTTGTGTCTATAGAAACATAGACAAATAGGTGTAAGAAAGAACTGCAGATGCTGGTTTAAGTCGAAGGTAGACACAAAATGCTGGAGTAACTCAGCGGGTGAGGCAGCATCTCTGGAGAGAAGGAATGGGCGACGTTTCAGGTCGAGACCCTTCCTCATAGAAAAATAGGTGCAGGAGTAGGCCATTTGGCCTGTCGAGCCAGCACCGCCATTCAATATGATCATGGCTGATCATCTGAAGTCAGTGCCCCATTCCTGCTTTTTTTCCCCAGATCCCTTGATTCCTTTAGCCCTAAGAGCTAATTCTACCTCTCTCTTGAAAACATCCAGTGATTTGGCCTTCTGTGGCAGAGAATTCCACAGATTCACAACTCTCTGGGTGAAGACGTTTTTCCTCATCTCAGCCCTAAATGGCCTACCCCTAATTCGTAAACTGTGACCCCTGGTTCTGGACTCGCCCAACATTGGGAACATTTTTCCTGCATCTAGCCCGTCCAATCCTTCAAGAATTTTATATGTTTCTATAAGATCCCCTCTCATTCTACTAAATTCCAATGAATACAAGCCCAGTCGACCCATTCTTTCATTATATATCAGTCCCGCCATCCCGGGGATTAACGTGGTGAACCTACGCTGCACTCCCTCAATAGCAATAAAGTCCTTCCTCAAATTAGGAGACCAAAATTGCACACAATACTCCAGGTGCGGTCTCACCAGGGGCCGATCTTTGGTATATACCAGTAACTGCAGTTCTTTTTTACACAACCCGCAAAAAGACCTTGGCTTCTCCAAAAAGTGTTTTGCTTATCTTTTTACTTTGGGGCATAAAGATATATAGGGCGGTTATATATAACAGTGCTGTAACAAAGAGCTCTGACATTAGTCTTGTTGATATTATATGAGTAACAAGATTTGCGGAACACTTTGTAAATGGACAATTCCACTTTTTAAACAATTTTCGAAAATATAGTAATAATGACAGTAATACAAAAGAACAATGTTCCAATGCAAACTTTGGATTTGGTCTGCATTATGTATCAGAGATAGATACAAAATGCTGGAGTAACTCAGCGGGTCAGCTGTTTGCCTCTCTGAGGAGAATAAGACGGTGGTTAAAAATAAACTTTGCTTGTCATGGGAACTAGGATCTTTGAAAGATGGTTTATAAGATGTATACATAATGCTTTGTGATAATGTGTTGTTAGTTGGTTGGAGCCGAGAGGGGTGGATCGGTTTGAAGGTCTTTTCAGTTGATGGTCAAGTTAAGTTTTCAACCTGAAATGTGTCTGATTTGCTTGCCTGATGCAGATTTAAAGAGAAGTCTGTTGTTTGCAGGAGTCACCTCTGAAAGACTGCCGATCACCCAGTCTTGTCAGTTTTCTTTCCAGCATGGTTGATGTTCTGTATGTTTATTTGCCTGTTTATAGTTACAAGTTGTGCAGGCTGACATTGCGACAATTGACAGTGATGTTGTCGTTCACCCTACGAACTCTGACTTCTACACTGGTGGGGATGTAGGTAATGACAACTTCTGTGCAGTGAGTGCATGTGGATCAGTGGGAAATCCTGTGCTGCCTGGCTAACTCGATTGGCATTTCCTGCTTCCAGCAATAGCAAATTAAAGTGCCTGGTCCACTGCTTTAAGTTTTCACGGTATCAAAGTTAACTCCCATTCTCCTTTCATTGATGCCTGCTAATCTCCAAGGAGTCAGGGTTTCAATGCAACTGATCATATTGAATGGTAGCGCTGGCTCGAAGGGCCGAATGGCCTGCTCCTGCACCTATTGTCTATGTTTCTATGTAACTTGGGCAGACTAAAAAACCTCAATGAGGAATAACTTTGGGCAACTTTAACTTATCTCCCTACCTGCCAAATTGGGTATCATTTTCGAATGTCTCGATTAGATTCAACTTATTGATAATATGAAGTACGGACTTGCGTTTCTTTTTTTCATGACTATTGCTGGAAGGATGAAAAGATTTACTGACCAAATTTAAAAATGAACGTTGTTTTCAATTTTCACTGGTAAAGATACTATTTGTTCTTGTTTCCACTGAGGCTCCACGCTTCAGAGGAAGTCCTGATAGCATCTCTACTCCAAACGCGTGATTTGTAGCAGGCATTATAGATAATGGTGGTGATGCATCGTGACCTTGCTAAAAATTACAAAGATAAAATACAAATTATGTTTAAAATGTAATGCTGCAAAGAACCTACTTTATACTTTCATCATTAAATTTAAATATTAAAACTGGGAAACAAAGTGTTCCACTTTTTGGACGCCTTTGCTAACATTAAACAGTCCCAAAGATCGACACAAAAACCTGGAGTAGCTCAGCGGGTCAGGCAGCATCTCTGGAGAAAAGGAATAGGTGGCTTTTCGGGACGAAACTCATCTTCAGACCCGAAAATCTCTACCCGAAACATCACCTATTCCTTTTCACCAGAGATGCTGCCTGACCCGCTGAGTTACTCCAGCTTTTTCCTGTCCATCTTCGGTTTAAACCAGCATCTGCACTTCCTTCCTACACAATTCACAGTCCCAGTCATGTTTAGAATGTTTAAGCATGGACCAATACTTAGTATTCCCCACATCTTAGAAGGGAATCCTTTCTAAGCCATCTTGGCAATTCCATCTTCCTTGTCTGCTGCTTCTCATTGTGAGCTTGCTGGTTGATTGCCAGCTTGTTTAATTATGGTTTTGTGTTGTTCCTAGTCTTTGGAACTTTTTACATTGAGCATTGTCAGAATTGTTGCTGTCCTGATGATCATGGAATTCCCATAATGTCAGGGTGGGAAATTTACAGACCATTGAGCCAGAGGGAATGAAGAAGTCTAGGCAGTCACGGTGGTACAGCGGTAGAGTTAGCGGTAGAATGCAGCGCCAGAGACCCGAGTTCGATCCCGATTATGGGTGCTGTCTGTACGGAGTTTGTACGTTCTCCCCGTGACCTGCGTGGGTTTTCTCCGTGATCTTCCGTTTCCTCCCACATTCCAAAGATGTACAGGTTTGTAGGTTAATTGGCTTGGTAAATGTAAAAATTGTTACTAGTGGGTGTAGGATAGTGTTAATGTGCGGGGATCGCTGGTCGGCACGGACCCGGTGGGCCGAATGGCCTGTTTCCGTGCTGTATCTCTATACTAAATCTAAAGACCAAAGTTTCTGGAAGGTCCAGGCTTGCAAATCATGATATATGATACGATAGAACTTTATTTATCCCAGGAGGGAAATTGATCTGCCAACAGGCAACAGGCTGGCTCGAAGGGCCGAATGGCCTCCTCCTGCACCTATTTTCTATGTAACAGTCCATAAAACACAAGATACATGAAACATGAAATTAAAGTGACGAGTGGAAAGGATTGGGGATGTGCAAAGATTGGGGAGGGTGAGGGAGGGGGGTCCGTCTACCCCACGACAGAAGGGGGAGGAGTTGTACAGTTTGATAACCACATGGAAGAATGATCTCCTGTGGCATTCTGTGCTGCATCTTGGTGGAACCAGTCAGTTGCTGAAGGTGCTCCTCAGGTTGACCAGTGTACCCATGGAATTACTTTCTTGTTCTTCTGGTCTTCCAATGTGGCAGAACCACAAATGTTCATGTAATTTGCACCCATGAAAGCAGAAAAAAAGAAATTTGCGGTTCATTTGACAAACCCGATTCCTTAAGTGTGGTCACAGTGCAAAACTGTGTTTGTAATTTGCTTTTGCAGATTTTCGCAGGTAACGTCAAACTTCTGAGCACACCAGACACATTCCTATCAGCTTGGAGCTCATCGTAACACATCTTCTTAAACATTAACTTCCCTGCAATAAACATTTGCAGTCTTTTTTTTAAAATCAATGTTGCAACTTTTTAAAATTTCTGGTTACTCCAATTGCAAACTTTAATTTTGGTTTAATAGCAAAATATAATCTTGCTTCTTTGCTGATGGGTTACGTACTATGGCGTTCTCAGAAGGTTGCTATCAGCAGCTGGTGAAGTTGGGCTTCTGGCTGTGCTTTGTAACCTGTAACACTACAGATAACGTGTGTCACAATGAATGAAAAAGGTTTGAATTACAGTAGCAAATATATGTCTTAATAAAACCTGTGGATAAATTTGAGATCATTTACTGATTACGCATCATCTTCACCTCATTAGATGGGATCCTTATTCTCCCATCGGGCAGAAGGTATAGGAGGGTGAAAACGCACACCTTCAGATTCAGGGACAGTTTCTTCCCCCCTCAGGCAATTGAACCATCCTGCCGCAACCAGAGAGCAGTGCTGAACTACTATCTATCTCATTGGTGACCTTAGACTATCCTTGATTGGACTTTGCTGGCTCTACCTTGCACTAAGCATTATTCCCTTTTGTATCTATACACTGTAAATGGCTCGATGGTAATCATGTATTGCCTTTCCGCCGACTGGATAGCACACAAAAGCTTTTCACTGTACCTCAGTACACGTGACAATAAACTAAAATTAACTGATGAAAGTGTGTAGGGAGTGGATGAGAAAATGAGATAACATGGATCTAGTGTGAATAGGTAATCGATGGTCAGTCTGGACAGTGGGATGTAGGGCCTGTTTTTTTTTTTTTTGCTTGCTCAATAATATGAAAAGATGCATAGGGGTGTTTGTCACTAGCTCAGCAGTTGAAGGATCTCAGTTGATCTGAAAACAACCTTTAAAAGACACGCTGTGGCATATTTACAACTTCCATAAGTCCCTCAGCATATGAAGATAGACACAAAAAGCTGGAGTAACTCAGCATATCAGGCAGCATCTCTGGAGAAAGGGAATAGGTAACAGTTCGAGTCACCAAAACTTCACCTGTTCCTTCTCTTCAGAGATGCTGCCTGACCCGCTGAGTTACTCCAGCTTTTTGTGTCTGTCTTCGGTGTAAACCAGCATCTGCAGTTCCTTCCTGCACCCTTAGCACATGATATCTGTTGCAGCATAACTCCTATTAAAACTTCATGTATGACTTACTACTTGTCTAATTTGTATACTGACAAATCCACACCAGATTTTGTTCAATGTTCTGACTAACTTACAAATTCTACTGTGTTTTATTTTTCTCAAATCATTACAACCTTACCAGTGCAAGTCAGTATGTCTCTTCTGCTGTTTTTGCTTCAGTACCTCAGTTGTAAATTCTTATCTCAACTTTTAGGAGCTGCTTTGGAGAAGAAGGGCGGCAAGGAGTTTACAGAGGCTGTTATCGAACTACGCAAGAAGAATGGACCCTTAGACACAGCAGGAGGTACAATCACTTGTTTTGTTTTAGATTAAGTTAGATTGATTTAATTTCTTCTACACCAGGTTGCAATGAAGCCCACAGGGTATTGGACAGATGTGCTACAATGCAGAGAACTACATTCTGCACTCTGTATCTTTCCCTTTGCTCTACCTATTGTACTTGAGTTTGACTTGATTGTATTTGTTTAGTTTAGCTTTAGTTTAGTTGAGAGATACAGCACGGCCAGAGACCCAGGTTTGATCCTGACCGTGGGTGCTGTCTGTACAGAGTTTGTACGTTCTTCCTGTGACCGCGTGGGTTTTCTCCGGGTGCTCCGGTTTCCTCCCACACCCCCAAGACGTACAGATTTGCAGGTTAATTGGCTTTGGTAGAAACTGTAAATTGTCCCCAGTGTGTGTGGGATAGTGACAGTGTAGGGGGATCACTGGTCGGCGCGGACTCTGTGGGCTGAAGGGCCTGTTTACGCATTGTATCTCTAAACTAAACTGTTGTGAAAATACCGCATTTTGCTTTTGGCAGCTGCGCTCAGTTCAGGCCACGGGCTGCCAGCCAAATTTGTCATCCATTGCAACAGCCCTGGCTGGGGATCAGACAAATGTGAAGAACTCCTGGAGAAAACGGTGAAGAACTGTCTGGCATTAGCAGACGAAAAGAAGCTGAAGTCCATTGCCTTCCCATCAATTGGCAGCGGGAGGTAAGGAAACATTCCTCACACTGTGACATGCAGAACTGTACTGTTTCAAAAGCAAAACAATTCAATTTGATTGAAGTCTGTGGTAAATGTAATTGATATCCCTGCACCTAAGATAAGATATAAACGTGTTGTTTCTTCTATAGAGGCAAAGCATTGCTAAAAATCTGGGTGAAAAAATATTATTTGAGAGCCAGCACTTACAGTAACACGTTGTTTATTTGCAGTTACCCTGCACATTCATTTAATTTAAGCAATGTGTGGTTGAATGTGTGAAGGCAAGCACACCCTTTAATTCTTTACTTCGGTTTAGAAACACGGACATAGAAATTTGGTGCAGGAGTAGGCACCAATATGATCATGGCTGATCATCCAAAATCAGTACCCTGGTCTTGTTTTTTCCCCCATAGCTCTTGATTCCATTAGCCCAAAGAGCTAAATCTATCTCTCTCTTGAAAACATCCAAATTGGCCACTAGCGCCTTCTGTGGCAGAGAATTCCACAGATTCACAACTCTCTGGGTGAAATAGTTTTTCCTCATCTCAGTCCTAAATGACCTGCCCCTTATTCTTAAACTGTGACCCCTGGTTCTGGACTCCCCCAACATGGGGAACATTTTCCTGCATCTAGCCTGTCCAATCTCTTCAGAATTTTATGTGTTTCTATAAGATTGCCTCTCATCCTTCTAAATTCCAGTGAATACAAGCCCAGTTTACCCATTCTTTCATCATATGTCAGTCACGCCGTCCCGGGAATTAACCTGGTGTCCCGGGAATTAACCTTAGTTTAGAGATACAGTGCAGAAAGAAACAGGCCCTTTGGCCCACCGAGTCCATGCCGACCAGCAATCTCCTGTACATTTCTTCTATCCTACACACAAGCGTACTGTGTAGTGCAGTGTAGGGTAATCCGCTTTCCTCCTACACTTTAAAGATGCACAGGTTTGTAGGTTAATTGTTATCTGTAAGAATTGTAAATTGTCCCTCGAGTGTAGGATCGTGTTAGTGTACAGGGATCGGTGGTTGGCACGGATTCAATGGGCCGAAGGGCCTGTTTCCATGCTGTAACAGCAACCAGTGCAATGTATTTCCTCACATTAAATAAAACGTGCGGGAACAAAACTTGCTTTGTAAAATATCTTAATTCTGTAGTCATGAAGGGCCCAGTATCAGAAATACCCAAACTTCTATAATTTATGTACAAGCAACATTTTAATGGTGTTTAAATGTTTTACTATTTGGAGTTGCTTCTTAATATGACTCGTATCTGTAATTCAGAAAATAGTGATCTTATAGAGGTGTACAAAATCATGAGAGAAATAGTCTTTTGCCCAGAGTAGGGGAATCGAGAACCAGAGGACATAGGTTTATGGTGAGCGGGGGTTGATTTAATGTGAACCTGAGGGATAACTTTTTTATACAAAGTGCGGTGGGTGTATGGAACAAGCTGCCAGAGGAGGCTGGTGAGGCAGGTGCTATCTCGACGTTTAAGAAACATTTCGACAGGTACCTGGATGGGGTAGGTTTAGAGGGATATGGGCAGGTGGAACTAGTTTGGATTGGACATGTTGGTCGGTGTGGGCAAGTTGGGCCGAGGGGCCTGTTTAAACGCTGTATGACTCCATGGTTCTATATCTGCAACCAACGAACCAGTAAATATAAAGGTGTTTGCTATTGTATGCCATGTGGAGATTGCGATGTGACCAATTGTCTGTGGTTTGAATGGCAAGGGTTTAATTTATGTTTCCCTGTGTACCAGTCCGCAACCATGCACCGCTAACTAACCTGTTGTTAATTCGCCAACAGAAATGGGTTTCCCAAACAGAATGCTGCCCAGCTGATCCTGAAAGCCATTTCTAGCTACTTCGTATCTACCATGTCATCCTCAATCAAAACTGTCTACTTTGTGCTTTTTGATAGTGAAAGTATAGGGATTTACGTCCAAGAAATGGCCAAACTGGATGCTAACTAACGATGTACGCTCACTCAGGGAGAGTTCTTCGACATTGTGATGCTGACCACTTTTTTTGTAAGTTACTAAAGCAAAATAGGGCAGGCAATTGAAAGGAATCTTTGATCAGAATCTGGTACTTAATTTTACTATGGCACTGACATTTGGCTTGAAATTGGATTATGCACTGTCGTCCGAAAGTCACTAGAATTCATTGTATTTTAGTATATATTTTGTCGTTTTTAATTTGCATTGGAGACGGACAAAAACGATTGCTTGTGGTCCTATGTTGCCAGTCTGAATATTTTTAATTCTTAACTGGGAGAGGATGGGAGATACATTTTGTAACTCTGTTGTGGTACATTGATGTACACCAAGATTAATTCTTTAAAATTGCTTGGTGCTATAAAACTGTGTTTTGTCTACATTACATCTGATCGCCACAAATAGTTGTCGAGGGTTATGATAAAATGGAGTTTGTCATTTGTTTATTAAATGGTTGGACTGTGGTGGACATCTGTTTTTTTAATGTATATATATATATATATATATATTGTGGTTGTGTTCTTTCATTCTGTTTAAAATCAGTTCACGGTTACTATGCAAGCAAGAAAAACTGTGATTATGAGGAGAATAGTCATTTTTGCATAGCTATTTTCACACCTTTGTAAATGTTATTGGAACGACTTTCTTATTAACTCGCAATACTGGAAGTTAGTACTGTATAGAAAGGAACTGCAGATACTGGTTTATACCAAAGATGGACACAAAGTGCTGGAGTAAATCAGCGGGTCAGGCAGCATCGCTGGAGAAAGAGAATGTGTGACGTTTCGGGTTGGGACCCTCCTTCAGACTGAGTCATTCATCCATTTTCTTCAGGGATGCTGCCTGACCCACTTAGTTACTCCAGCACTTTTGTGTCTGTCTATGGAAATTAGTACTACTTGGGATATTGAATTTTCTAAATGGTAGTTACACAGTGGTTAACTAATACTTGTGGTAGAAAGTTATGCTTATGTTTGCGGAGATAAGTTAATTAAAAGTCTTAATGTTACTTGAATGACTTTAATTGAGCACACCCTGCTTTCTCTCCTTCATCAAGCCAGCCACACCCCCCCCCCCCCCCCCCCCCACTGACAATTTGCAACACAGTCTCTGGTTTTCATCACCTCGTTTTGTTTGTCAAGCGCCATTAGATGTCAGCAATGTCCATGGACCATCACACAACCACAACAAATAGAAAAAAGCACAGTCACCATCTCTGATTTTAAAACCCTACGCTATCCCTTCATGCAGGTGTGAGGAACACAAATCACCCAGCGGTGTGAAATCTTCACGCAGCCAGCAGTCCCCATCAGTTGGGAGTGGACACTGGCACTGCCAATGGTTCCCTCAGACCCAGCATTGATCCCATTCAGAATAGACACTAGCACTGAGAATGACTCCTTCAACCCCAACTTCAATCCCACTGAGAACTGAGTGAGACAACAGGGCGGCATGGTGGCGCAGCGGTAGAGACCTGGGTGTGATCCCCACCATGGGTGCTGTCTGCACGGAGCTTGTCCGCTCTCCCTGTGACCTCGTGGGTTTCTCCGGGTGCTCCGGTTTCCTCCCACACTCCAAAGACGTACAGGTTTGTAGGCTAATTGGCTTCAGTAAAATGGTAAATTGACTCTAGTGTGTCGGATGGTATCAGTGTGCGGGGATCGCTGGTCGGTGTGGACTTGGTGAGCCGAAGGGCCTGTTTCCGCGCTGTATCTCTAAACTAAACCAGTGAATGATGGTAGCAGCTACTGGCAGGTTATTTGGTGTGAGGGCGTCAACATTGAGGCAGAGTGTTAAGCCACTCATTAAAAGGCCAACCTACATGCATGTTACCTGGTCCAACGTAATCCAAATGGCCTTGTATCATCAATGTAGTAACTAGATGGCTCACACTTGAGCCTGACCTCTGCCCATTGTGCTTCCTGCCCGTTTACAATTGAGTGCTACACTGACTGTTCCCACTGAGGGTGATGATGGCCTCCAGCTCAGGGCTGACCTCGCTGAGTGTAGACATCGTCGGCAGTGGTGACTCCCTCACACCGACCCACCGCATTGAGAGTGGTCATGGTCATCGGCAGTGGCTCGTGCAAACCTAAACCTATCTCCCAGAGGGGACACTGGTACAACAGTGACGCCTTCAAACCCAACACCCATCTACTGGGAACAGGCACAGGCACAACAGAGACTCTCTCAGACACAGCACTGACCCACTGGGAACAGACACTGGCACTGCCACATTAGAGATACTGCGCGGAAACAGGCTCTTCGGCCCACTGGGTCCGCGCCAACTAGCGATCCCCGCACATTAACACTATCCTACACCCACATTTACCTATTAACCTGCAAACCTGTGCGTCTTTGGAGTGTGGGAGGAAACCGAAGATCTCGGAGAAAACCCACGCAGGTTACGGGGAGAACGTACAAACTCCGCACAGACAGCACCCGTAGTCGGGATCGAACCCGGGTCTCCGGCGCTGAATTCGCTGCAAGGCAGCGACTCTACCGCTGCGCCACCGTGACTGCACAGTGGTACAACAGTGACCCGAGCACCAACCCATTGAGAACAGATTCTGGTACGGCGGTAACACCCACAAACCCAGCACCGCCCTGCTGGGAACAGACTCCCACTGACACAGTGCTGACCCACCTAGAACAGACACTGGTACAGCAGTAACTCGCTCACACCTAGCACTGGCCACGCCAGGAGCTGACAGTGGCTCCCCCAGACCCAGCAATGATCCCACAGGCATGTCAACAACCCCAGCACCGAACCATAGAGAACAGACACTGACATTACCAGGGAGACCCAACATGGACTATAATGAACACACTCTGGCACTCCTAGTGACTTCCACAAACCCAAGGGATCCCTGTCTTTCATGCCTCTGTACTATGGAAACTATTGCTTGTCACATCCCATAAGGCGGTAACCACCCTCCCAACCTCCCGTTCCACTCTTCAGGTGAGGGGGTCACTATTACATAGAAACATAGAAATTAGGTGCAGGAGTAGGTCATTCGGCCCTTCGAGCCTGCACCGCCATTCAATATGATCATGGCTGATCATCCAACTCAGTATCCCGTACCTGCCTTCTCTCCATACCCTCTGATCCCCTTAGCCACAAGGGCCACATCTAACTCCCTCTTAAATATAGCCAATGAACTGGCCTCGACTACCCTCTGTGGCAGGGAGTTCCAGAATTATCCTCCCGAATACAAATTATTACACAGAAATTAAAGGAAAAAACATTATTGAGGTAGATAATGCAGCTCACCAAGACTGGATTCTACTTAAAGGGCAGTTAACAATAATAATATAATAATAACTTTATTTATAGAGCACTTTAAAAACAACCACTGTTGCAACAAAGTGCTGTACATGACTAATCATGGACAAAGAATTATTACACGACAATAAAAACATTAAGAGAGAGAGTAAAAACAATAAAAAACACTAAAACAGGAGCAAAGTCTCATGCAGGGTCAAAAGCCAAGGAATAGAAATGGGTTTTAAGATTGGTTTTGAAGATGGACAGTGAGGGGGCCTGTCTGATGTGCAACGGCAGAGTGTTCCATAACGCCGGAGCAGCAACAGAGAAGGCTCTATCCCCTCTGAGCTTCCGCTTAGACCTCGGTACCTCCAGGAGCAGCTGATCAGCTGACCTGAGGCACCGGGCAGGAGCGTAGGGATGAAGCAGCTCAGAGAGGTAAGGCGGGGCGAGGCCATTTAAAGATTTAAAAACAAATAAAAGAGTCTTAAAATGAACTCAAAAGTACACCTGGAGCCAGTGGAGGGAGGCCAGAATTGGCATTATGTGCTCCCTCTTTCGAGTTCCAGTTAAAAGGCGAGCAGCAGCATTTTGAACCAACTGGAGACGAGCCAGGGAAGATCGAACAACTCCAAAATAGAGTGCGTTACAGTAATCCAGCCTAGACGTGATAAAGGCATGGATTACTGTTTCAAAATGCTGGCGCTCAAGAATAGGCTTCACCTTTGCCAGCTGCCTTAAATGAAAGAAGCTGGACTTTACTTCCGCGCCTATTTGATGATCTAATTTAAAATCACTGTCCATCTTAAAACCCAGGTTCAAAACTGTTGGCTTCACATACCGTGCCAGGGGACCCAAGTCAACAGGGGGAGGTTCACGGCAGCCATTGGGACCAAACAATATCACCTCTGTCTTTTCATTAAATCCTAGAAAGTTTAGGGCCATCCAGGATTTAATGTCATCAAGACATAACAAGTGATTTGACAGAGAAAGCATCTTCCTTCCTCAGCGGCATATATAGTTGGCTATCATCAGCATAACAATGAAAAGAGATGCCATGCTTTCTAAGAATGGAACCCAGAGGAAGTAAGTACAGTGAGAAAAGCAGGGGCCCTAAAATTGAGCCCTGTGGAACCCCATATGACAGAGGAGCGGAGGAGGATTCCAAGTTACGAGGGAGCTTAGTTAACTGCTGAACCTTGCCAGCTAGGTGAAACTGTTTATTTCGGAAGGTAGCACACTGGGGCTAAGTGCCAGGGTAGGAACAAAAAGCTTGTGTTACAACCAGGAACTAAGGCAAGGAGTTGGGGGTCAATTGGGAACTGATGGAGCATCAAAACAAGGACAAGTCGCAGATGGTTCAGTTTAGTTTATTGTCACGTGCACCGAGGTACAGGGAAAAGCTTTTGTTGCGTGCCAACCATTCCGCAGAAAGACAATACATGATTACAATCGTGCCATTCTAGTGTATGATAAGGGAATACGGTTTAGTGCAAGGTTAAGCCAGAAAAGTCTGATCAAAGACAGTCTGAGGGTCACCAATGTAGTAGTCCAGCTCTGCTCTCTGCTTGTTGGTAGGATGGTTCAGTTGCCTGATAACAGCTGGGAAGAAACTCCCTGAATCTGGAGGTGCGTTTTCATACTTCCGTACCTATTGTCTGATGGGAGAGAGACAGACTGTGCCAATCTAACCCAAGCAGGACACTTGACCCAGATTGCCTTTCTGAAGAACATTTTGTACTCCACAACCGTCTGCTGTTGGTACCTATGATTTGAAAGTAGAATAGTGATTTGTAATAATGGTGAAAGCATCCATTGAATTTGTAGAAGGTATGTCAACCTAAATAAAGTTATTTGGTTGAGGGATCCTGGTCATCTTTCTTGTAAATTGCAAACGTTGATCTTCTTTAGGGTTGATGTGCTCTTGTTCCTATGTTCCACCAGCCCGTCAGCTCGCAATGCAATCTGTATGTGTTCTGACAGAATGATTCTGACACTCAATGACTATGATTAAACAGAAGTAAACATATCATTTCCCATAAATGAGAATTCCTGAAAAGATACACCTTAGTTGAGTTTATTATTGCCAGGTGTACCAAGGTACAGTGAAAAGCTTGTTGCTGCATGCTATCCAGTCGTGAAAACACTGTACATGGCTACACTCAAGCCATTCACAATGCAACATAACGGATAGTGCAAGGTAAAGTCCGATTAAAGATAGCTCGAAGGTCTTCAATGGGGTAGATTGGAGGTCAGGACCGCTCTCTAGTCGGTGATAAGATGGTTTGGTTGTTTGATAACAGCTGGGAAGAAAACGCCCCTGATTCTGGAGGTGTGCATTTCCGCACTTCTATACCTCTTGGCTGATGGGAGAGGTCCTTGATTATGCTGGTGGCAATGCCGAGGCTGCATGAAGTGTAGATGGAGTCAATAGAAGGGAGGTTTGTTTGTGTGATGGTCTGGGCTAAGTCCACAACTCTCTGCAATGACTTGCAGTCACAGAGGGATAGAGCCAGACAGCACAGCCCTTGGCCCAACTCGTCCATGCCGTTCAAGATGCCTCATCTAAGCTAGTCCCATTTGCCCGTGTTTTGCCCATTTGCCTCTAAAACTTTGCCATCTACGTACCTGTCTTTTAAAACCTTCAACCTTTGGTGTTATCTAAGATCACGTGTTAGTGAAGGGAAGTTGAGGTGCTTCCACTGCACCCGACCAGCCTATGAAGTTCAATGGTTCTTTATTTTCATGTGTGCACAGCACAGTGAAATTATTTTTGCATAGATCGTACATGCACAAGTTGCCATATTTTGCGGCCATTTACAAAAGTCCAAAGTCCGGTCCACGCGCTGGATGTACGGGAGTATCTCACGATCCAGGTAAGTCCGTCCGTCACCCTCCACCGGCTCTTCTTACCCCCATCAGATGAAAGGGACAGAAGCTTGAAAGCGCCCACCACCAGACTTGGGAACATCTTTTTCCCCTCTGTTATCTGGCTTCAGAACGGTCCTTCCATAAACCGAGTGCTGTCTGATTCACCTCAACTCCATTGTGAACATTGGATTTTGTCTATGGAATGGGTTTTCTCCGAGATCTTGCGTGGGTCTTCCCCAAGATCTTCGGTTTCCTCCCACATGCCAAAGACGTACAGGTTTGTATGGTAATTGGCTTGGTAAATGTATAAACAGACCTCGTGGGTGTAGGATAGTAATGTGTGTGGATCGCTGGTCGGCGCAGACCCGGTGGGCCGATGGGCCTGTTTTCGCACTGTATCTCTAAACTAAACTTAAATTGATGTGCTCCAATGCTGACAACTATGTTCTGCACTCTGTATCTTTATATTTGTTCTACCAATTATACTTGAGATTGACTGGATTGTATTTATATACTAGACTAAGTGGGACCCGTTGGGTCCCATGTTCACACAGGAGGGCTGGTCTCCCAATGCAATATTCCACCTCTCCACCAATTCCAATATTGGTTGCCAGTGGGGGGGGGCTTTGTGGAGCGCTAATATGGGTATTGTGGGCTGAAGGAACTGGTTTCCAGAGGGCTAGTATGGACATTGTGGGCCAAATGGATTCTTGGGGTGGAACTCAAGCCTGATGTGCTGGCAGCTCACTCACGGCTGGTGGGCGAGCAGATGACTCACGGCTATTTCTTGAAATTCCATTTCAAGCAGGGTGCAAGGCCACCAAATTCAAGTGCAGTTTCTTACCACTTCAAGCAGGGTGCAAGGCCACCAAATGCTAGTGTTGTTTAATGCCATTTCAAGCAGGGTGTAAGGCCACCAAATTCAAGTGCACTTTCATACCACTTCAAGCAGGGTGCAAGACAACCAAATTGAAGTGCAGTTTCATACCATTTCAAGCATGGTGCAAGGCCACCATATTCAAGTGCAGTTTCATACCATTTCATACCATTTCATGCAGGGTGCAAGGCCACCAAATTCAAATGCAGTTTCATACCATTTCATGCAGGGTGCAAGGCCACCACATTCAAATGCAGTTTCATACCATTTCAAGCAGGGTGAAACCACCATAAAACCACACAAAGCAGCACATAAACACCACACTCACAGTTCAGTAGACATTCAGTGTGTTCAGTTGATTCACAGCTCAGACAGAGTTGTGACCTCTCCCCCATCTTGAAAAGACTAAGCCACACCCACACTTCCGGGTTTTATAATCCCTCCCGCCGGAAGGGGCGTGGCCTTCATGGCGTGATTGACAGGAGAGAGATTCTCACCATATTCCCACCAGCAGCTATGGCCTCGCTGGCGTGTGGGCGGGACGTGGGGGGAGCTCGGAGAAATGATGGGGGAAGAGCCACTGGGGAGAGGGGGGGTATCACGGGGGAGGGGGCAGGAGCCAGCGAGGTGGACCAGAGGGGAAAGGGGTGGAGCTGCTGGATGCTCTCCTCCGCCAGGATCAGATTCTCCGTTTGGCGACATTGCCGCGCTGCTGGGCTGCTGCTTGGGGCGGGGCTGCTTGGGGTTCCTCCGAAAGTCCGGTTGGAAACCTCCGCCGACTTTCCTCAGCTCCAGTAAAGTCGCGATGGCGCAGGAAGGGGCGGACCGTCCTGGTGTGACAGGGAAAGAGACTAATCTGCGCGGCGCTGGAAGGCAGGAGAAGAGATCGATCTGCGCACGCGCGGTTTTTAAGATTTTTAAACATCGCTAACTTTGGCGGCATTCAACCGATCGGAACGAAACTTGGTGGACCTGCAGCATAGGAGACTGGTGAGTGAACTGGTGAAAAATCATAGCGCTATCGCGAACTGTTTTTGCGCAAATAGAACGACCGCCAAACCGGAAGCTAACAAGATTAGTTATGTATAGATAGATTATCTGATCTAACTGGATAGTATGCAATACAAAGCTTTTTGCTGTACCAATACAATAATAAACATAAATCTACACCTTGTTGCAAGATACACAGGGAACCACAGTAATTCCTTCATCCTGCAGTTCTTCACGCTCACTGATCTCTCCATTTCACCCATGGTTTGACTGCTTGGGGATATAGGCTGTCTTTAGACTTTAGACATACAGCGTGGAAACAGGTCCATCAGCTCACCAAGTCCATGTCGACCAGCGAGCAGCATTCACCAGCACTGGCACCATGATCGTATGGTGGAGTAGACTCGATGGGCCGAATGACCGAATTCTGCTCCTATATCTTGTGGTCTTATGGCGCAAACCAACCCTTTGCCCATTACTTTCATCTATACTTCATGCTGCCTCAAGGAAACAGTGAA